>NC_136648.1:14414206-15119206 GCF_949748355.1 Melanostigma gelatinosum
TTGGGGGAAAAACATATTAAAAATTTTATTTCACCACCCAATACCTTTAGTATGGCAGAAAAATATTTAGCGTGTCAAATATCATTGACTGAGCCGAAAGGGCACAGACAGACGACAGCTCAAGTGGCCGAAGGCGCAATGACAGCACATTCAAGAGGGCCAAAGTTCAAGGCGCAACGTAATGACGAAGTGGAAAGTTGACGTACCTCCATTGGGTAGATGGCTGTCTGTGCTGTGGCCCCGGCCATAGAGCCAGCCATGAACCTCTTGTGTGTCTCAATCTTCTTGCCCTCTGAGGATAACAACTTCTTAAACTACAGAACACACACAAAAGGAGCAAAAATAAATTATGCACTTATTCCAAATATTTGTAATGTTACAAAACTGCGATAAATACCATATATGTGCATTTAAGAGCTTACGTGTTCATATGCCATGAATTTGATTGCTGTCTCAGGTGCAATCTTCAACACGTTGATCCCATTTCCCCTCCACAGTGACGTTAGACCTCCCTCTTTCAGCATCCGCTTGTAGCCCCCTACCAGGCTAATCGGGTTGGTCTTAGAAGAATGAACCTTAGCACAAATACATAAAAGGTTTGCAGGTCAGTCTCACTCGTAGCACACGTAAGTTGCATAAGTTATCAACCATACAGTTGTCCATTTGTTTCTTTCACCTGCATGAAGACTTTCATTCTGTCCAGAGGGGCAGTACCAGTGCGAGAGACGGCCCCCGCTACTGCACCTGCAGCAAGCTGCTTACACCAGACACCTGAGCTCTTCTCCTCCTCTGTGAATTCATCTGGGATGGCAAGACTGTCACCTATGTCCAGCACCTGGTGAAATATATATATATATATATATATTTGACCAAATCACTTGTATTCATGGGCACTGGTCAAATCAAAGACATGTCCGTTTAGCATTATTGCTCCTGCTAGAGCTATAAACACATTCTCAGTGCTGTGTCAGTTTATGGCCATGATAATAACACAGCAGAATTATTTGTGGTTTTCAGATTGTATCTCTCTCAGGAAGGCACGTGTCACATAGAGACAGTGTGTGGCTGTCAATGCGACAAAAAAAAACACATCACAAGCCGACAAGAACTTCTCCTTCTCCTATTCTCACAGTGATGCAGCAACTGGTTTTTTTTTTTCAATCTTGCCAAATTACCAGTTGTGCACTGAGAGAGCAGCCTTTACAAAACCTTGAACATAAGGTTGCAGCCAGGAAGTAAAAACATTAAAAGCACATGTTTCCTTGTCTTATAGAGTTCATACAACTTGTGCATAGAAAAAGGTCACACTGTTTGAGAAAGCCAAAGAAATCGTAGAATTCTAACTATTTAAACAACAAACAATTAATTGACCTGACCTCCTTATCCTGTAGCTAGAACTACCGATAAACATATCCAATGTTTTTCCAAAAGCATAAATGTGTCTGTGACAAACATGGTGCAGTGGCAACGTAATGCAATTCTGCAGGGACCCACAGAGGCTTATGCTGCAAGTTATTTGTCCTGCAGCCACTCTTACGTCACATCTATGGCATGTGAATGCAGTTTTGCCTGGTTTTGGAGCAAATATCTTGACAATGACATCTTTGCACCGAGAGGTGGAGGAGCAGGCTGAAGGGGGGGCCAAAGTGTGCTGTTGTGACTTAATTATGTTGGACAGTTCAATCTTTCAAAGCTGCTGACAAAATGTGGAGTGCAGGGAAAATCAATAACATCTCACACAAGAGGACTTGACATCATGTGATTAATTCCACTGCAGTCGCCTGCCTCTGTATTTGAATGTGTGTGTGTGTGTGTGTGTGTGTGTGTGTGTGTGTGTGTGTGTGTGTGTGTGTGTGTGTGTGTGTGTGTGTACCGAGGAGTGTTTCCAGTAGCGTATGATCTCGTCCAGGTTGTGAGCAGGGCAGAAAAGGAAGTGTTCTCTCCACTCATTCCAGTCCACCATCATGGTCCCATCAATGTCCATACTAAGGAAACACACAGACACCTGTTACCCCATGCTCTATGGTTATAATAAGCACACCATGTAAGGCTTTCAGACTAACACTAACACTCTAAATAGAAACATTTAAGAAGTGGAGGTCAAACCTATGTAATATTTTCTGGGCATTCTCTCTGCTGATGTCCAAGCCCAGCTCTTCAAGGGACTGCTGGATCTCCGAGGCATCAATGCGCCCTGAACACAACATTTAAAAAAAGCTCTACTGCAGTATAAACAGAGGATATGTAGCCTCGTAAACATCCACTGTTCCATAATTACTCGTGCCCAGTGGCGGCCGGCCAATAGAGGGCCACGGGGCCTGGCCCCACCCACCTTGAGCCACAAAAAAAAAAAAAAATTATAATATTATAAAACAATTTTTTTTAATAATATCAATAAATTATACAAATTGTCAATATTTGTGTTTTTGAGCTATGTAATATACCCAGTAATATTTGTAAAATAGGATATCTGCTTTTCCCTGCTTGTCCTCTCCGCTGGTGCACCTCTCAGCTGTCCCCGTGCACGGCTCTACTGCGCGTGCACGTGCTGGGGCCAGATCGATTTGGCCCAAGGAAGACGGGTCTAATAAGCAGCTTAGCCAATCACTGATTAAAGAAATAAATGAGTGACTTACAATTCAGCCAATCAGCGCCCTAAAAAAGACTTCCGGGAGGGCCAGATGAGAATGGCCCTCCCGGAAGTCTTTTTCTCCCGGAGTGCCCGTGTCTAGTTCTCATCTCGCGTGTTCTTGCTACCCAGCTGGACGACGGTCACCGGCTTGCGGTAAAGAAACAGAACGAGGAGATGGATAAAAACCGGCACATTTTATCAAAAATAATTGATTGTGTCAAGTTTTGTGGGGCTTTTGAGTTGGCTTTGCGTGGGCATGACGAGACTGACTCCTCGGACAACCCTGGCGTGTTCAAGGGACTGGTGGATTTTGTTGCGTCCCTCGACGGTGTGCTGGAGGAGCACCTGGAGACAGCCAGCGTTTTTAAATGGACGTCGAAGACTGTACAAAATGAGCTGTTGGACTGCATGTTGTCGGTTGTAAGGGATTACATTCTGGAGGAAGTAAAGAACGCTGATTTTATCGCCATTCAAGCAGACGAGACGACGGACATTTCCACCCACTCGATGCCAACGGTAACGTACAAGAGCGTTTTAATGCTCTGGCTATGCTCTCCATGGAGAAGGAACTTGTCAGGGACATGCCTGACTTCAATAAGAAGGTCATTGAGAGGTTTGCCACTCAGAAGAGCAAAGTTCCTTTACAAATAACTGTCATAAAAACATGCAGGTTTCCTCACCTCACTGATTGGGTGTTTCTCCAACAAACAAGGTTCATAGGGGCATCTTGTTCTATTGGACTATATATATATATGATATTTATATTTTATTATAATATATTCATATTGATATTGTATATTTATGATTATATGGTATTTATATATCATATTATACTTAATATTATTATGATATATATATATATATATATATATATATATATATATATATTAATGTACTGAATTGTATGAATAAGATTTCCTTATTATGTCAGTGTTGGACATTTTTTTGCATTGAATTATACTATTTGCTGAAATTGATTGGATGGCCCTACCCAAAAAAAAATCCACCAGCCGCCACTGCTCGTGCCAAGTATGTTGACAGTGAGCTTCCTCTCATCATCCCCTACCGTCGTTGTTTCTGTCCAGACTCTTGAAGGTCAGCCGCAGCTTCTTCTCGTGCTCCTTCAGATATTTGCTGAACTCGTTGAAGTCGAGACTCCCATCTTTGTTCTGATCGCCAGACGACACGATTTTCTGCAGAGAGGGTTCACAAGTAGTTCAATTTGCCTTCAGGTGGTATAAGGGCGAGTCACACATACACAACAACACACACCCACACACACACACACACACACACACACACACACACACACACACACACACACACACACACACACACACACACACACACACACACACACACACAGACTGACACATGGTCAGGAATTACATGGGAATCGAGCCGACCATGCCCTGTTAGTTGTTTTTTACCTGTGCGGCACCCTGGCGAAATATGCCCATTGCCTTGAGGCCCGCTCGTAATTCAGCAACGTCCACTTCCCCATCTTTATTGGTGTCAAGCCTCTCAAACAAGTCCTGGTACGACCTCTTGCTGTCTGCGTCCCAGCACTGGGCATTTGATAGTAGAAACGTCCGTAACGACGGATACATTGTAAGGGCTGAGGGGGAAGCAGCAGTCGAGAGACGAGTCGCCCTGCGATCAGGATCAGATTATTAATCCATATCCAGATTGAAAAGCATGCATAAACACTGCGAAAAATCCAGATGCAAGCGATGAAAAAAAAGGCTGCTTTATTATTTTGCAGACTGTCCCGTGCAGAGGTGTCCTCCTTTCAGGCGAACTGCAGCTATCGAGGGCGGAGCAAGGAAGGCGGAGCAGCGAAGGCTACGTCGCCACTCGACGTTTTTTCTACGGAAGAGCAGGAAAGGTGGTAAAATAGAAAAGTGGTGAAATAAATATCCCCCGGATTAACCGCGTGCTAAATCCGGTGTATGCGTCTGGTAAATTTCCCCATCTGTCTTTTTTCGCCCTTGCTCCATGTGATATGTCATGGTGTATTATATCGTACGAAAGTAACGTAATCTCCTCATCTGGCACGACGTGTCAGTGCAGGAAATAACTGTTTTCCCTGCAGCGCAGTATCGCTGGTCGCCACTAGAGGGCGGAGTTCCTCCGCACAAAAAGGTGGCCCACACATGGAAAGGGGGTCAGGGGCCCTGTGTGCGACATCTCTGTGCCCCCCAACATATCCGACTGTTTCATTTGGTACTACTGCTGTCTGTTTGTTCAGCTTGGTAGCCAATTTTGGGAGTTAGTGTATATCTGTAATGTACTAGCACATTCCATGATTTGTCTTTCCCTCTTCTGCTCTTAACCTCACTACTTGAGTAAATGTAGTTTAATTCCACCTCTGTGCATTGTTATAATTAAACCCAGTATATATACTGGATACAATTTGCCCCACCTCAACCTCTTCACCATTAAAATGTTGCTAACATGTTCATGTATGAGCAACCCAGTAATATGTGTATATAACAGGGATTGTTTTGGTGTGACATGGTTTTGCTACTTTCGCTTATCAGTAAATTATCTGCATACATCTTCAAACACTGTTTAGACATAAATTCAATATTCAATAACCTGAGCTTTACACAAACTATTAGTATGTTCTTGCTGAATACCTTCAATTACATGTATGGTCTATTCATTTTGTCTGTGGAAATTCCTTCCACTTACAAGTTTAATTTAGCTGTGATTTGAACCATAGTATTAACAGAGTTGTCATATGCTCCCTGTCCCATGCCTGCTGAATGAAATATATACTTCTCTTTCACAATGTTATGGTCACGGTTGGGAGTGACGTCACGTCAGGGCACTAACTTTGAATGAGTTTCCGCCGTGACGTGTGCGACCATTTCAATCTCGACCTCGGTATTCCTCTTTTCTTTTCTTTTTTGTTTTCATGCAGCCACAGTGTCCAATCAAAATGTGACGTTTCCGTCACGTCATGAACACTACTTTTCAGTGGGTGGGAAGGAGGAGATTCGACGTTTGAATCGTGTCTGCACGACTACCGCAACGACCACGCGACAGCTGAGCGAGCCGCGGTGACAGCACGGAGCGGGGGAAAGTGGATAGTTGTCAACAGTCAGCCTTTACCACTTCTGTCGGGACTTGTTGCGCCTCGGTCACCCGCGGCGTCGAGGATATATCATGTCGTTCATGCTTATGAAGAAAAAGAGATTTAAATTTAAGGTAGACTTCAATCTGGAAGAATTGTCATCGGTTCCCTTCGTAAACGGAGTTTTATTCTGTAAAGTTAGACTCATGGATGGAGGCTTTGCAGAGGAGTCGCCGAGGTAAGACTTGTTTTTGCTGTTTATAGCAACAGTTCACTGGTAGTTCGAGCAAGCTAAAATTGATTTTAAGTGAAACGTGTGCTTTTAAGTCCCTGTTCAGTTTTCGCTCGACACCTGTTAATCATTTGTAGTCTCGGTTTTGCGTCATTGTTGCATTCCATGAGTTGTATCGTGTATAGTTAACGCTGTGTGTAACATTAGTTGTTAAGCAACACCACAGAACCGTTAGTTAGTTAGCCAACTAGCGTTGTACTTATATAGGCTAGTTACTTGCTAAAACGAAGTGTGTATTAACTCAATGTATCGTGAACTAGCAAACGGTTGAAGACTATCTCCCGTGTTTAAGGAGACAGAAACTTACAAACCAGGAGGCTCTGGTTAAAGAGCTAGTAGCGCTAGTTATTATATTATGAGTCCAATAACAATATTTCGTTAGCCTATGTAACGGAACACAGTTGATGAAATCAGTTGCTAATCAACGACTCTGGGTTAAGCTAGCTTCTTCTTGGAACGCACTTTCTTTCCATTGCAAAGAAGCACACACGCTTCCTGGGGCAGTGATTACACGTGCTTGTATCGTAGATAGTCACTCTGGAAAAAGCAGGCGTACACGTCAACGCCTAGCTAACCCTCATTACTTTGCCATGGTAACTGTCTGTGTACCAACACTGCTCCTAGTTTTATCCTGCTCCAACCACAACTTTGTCTCCTTTTCAAATACCAGAATCATATTGACAATCGTGTATTGTGTATTATTTATGGGGAGTATGAAGATTCCTATTTTGCTACATCACTTATCGCTGCTGTCCAGTGTCTACATTCTCTATGTACCCTGTGAAGTCTAATTTACTAATATAGGCCAAAATCAATTTGCCTCAAAGGGTCTTCTTCCAAAATATTCACATGTTAAGTTCAGCGAGTATTGAATTGAAGTGTTGCACACATTTGGCAACTGGGACACTCTGTGGGTAAACTATGCATAAATCTGGCAATATTAAAATGAATATCTGCTCTTTCAGTGTTCAGTATACCTGCATGTTGTTGTTTCTCTGTGAAGAAGTGTTTTTAAATGTGCTTCTCTCACAGGAATCCAGTCCAAGCCAACTGTGTCCACTGGAGGAAGAGATTCTCGTTCAATGTTAAGATGAGTGCCAATGCTGGGACAGGTGTACTGGACCCCTGTTTTTGCCGGGTGTCCGTGCGCAAGGTACAGGACGCTTTCTTTTCTGCCATCAAGCTCGATTTTGTTGACACTGCAAAAATGCGCATTAGAAATGTTCCATAGCAGAGTCCAGATAGTTAACTGAGACTTGAATGTGCTCAAAAGGCTTCTGTAGTTAAGGTCAGAGCACTGTTAATTTGTAATCGTGTCACAGATGCTTTGTGCAGACAGGAGTAAAGTTTGAATGAAAATGGTTTGTGAGATAGTAATGAAACGGGTAATTGTGACCTCACTGATTTTTGTGTTTTTGTCATTTTAAGGAATTGAAGGGTGGAAAAACTTTTGCAAAGGTAATACTTCTGTTCTCCCGTCTGTAGACTGGCATGCTGTTGTAAACATAGATACTTAAGTGCCAGATATCCATTAGAACAGTCTTATCATAAGTGATATGTGATAACAGTCGGCCTCCAAGTGTCCTTAGATAACGTCTCAGTAAGGTGAGTCTGTTAACCAAGACTGTTTTTATTTCTAGTTTCCGTCTTTAGTTACTGATTGAAAATTCTGTAAATCACAACCTACGCTATGTTAATCATGAACTTTAAAGATGAGTTCAAGTATTCTGATTTCTCAAGGATTGAATACCTCCTCTTTAGACACATGTGGTGTGTTTCCAAAAACCTTATCTGTGCTGGATTTCTTCAAATGTAGATAGTTCTATAACACCACATTGTCATAGGATGATGCTTTATGTACACATGCATGTCAATGCTGGCACTTTGACGGAGATAAACCTACTGCCAGATGGTTCTAATGGCTTGATCTCTAATATCCCTCTGCAGCTGGGCTTTGCTGACTTGAACTTGTCTGAGTTTGCCGGGTCCGGCAGCATTACGCGACGGTGTCTCCTAGAGGGATACGACACCAAAAACACCAGGCAGGACAACTCAATTCTGAAGGTGTGGTATTGTTTTAACGCATAGCTCCACAATACCTTAAGTTGTAAATGCCGTTAGGAGTCTCTGCCACACTGGCAATGTTTTGGTACGGTGAAATAATGTTTACCTACACGTCTGTACAAGTAACACACATTTTAGCAGAGCAAAGATAAGCCTACAACCTATTGTTGCAAAGCTATGCTGCTCTAAATGATGTAACCAGTTCTTCAGCAGCAGTAGACACTCCTGAAAATGTTGGATTTATGTCATCGATGGAAAGGTTGAACGCGCTGACAATTGCTGCCACACATGTGATCTACAAACTACCTGGGCCTTGGGAATGCATCTTAAATATGCTGATTCTTCCTGGGGCTACAATGGGCTTACATTGCACAAAATGTCATTTTAAACCTCAGTTGATAGAAACCCCATTAAACCACGCTACACTGGAACATTGCAGCTTTTTTCTGCCTCTTGTCAGCCTAAAACCTACATTACTTTACCTCTTTTTTTTAATCTGTTACAGGTTGTCATCACCACACAACTTATGTCTGAAGACCCCTGTTTTAAAACGTAAGAGCTCATTTTTTCCCTTGTTCAGTTGTGCAAGTCTGAATATCAATTTGATTTTAAAGTTGTAACTACGGAAATACTGACTTGTCTGTTGTGTTTAAGTTTAGTCAACTACAAAATGCTAAGCTGTGGTTGTAGCGGAAGAATGTCCCCCACTTACACACATCTGCATCTAACCACAGTGGAAAGTGTTCTCATCACACCCTGTCTGTCACTCGACTGAAGACTCGCTTGTCTGACATTACAAAGTCCTCATAGAGTTTGAAGTTATGACGTATGGCAGCGGAGATTGTATCAGAGTTTTATCTGAGGGCTAATAACGCCTCACCCAGACATTAATCTGCCCAACCTCGGTAGTGAGCAACAACTGCAGTGTGATCCGCTCAGCCCAGCGGTTGTGTCGTCTCTTTTGTTAGGCGCTTTATGTAGAGCAGTTTGTCACTGAGGATGTGATGAAACAACACACTCCTGCCACAGCCTGCACCGTTTGCAACTTTTTTCAGCCACCGCAAGTCTTTCCCAGTACATTGTCACGTGCCAACTCCCTTTTAGTGTAACGACACACACGCTGCTGCCTAGGAGATATCTAAAGTGTAAACTCAATGATCGCCGAGTCATTCATCCCACAGTGTTACTCATTGTGTGTGAAGAAACAAGATGAGGCTCTTTTCTTTTTTTCTTTCTTAACTCTTTGTCTGACTCTATTTGTCTGCCTCTCTGCCCTCTTTCCTTTGTTTAACATCACAGTAGCAGAGAGGTCATGTTTCCTGTGTTAACTTCCGGGAGCTGCTTAAAGTGATTGCCCTTCTATTTTCAATAGACTTATTATTTATCCATTTTGAACTCATGTATAACTTGCTCAAGGAGAGTGTTTGCTTTGACGTTTGCTTGCTGATCAGCTATTACACAGTATTTCTACATGTAAAGTGTATGTTTGACGACTGCAAACAACAACATCCCAGTGTTACTGCAGTTCTAGGCTCATCCCCTTTTTGACTGTGGATCAGAACAAAATGCAGAGTTTTGTATTTGAATAAACTGTATTTTGTGCCATATATTCACCAGTAGAGCTGCAATATATCACAAGAAAACTGAGGCTGTATCAAAAATGGGTGGAAATGTATGAACACTGACAAACAAACACACATCATATTCCCCGATAACGGCAAGCATAAACATATCTGAATATAGTTTCTACATAAACCATTCAATTTAAGTATTTATGTTGGACATAACTGGTCTAATAGTCAAAATAATGACGTCAGAGTCCCTGTGTGTAGAGGTTTTATGTAATTATAGCCTCTTTTAAATGATTTGGTTGGCACAAGTAGATGTTTATAGGAGTCAATCCCATGATAGCAGCATACAATGCTGTGTCCACGAGAATAACAGTGCATACCACGAAGTCTAATCGGGTTAGAGTCCACATTTTTGTGTTTATGATAAGAGCAGGGCAGTTGAAGGAGCTCTTTTCCAACATCACTCTGATACTTTAAAAAAACTCAGTAACATCACTTTTTCCTGTGTTCGCTTTAGTCCCCCATCTACAGCCATGACTCTGGGAATCCCACAGGCTGAAGCAGAGTGTCTCCTTGAGGACAGAAAGGGAGGAGACATGTCCATATCCCATTCACTCACCGGTACGTACATACAGACTCTGAGGCTCAAAAGACTTTGCTGTTCCTTACGATGGCAAGATTTTATTTTAAGTTTCTCAATTATTGCCAAAAGCAGCAGATTTGTTGTACACAAGTAGTTTTGACAGAGTTCTACAAAGAACCGTTCTTCATGAGGTGCCATGATTATTCAGGAGTCAACAGTAACATACTGAAAATCATCATCAGTGTTTTCATTTTGGAAGCCTCAGAATGAATAGCATCATAAAGAAACTAACACGAATTGAATCCTCAAGGGTTTTACCTTCAAAGAAGAGGTTTTTTTTTTAGCTGTGTTTGCATATTTACAAAATGTTCACAGCAAAACTTGTGATTTCAAAATGTGTGTTGTTTTTTCGTTTAGAGACTCCAGCAACGTCCGTATCAGTCCCAGATGACCTGGTAGCGTCTGGTCACTCCAGAACAGCCAGCCATGCCAGTCAACAGTCAAAAATCTCAGGTACCTAACACATAGACACACATTTATTCCCTTCAAACAAGCACCATTACCACCACGCCAGCTACAGAAAACATAAGCATAACCTGAATGTTTTCTTTCTCCCTTTCCTGTTCTGCAGGTTACAGCTCGAATCACTCCAGTTTAACAGACCTATGCCATCGGAGGAGCGAGTCAGGAGGTTCTGCCTCCACAGGCATCGGCAGCATTCTGGAAACCAGTGATCAGCGAGAGCAGGAGAGCAGGACCACTCTGCCAGCCTCCGCTACCTGTTCCAATTCACCTGACCACGCCTCCACCCCCGCTAAAGTTTCAAGGTAATGTTTTTATTTTCTTCCTTTCTTCTCACCTTTTACTTTCAACACATTTTCTATGCTGGTTTCGACCTTTGTGTGCAATGACCCTGTTATATAAACAAACCTCGGGATCAGACTGTTTCTATTTTCCACTAAATATATGGTCTCATGTATTTTCTTTCCCATATAACGCACACCTGTATAATGTTTCACCTTGTTTCTGTTTCTCCATTAGACATCCAGTAAAGCAGAACTCGGTGGAGAATCAGCTCAAAAGAGTCGATGCCACCAGGGTGGATGCTGATGACGTAATAGAGAAAATCCTGCAGAGCCAGGACTTCAGCCCTGGCGTCTTGGACTCCAGTGCAGAGGGTGTGTACACCTAATCCGTGACTTAGTGCACTGAAGGCTGACTTGGAAAGTTACCTACACTCCTGCTGATTGGATCAAATTACTTCGAGGTGTTGCAATGCAACAATGCAACGGCATCCTTCAAACGCTGAATGACAATTAGATGTTTATGATGGCAAATCATAAATTTGAACCATATTTAGCAGCCTGAATATTAAAATGTATTTGAATAAGCCTTACAGAGGTTAGATTTCATTATCTGAATACCTCAAGGGCAGTTTACCTTCACTGGTAGCTGAGCACACCATGTTACAAACCCCTGTGACTTAATGAAGAGGGGAGTCATTTATTGTTTTAAAAAAAAGGGGGACTCTCCACTCAGAGAATGCGTATTTTGATGTTCTTCAAAAGATCTCATCAGCTTTGCAACATCGTTCCCCTCTCTATTCGTCTATTGCCATTTACTATTATCATTTCTAGAGATGTAAGTGTGAGCCATTTTCTAACCATGACTTTGCACTGATTGGCAGTAGTCTTATTTCTAATGTTTGTGTTTGTGTTGCTACAGAGGAGGGGCTCAGCTTGTTTGTTGGTCCTGGTGGGAGTACAGCTTTAGGAAGCCGGCATATGAGGTGGGTGTGATTATGTAACTGTGGATTGTGGTTGCCACGCAGCAAGCATTTATTACAAATCTAAATTCATTGGACATATGCTAAATAGTTAAATGAAAATGTTTTTATTTAGGAATCTATTACATACATGTCACACGGTACTTTCAATTTCACAACACAGTTCGTTCTGCTTATAAAAGAATGCACCACAGCAGCAGCCAGATCACATAACCACCCTCATTTCCTGTCATATAACACGTTGTTCTCTTTCAGGGTCGCAGCTGGGGCCTTTGAGCAGGTGGTGATCAAGCGCTAGGCTTTGGGAAGCATGTGCCTGTCATAAGGGTGCCGTATTACACTGATACGGGGTATACAAGACGGAGTTGTGGAATTGCCATCAGAACTTGATCCTGCCTCAGTCCAGGAGATTTAATTTATTTTACACAATCCCTCTGCGTCTGACCTACAGTGTCTGTTGACCAGGAGAGCCTTCTAGTGCTCAATCAGTGGAGGTGAAGGCCAATTGGAACATTTTGGGGACTGAGATTACTGGTGTACTGACATTTCTGTTGGTCTTCTTTGAAAAGTAAGACTAGGGATTAGTACTGTAATTCTACATTATATTGTTGACTCATCTCTGTTATTTAAAAACATGTACCCAACATGCTTTTATTCAGCTGTGGTTGATTTTGTTTCACCATTTTACTTGTACCTTAAGTGGCTGGAGGGGACTGCGTCCGTTCCTTGAAGTTCCATCAAATTTAAGTAATTGATAACTGACATTGTGAAATTGACAGTGGTTACAGCACCATTATATGTCACCTGGTTCCTCACCTGGTTGTGAGGGAGGATGACTGAATTTAAAATACCATGAAGTTTTCATGTTTTGTACCTTCGGTATGATGTCTATTTTCTGTGTGCATGTGCATATGTCTGTAAAGTCACAGTTAACGGGTGGAATTTATTTTTACCACAGATTTTGTATTTGTGCCAAGTCATATCTAAAGTATGTAGTCTATGTATGTATATGTATATAGGCCAAATAAAAAGAACATTTTAAAAAATGTGCATTCTGGATTTTAATGTCTTTTTGCAGAAGGGGTGTGGAGGAAAATGTGACCCAGAATTAAAATGGAAGGAAAAATCAAATTTATGGTTACATTTTATTTAACTACCCATATCAAATTAAATGTTAAAAAGACAATGGAAGCTTTAAGAGGAAATTGGTTGTTGAAATTGTCAAGCGGCAAATATAAATCGGAAAGTAAAATGTACCATTTCCTGTTGAGGCAAGACAAACAAAATTCAAAATAAACGTGTACTGAGTACATTGATGTGAAAAGCAAAATCGTTTTAAATGCACCATGACATAATAATTAAAACACCCCGTATTTACAGAAGCCTTAAAAATATGTGTTTGCACAATTGTTTGATTTAACAATTTTAACAATTAGATTTATAAATAAATGCTTTTATTTTGTAAACATTCGCCTTGTTGACGTATCGACTGTTAGCGGTCGGTTCCTTTCACATTGCACCACCGACGGTCCTGTTCCACCTCGCAACAGCACCGAGCTACAACGACGGCGGGAAGTTGTTAACATCAATTTAACCTCAAATCAGCGACAATTAAACGGACGAAATTGTTAACGACCATCATTTCACGATATAATATTGATGGGTCTGTAATCGGAAGTACGCTAACTGTACAGTAAGCTTAGCGGCGTGGGATTCAGCTAACATGGCTAATGTCGGAAACCAGCTACCAACACAGGCCGTTAGCAAGCCTCCACCAGGAAAACATGGAAATGTATTGCCCCTGTGGGGCAACGAGAAGACCATGAACCTCAACCCAATGATCCTTACGAATGTACTGTCTTCGCCGTATTTCAAAGTTCAGCTTTATGAACTTAAGACGTACCATGAAGTTGTGGACGAAATCTACTTCAAGGTAATGTTAGCGAATGCTAAGCCGCATGCTAGCTAACGTTAGATATCCACTGTCACACACAAGCTAGCGCTACACTGCAGTCGTCAAATAACTGTGGTAACTGGGATCAGATGGCATTCATTTTAACTAACTTAACTTCAGGGCACGGAAAGACGTCCGCCTAATTCACATAATTGCCCACAAATGTATAACATTAGTTATATTATTAGTAAGCTAACGCTAGCTAAATTGAGCAACTAAGCTAACGTTAAATCAAATACGGTACCGTCAATTTGCTGCCATTATCAACCTTACGTAAACTTTATGTATACGAGTTAATCTGTGTTATCTGTAAGGGGACCGTCCGCGATAGTCCCAGAATATCTCATGGATCTCTAATGCAAGTCGTCAGGGAGGTGGACGGTATCTTTCTAATGTGTGCTGTGATCTGTGCAGATCCAATACGGTCTCTCAGGCGTGTGTGTGTGTAAAGTAGTGTAACTCGTCCTGTGTTCCTACAGGTGACCCATGCTGAACCTTGGGAAAAAGGCAGCCGAAAGACCGCGGGTCAGACTGGAATGTGCGGAGGGGTAAGTGAGAAGTACGTGCTTTTTATATTCCCCATGTCTAACCCCCCTCTACCCTTACCAGCCTGGAGGATGATGCTTTACAAATATTAGACGTGATTTATTAGTACTTTAATTCGTGTACTTGTTGAGCGATGTAGTCTAAAGGCCAGTCGTAGGTTTGCTGTGAATCATTTACACTGATATGCTTTACAAATGTGTCTTCATCCTTTTCAGGTGCGTGGAGTTGGGACTGGTGGTATTGTGTCCACTGCTTTCTGTCTTCTATACAAACTGTTTACTCTCAAGTTGACTCGCAAACAGCTGATGGGTCTGATCACTCATACAGACTCTCCATACATCAGAACGCTTGGATTCATGTACATAAGGTATGGTTGCCATAATTCTTCTATGTAGGTTTTTTTTGTTTTAGACTTGCAGAGATTCCGTGTATTACTTGATATTTTGCACATTTTTAGGTAAGACGTAATTCTGATTGCTCAACTGCCCACCTGTTTCAGCAGAGGAATGTGTTCTTTTACGGCAATATTTTTTATTGAAAATATAATTTTAAGGCAAGACCTCATCAGTTAATGGAAAATAATAAATATTGTAATTAGAAATTTTGTACTAAAATAAATTTGTGTAAGGGAAATTGTAATGCTCTGATCACATTTTTATTTATTTAAGTCTCACCTGTCTGAAAATCAGTGTATGATGTATTATTGGAACAATTAAAATTAAACGTTGTGCTCTCTGGTTCTGCCTCAGATACACTCAGCCCCCGGCAGATTTGATAGAATGGTACGACGGTTTCCTGGATGATGAGGAGGTATGTCACCTCGGGTAATAATTTAATGTTTCTTTCTCTGCATTAAATACACAGTTACACGACACAAGTTAAAAACTGTCCGTTTCCCTCCCTTGTGATGCTCATAGCTGATTTTTCACCTTTGCCTTCATTTGGCTTAATTGTCCCCAACTTTTGTCCTCTAAACCTAAGTAGCTAGGTTACTTGTTCACTTCTCTGCCGGTGATTTTTATCATGGTAAGTACCATATACAATAATGAGTCACTCTTTTCGTCAATGTAATATTAAGGCATGCCCTTTTTGTTTTTGACAAGCTTTTATCAGGACTTGTTGCACAAAACTAAATTTGGGATTAATAGCAACTGGAGCATTCATATGGATACATACAGACAATATAAATACAAACCATATAACACATGTCAACTGTTGCATTAGTCTGTTGTTCCCACCCTATTTGATTAGCATACAATTTGATACCAGGCTGTGCAGCCAGGCCTCCTTTGATGTTCTGTTGCATTATATTTGATCATATGAAATCCTACCCAACTGGTTAATTCCCCTGTTTTTTTCTTTAGATGCCCATTGTGCAGCAGGTGAATTGGATATTGTTTCTCAGCACTGTTGGGTTGCGTGTGTGAGTGCAAAGCGGCTGTTCTCTACTATATAAAGTCGATAACTCTTCAACTGGTGTGCATTTGGCCTACCTGCTCCATGCTGTGCTTATACTGTGGGCAGTTGTTATGCTCCCATGGCCCCGTTGTGCTTTTGGGAGACTGAAGGAAGCCATGGCTTCTCTCTCTTTGTCCTTTTGGCACAATGAGGAAGTTTCACAGTATTATTAGATGCTGCTCTCTTGTTTCCTTCATTTCTGGTCTGTAAGCAGTCGATGCAAACCACTTTTTAGAACATGTCGTTTTAAACAGATGATGTGAAGGAAAGGAGGGCGGATCGTAGAAATGTAATAGCATTTATTTGGTCAAAGCTCACATTGTAAATACAGACTCTCCAGAAACTGCCAGACAGATGAGATGAGGCAAGCTTTTTTATATTTATAGTTGTTTCCTCTTTAAAACTATCAAAGTAAAGTAGGCAAATTTGATTGATATGAGAGATTAAGCTAGATGAACAGAGGTGAAGGTTCAGTACTTGGTCATCACAAATTGCTTTTTGATTCGAGGCAAGATTGAGAAAGCGATCAGATTTTTTCTGTGTCCTGCCTGTGTCTCCTAATTGATTTTCTTTTTTTCTATTGTTCTTTCCCACCGTTTGATTCTAGGAGCTCGATGTGAAGGCAGGAGGCGGCTGTGTCATGACCGTTGGGGAGATGTTGCGCTCCTTCTTGACCAAACTGGAGTGGTTCTCCACTCTGTTCCCCCGTATCCCAGTGCCTGTGCAGAAGTTCATTGACCAGCAGATGAAGGCGAGGCCTCGTAAGGTTGTTCAGAAGGAGCCGCAGGAGGAGGAGGAACCCGCAGAGCCGGAAGCAGAGGCAGGGAGGCCAGGGGAACGACGCCAGTCCAGGTAACGCAGTCAATGGTTCAAGCTTTTTAGCTTTATTTTCTCGAGGCAATCTTCCATTTAGGATGGAAAGGTTCATATATGTGATTATACGTGACTTACTGGACTTTATTATTCCGATTTATGTAGCCAAACAGAAAGTTTAAATGCTTGAAGCTGATGTTGCTTTTCTTGCCAGGACTCCCAGGCGGACACCAAGCCCCAAGCGGTCACCCAAGAGATCACCCAAGAGGTCACCCAAACGGTCAAGGAGCAGGAGCCACCACCGCGAGAAAGAACGCCACGGCCCCAGCTTTGACCGAGAGCTGGACAGGGAGCGTGACCGCCAGAAGAAGGAGAGGGGGGACAGGGGGGACAGGGACCTGGATAGGGACAGAGGGGAGAGGGGGGAAAGGGAGAGACGGCGGTCCCGCAGTGCAGACAGGAACCGGGAACGTAGGCAAATTTGCAGTGGCAGCCGGGACCGAAAAAATGAACGCAGAGACAAAGAAAGAGACGGCGGGGAAGACAAGAGCAGGAAGAAGGACAGGGAACGGCAAAAAGACAGAGGCTTAGAAAAGGAGAGGTCCAAGGACAAAAAGAACAGGGGAGAGACTAACGACAAGAAGCATAAAGAGGACAGGGAGAGGCACAGAGAAGAGAGGAAGGCCAAAAAGTTGAGTCGGAGTCGAAGCAGGGAGAGGAAGCACAAAAGTGGGGGAGAAGAGAAGAGCAGGAAAGGAGAGCTCAGCCACAGCAGAGATAGAGACAGGGAGCGAGACGGAGAGCAGCGGTCTCACAAACGTAGTGGTAGCAAAGAGAGGAGCCATCATCCGCGAGAGTCCAGTAATGACCTTAGTAAACATAGGAGTCACAGCACTGAGTAAATGTCGCCCCCCCCCAGCAATATTACTTCTTCTACTCCCGTGTTTACCATCCTTTTTTTCTACCCTGCTGTCTGTCACTTGTGCTAAAGAGAAGGAATGTCACATTGGACATCTGCAGTTGTCGTCTTTGGCCGATGAAATGTTGCTTTACTTTTATGTTTTTTTTGCCTTCTCCCCCCCATCAGAACAGTTAGTCTTCACAGTTTGAAAAGTGGCAAAAATGGCATTTTAATTTTCTATGGTGCGCTCGTTTGCCCTGTGAAGATGTGGGTGTGTACATACTGTTTTGGAGGCTGTCTACACACGATGAAAGTGCTGAGTTGCCTTTCTTGCTGGGTCGAGTGCTGGAAGCTCAGCTCAACACCGTCATATGATTTATGTAATGTATAAAGAATTATTTTCAGGCGATACAGAGGCCAAAACATTTTTAAATTTGACTGATATCACAGTGCATATATTTGGACTTTCTTCATATTTAAGCGTCTCGTTCAGTTGTATTCTGAACATGCTTTGAAGGGTCACAAGTGAACGGTTGAAGTACAAATTTGAGCGTAGCAGCAATGTGGCACGATGGCTCAGCAAAAAGCAATTCTGTCCATGGTGGTGTGTAGACAACACGAGAATGTTTTAATCCTCGAATGAGCAGTCTGCAACGGGTGATTTTGTACGACTCACACACTGAGCCCTGACTGTGCTGTTTGGGTTATTGCTCTGTTGCATTTTGTTTTCTAATAAAACACTTTTACAAACACATTGTTCTTGTCTTGAAAGAAAATGACGTGGCAAATGTCCTACAAGCATAGATTACGAGATACATTTGACAACAATCACTGAGTTAAGACACAAACGCTGAATGCAAAGAATATTTTTTATAGTTTTATTAGAACATAGTCTGAAAATATTTCCAGATTAAATATACATCTAGAAATAGTAAAACAAATACCCTGGACATGTTAATTCCTGATAGATTAACTTTAAAGTGACTAAATCATTACAAAAGTGATTATAAGGCCCAAGATAAAAAAATATATCACCTCAACCAACAGCAGACAAAAAGATTTTATAGAGGAACTTAAAATGTGGGCATGAGCTCTCATTTAGAAGACCTCTTCCCTCGTGTAACACCTCAAACTAACTGCAGTTTATGGTTAGCAGCAGAAATGTAAACATCAGAGCATGCTAATTAGTTCCCATGTTGTAGCAGACCTAAAGTGGTTGTGTATTATAGGTAACTGGGAAAAGATTTGTCAAATAAGCTGACAGTGAAACCATCACATTTTAATCGGGAGACGAGTGCAGACCTCTAGCTCTCTACATGAGTGTTTTGCTCTTAAGCCCTTGTCCTGTTTGCACACACACAGGCTCTGACTCTGGGCCACTAGTGGTCGAGTCCTCGGCCCGCACAGAGAAGCAGTAAGCGGAGTGCAGGTTCAGATCAGTGACGATGGTGCGCTCGCCTTGCACCATGTTCGTCTCGGGCTCACTGGAGCTGCTCTGCTCGCTGATCACCAGCCTGTAGTGGGAAGCACCTTCTACTGGAGACCACTCAATTAAAACAACTGTTGCCGTTGCTTGTGTGACATTCAGCACGGGAGCTGAGAGGCCTCCTGTTGGGGGAAATCAAGTCAGAGTTCAGGGTCCAATAAAATAGTAATAATGGTATTGCAATAATGCTAATATATTCAGGTTAGGTTTAATATTCTACCCATCATTTTTGTAACATCTGTCCTTAATACAAACCCACCGTGCTCTGGCTTTTGCCAACTGAGATCTCTCCTCCTGCGTCCTTGTGTTGTCGCTACAGGGAAAAGGTTCAGATCAATTGAGTTTGTTTTAAACATACCGTGAAATGTGTCTTTTCAAATTCCGCATCCTCTCCATGCTTATTTATACAAGCAAACACAGAGGGTCCTACCGTTTGGGACGCATGTCGTTTCACTTTCTCCAGCTGTGTTGTTGGCTGTGATCACCAGGTTGGTGGAGGCCATGTTGGACAGGGAGCAGGACAGCCCTGCAGTGCTGCACAGCTGGGCCTTTGGCGTCACACTGTTGTCGTACACCGTGTATGTGGTGGCAAACACGGATGCGTTCCACGCAACTGTGGCATAGGAGCTGTTACCACTGTACACCACCCCTGATGGTGGACAGGGAGCTGGGAGGAGAGATGTCGGAGTCAGTTAAAAGATCTGAAAACTAGGTTTCAAATGTGGGGCTTTTCCCTAAAATCATATACATTCATGACGAAATGAGCTACAACAACCGGCCCTTTTTCACAGCAGACATTTTGACTTGTCATAGTAGGAAAAGCACAGGTGTTAATAATAACACGAACGATGGATGTTGTCTTTAAGTGTCACAGTAAGTCATGACAGTGAAACAGGATGCACAATACTCTGGGCACGAAGCAGCTAAATGGAATCCAGCCATCATTATTTTTGTATTAGTCGCACAAAACAAATACACAAATCTCCACTGGGAAATCACCAAAATCTTCTCTAAATTCAGCAGAAGACACTGCATTCCTGTGTTAGACCCCATCGCTCATACTGTCGTCAGGAACTGACTGTGAAAATATGTTTTTACGGCCTTTAAACTTTGGATAGGAGCACACTTTCCCCTGATCGACAGAGTCCAGTTTGACCTCCTATTATTGATATCATGTATTAATCAGCATTTAGGCTTGTCACAGTAGTAACAGGACAAATGTAAATAATGAAGTGTTCCAGTAAACCATGGTAGTGAACAATGCACAGAACAGTGCTGGAATGCTACAAAGAACTCAAATACAAGTATATGTTTGAGGTTTCCTTGAATATTTATATTTTCTGCTACTTCGTACATCTACTTCACTACATTATAATGGACAGTGTTGTACATTATACTCCCCTACATTTATTTGGCAACAAAACACCTGCCATAAAAGAGTCAAATTTGAAAGTCTCTTTTTTTGACGATTTGATTTCAAACTCAGATTTACTGTTATAAATTGTATCATCGGGTTAACAACATTATGTTACTTTTGGAATGTCATAGCAGGAAGAGCAGGTATAATTAAATATGTTGCTGTGATATGTGGTTACAAGTCCAGTCAGCCAGAGGAAAGTCGACTACATATTACTATAAATAAAGTAAATACTAAGCTATGATAAAGACTCCATTGTCAAAAGGGCAAAATGTAAGAAATATGTTTGAACAGTAGCTCGAGCGTTCAGTGTAGCCCACCTGTTGTGTCATTGAGAGGCACAGATGGGTCGCTGGTACCGGCAGCGTTCCTGCTTTCCACTGTAGCAGAGTAGGATGAACCACAGGGGAGAGGAATCTCAAAGTACGTCACGGTTGTCCAATAGGAAGAGACCTCGAGCTGGGCCTGGCTGTCTCCCAGCAGACTTCCTGTTAACTTCAGCATGTAGTCCGTGTCTCTACAGGTGATCTGTGTCCAGCTGAAGCGCGTCACTTGGATCTCCATCTCCATTGGTAGCAGCTGCACCTCAACAGTGTCTGGCGGGCAGGGAGCTGGATAGAGAGAGAGAGAATAATTCATGTATTCGTCCACATTAAGTGCATATGTTACTAAGTTATTGAGTCTGACGTGCGGCTCTTATACCTGCTCCACTCTGCACTGGGCTACTGAAGGAGCTGTTGCATGTCCCATCTGAGGCCTGGACAGAGAAATTGTAAACTGTTCCACAATCAAGAGCCTGGATGGTGCAGGTGGGATCTGTGCTGTAACAGTACAGCATGTCTCCATTTCCAGCCTGGGCACAGCCATAATAGGCTACAGCGTTGTCTGAGGCCGTCCATGACAGCAATGCAGACTGATTGTTACAGTGGAAAGTAACCGAGAGACCATCAGGCTGGCAGGGACCTGGACAGAAAGAGAAGATCAACCTGCTGAAACTAACATGATTTAGTTGTGTTTGGTCAACGTATGAACAAAGACTGGTTTGCCCCATGTCTTTAGTATGTAAAGACTAATACCTGTGTTGAGTGTGGCATTGTGACTGGCCTTGCTGGAGCAGTTCTCATGGCTGGCAGTCACAAACACTGTATACTGCTGGTCGCAGTGGAGCTCTGATAGGCTGCAGTTACTGGAGGTGGTGTTGCAAGTATGAAGATGTCCGTCTACACCCATAGCGACGACGTGATAGGTTTCAGCTACAGGAGAGGGGCTCCAGGACACCAGTGCACTGTTGTCCTCACAGGTGGCGTTGACTGCCACGTTCCTGGGCGGACACGGCTCTGTGAGAAAAGTTGGGAATAGGTGATGTCTCGTTTCTTGCTAAGCCTACCGGACAGATATGAATGTGGTATTTATCTTCTCATATAAGTCTCAGCTAGAAACTTTTGCAGAAGCCAAAAAGGAATGGGGAAAACTCGTCCAAACAATACTTTCCATATAGGTTAGTACTTGAAAATATGGTATGTGAATAGGGGTGTAACGATACGCGTATTCGTATTGAACCGTTCGGTACGATGCTCACGGTTCGGTACGCATGACGAACCGAATGCGTTTGAATCAAAAAATGTCTTTTTTTACAAACGTGTGCTGTGAGGCGTCACTGTGAGGCTGTAGTTTTGTCCGCAGTTAAAGTCAGAAAAGTGAGCTGTGGTCATTCGCAGTTAGTACTTGAAAAGATTCGATCATCAATTTATTGTTGAAGTAATTCTTCCAGCTTTTTTTTTGATGCTTTTCTACTATTTTATTTCGGACATTTTACAGACCGAATGATTGATCGTTTAATTGAGAAAATAATCACTTTGAGAGTTATGTTATATTATCATGTATATTGTATTAATGTTTTGCTATTGTCTGAATGTGTAAGCAACACATTAGAGTTGCAGCTGGTGGAGCCTCAATAAACTTGCAATTTATTCTAAAACACTGGATCTATTTATAAAATGGTCAAGTAAGTATAACTAACAAAATATAATAAATGAAAGTAAAAAGTGCAATATTTGCACCGCAAATGTAATGAAGTAAAAGTATAGAGTAGCAGAAGATGGAAATACTGAAGTAAAGTACTTGGTTGCTTTTCACAAGAGTGAATAAAGCATATAAAAGGGTTACGCTTCTGCAGTACCTGTTTGCATGAACACGGTGCTACTGGCCTGGCTACAGCAGCCTTGACTGTGTGCTTTCACGGTAAAGTTGTACGTCTCTCCACACTCCAGGCCGGTGAACTGACAGGAATCGCCAGTAGAGTTACACGTCCGCACCTCCCCCCCTGATGTCTTGATGGCACTTGCAGGGTATAGTTCAACATCAGACATCTTCTCCCAGGACAGGGCGGCGGTGCGGGAGCCACACTGCAGGTCGACGGCCACACCCTGAGGAGGACACGGACCTAAAAAGAGGACGTTTTGAAGGATCTTGAGATCTTAAATCTTGAACAAATGTTACTAAGTTATTGAGTCTGACGTGCGGCTCTTATACCTGCTCCACTCTGCACTGGGCTACTGAAGGAGCTGTTGCATGTCCCATCTGAGGCCTGGACAGAGAAATTGTAAACTGTTCCACAATCAAGAGCCTGGATGGTGCAGGTGGGATCTGTGCTGTAACAGTACAGCATGTCTCCATTTCCAGCCTGGGCACAGCCATAATAGGCTACAGCGTTGTCTGAGGCCGTCCATGACAGCAATGCAGACTGATTGTTACAGTGGAAAGTAACCGAGAGACCATCAGGCTGGCAGGGACCTGGACAGAAAGAGAAGATCAACCTGCTGAAACTAATGTGATTTAGTTGTGTTTGGTCAACGTATGAACAAAGACTGGTTTGCCCCATGTCTTTAGTATGTAAAGACTAATACCTGTGTTGAGTGTGGCATTGTGACTGGCCTTGCTGGAGCAGTTCTCATGGCTGGCAGTCACAAACACTGTATACTGCTGGTCGCAGTGGAGCTCTGATAGGCTGCAGTTACTGGAGGTGGTGTTGCAAGTATGAAGATGTCCGTCTACACCCATAGCGACGACGTGATAGGTTTCAGCTACAGGAGAGGGGCTCCAGGACACCAGTGCACTGTTGTCCTCACAGGTGGCGTTGACTGCCACGTTCCTGGGCGGACACGGCTCTGTGAGAAAAGTTGGGAATAGGTGATGTCTCGTTTCTTGCTAAGCCTACCGGACAGATATGAATGTGGTATTTATCTTCTCATATAAGTCTCAGCTAGAAACTTTTGCAGAAGCCAAAAAGGAATGGGGAAAACTCGTCCAAACAATACTTTCCATATAGGTTAGTACTTGAAAATATGGTATGTAAATAGGGGTGTAACGATACGCGTATTCGTATTGAACCGTTCGGTACGACGCTCACGGTTCGGTACGCATGACGAACCGAATGCGTTTGAGTAAAAAAATGTCTTTTTTTACAAACGTGTGCTGTGAGGCGTTACTGTGAGGCTGTAGTTTTGTCCGCAGTTAAAGTCAGAAAAGTGAGCTGTGGTCATTCGCAGTTAGTACTTGAAAAGATTCGATCATCAATTCATTGTTGAAGTAATTCTTCCAGCTTTTTTTTTGATGCTTTTCTACTATTTTATTTCGGACATTTTACAGACCGAATGATTGATCGTTTAATTGAGAAAATAATCACTTTGAGAGTTATGTTATATTATCATGTATTTTGTATTAATGTTTTGCTATTGTCTTAATGTGTAAGCAACACATTAGAGTTGCAGCTGGTGGAGCCTCATTAAACTTGCAATTTATTCTAAAACACTGGATCTATTCATAAAATGGTCAAGTAAGTATAATTAACAAAATATAATAAATGGAGTAAAAAGTGCAATATTTGCACCGCAAATGTAATGAAGTAAAAGTATAGAGTAGCAGAAGATGGAAATACTGAAGTAAAGTACTTGGTTGCTTTATTCACAAGAGTGAATAAAGCATATAAAAGGGTTACGCTTCTGCAGTACCTGTTTGGATGAACACGGTGCTACTGGCCCGGCTACAGCAGCCTTGACTGTGTGCTTTCACGGTAAAGTTGTACGTCTCTCCACACTCCAGGCCGGTGAACTGATAGGAATCGCCTGTAGAGTTACACGTCCGCACCTCCCCCCCTGATGTCTTGATGGCACTTGCAATGTATAGTTCAACATCAGACATCTCCTCCCAGGACAGGGCGGCGGTGCGGGAGCCACACTGCAGGTCGACGGCCACACCCTGAGGAGGACACGGACCTAAAAAGAGGACGTTTTGAAGGATCTTGAGATCTTAAATCTTGAACAAATGTTACTAAGTTATTGAGTCTGACGTGCGGCTCTTATACCTGCTCCACTCTGCACTGGGCTACTGAAGGAGCTGTTGCATGTCCCATCTGAGGCCTGGACAGAGAAATTGTAAACTGTTCCACAATCAAGAGCCTGGATGGTGCAGGTGGGATCTGTGCTGTAACAGTACAGCATGTCTCCATTTCCAGCCTGGGCACAGCCATAATAGGCTACAGCGTTGTCTGAGGCCGTCCATGACAGCAATGCAGACTGATTGTTACAGTGGAAAGTAACCGAGAGACCATCAGGCTGGCAGGGACCTGGACAGAAAGAGAAGATCAACCTGCTGAAACTAACATGATTTAGTTGTGTTTGGTCAACGTATGAACAAAGACTGGTTTGCCCCATGTCTTTAGTATGTAAAGACTAATACCTGTGTTGAGTGTGGCATTGTGACTGGCCTTGCTGGAGCAGTTCTCATGGCTGGCAGTCACAAACACTGTATACTGCTGGTCGCAGTGGAGCTCTGATAGGCTGCAGTTACTGGAGGTGGTGTTGCAAGTATGAAGATGTCCGTCTACACCCATAGCGACGACGTGATAGGTTTCAGCTACAGGAGAGGGGCTCCAGGACACCAGTGCACTGTTGTCCTCACAGGTGGCGTTGACTGCCACGTTCCTGGGCGGACACGGCTCTGTGAGAAAAGTTGGGAATAGGTGATGTCTCGTTTCTTGCTAAGCCTACCGGACAGATATGAATGTGGTATTTATCTTCTCATATATAGTCATATATATAGTCATATTTAGCATCACAGCATCAATCTTTTCAGCTAACTCTCAGCAAGAAAGTGAATAAGCATATTTCCGAAAACAGTGTTCCTTGGAGGAATATCTTTCAAAGTCAACTAAATGAGCTCACCTGTGAGCTTCTCTACAGGAGCGCTCATCTCGCTCATGCACACATTAGTGTGTCCCATCACAGTGAAAGTGTACAGCTGACCACAGCTCAGGTCCAGGAAGGAGCAGCTGCTCTCGGGGGAGTCACAGGTGGAGTTAACACCTGAAGCACATGTGGCTTTCACAGTGTAGTTCTGTGTGGTGCTGCTCTGGTTCCACTTCACTGTCACCACGTTGCTGCTACAGTTCTGCTCCACAGTGGTGTTCTCAGGTTTACAAGGAGCTAGAGGTGGTTGAAAGAAGAGCAGCATTTTCATGAAAATCACATTATTCATTCTTTTTTAAAATTATTTTATACTCAAGCTCTGCACATTAGAGCGCTGCACTGACCAGACTGAACCTTGTAGTCCGAACCAGCAATGATTTCGCATTGAATGGAGGAGGAGGTGACGACCACCCCGTAGACCTTGCCGCACTGCAGATCATGAATGGAGCAGGAGTTGGCCGATGAGTTACAGGAGGCTCTGTGTCCATCGGTGCTGATGGCCCAGGCGGTGTACTCGTCTTGGCCTGGGGTCTGTGTCCAACTCACATTCATCACGTTGCTGTCACACTGTAACCCAGCTAGGACATCTCCTGGGAGACACGGAGCTATGGGAGACAGTTTGAGTACAGGTATGAGCATACTCTACAAATGTAAAGGTCATGTTGATATTGTGAGACTTGGTACACTAAACCGCTTGGTGACAAAATGTGCATGGGTGGCCCAAGACATGTTTAGTGCCATGCCATCCTCTGCACCTTGAGCTATAAGGGACTGTTGATTTGTCTTATCGATGGATAAACTAAGTTGTGATCGGTCGCTATTTTTGAATGTCCCTTTATGTCAAATTTCTGGGTAAAGGTCCTGTCCTTATATCTTACCAGAGTCAAAATCTATGCCAGCATGTTTGCTGCTGTTGCAGCTTTCTGTGGAAGCCACCAGCGTAGCCGAGTACGACCGGCCACAGTGAAGCTTTGCAGCGCAGGAGGTGTCCCTGGAGGAACAGGATGCTGTGTGGCCGTGCTCTCCTGTCACCTCAACAGTGTAGAAATCTGCTCCACTGCTCTCAGACCAGGAGAAATTCCCTTTGTTGGTACCACAGTCCACGTGAGCAGTGAAGTTGGTTGGCTCACAAGGGGCTGAAAGAGGGAAAGAGGTGGAAAAAACAGATTTTAGATTTTGATCATTTCCTTTACTCTACTGCCACAGAAACACATCCTACCTGTGCTTATTTCTATGGGCGGGCTGTAGCTGCTGCGGCAGGTTCCGTCCTGTGCTGCGATGCGGAAAGCATATCTCTGTCCACACAGCAGGTTGGCCAACGTGTATGAGGTATTAGAGGGAGTGTGCATTGAAGGAGGGTGTGTGCCGCCTGTCCTCTCAATTTCTAAAGTGTAGGTGGCCCCGGACACTGGATTCTGGTCCCATGTGAGGCTCAATGTGTTGGTATCACAGCTGACTTGGCCTGTCAAATTGGTAGGCGGACAATGACCTAGGATAAGACAGAGAGATATTTATAAGAAAGGTGTCACTGCACAATTGCTACATCTACGTTTCTTTATTATCGACCTTGCCGTTTCCTCTCACCTGTTCTCAGCTCCACGGCTGAGCTTGGCTCGCTCCAGCAGCCCATGGCTACAGTTACAACAGTAACAGCATAGGTTTCCCCACAGTGTAGGTCAGTGAAATTGCATGAGCAGGAATAGTTTGAGCTGCAAGTGTGATTGTGTCCATCATCTGCAGTTGCTATTGCTGTGTACATCTCAGCCCCTGTTACATTAGACCAAGAGACAGCGCTGTCCTCACACGCTGCAGACACGGAGACGTTACTTGGAGCGCAAAGACCTGGAGATGAGGGAAGAACAATAGGGTTTGATGTTGTCTCTCTGAGCTGAAATGTACCGGTAAGTATATTTTTGTGGTATAACATGGATATCTAACTTCAAGTCTTTCTGCACCTGCTTCAAAGCTGTAAACTGCACTCGGGCTTCCTGTGCACGTCTTGGAGTATGGCGTTACCGTGATGCCATAGGTTTCACCGCAGTGGATGTCAGTTAGCTGAGAGCTGGAAGTGTCGGTGTGGCCGTGGTGTGTGTGTCCGTCCTGGCCCGTCGCTGTCACATTGTATCCTACAGCACTGGGGCTTCCTACCCACGAGACCAGGGCTGAGTGATTGAAACAGACCAGTGTGGCGCTCACGTCCTGCGGGGCGCAAGGGACTGGGGAGGGAAAAGGACAAAAGACAAAGTAGTTATCAACATACAATGCATCAACTGACACTTTGTCAGGTTCAGTTTTTTAAGAAATTCGCTTCTCTGCTTTTTTGCCAAGAGTTAGATGAGAAGATTGATATGATGGAGCGGACAGCCGGTTAGCTTAGCTTAGCACAAAGACTGGAAGCAGGGGGAAAACAGCTAGCCTGGTGCTCTAAAGCCTCTAAACATCACAAATTATCACATCATATCTTGTTTTGTTTTTATGTGTAAAAAATCGAATTGTTATGTGCTGGACTATTTAGCAGCGTGGAACAACCTCATGATCATCAGTCAGTGTTTATAAGCGTTACATTGGTGGAAGTATTACCTGTTTCAATAGATTCACTGACACTTGGGGTGCTGTTGCATTGCGCCCCCTGAGCTTGAACTGTCAAATTGAAATCCAAGCCACAGGGAAGATTTTGAAACGCACAACTGGTATTTGTAGTCTGGCAGGTGTCCTGATACCCTCCTCCTGCTACCAGAGCCAGAAAGCCGAGGCGTCCCACAGGGTCAGTCCAACTGAACACTGCTGTGTTGGTGCCACACGTGTATTGCTTAGATAAGATTGCTGGAGAACAGGGGGCTGAAAAGAAAGCAGAAGAAACGGTATATAGATGTGGGTTTACCAGAAAGCAAGAAATACCTTTTTCCCACATATACCTTAATGCTCTCACCCGTGCTAATGTTGTTGCCGGAGCCAGGTGCACTGTCACACTGGCTTCCTCGTGCAATGATTGTGGTCATGTAGGTTTCACTGCACAGGAGATCTGTCAGGTTGCATGTAGCAGTGGCCGAGCTGCACGAAACTGTGTGCCCGTTTGTAGCTGTCGCATTAACTACGTAACCTGTGGCATCGGCCATCGGCCTCCATGACAGAGAGGAAGAATCGGTGCCACAGATCAGGCTGCTGTTCTGGATCGAGGGAGAGCAAGGAGCTGAGATGGAGAGATGAAAGGGAGAATGAGTTAGTGGTTTACAAAGCCATGAAAAATAAAAATCTATTTTCTCTTTGCAGTCTCTCCGGGTTTTCTCTTTTCCACCTGTCATCAGGGTTGTACTGATGCTTCCAGTGCTGTTACAGGTGGCATGCTCAGCCATCACAGTCAAGTTGTAAACCTTTCCGCACTTCAGCTGGTTCAGCTGACAGGAAGTCGTACTGCTCCTACAGGAAGTATAATGCTGAGAGCTGTCCTCTCGAGCGCGTACAGTGTAGCGCACGGCCCCGGCAGCAGCTTCCCAGGACACCGTGGCCGCGTCCGAACCACACTGGAGGACACCGGTCACATTGACAGGATCACATGGTCCTGGTGGAAGAGGTAAAGAGAGGACATGCGTCACATCATGCGATCCAAGTCCAAGAGAATGCTTTCCAATAAATGTAAACAAATATTTTAAAGGAAACCTGTTGTCAGAGCGGTTTGACTCGGTGAGCTGGTGCAGTTGCCCTGGGATGCCACCGTGACGTTGTACTGACTGGCACACTGCAGGCCGGAGACAGAGCATGTGAGGTTGGACGTGGAGCAGTTTTTAGAGAAGCCACCGGGGCCCGTCACTGTCGTTGTGTAGGAGGTGGCACCAAGAGAGG
This sequence comes from Melanostigma gelatinosum, assembly GCF_949748355.1. NCBI lineage: Eukaryota > Metazoa > Chordata > Actinopteri > Perciformes > Zoarcidae > Melanostigma > Melanostigma gelatinosum. The sequence continues at coordinate 14,443,878 of NC_136648.1, forward strand.
CGTTCCAGGAGGCCTGAAGAGAGTTTGTGCCACAGTCTGTCGCTGCTGTCAGGCTGTCAGGGGGGCAGGGTGCTGGAGGAAGATATCACTGCATGAAATACACCAAAGTAACAAAACAAAGTTCATGAAAATCATCATCCTTGCGTCGTCTTTATTACCGGCCTGAACAGTCCGTGGGAGACTATATGGTCCACTGCAGCTGCCAGAGGAAGCTTTGACAGAGACATTATAACTCAGTCCACACTGAAGACCACTCAGCCTACAGCTGGCACTGCTAGTGTGGCACGTGACCGAACTGATGTTTCCAGCCAGCGGCATGGCGGCGACACTGTAGTTGAGGGGCACAGCAGAAGTGTTCCAGCTGGCCGTCGCGTCATTGGTTCCACATATCAGCTCCGTCCCGAAGTCCTCTGGAGCGCACGGTACTAACAGAGACAGAACGCAATGTGAATTAGTCACATTATACCTTGTTTGTGTATTCCATACAAAACAAAACGATAAGTTGTGGTTTTATGTGGAAGACTATTTCTTGGCAGCTTGCAGTGGCTTTCTGGAGTCAAGTGAGCTAAAGCATGTTTTAGTTCCTCCATTTATTGCAAGAACAAGGAAGGGAGATGAATAACCATAATTATCCCCCAAAATGTCAAACTATTCCTTTAATACATTGTGTTACAGCTGGCAGCTGGCAGCTCCACTCATCAAGCTCACTCTTATAAGCTTGAATTTCCCTCTTCTTTATCTACTGTCTTGGCTAAAGAGCAGACCTCTCTCTCAGTACCTTTGTCTTGTCTGAAGGGGGCACTGAAGTTGCTGACACAAGTGCCGTCAGTGGCAGTCACAACAATGTCGTACGCTTGGCCACAGACCAGGTTACTCAGCGTGCAGTTGGGGCTGAAGCTGCTGCAGGTGAGGGTCTCTCCGTTGCTGGTGGCGTTCACTGAATAGTTCACTGCATTTGCACTGGGGGACCAGTACACCTGCGCGGTGGCAGCCCTACACATCAGCTGGCTGGATACATTAGAGGGAGAACAAGGCTCTGGAGAGGGAAACAAATCAAACCGTATTCATAAGTCTTTATGAATGACATGTTCGTTTAAGTCTCGCTGGCGGTCAGTGTCGTGTTACCTGTGTTGAAAGACACAGTGTCACTCAGTGGACTTGTACAGTTGTCATCAGCTCCTGACACACCAATGGTGTAAACATCTCCACACTGGAGTCCAGGGAGGCTGCAGGAAGTTGTGTTGGTCATGCACTCTGACCTGTGACCTCCCCCACTCTCAGCGACAGCAGTGTAGTATTTGGCGCTGTCACTGGCCACCCATGACACAGGAACAGGATTCGGAGCACATGCGTGCACGGCCGTGACGTTGGTGGGAGGACACGGCACTGGAGGGAAATAAAGATGCAGGAGAAATTTTGAGACTGCCCTCAAGGAAAGTCCCGTTGCTGAGTCTACAACCTTACAGAAGATAAATCGGCCTTTCTCACATGTTTTCACTGCGCTCGCTGTGCTGGGCAGACTGAAGCACGTCCCGGTGACAGAGAAGACGGTCACCTCGTAGGTGCTTCCACACAACAACCCGCCCATGGTGCACTGTGTCTCTGTGGAGTTACAGTACAGAGTCTGACCCATTCCTCTAGATATGAATGTCGTGAAGTTCTCTGCAGGAACTGAGATGTTCCAGGTGACCGTCAGCTCGCCGGTGACGCAGGCCACGCTGGCCCTCACATCCTCAGGACCGCACGGCACTAAAAGGAGAGGCGACCAGACGTCATAAGTTATTTGTAATATTCATTACTCTTCCAGACAGAAACAGTTCGACCCCTCTTACTTTCCTACCTGAGTTCAGGTTGATGGGCGTGGAGGTGGACGGACAGTATCCATCATTGTAGGTGACAGTGACGGTGTATCTCTTTCCACAGGGCAGAGAGGTGATTTTGCAGTTGTTGACCGTGTTGCTGGTACAGTTGAGCCGAGCGCCGCTCTGATCCTCCATGGTTGCTGTGTAGAGGCCTGTGCGCCCATCGTTCTGCCAGACTATTAGAGCGTGATTGGCGTCACAATCTCTGAATGCCTCAACGATGGTTGGAGGACAAGGAGCTGATGGACAGGCAGAGGATTTAGTCGATTAGATGCGCAGTGCATCCGATTTTGGAACATTTTTGAACATATGTTTGTAAAAACGAGACGGAGATGAAGAACCAGAGCAATCCAACCGTCTGACCTACCTGTCATAAAGCTGACCTCCTCGCTGGCGCTGCTGTTGCACTCTAGATTGGTGCCGATGACGCTGGCAGTGTAATTCTCTCCGCATCTCAGGCCTTCGATCAAGCAGTTGTTGCCCATTGAATTGCAGCTGTGCAAATTCCCATTTTGGTCCTCAGCGATGGCGATGTAGACTATAGCACCGATGCTCACCGTCCAGTTGACTAGAACAGAGTCTTGGCTGCAGTCCACTGATGCGGCGAAGTTGCTAGGGCCACAGGGAACTGGAGAGACGGGAAAGTTTGTGTTTAAGTCAAATACCTCATTAATAAAGTCAGAATACCAGAACATCGATGAGATCAGTAAGTGTATAACAGAGTCCCCCCAATACATACCAGTCTGAGCAATATCTCCCAGCACCCTGTTAGTGGAGCAGTTGTCATTGGAGGCGGTGATCCACACACTGAGGTGTTCACCACACGGCACCCCGGTCACCGCGCAGCTGTTGGAGGAGGAGGTGCAGTTGAAGGTTTCTGCAGTGTTCCCCTGCGCCTCCACCGTGTAGGAAAGAGCTCCAGCAGCAGAATCCCAGGTGGTGAGTAAAATGTCGGAGTGACAACCAGCTCCGGTCTTTACGGTTGTTGGTAGACATGGAGCTGGAGGAAAGGAGGGACATAAATAAAGACTTACTCTCTTCTTTTGCCTTCCTACAAGATGCCACATTGATTCCGTGTGAATGTTAAAAACTAAAGTGCTATGTGAGAACGAGCGTGCCACTACTGTAGTAAATGATTGGCCTCATTATATTCAGTTATTAGTGATGATACATTTTATTAATATATTTAAAATAGCACAGTGATTATGCAGATCAAGGTTAATAATTGTATGTCATCAATAATAGGTTAAATTCAAGTCAGTCAAAGATCAAACATTTTGTGTACAGCAGTACTACCTGTTCCACAAAACTTTTACTAAATTTGATTATATTATTGTTTTAATGCTAAATAAATTCCCAAAACAGCTGGGCACTGTAGTTTATGGCAAACGTTTTTTTACACTGGAAGAAAAGTGCATTAGTTGGGGACTATTTTCAGCTGTGGAGTAATACACACTGCTCTATTAAATCTAGCAGGCAGGGCATGTATGTGGGACTAAAATAAACTACAGTGCCCATGTTCATCATAATAAAGGAGCATGTCACTGCATGGTGTGGCTCATTCATTTATTTTTAATATTTTTTGGATAATAATGAATGAATGAATGAATTTTATTTATATAGCGCTTTTCACAGACAGTGGTATCACAAAGTGCTTAACAGAGCAGACATTTAAAAGCATAAAAACACAATGTGACCCAAGGGTCAATAAATTATCTACACAGAGAAAAATTTAAAAATGTAAAATAATAAAAATAAAATAAAAATGTAAAACATATTTTAAGAGCAGGTCTAGGACATGGGTTTACTTTTACACAAACGAATGAAGAGTCTTCATGGGATTTGTTGACAATAAGACAAATATTTAATACGACCAAAATTATGAGAATTTAAGAAAATAACAAAGACATTATTTTTGCCGTCTATGTAAACAAATCAAGTCCTACTCACAGGTCCGGACAAACTCAGGTTGGCTGACTTCGGTGTTACAATCATCGCTGACGCCGTACACGGTGTACGTGTAGTACTGACCACAGCCCGAATTAGTGAAGTAACACGTGTTGTCTGTCGTCCTGCACTCGGTCACCTCGCCAGTTTTGTCCACAGACGTCGCCACGTAGTAGAGGGTGTTGTTGGTGGGCTGCCAGTTATAGACGATCACGTTGCTGGAGCAACTGTGAATGGTGTGAGGATTAGCCGGAGCACAGGGGACTGGGGGAACGGAATTAGACATTAGAACACAATGAATATGGAGGACATAAAAGGGTGGAATACATTTAAAATCTTGCTGAATTAGGGGAAAAGAAGAACGGTTATGCGGAAAACAGCAGAGTTTATATTGGTCAGTGAATTTACAGCAGACTCACATACAATTCACCTTCTGTTGTTTGAAAGCCCTCAAAAAGATCCTGAGATTTGACTCCAGTCTTTCGTAATAAACCTCTTTGCACTCACCACTTCATTGGAGTAAATAGGTGTGAGTGCTGCTGACTGTGTGTGTGCTGGACATTAGATCATTTCCCTGGGGGTCTGTGTGTATGTGTGTCTCCTCCACCTTTTCACTTTCCAGACTGATGCTATAGCTGAGCTTTGAGATCACTCCCTGACTTCAATAGGCTGTTTAGAGCTTTAGACTGACTGGTGTTGGATGTCAGGTCTTGGTGGCTAATGAGAGGATGTGTTTCACCGCTCAGCATGAGAAAAGACCAGAGGACACCACCATGGGAGGAACCTAAACAGCTTCCCACAGGACAGACTTATGGGGAAGGTTTGTGATAAAGAGCTTTCCAGAAGTGTGCGTACAGACAGACACATACAGACAGGTGGTGATGTCTGGGGAGAGGTGGAGACAGTGACAATGTTTCCTCATGAGCAGGAGCTCCGCTCACCTGTCTCGAACAAGGAGGTGGTGTTGGAATTGCTCTCACAGTTGTCAGCGATGGCTACCACACGGACCACGTACATCTCACCACATTTGAGCATGGTGATCTGGCAGCCGGTGGAGGCCGATGTACAGTTAATGGACGCGCCGGCGCTGTCGACGGCCGTGGCCCTGTACAAGTTGGCCCCGATTACCAGATCCCAAGTTACTGTCACCATGCCGCTGGAGCAGCTGTAGTCCACAGAGATGGTCGTCACTGGGTTAATGGCTGAAGAAAGATGAGACAGATGTTCACAATCCTTCTCCCGCTTAATCCTCATGTTCTGTTTGGCTCCTGGAGGCCCTGGGCCCTTTTTTAGCAGCTCGAAAATATACTTTAAATTGTTTTATCAGCTTGATACTTCATTCATTTTCCAAATTTTATGGGAATTTCTTTTGAAATGTTGCAGAAGTCAGCAACAGAAAATGCTGCATCAAAGACCTCAGCTGTTAAATATGGTTGAATACAGCAGCTTTTTGTATTCTTTGTGTGTTTTAGGCGACACAAATTCCAAATAAGTTTATTTGAATTTTGGTTTTTCACAGGAGGTCTAACTAGGACTCAGACCCTTCTGGCATCTCATTGACCCAAACATAAGTAGCATCACTGTGTGATTGACTTTAGGCCAACATAATTATTATGTATTTGTTCATGCATAGCCCATAGAACTGTGTATTAACAATACGTTATGGCCATTTACATATGTTGTCACCTTCATCAAATGTCGGGGGGTCTGTGGGACCCCAAACATCGAGGAAGTAACGTCAATATCAACTCAACACACAAAGTGAGTGTATCTATACTCAGATGAATTATACTGTTAAAATACTCACTAGAGGTAGTGTATGTAACATCAGTGGCCTCCCCGGGAATTAAGAAGACATTGACGGATGACACTCCCACTGTGTAGCTGGAGCAGGGCTCCAGATCACTGATGTCCACGGATGTGGTTGAGGAGGTTCTGATGACCGGAGCATTGCTGGGGTTGTCGTTGTCGCTCACGACCACTTGATAACGCAGGACTTTACTGACAGGGTTCCACGTCACTCGGGCTGTGCCCTTTCCCGTCGATACCAGAGTCACACCGGTTGGTGGCTGCACCACTTCCAAGAAAAATACAGGTGTTAATCGAATGTATTTGCAAATCCCCATTAATGTTTTCACATGTCCTTAAAGGATTGGCTCGCACAAAACTTGCTGTTGAGTAGTTTTTCTGAGTATCAATCTTCTAACTCTGCATTACATGAATCAGCAAAACCAGCATCTCATGTGCACTTACGCATCGTGATTGTCCTCGTGCGGCTTCTGGCACCTCTTCCAGCAATGTTTGATGAGTAAACGTGACAGTTGTACGTTCCAGCAGGAGTTAGGCCGTCCACTTGTCCACCCAGAGTCGTGAAGGTCTGGTTGTAGCGTTTTACAGGAGAACTAAACAACTCCTCCACAAACAATATATAGCTGTCCGCTCCTGACACGTAGGACCACTCAAACCTTATAGATGTACTGGAAATAGCTTCGGAAAAGGTGATCTGAGATATGGCGGGCACTGTGGGAATGTAAGATAAAGGATTCAACATTGTTCAACAGAGGGATTCTTCTGTTTATTTAACTGGCAACTTTTAAAAAATTGTGTCATTACCTGTTGTGGCTATTTCAACATCTGTGCACACGATATTGGGAAAATCAAAGACCTTCAGTGTGACTTGATAGACACTTCCGGGTCTTAACCCATGAATCAGCCTCTGTGTGCCGGGTGCTGTCTGCGTCACCATCACGGGGGCGACATTGGTGCTGGAGTTCACAACTCTGACGTCCAGTAAGTAAACAGAAGCTCCAGCGTAGCTGTTCCATCTCACGTTCAGTGTTGATGCAGAAGGAGACGTCACTGACACAATATCACATCCTGAAAGAAGAGAAAGGAAGAATTTTTCCTGTTTGGGAATATCATTTTAGTACCTTTTGAGATTAAAATGGTAAAATAAATATTAATATTGAGGATTTTGTCAGATTTTTACTTTTAGTTTGTATTGGGTTTTTAATTACAAGAGGAAACATGCCAGACTTATATGGAATATGCAATTCTGAGCACACCCTAGAGCATTTTTTAATAATTTGTCATCATGTTATTAATTAAAAATGATGATATTTAGGCCCTCTAGTGGTCGCCAGCAGCTACTATCAATTTGAATTGTTCAAATCTTCAATCCATCTAATCCACCTCAAGCCTTCAGTGTGTCTGTATTTTGAAGGGGAAGCGATCAAGACCAATGAGTTCCTCCTACTGTCTGATCAAGATGCACGTCACCTGGCGGGCCAGAAGAATCTTTCTTTGCTATTTCTTTAATTTCTCAGTTTTCTTCAGTTATTTTACAATAGGGTCCATATCCTTCGTGAATAATGGTGCATTTTAATTTTTGATTAAATTCTGAGACGGTTTTGATCAAAACCCCCATTTCTTGGTGCATATTTTTAGGCCACAGTTAAGAAAATACAATATCCAATAAAGACAAGTAAATATGAACCATATAGATATAAAGATTCACTGTGCTAATGTTTATGCATCAAGCCATATCAGTGATGGACAAAAAACTAATTGTCAGCGTCTAGAAATCAGTGTCAGTGTCTCCTGTCACATGTAGCAGCAGCAGAACACTCACCTGATGCCAAAACATGTTGAGTCTAAAAAAGACAAAATATATTGATGCAAATTACAAAATATAATAAACAATTCATCAAATGAGAAACTGAATTTAAAAAAAAAGTTATATTACCTGTATGACAGACAAAAGGATGACTGATGAATATAGCATCCACATCTTATCCATTGTAATTGTCAGGGTCTCAGTGCGTTACATCCATATGTCGGTTCTTCACACTGAGGCTCAACTGAAGTCTTTACTGGCTGAGTGCTGTAGATCAACTTAATGGCAGCCAATCAGGACGTCCTAAATGAGGTCAGGTAGAACCTGTTGCCTCTCGGTCATCATGAGAAAGAAATAAAGTACGATTCCTGTTATAGGCGGAGGAGGGGGCACTTCCAATCCCCCACCCCTTTACAGTAAAACTGCCCTTCTTCCATGTTCCCGGAATATTTCATTCCTGTAACTAGATCAACTTGTAACACTTGATATAATAATTCATTTTTCTCTAAATCTCTATATTTCTTTAATAAAGCTGATTTCCCAGTATATGTAACAGGATTTGCCTGCTGTAAAATGATATAATCTCCTTTGTACGACATACTGAGTGACTGAAAAGAGGAACCAAGTCCCCCTCCTGCATCCTTCCTGGATTGATGTCATTTTTCTTGGGAATGTTCTGTCATTATGCATTATTGCACAACAGGTGACATTTATAACTAATTATGTTTTGCTGAAATTAACAATATATAAATATATATATATATATAAAAAGAATCACAGACTCAGAAAATCCCTTGTAAAATCACTAAGAAGAATCATAAAAGATCAGTAATAAAACAAGTCCACCTCTGGGATTTACGGCCACCCTGCTGGTTTTAGTGGGAAATATACTGAATGCTAGAATAAAATAAAAGGTTTGGTCGATAAGTCCACAGCTATTCGTTAAACAATACAGATCTAGATGTATATCATTTTAACAATGTTTGGAATATACTATAAGTATATTTAGTTATTTAATCGCGATTTGATGATTACATGACTCAACTAAACAATTTACATTTGGTCACATGTGGAACATAACAGAACCATACTTCTGAAAGTCAGGGTTGCCAGGTCTGTGTGACAAAACCAGCGGCCAATAAAACCAGCCCAAAGAAATGAACAGCCAACTACCAGAATTCAAAATATGCTCCTGCCATGCGCTGCTTTTAAATTCCAATTGTATTCATTGGCAAATATATTGTAATATCCAAAAGTAACACCACAAATGTATTACAAGTATTAAAAGCAGTTTAACTAAAGATATCTTTAAAAAAATCTTAAAATCCAGCATATTATCTTAAATAAGATACAGCTCTGGGAACGTGTTGACCCATTAATTGACAACTTTGTGTTTTTGCTTTCTCTTCCTTCTCACTCTTCCTTCCTGTCTGGTCAACGTCAATGTGCTGTTTTTACTTTGTATGCATCTACGGTCTTAAATTCTGTTTTCTTTTGTATTTCTTCCCGTATTTTGTCGCCGTGGGACATGTCCAGTGACCATGTGCGTAGGCTACAGGCTGATCTGGAGTCAGTTTATGAGAACATTTTTTTGGGGGGGCATATTATTCATGTAATTTGCATGCAAAATAGGTCTACCCAACCAGCAGACAAAAAAAATCAACCCACGGCAACGTCTCAAAAGTAGCCTGTGGGAAAAATGCAGACCTGGCAACACTGCTGAAGGTGCAAATGTTCGAGGTCCAAACTGACAGGTTACTGCGACGCCGTTAGGAGCAGATGACAAAGCTTTTCTACTCCCAAAAGTTAAATTCTGCTCTGCCACGTTCTTCAGAGAGTGAACCTATTTTATTTTATTTTATTATAGTTTTTTTTATGTTTTAACTATGCTTTTTACTATGTTTTTACTATGTACTGGCTCTGTGGCACTCTGAGATTTAAAAAAAAAAATGAAAAGTGCGTTACAAATAAAATACGTTATTATTATTATTATTAAAAGCACATCTGTCAAAGAAGAAAGGTTGGACACATTCTGTTCATTTCTATGTTTGTATTATAGTGTGCAACTGAACTTTAAGACTGTGAATGTGATTTAAGCAAACAAATCACTCACTGATATGTTGTAGAAGTCAACAATTAGCAGCCTGTTAAGATTGTCTCGTTTGCATATAGAGTGGTCATTGTCATCATTACTAGCCTGATCCTCCACCCTGGAATAAGCTGTATGTGCAATAAGCTCAAGCAGAGTCCCGTGGGTCAGCTATACAACCTTTAACGTCAGTGAAAGTCATAACAAGTCTGTTGAATCAGTACGAACTACTTCAGGAAGTTTCTCTGATGGTTTTGTTTGTGGATTCTTTTTTTTTGGGACTGAATGTAGCTCATGTGTCCAACCACCTGATACTCTACTCCTTAAAGAAAAAACACACACACAAGATGATTGACAGCACACGTTGTTGTAATGCAAAAAGCGAAGTGCTTTATTATTGTCGTCTGTCAGCAGCGAGAAAACAAACCCAATGATGGCGGAGGTAACACTGAATCCATCTCCAGCAATCTGATCAGACGTATCATCCACAGGACGTGCCATGCACGACTTCAGGCTAAAGAGACGAACACCTGCTGCCTCACTTTCAACCGACCCTCTTCTTTCGCCATGTCGTACGGCCGCCGTGTGGAGGTCTTCTACTTGAGGAGTCCTAAGATCTTATTTTGAATTGATTTGGTCTTTGAATGACTTTTTGCCAAGATACCTTCACTGTAAACTTTCTATTTCTGCTTCTTTTTAATTTTTACTAGATGTCATTACATGTTACATCATTATGAAAAGGGCAACTGCATTGATTAAACATGAAGCACAGCAGAGCAGAAGATAAAATAACATGCAGCCTGTTATAATAAGTAGCAATATGGAGAATATTTTTCAAAAACATTGGCTACATGCCCACAGTTATATAGTTGAAAGCCCTCTTCTATAAATTGTATTGTAGTAGCTCAGTGTTTCATTTCTGTTTCTCATATTTATTCAGCAGAAACAGTCAGACTCTATACAGCTTTACTTGCAAACAGCAGTAACAACGAAACAGGTATTCCTAAACGAGGCTGAGATTAATTTTGGGTACGTTGGGTCTTTACAGTTGTCGTTGGTCTCCCGTCCATGTGGAGGGAGGGGGGGTGGGGGGTTCGCTGTAGGGTGAGAAAGATGAGAGAGAGAGAGAGAGAGAGAGAGAGAGAGGGGTTATCAACCTGGATTTGCTGGCAAAAATACAAATATATCATCATAGCTGCAGTACTGATTCATCACACTCAATGAGAAAGAATTCTTCGTGGAATTGTATCTGCAAAAAGCAGAATACAGTCTTGTCATACTGAGTCAGGGGGCTATTGAATATACATCGTCTTATCTGTCATCGCAGACACAATAAGATGCCCGTGTCACGTTCCCGCAGCAGCTCTCCATCTTCATTCACCTGAGTCATGTTCGTGTCATTCTTCTTCCCATGCTTTACAGACACACACGTATCCCAGAGGTACATCAGCCTCACCTGTGCTTGTCTTTCTGCTGTATGCACTACTCAAACACGCCTATTGTTGTACCAGAGTTCTATAGACACAGTCAATTTATGGACGCTTGTGATGCTGTCACAAGATACCCCTCAAGCTCAAGAAGCGGCAACAATGGAAGCATCCTGTAAAAGCAGCGTTCATCAATTTCTTTCACATCTGTAATGTGAAGGAAAGCACGTTGTTTGTCTCATGTTGTCATGCAAGTCCAAGTGGGCTGAAGACCGCGCCTTCTTATCTGGTAGGAGTTGAGTACCAATAAACTTACCGCAGTTAATCCACAGTTTATCTTCTGCCAGAGATCACTGAAGAAGGAGAGAGATGAGGTTTTCAGTGCAGTAGCAGTTTTCAAACAACTTCTTAATTAGAGTTTAAAAGAACAGTTTTGGTGAATGCACTTATTCAACTTCTTGCCGGGCGTTACATGAGAAGATCCGTACCACTTTCTAGACTAGGTGTTAACAATCTTCTCATCAAACCCTCTGCAAGATGCGAATAAGTGTATTAAGCAACGTGAAGTTTTCAGTTTAGAGGATACTTACCTATACCAGCATTACTTCCTGGGCAGAGAACTGAGAATACAACAAAGATGAACACATTAATGCAGCTCGTTACCACAAAACCACACACAGATTATCAAAACGAATGCTGCACACTCTAAACATCCCCTCCATGACTCACCTGAGTATATCCTGGGTTGACAGAAGTTGACTTTGACCCCGTTCTGTCCCACTGGTGCCACCACTACTGTGTACACGTCCCCACACGTCGCCTCCTGGATGTCACAGTATTTGCTGCCGGCGGCTGCGATGCACGTGTAGTTGGCTGCCGTCCCGTTCAGCTCGACTGTGTGGGTCTGCGTCAGAGCGCCCATGGAGCGCCAGTACACCCTGAGGGAGTTGTCGGCCCTGCGAGAGAGCTTGACGCTCGTTGGACAACAGGCACCTACAAGAATGAGTTTTGAGAAGTGGTGATGTTCATGTCAAGGACATGTGACGTGGCTTCGGATGTTTTTACTCGAAACTTTAGTACTACTGACAATTTGCACATGTCCAACTTTAACATTCACCCCTCACCTCACACTCTCAAACAGGTGCACATTTCTGTGTGTGTGCGTGTGTGTGTGTGTGTGCATTTGCCCTCACTTGATGAGAATCCACGATATTTGCACTCTGACTTGTGTCCTGTGCTGCTGATGGCCTCCAGGTTGACGCTGTAGTTGGTGCCGCAGGTGATGCATCCCATCAGGCAGTGGTTGTCCAGGGTGTGGCACTTAGCGTGTCCGTGTGAGGACGTCAGGGTGGTGATGTAGGAGCGAGCTCCGCTGCCAGGTGACCAGGTCACGTTGGTCATGGCCTGGGTCACCTGGTTCACATTCACATACGTGGGGCAGCAAGGACCTTGGGGAGTGAATCACAGAACAATAATCGACATGTGAGTGAATGGAGTGATATTATAATATTTTTGACTGATGCTTCATGATACTTTATCATCCATTCATTCATACAAGATACAAATGTTTGAAATGACCTTATTTAAGCTCATATTCTTATTATGAGAAGTCTATTATTACGGCTGCCAAATTCATGTTGTCATATTTTTTGCTGGTGTAGTGTTTTGTGTTATTTGTAGGATAACTATAACGGACAAAAAATGGTTCAGCTGGGATAGTAAAAAACGGATAAACATTAAATTCAAAAAGTTGTACAGCCGATTTGACTTTGTCACATGGCCCTGTGAGACAAACTTGTGGTTTTGGGCTGCATAAATAAAGTAGATTTGACTTGACATTCAGATCTAGCAATAACCAATCCTACTATCGTACCCGTTCCCAAGCTTTTACTGAATCCAGGTAGACTTCTCCCCACAGTTGTGATGGCCACTGCCATGACCTCATAGGTTGAACCGCAGGGCAGCTGTGTGAGCTGACAGGAGTTGTTTCTTGAGTGGCAGGTGTGGGTGTCGTAGTGTCCGACAGCTGTGATGATGTAATTTGTGTCGGGGTTGTTGGGGGTAGTGAAGAGGACTGTGAATGTGGAGTTGTTGGTCTGCGTCAAATTCAGGATCTCTGGAGCGCACGGAGCTGTTTTCATACCAAAAACACACACGTTAATACCGCAGAGTGAGAAATGACTTTAAATGGGAAATAGCATGATTCACTTTCTTGCCAAGAGTTACATGAGAAGATTGATACCACTCTCATGTCTGTCAGTAGAAATATGAAGCTACCATCATCAGCTGGTTAGCTTAGCTTTATTTAGCACAATGACTTGAAACGGAGGGAAACACATACCAACACCTCTCAAGCACACTGATGCACACATATCAGATTTTTTTTTCTTCTTTTAAAAGCAACACATAGGTGCTGGTAGACTTGGACAGAGGCACGCTAGCTGTTTCCACCTGTTTCCAGTTTGTGTGCTAAGCTACGCTCAGCTAATCAGGCTGCTGGATGCAGCTTCATATGTATTGTGTCGACATGAAAGGTGTATCAATCCTCTCATCTAATCCTTGACAAGAAAGCAACATTTTCCAAAACATTGAAATAGCAGTATGTTTTATGTCTCAGCTGTTTTAGGTTCAGCAGCCTATCTCAATGAATTCCCCGCCTTCCCTTTCTGGTGTGTACGTGGGTAAGTAAGTGTGTATGTATGGGGTGAGCTGTCACTCTAAATAGCCCCATTAATACCTGTCTCGTGTGTGCGCGGTGCGCATGTGCGGTTGCATCCTCGTAACTCGCTGCAAGGTGTGACGGTCACAGAATAAGCTGTGTTGCACCTCAAATCTGACAGCGCGCACACCGGTGCTGTGTCGTTACAGTGGATGACATCATTAGTCTGTGCCGCAGTCGTCTCGTAGAGCTCGGCCCCTTTGACCGGCGGCCACATGACCTCCAGCGTCTCTGTAGAAACCAGCTTTATCATAACATCCTGTGGGCAACAAGGAACTGTGGTAGAGGCAGGGAAGAGAAATGCCAAAGCAGGTGAGACTATTATTCAACACTGTGCAAAAGACCATACTGATGATTTGACAATTATTTTCCACCTTCCAGGCAGCCATTGTTTTCACCTCATGTCAACTTGCATGTACTTAAAACTTCATCATCACACTGCTTTTTCTTTTCTTTTTTTATGCATCTTGTTGGGTACAGTTATGGGCTTCTCACATCAGAAAAAGGTGCAGGTGTAACTACTAACATGGGCTCTGCTCCATGTGATGTCCCATGCCTAGTGTGCTTCAAGGGAAAAACTTTGTACGACCTTTACTTCTTGAAGAAAACATTATTTTTCTTGCACGCCTCCATGCCGCGAACAAATAATCAAAATAGGAAGAGCAAAGTTGTAAGTGTATATCAAGTAGAAGTATTCCTTTAATGCTGGGGACGTGATATTATGATAGAAGGGCCACACCTAAATGGAATGCAGCCATAGTATGATTTACATCTGCTCATTCCCATCATAGAATAGGGATATTCTTTTCTAACAATGCCATGGTGGAGAATTCAGGGAATCTCCATAATTTGAGATTTTAGAGTTAACTGCCAAGAAGCCTTGCAGTCATGAGCTATGATGATGATGATGATGATGATGATGATGTGAGAAGATCAAATCCAGAAGCCAAACCAAAACGGATGACATGGATTTAGGCATTCCTTATATTAAGGGGGTGCTGTTGAGCAGCCACAGGTTACATTTTTGACCTGAAAGTTGCTGACAATAAATAAGGCAATGGCGTACTTTGGAAGATTGTTGGTTGTGAAAAGTACAAAACCACTAGTATGGTCCTTGACTTGATATCAAAAGCATGTATTTGTGGTGGTACTACATGTGGGTGCTTCTGGTCCTACTGGTGGTGTAGTTGCGGACTTGTGCGTAAGGGCTGGAGCCAGCCTGGTTGTAGGGGAAGACGGTGGTGAGGTAGGTGTAGCCACACATGCAGGAAAATGGGCATGTGGTTCCAGTGGTGTTACATGACTTCTCGGTCCCGTCGTCCCTCTTTATGAAAGCCACGTAGCGCTCCACCAGTGGCACGGCATCCCACACCACCGAGCAGTTGCCTGCTACAGGCTCCTCCACCCAGATGTTCTCCAGAGGACACGGATCTGTCAAGTGAAACAGGTAGATTTAAAAATTATCCAAAAATGTCTAATTTAAAGATGGAGGATTTTGTGTCTGATATACCAAATGCATACAAATATGTTGTATTGTATGTGCCTATGGTTGCATGTGTGATATACCCACATGTAATGTAGTCTGTTGGTTGCGAGGGGTCGCTGGGGCCAGCACTGTTGTTGGCTACGACGGCTACTGAGTGGTTCTGGCCACACTCCACAGGTATAATATAACAACTATTATCTATTGAAGTACAGTTTTGGCCATTAGTGGTCGTGGCCATGTAGTTCTCTGCTCCCTCCACTAACAGCCAGTACACAGCGAGCCCAAGAGACCGACCCACAGTCACTTGGACGTAGGTCACATCTGGGCTTAGAGGACCTGTAAGGGAAAAGTGTAAGTGAGTTGAAGTAACACCACCTGCCACATTCATCTTCTCCGTCTTATCACGCTTACGTGTGATCTGGCAGACAGTGAGGTCGTCTCCAGCTCGACCCACAGAGTCCCGGGCCGTGCCCTTGATGCAGTAGGTGGTCCCTGCTTCGAGGTCATCAAAGCTCACCATGGTGTCAGTGGTGTTCAGTTTTACGCGGGAGCTGGAGCCCTCCTGGATGATGCAGAGCATGTAGAGGACGGCGTTCTTCACCGGGGCCCAACTCACGAGGATGGTGCCATTGTCAGGAGATGTGGTGTTCAACTTGGGCGCCATTACCACTACAGACAGGTTCAGGTAGATGGAAATGAGAAACAAAAATGAAATAACAAACACAGAGTTCTTACTTCTACTCTCCCGATAATTTGGGTGCGATCATGTTACAGTTCTCTTTATGGGAAGGGAGACGACCTCGTTCTCATGGTTTCACTTTTCATATTATGAGAACAGTATATTGCAAAAGCACGGATACGGTTTCCACCCTCCTGCGTTGGCTATAAAGAGTAGAGACTCTGTGACAATGGGCTGTGAAATGACACGCTGTTCTGGCCGGCGGAGTGAGATAACAAACTATTGTCCTTCAGGAACAACAGAAAGGCTGCGTTTCACCCTTCATACTGATACTGGTTACCATCTTTACTGAACTGCTTCTAATGTGTAGTGTCTGCACATGTGAAAGTGGGCGAAAAACGTCATCTAGTCAGTGAAAATCACAACGTGTTAAATTATCAGTTTTTCAATCTTCTATCACTCTTCGAAATGCCCGAGCCACAGGATGAAGTGTCTTTAAGGACTCTGTAGGAGACAGTTCGTCCGTACCTGTCCTGGCCTCGATGGGGTACGAGGGCTGGCTCCTCCCCCCAGAGTTGACGGACATGACGCTCAGCTTGTAGTCGGTGTAGGGCTGGAGCTGCACCACGGTGCCTGGGGAGCTGCTCACCATGGTCTCAGAGAAGAAATCGCCCGTCTCAGACTCTGCCCTAAGGGTGTAGCTGGTTGCCCCTGAAACCTCCGTGAACTCCACGGTGATGCTGTCGCTGTGTTTTGAGTAGGCCTGTTCAATGCTGGGGATTTCAGGAGCTGGAGAACAAATGACAGAAGTGGTTTTTAAAGGAAGTTCATTTATGATAACAATACTTTTTTTTTTATACATAAGCTGTATTATAAATGCAGTGGTGGAATGTAACTAAGAGCATTCACTTTATTACTATAATTAAATAACATTTTGAAGTATTTGTACTTTTCTTGAGGTCCTGCCCCTACTTCACAATTCTACTCCACCACATTTAAGAAAGATGGTGTAGTGTTTACTGCACCGAATTTATTTGAAAGCTATGGCCACCATTTTAGATTTTATATGCAAAACATGAGAAGACTTTATAAATTAGGGCTGCAACCAAAACGCTTAATTGCTAATTAGCCTTCTAAGAGTAGGGAAAAATGTCAAAGCCATTCCCAAAGCCGACAGTCCAAAATTCAAAGATATTCAGTTATAATGACAGTAATATAAATAGCAGTAGTAGTATGAATAGTTTTCTCACAAACAACTACTCGTGAGAAACCTATTGATAATCCTTACAACTGAAACTCTAAAACAATGATGCAAGAGGTATATGGAGATGCTGCTTCCATGCATCACCAATAATAATCCAATTACTTTGTCGTATTATTTGACTCAAGCAAAGAATCGAAGGACTTCTTCCTCAGCTGTAGAAACGTACGATTCATGAAGTCTGTCTTCATGGACAGTAACGCATCTGAATCACCACCAGGACTCGTTCTCCTCTCCTTGCTCTTGTGACTGACCTGTTGTGTCCTCTGTCTCTGCACTGCTGAGGACATTGAGAGCATTGTCCGTGGCTTCTAGCTGCACGGTGTACACCGTGTTCGGGGACAGGGAGATGATTGAGCCCATCACGGAGTTGCCACTGAACTGAGCGAAGACGGATCCTCCTGGGGAGTTCTTGGGTGTTGCTGTGATCTTGTAGGAGCTGGCACCCGTGTAGCTGCTCCACTGCACCGTTATACTCTTAGATGTGGCCGCAAACACCGACAGAGTGATGCCTGGGGGAGTGTTGGGATACGTTCAAACATTGTGGGTAGAAAAACTGCCAGTTGCTCCTGAAATATGCATATTTGGGTTGTTTCAGAAAATGTGCCGAAGTTGATTTTATATTGATAGAACCTGAATCTTTTTTCGGGGAACTTTTCAAGGCAATTTGCATTTAAAATAATGGATAATGTTTGTTATTCGAGTGTAGGATCATCATGAAGTAAGGCAAATGTAAAAGAAGACCATTTACCATTTTGAGCAGCACAGATCTGAAAATGAAAAAAATAACCATGGCAGGTTAATGAATGAAACAAGGAAATGAAAATGATATACGACAGGACACACAGTATTGTCAAGACAAGGACATCATTCCAAGGGTAGCAGGCTAGTGGTATTTCACATCATATCCTGAGGCTAATTATGCCTCTGGATTTAATGCCTGTATCATATTCTCGGCGCATGAGAGGCAGCTGGCTGCACATTACCTTCACTCAACACAGATTTCAGAGCTGGTCAGCGCAGGTATTTCTTTCAGGTCGGAATGAATTTGTCTATTGAGCTGAGGTTGGGCATGCCACACGCACTTGTTGAAAGCACCGACACTCAAAAGAGCCTGTGTTCATATGTTTCAAACGTCCACTATTATTTATCTGGATGCAGAAAGTAAACACTGTGTCAAAGATAGGAGTACCTACACTGAGGACGTTACAATTGTTATTTGTTAAATTATTTTAGAAAAGCAGTGTACAACATGAGAAAATGATCTCTTACCTCTGTGAAGGTGAGTAAAAGCAAAAGTTTCAGCATTTTAAGCTCTGTTGCTCCCATGCCCTCAGCGTTTTATTTATTTTTGCGCTGAGCCACTGCCTTGAGGCGAGATGTGTGATGCTGTTTCTCAAAATGACTTCAGGGAAGCAGCTCAGGCTTAAATTTGACTTTTTTTTTTTGTTTCCTCTCCCTCCCTCTCTCAGATGAAACGACATTGTTTCAGCAAATACCAAAGAGCCCAAAGGCTGTAACTCCTCCCCCCCCCCACTGGGGTGTTTGGGTGTCCTATCGGAGTGAGAGGAGAAGGTTCATCTTTTCAAGATGAGGATGTAGATATGAGGATGTAGATAAAAAATAATCAACTGTGTTGCAAACTTTTTGTCTTTACGACCATGTCACAAATGCGGCAAATTGATTGCTTTCTTGTCATCTTGACATATTTAGCACCCACAGAAGAACCCCCCCCCCTAACATGCTTCACTGCACCTTGTTTAATAAAAGATCATTTGATACAGAGTGATGACCTATTTCTGTGTCTGAAAGGAAATTATACGGCCTGATTCACTTTGAATCAAAACAAAATTTGATCTCTACTGGTTTCCATGTCATTGATATCTTGTGACAGAAGAGAAGTTCTGAGAAGTTAATCATTGTGTTCTCAGTTTGTCGACACAAATCTATCAACGACACTTTGTGTACTGTGAATGTACATATGAAGTGTTGGTTGGGTGTTAATAAAGTGTACTATGCTGTACTTTACTGTACTCTATGCTGTACAGTTCTGTGTGCGTTAAGGTGACAAAAGGCGAGGCGAGGTTGTTGTAATCGCTGTTCTTTTCGCCAGTGGCCTAGTATCAGCATCAGGTGTGCATTATGAAGATGTGCTGGGACGATCCCACAGGACCAGATTAACTCTTTTGTGCATAAAGGCCAATAGGAGAACAAAAAGTAACAGCGTCAGATTTCCCAGTGTAATTGTGTTGTGCAGAGATATCGCTCTGGAGTATGTCAGTATGAGGTAAATGTAACAAATACATGATTTGAATCAGAAACCTTCAGAACTAACAGAGTGATATTTAACGGCAAGTACAAAATCCCAAATCCCCACTTTGTTTCACAGAATGACGACTGTGTTACTTTGGATACCTACCACTGCACCACTGTGCCGCCCCTAATCATCACAAAGAGGTGAAATGCCAACAGTTTCCCATGTGTCTTCTTTCCTGCACCTTTTCAGGACTCGGCAGTAAGTAAGGGTTTTGAGAACTTGGCAACCAATTCTTGGCCGTTGCCATCAGTTGCCTGGTTGCCAACACCTTTCAACGGTTAACTTTGAGCTTTGTAAGTATTGAATAAATGAGCTCTTTCCTAATCATGTTGTTTTAATGTTGCCGTTGTCCCATATAGGAGATCAGAATTTGGTAGCTTTCACATGCACACAAATGCTCCTGTTTCGCACCTGAGCACTTTTTTTGTGTGATTATTATCCACTGACAGTCCTTTGCAACTGATATGAGGTGCAATGGACAGAAAGTGTATTTGATGCACAGTAAGGTTTCACAAAGGCTTATATTTATTTAACTTTTTCCATAAGCAGTGCTGCTGATAATTTGTAATAAGCATTACTATTATACTGCACAGCATGTCGGTTTTTCAACTAAAATGGACATTTAAGATGAAGTTATTATGTAATGGCATTAATCTACAACTGTGTAAACTAAAAATGTTATGAGACATGTAACATGAGGAGTGAAATGCTTTAGCTGCAGACTGGGATCCTGTGCTGT
Organism: Melanostigma gelatinosum; assembly: GCF_949748355.1. Taxonomy (NCBI): domain Eukaryota; kingdom Metazoa; phylum Chordata; class Actinopteri; order Perciformes; family Zoarcidae; genus Melanostigma; species Melanostigma gelatinosum. The sequence continues at coordinate 14,464,020 of NC_136648.1, forward strand.
CTCAATGACGGCCCGGTCTCTGGTTCTGTATTTGTGTTTGAATGTGAGAGGTGAACTGCACTGGTTGAAGAGTCATGCCTGCCTCACTGCGACTCGTCCGCCCTGTTGATGGCCTACAGGTTAGTGAACACAGAGAGCTGTATGAAGAGATGTTGTTTCGACACATCTTCTTCCCTGATACCCTCCTTAGAACAACAGCGAAACTCAAAACTGAACACAGCGTGGCACCAGCAGGCTGTGACAGTGCCAAAGCCCTCCAACAGATACTCAGTAAGGAGACACTAGCACCCACAGGCCAGCAGGGATGCGCATTAGAGCGTATTAGCTAAAAGGACAAAGGTTGATACTCATTGGAAGGAAAGGCAGAGAGGGATTTTCCTGAAATGTAATAATACAAATCTGACCTACTTTTAATGTGATTTAACTTTATCTTTTTACCCCGTGGCTGCTTGTGTGTATTGGATCGCTAACAGTTGGTGAGCAGGTGGAAAACAATAACGTTAGGTGACCCAGGGCAGTGGACTGACTGGTGTCCACATTACTCCGTCTTTGCTACGTTTACACTGAGCGGCCACACTACGCCGGAGTTTTGGAGCACCCTCAACGGGGGAGTCTGAAAACACCCCCGAGAATGGAGGTGTTTGAAAACTCCGGGGTTTTGGTTGAGTGTGGACTTTAGGAAACTGATGTGTTTATAAAAAATGACGCCCACACCCGTGTTCGCTACTGGATTGGTTCTTAGCAGCCATGACGTCTCCCATGTGGACGGAGATCGTTTCTATTTGACAACTCTGCATCCAAATAGACACGGAGTAGTATGGATGTAGCTGTTGAGGTCACAATGGGATCAGTGTTCCACTTATCAAAAATATTGTGTCAGAATCCAATTCTTTCCCATAATAGTGTCTATAAAGTATTGTTTTGGTTACATTTTACACGCGGTTGAGTATAAAATCGAGATGATGGATGATTTTTTTCAAAGAATGAGGTGGGCTGAAGGCATCAAATAAAAATGTAACGATATTCAAAATAAACAAAATGCTGTCCGTCAACAAAAACATGGACAGCATTTTGTTTATTTTAACACCTTATATATTATACAGGTTATAAAATCCAAATTTTATTTTTGCAGTTTGATTTCAGACTTTTCTATGTATGAATATAAACAACCATGTAAAAAGCAATAACTTTACATAAAGAGATTCTCTACATAGGCATCAGGTATCACAGTGAATGGCAGATCCATGACTACAGAGTAAACTGATCTGCACTCTGCTTGTGATAATGGTGTTTCCTGCCCTCTTGTGGCTGCACACTGTGCACTCTCCTGTGAGGATGAGCCTCAGCCAGGTCAACTGACAGTCTCTTGGCCATTCGGGCGGTGGTCCTCTTCATGCTACGGGCCACCTCGATGGCCTGGTCTAGAGTCCTGTTCATTTCCGACTCCTAGAAAACAGTTCCCAAACTTTCCAATGAGCTAACCGTGAAAACATTTCACAGCAACGCCACACGTCTTGTATACAGGGAGGATCTTTTAAGATGTCAGAATAGTCAGCAGACACGTAGGCGAAGAGGTGAAACACATCTCACCGTGGTCCCTCTGCGTCTGCCTGTCCTGCTGCCAGTCTTTGAGGGCACTGATGCTGGAGACGGTGTCCGCTGGAAGTACACATTACTGGGCAGGAGAGCCGTGTCTGACTGGGTGGAGCGCTTTCTGTGATGGGACATGGACCGCAGAGGCGGCTCCCTCACTTTATAGCTGGATTTGAGGACAGATATTCCTACTTGAACAGAACTATAAAATCGAATAACACTGCGTGTGTCTGCTTTCAGTAAGTGGTGTGTTTGTGTCACGCGCTTACCTTGCAGGCAGGCTGCTGGAGGAGCCGTAGCTGACCTGGAGAAGAGGCTTCTGAAGAGATGAAGAGGTGAAGAGAGACCATCTCTCTTTGGAGTTAAAACTCTCCATGACAGCTGGTGATCGGGGAAACATCAGAAGCACTACAGCGGCTATACCAACACAATACTGCACATATTTACACCCCTAGATTTTGTTTTGACGTTACAAGGAAGGACATTTATGATGATTATGATGATGATAATGATTCTGATGACAATTTCTTGTCTCTGCCCTTTATGAACACATTACTTTTGTGCTTTTCTAGTATGAGCTCTGAAACCAATTAGTCTATGATGGAAAAATAAAATTTAAATCATATTTATGTATATATAGTATATATATATTGGACAATAGTCTTTGTTTTTTTAAACACAATGACACCGACATGAGAAACATTAGATGATACAATCACTTACTTTGTGGTCCCTGCTTAGCGTGGCTGTCAGAAGCCTTTCCTCCTTTTAAAATGAAGTTGGTCAGACCAGATGTTTTCACTAAGTCATTTCCCTCTGACCCTGAAGGAGCATAACACACGGTATTGGATATAACAACCCTGTGTAAATTATATACATAATAAGAAATTCAGAAACAAATGGGGTATGTACTGAACTGTACAAACCAGCTGTGGCTCTGACCTCTGTTGGACTGCAGCGCCTCGTGAAGTTTATATTGAAACTCCGGTGCGGAGCGCACACTGCCTCTCCTGCTCTCTACAGGTGAATGGTGGAACTGCACCATGATCTCAGACCCAGCTGTGTCACCGCTGTCTGTACCTGAAGAGCGGATGATCAACACCATAGCAGGCGATGGAAGGAATATACGCACACAAACACACGTATACAGATGTTGAGACACACGTTGAGACGTGGAGTGTATTGCTGTAATTGGCTTGTTGGTGTTTTGTGGTGGAACCTTTGCTCTTGCTGGGGTCCATGTCTGAAGAGATCCAGTCCTCTATCCTCACCTGACTGGAACTGAGATTGCTCACATTCTGTGTGCTACTCGATGGCTTCCACACACTAGACGTTAGAATAAAAAGTGTCAGAATAACGACTGTATAATGAATAAATGGTAAGAACGTGACGAGACTACCTCGGACCTTCATCTGATATTGAGCATCTGTATATCTCATGGACGCTTTTTACTGTATGTGCGGTTGTCTGGTTTTTATCCAACAATTAGTAAATATCAACCAAATGTTGCATCAATACACCCCAACAATGGCCATTATACCAGCCTACAGGATCAGCGCCACACCTGTTGCAGTCTGATCTGTGGTGGGTCCGCGGTCTGGTTTTCGACTTGCGCTCCTGGCGCTCCTGTCTGTATTTGGAGGTGAGATAGTCCATCTTCTGTGATAGGTGAGGCAGCTGGGCCAAGCCCTCCTCCAGGTCCTTCTTCAGCCGGGATACCTCTGACTGCAAGGCCTGGATAGCCTCACTAAACACACACACACATGTACAGATGTTCACAGTGTAAATAGGCCGTGTCTGCAAGCGAGTGTGGCTTTTCCTGAACTCTGGCAGCTGAGTCTCATCATCGAATCAACTGCTGCAGCTTAACAACCCTGGCTTTCCTCACAGTCTTGGCCCGATCGTTACGTCTACTACTGTGGTAGCCATGTTCTCAAGCCTTAGAGGTGTTTTTTGAGTTTAAACTCTGTTTCCTTGTGCTCAGATGAATCGCTGCCTGGCAGCCTACTGTTCTGGATTCTCAGTCTCCTGCCTACCTGCTTACTCTCTTCCTGTCAATCAAGCCACTGGATCGGCCCCAAGAACACTCAACCTCTGCCTAGCCTATCTGCCGATATCGCCATTCTAAAAACCAAGTTTGCAATAAACCTTTCAACCTGCTTGCAGAGTCTGTGTGGTGCGTTTTGGGTTTCACTCAATACCGAACATAACATAAAGTTCTAATTTTCAGCAGTTGCAGCGGTGAACCACCAACACTAGCAGCTCCTCAGCATACCTATTACACGAGCAGGAGTACAGTGGGCTGCCTCTCTCTTCTGTATCCATGGCAGTGCTGAGTACGGGTTCAGATACGTGGTGATAGAGCCGGGCAGGCAGGCTGCGTTCAGCTCCTGTGTGGTCAGTGGTTTGGAAGTGTTCATTATTGCAGTAAGGACCAGATAAGATGAGACGAAAAGAGAACTTCACAATGCGGGCAGATTAGCTCACCCTGCAGCCTGACTGAAGGCTCCATCGTGGTGCTCTCCACCCACCGCTCCACATCTGCTGCTGCACCAGGGGACTGTGTTTGGACAGATGTGTAGGGACTGGCCCATCGCTGGCTGGTGAGTGAGGCTGAATGGATGGCTGTCTGCAGGTTGGAGCAGGAGCCTTCACTGTCTGAGCGACTTAAACCATCATTCTGGGACGGCCCACTGTAGATGGGAGGATCAAACTTGAGTTATTGTCAAAGTAATATGTAGATTGTGACTGTGCATCAACGGGAGCTCATTTTATTAAATACGTATGTATTTTATTGTTGCTGTGTTTATGGCTTTGTACCTTTCTGTGAGCAGATTTGGTTGAAACGGCCCAGAGGCTGATTGATTCAAGTAGGAGCTCCCAAATCCACTGTCGGTCTCTGGACTCACAATCCTCTGCTCCCCAGAAGACCCAACAACAGTTAAAATATGGCAGTCTATGCATCCTCTACACCAGTGTAACCTAAACACCATCCAAGAAAACCTGTTGCACAACAAACATCAGACTGAAGTTGTCAAACAAACCAACTATCTGTGACTGACCTGTGATACAGATGAGGTGTTGAGAGGAGGCTCTAAGAGAATGTGGCTGTCTGAGTCTCTGGGTGCATCAGCTGACGACGAGACCTCCACAGCCAGACTCACACAATCCCCCAGATCACATTCCCCCACTGGGTTCAAGACACTATCCGGGGTGCTACGCCTGCAGCAACAAGTGAGACATTTAGATATTTAGAGTCTGTGGAGTGGAGTTGGGGAAGGGTGAACAGTATGACATGGAAAGCATTGCATGTAAAGCTAACTATTCTTTGGAGAGTGCTGCAGCTGTTCCCTATTTCTAGGTTAACAATACAACAATACATGCTGTCCAGTATGCAAACGTAGCTCATTTACTCTGTGACAAGACGGATTACTTTAATGAGTCATGCATTATTTAAGAACAAAGCAGTACAGAGAAAACCACAAACAGAGAGTCATAGCTCTTTTATACTGTCAGGTAGAGTTTAATATCACATCACTGACCTGTCGCATGTCCACTCCCTCTGTCTTGCGGATGAGCTGCCTCTGCTCAAGTACGCTAAGATGTTGCTGCGGTCTATCACCTCTGACGAGACAGAGCTCCTCTCATCTTCAGCTTCCGTTGTCGGGATTTCCAGTCCGTCCGGGGAGCCCAGTGAGCTCCTGAAGCAGGACAGAGAAGAACACAGAGACACTCGGTGGAACCTAACACCAACACCGCACCTGAAACACTATCTGCCCATGGTAAGGCTGAGAGAGCGTGCCTATTATCTGAGCACAAACACACATGCAAGCACCACTCAACACATCAATAGGTAGACACCATAGTGACAGTGATACATGCACAACAGTGGAGTATTATTTCAATTTTCTTTATGAAAATAACACAAGTGCCTGTTTGACTACATCATTCACGCTATTATAATATTGTTGGACTTTAAAATATTTTTTACAAGTACCTTGAATGGCAGCAGCTGTGTCCAGTATTTTTCAGTAAAGAGTCAGTTGTTATACGTTCACTGCTTTGCTGGAAACCCTCATCTCCATGGACTCCACTGGCCTCCTCGACTTCCTCCTCTTTTTCTTCCTCTTTCTGTGTCTCCATCTTATAACCCACAGTGGAAAAACCCATACAGAGAGAGACCCATATGGAGAGACCCATACAGATAATTTGCTGTTAGTGTTGTCTAACACAGACACACGCTCAGTATTTCTTCCCGGGGAGAATTTATCACAATTGAATGTGCAGGTTGTGGATGCTACAAATGTGCTTCTACTCGTCAGCAGAGAGCAGGCTGCACACAGGCTGGAATATATACAACTAGAAAAGGCCGGATGCTGCCAAGCTGACTCTATGCTGGCTTTAAAAGTTAAATAATACCAATAATGTATGAAAGATGTGGAAATTTCAAGGTTTGTTGAAAAGCTAACAATACACTGAATTACTGGCTGACATTTGTAAGAAGAAGGTGAAGTAGTGGGAATAGTTTGAAAAGTGGGAATGGTTGTAATCCGTATGAATGTCATAAAATAGTAATACCTATAATGTATTAAAGATGTGGAATATTTTTATTTGTTGTTGAAAAGCTGACGCTAGACTGCATTACTTGCTGTTATATGATGAAGAAGGTGAGGTAGAGGGACTAGTTTGAAAAGTGGGAAAGGGTTAAATTCTCAAGAATGTCATTACAAATTGTATTACCACATTATTTCCTGTTGACATACAGTTACCTTCTGGGGCTTTTCATTTAAAAAAAAAAAACTCGTTCCATTCCTAGTTTTCTGTCAACACACAGTGAGAGTTGGGGGCTTTATTTTGAAAAACAAGCCTCATCCTAAGCTTCCTGTTAAGATACAGTTCCTTTTTGGGACTTTTATTTTGAAGGTAACATATTGTGGGAAAGGGAGCAGGTTAAAGATAATGTTTTGAGAAGATTTTAAAGCTCGCCTCCACTCTTACTCTTGGGTCCCCCACACAAGCTCTGAACATTCCATGTAAAAAGGCGAGATAAGAACAAGAAAGATTTAGAGGAACGTAGCTTGTGAACGGTTCCAGCGTTCACAACCTACGAGGCAGCAAGTCTGTCTGTGAGTTGGTTACCTCATGCAAGGATGATGGTGGAGGTGAGGGTGTGGGCATGCAGAGAGGACTGGGCGTCATTAGCAGCATCTCTTTCATGGATGTGGGAGTGGAGGATGAATGGGGCGGAGAAATCTGCTCACGCACATTTTTGTCGATCATCTCCTTTATGTCCTCAAGGTTCATCCCTATCCTGAATATGTCTCCCTCCACCAGCCTGCACACGGTTTAACATACACAAAACACACACGCAAGAATGAAAGCATTGACATGATACTGGCACGTTCACACTGGTGAAATGGCGGGGTCTCTTTAACCTGTTTGGGTCAAAGATGCCTGTTTTCCTGGACAGGCCCATGTAGTTTTGCATCTCCAGAGCTCTGTGCTGTTCCTTCTTACTGATGTACTCTCTTTGCAGCTGGTCCTGAGCCTCCATTATGCTCCTCAACATCTGACAATGGACATATTTTACATTCGTGGACATGCAGAAGTGCACAATGTAAATTAGAATGCACCTCAAAAACACAAAATTGTGATGTCCTATATTTCCATATTCGGTGCATCTCTTAAAGAACTACAAATAGGAAGTAAACGATACTTACCATTTGTTGTTCTGCTGTGCTCACTGACATGATGCTCACACTCAATTGAAATCCTTCCACCTGAATAGAAGAAGGTTCATACATGCTTTTGTGCATTTAAGGGTTTGAATATTAATATCCCGGCACATCTTCAAACTTACCTTCTGCATGAACTGGCTGATGATGTCTTTCAGCTCTGCAGTCATTCTTTCACCATCACCGGGACCCTCCTCAGGCTGCCTGATGGATGTTGTGTTCATCACCTGATTGTTGCTCTGGGGGGTTGTTTCTTGTTTCTTGCCAAAGTTTTCTGAAAACAAAGTAAGACTGGAGTAACACAAACCGAACGTAGGCCATCAAACTATGAGCAATATGTCCTTGATGATGACTGTTTGATGAACTTCCAGATTTCCATCTCAACGAAGGAATTGGTAAAGATAATCAATAAAGGAATTAAATAATTATTTTTTTCTCTCTCCTCATCATTGCATTTGACGAAAGTACCGGTAAGCTAATATTTATTGTATACTTTCAGTGTATACATGCAAATTATTACAACTTACACATGATGCATCACAGTTACTGATGATCTTGTGATTTAAAGACGCAGAAATCAATCGTGAAATATTTTCGTGTGGTTCGGTTGTTCAGTTTACAGACATTGTTTTCCACTTAATTAAGATGCTCCAAAAGCCAAGAAAAGATGGCTGTCTAACTAGAATAGTTGTCACCTGACCCCATTTGTCTCTATGGAAACCAGTTGCACTTCACTGCGTAATTTGCAGGTGGCGAAGCAAAGCGCTGACCTGTCATAATATCAGATGTCGGACACAGAGACGTACCTGATGGGGGAAGGTGAGAAGCCACAGATCCAAGATGGCGTCCCTCAGCTAAGTTACCCTGATGATCATCATCACATGCTAAATAAAGCATCGGTTCTGAGGAGGGTTGAGCCTGTGAAAGGAGAGCCATCAACTTGTAACTTGCATTTAAAACATGACTCTGAAATTACTCTGAGATGAAGTTAACTCTTTACTTACGTTGGTTCCTAATCTCATTTGATCTATACGGTTCTCTGCTTCAGCATATTTGGTTAGTAATTTATCATATTCAGCCTCAGGAAGACATATGGAATGAGACAAATGTTAGTCCTGTCTACTATACGCAGCATTCATATATGTTGTTGTTTGAGGACTGACAAGCAAAGTGAAATCAAAAAGCTGTAGGTGCAGGTGCACTGTAAACCCTGAATGTTTTCTACCTGCAGGTGATGCACCAGTGCTGGAGCAGACTGTTTGTCCTCGTCTTTCAACATGTAGGGCTTCACTGAAGGCTGAACGGAATCCTCCAGGACTCTGTTGATCACCTCTAACATCATTGGAGAGGACTGGGCTCTGTGCATGCTGGTGGGGCACTGAGGAACAGGTCTGGCTGGTCCATTTGGAGTTTTGGGGATTTTTACCTTGGGAGCAATCTTGGAGAAGTCAGGGAGTGGGTAATGGACTTGGCCTTGACCATACTTCATGTCAATGAAGGACCTGGTGCGCACAAGTGGGACTCTCTGAACCCGTTCATCCTCTTCAGCCTTTTCCTGCTTCTCTGCCTCTACATCACTTGTATCCTCACTGCCCTGTTCTGAATGTAGCCTTGCAGAGCTCGATACAATGCTGACTGGAGCAATTTCCCTTTCTGCTTCTTCCTCTGAACTTGATTTTTTTCCTGATGCACTTCTCGCATCAGTCCTGTCACAGCAGAAACTCTGATTAATCTCAGAATTACAAGCAGGGCTGTCTGAGTGGTTGCTATTAATTGTTGTGCTGTTGTGTGTTGGAGCCCAGCTAAAAACAGTGTCATCCGCGCTCTCCAATAGGGACACCTCTGGCAGGGTCTCTGCCTCGATCGGCCTACAAGGCCGCAGCAGCTCCTCCTGGGAGAAGTGTCGCAGCAATATCTGGTCAATGTCTGAAGGACAAGGCCATGATGGGGCAACCTCACTCGGCTTGGGAGCATCGAAAAGATCGTCCCGTTTGGTGTTGGCATCCTCTCGTGACAAAGTCGCTGGTTTCTCGGCGTAACGCTCAGCAGAAACCAAGCGTTCAACAATATCATCTCGATCGCTTGTCTTGCATTCAAGCATACCAGCAACATCAGGACTTGAATGAACCGTTCCGCTTCCATCAGAGCTCATATTGCCCTCAAGGTTCGCCGTTTGGTTGAAGTAGGGGCTTCCTAGGTCAGCGTCGAAAGGTAGGTCATCCTGATCCTCGTCGCTAGTATCTTGCCCCGGGTCCTCGTGCTTTAAGGGAGGCTCATCTTGAATGGTGTTCGGTCTTTGGGCGGACACATGCAAGATGCTGCTATTGGTCTTGCTCTCTACCACTTTCTCACTCTGACTGCTGATGACAATACTGGACTCTGACGAGGTGACGTCCAAGGCTGACAGCTCCGTGCTCCCTGCAAATGAAATACCAAATTAGAGGGCAGCATAGAATCATGCAAAGGGGGCTTATCATGAAAAACTCATTTGGGTATCTGGAGTGACCAACCTTCAAACTGTAATACAAGACAATAGTCCGTTTTTTGTGGGCTGCCTGGATCAGAAACACTTGAGTTAACAAGCCAGATAGACTAATAGAAAACTAATTTATAATTTCAACATTCAAGCATATTAACGAAAGCTCCAAAGAATACAATAGATTTCCCTCATCACTGTTACCATTGACCAATTTAATTTCATTAACAAGACTACAATCCCCATGACCTGTTTTGAATCTGTGAGAAGAACTGCATCCTATTCTGCAATTCAAACTGGCCATGTGTTATAGCACTACATAGAATTATTCAGTGTGTGTAGTTCGGGTCAGATAAAACAAGCCAGTTCAACATGACGGTGACTTCTGGACTCACCACTGAGATGGATGCTTGCCTCGGAGGCAGCAGACTCTGCCTGCGACAGACGTAAGGCTAAAGAATTCTCCAAATCACTGAGGTGGAGACTTTCATCCTCACTTAGGTCGACAAAGATGCTCTGCTGAATGTACTTCTCCCAAAGCACAGTGGGCTTGTCCTCTACCTGGACATCCCCGTCTGATTCCTCCGCTTCTCCCTCCATGGACGCTTTGTCTTCACCTGTGGCAAGACAAGGGGCAAGAAAGCAGGATGGAGCACCTGCTCATCACTTAGCAACGCAACGTGTGAGCTGACAAAATCATATTCAAACAGTGTAGATGGCAGTTATTCGTATTATGTTTGGTGGTTCAACTATGACACATTTTTAATATTCTGTTTAGTAATACATCATATTTTATGAGATGACTTGTTTTTTATGTCGCCTATAGTAATAATCTATGAATACAGTAACTATAGCTGTCAGATGTGTGTAATGAAGTAATGAGTACAATGTTAATTCCAGTGTAGTTTAAGTTTAAAGTATCAGAAAATAGGAATACTCAACTAAGTAAAGTAAAGGTATCTTAAAACTATATTAAAGTACAGTAGCCTACTTGTTAAATGTACTTAGTTGGGTCTTTCTATCACTTGTGAGGGTGGCATGCATGACAAGAAACATCTACTACACTGCAGAGGCTGACAGTCAAAAAAGCTATTTCACATGTCAGTGTCTGTATTGTTATTGTATACTAAACTTTCAGTCTCATATTGTAACACTGAGGCGGTAACTTACTCGAGTTGTGAACCGGTCCTCCTGCACTGCGACATTAGTGTTGAGATCATCCGTTCCACCGCCATTGCTCTTGATCCTGACATCATCGTGCATCTAGCTGCACCATCTCTGCGTCTTTCTCTCTTGACATATGGTTTCTGCCTGGGACAGGTTTAGTGTTGTAGCATCATTAATAATGTAGCCTGCACGGCAGCGCTGAGCGTCTGGAGCCGGGCTGGCATCGTACAGGCGGAGTCTAGTTGCTGGGTAACCTCCACCAAAAGAACTACTGAAGAAATTCGTTTTTGTTAGCGAGCAAAACACGTTACGAATGACCAACCTCTGTATTTTAAGTATTTATTGAGTCTTTCGTAGGGTTTGAGTTAGGAGAGTGTTGCACCTTCACCTCATTACCGACACACAGCGGCCAAGTGGTCATTTGTGCTGACTTTGCAAGCAAAAGGGTGTTAAAATGTAACATAACGAAGTATGCTTGTCTGGCACTGACAGCCAGATGAAACGTGATGTATTTTCGAATCCATTGGTCCAATGACTGTCGTTCGGGGCGTGGCTACCTTTGAATATCGTCCCCTTATTGGCTACTTGGCGAAAACACACATCCATAGGATTTTGCTTCATTCTCATGGAAGTTAACTCGAAGTTTTCCAAAAGGATAATGTAGCGTTTAGGTTGCATGTACAGTTTGTCCCTAACTTCCAGACGTCTGTGTGTGTTTTTTTAAACCGACCTTGTGTTTTTATTCTTGTGAGAAAGTAAACAGAAGAAGAGGAGAATTCACCATTGTTCGAACTGGATCGTCTAACGTAAGTTTAGCTGCTAACATGCTAACTTGCTAGTCTTTATCTGGATGCGATACTGCAACCGGTGAGGGGTGAATGTATGCCTGACATTGTGGCTTCGAGCTGGTGTTAAACCTCTTACCCGTCACGAACGTATGGTGTTCACAATGCTCTCTTTCAAGCTTCCTCACTGAAGAGTTACGCTAAAAACCTTAATATTTACATTCATATGAAATGTCTATAAGAACCACAAACACATGATGCAGTATTTAAACCGTCCTATATGAATATAGTTAAAATAGTTGACATCATGATTGGTTTAACTCATGGTTTAACTGTACTTGTCTTACATTGTTATGTCTACTTTTAAACACTAATTGATATGGTAATTTATATGGTAATACACTGCTATAAAGTCATACACACACACTCACATCACCCAGACCTTTAGTGTGTGGCATGTAGTTTGTACACTCAGTTGTCAGTTTATTTGATACACATAGCTAAAAGTAATTTTTTGTTAAAAACAGAAAGGTGTGGATTCAAATGTATGCTCATCTAGGAGGCTGTAGTTTGAGGTGCTGTTGAAATGAATTATTATAGTGGGACGTGTTTCTCATATATGGTCTTCCCTCATTGAGTTGTTTATTAGGTTTACCTGGTTTTTGTACTGAATAAACCATCAGCTGAGTGTGTGTATATCACCCAGAGAACTAAATCACCAAGTATTCAGTTTACGTTTAATGTCACATACAATCTATATCATGGTGTCCATAATACTAAAATGTTCACACACTTTACCAAGTACCGCAACAACAGCATATTTAGGTGTAAGGTTATTCATGGTCACAACACTTTTCCTTGCAGGCTTCCCAGATTTCCTGTTCCTGTGAGGAAGACTTACCGGTCAGTATCCCTGTACTTATGCAGTTTGTTTCTTTCTTTTTGTTTTCGCTGGCTCATGCTGTAATGCATGAGTGGTGTTTCCATATTTAGATTTTGCTCTCAGTGGCAGCAGTAATTTTAGTGCATCAATGGGCCGTGAGCACAATGAAAATAGATCACATCTGCCGTGGGTGAAGTCATGTCCTATTTGTGACACGAGGAGTCAGTGATTACCTGCCGAGAAGCTGTCAATAAAAAAACAACCTCTTGTTTCCTTTGATCTTCCTGTTACACACTTTCTCGGGCTCACTGTAGCTTTGTGAGCAGGGCAGGTCTCTGGTAAACACAGCCAGTTGGCATACAATGGTGGAAAAGGCTGCACCAGCACTGGCACACATCAATTGGTGATTATAATACTGTGCAGGGACATGTACTGCACAGACTCCCAAAGCCGTGGGCTTTAGCTTGTGTTATTACTGTTCACGTTCACGGAGCGACAGGAAGTCTAGGCTGGGCTCAGTGATGCTTTAATTCCCTTTTCTTTTTATGTTCAGGACGGGTTGATGAAAACACAAGAACTCCAAACAAATTGCAGGCCCTAAACTGTAAAATGTCTCCTCAATCTATAACATGCAATGCCATTTATGTGCCAGTGTTTTCAAATATACACACTGTTTGTTTGCCTTCCTTGTCTTTTAGCATAGAGAATTGACCCAGTTTGCAAATTGCAGTGATCTGCTCCCATTCTGTCTGTGTCAGGAGGGGCTGACGGGTTAAATCTGGGGGACAAATGGGTGTGGCTAATATGATGGAAAAATTAGGTAATGGTTGACTCTGGTCTTTACTTGGTGCATTCTATCTTATCCATGTAGCTTGCTTATCGCTGTCCTTTCCTTTGGTGGAAGTAGCATTACGCACAGCAGAGTTCTTGTTTTGCTTCTCTCAAGAGCTTCACTTCTAATTTAGTGAGCTTTTTCTTGATAAATCATGCAACAGGTTGCTGGTTTCTCTTTCTTTCCAGCAACTACCTCTTCTTTGCATTTGCACACTCTGATTATACTTTTCCTGCCATGTCTGCTTGCATAAGTTGCATTCTGTGGCGTCCATAGCTTGCTGGGCTTTAGAGCACAACGCATCTTCAAGCCTGGATGAGTTGAGTCACCGTCTTTTGATTGACAGCTTGCCCGTGTTGACCCCCCCCCTCCCCTCCCCTCCCCCTCCCCTCCCATCCATTCACGCTCTCTCACTCTCCGCCTGCCCCGCTTGTGCTTGCTGCCGTTTGGGTAGGTGTTGCCATGGCACCGTGTGGCCAGAATGAGGCTTCACGTTCAGCATCCTTGTGTTGTCTTCACAGAGGGCCGCTGGTGAGATTGAGGTGCAGTGACGCGAAAACACACAAGTGCACGAACGCAGCCGTGTGGACTGCCGCTCAGGACTCTGCAGCTTCTGTCTAAACACTCGTGGGGTTACCTTCCCCTGTCAACATTCGGCAGACGGACGGTCACAGACTTTGGCCACATTTCGTGACTCCTCGTGTGGTTTACCTCCTCTTTTCCAACTCCCTTTAACCAAAGATTTTTTCTTCTTCTTGGCTCTTTTTGTTGTTTTTTAATCCCAACCATTTTTGGGAACGAAACTGGGATTTTCCTTCATATTATGCACATCAATGGATACCAGTGGCTCAGTGGTTAGCATGGGGAATGAGGAGCAGTCCTTTCATGTCCGCTACAGGTAGGAACACTTCCTCTCTCAGCTGAGGTATGGTAGTAGAGAACATTTCAAGATTTTGCTCTCCCTACTTAGTTTTAGAAGGGACTCTAAATTAATGAATTGTTGGTTAAGAGAAGACAAATCTCCTTATATTTGTAATTCCTTTAATGCTTGATGTGTCAGCGTCAGGTAATAAATTAGGTATTTATTTGGTGTTTCCTTGTTGATGAAGTGATGCTGACAGAATTGAAAATTGAGACCTTGGTTCAATTATAGAGCGTGAGGACTGTCTCGCGGTGCTTTTGTCAGTTTGTTGACTTAAAGGCAGGCGGTTTCCCAAAAAGCCATCAGCCAGCTGTCCATACACACCCGGGGAAAGAGCTCCGGCTGCAGGTGTGACTTGCTCCAGTTGTCTTCAATATTTAACGAGCCCTTGTTGATAAAATTAGCATATATACAGTTTTAATCAGCAATTAGCTCATATACAGCTTAATCAACAGCTAGTTTATATGCAGCTTTAAGTAGCAACTAGCTTATATACAGTTTATTCAACAGCTAGCTTATATACAGCTTAATCAGCAACTAGCTTATATATACAGTTTAATTAATCACTAGTATATTTGTAGTTTTAATAACCATTATCTTATGCAGCACTATTAACCACTTATACAGTGCTCACAACACAGCAAGGCCAGAGAGAAGCAGGTGAGAGGTTACTTATTTAACTGCGTCACATAAGAACAGGCAGCCATCTTTAGAGAAGATAAGGAAGACACAATAGACAGTGAGATTCAAGCGAGGGCCAACGCCCAGCTGAGCCCGGCTTTCTCCACACACTCTTTCCCAGGTCCTCTCGCCTCAAACTCTCACTCACACTGACGGAAACCAACGCCTATTGGGAGGGGCCAAAGGTGAATGGACATTCACGGCCTCCACCCAGGTGTCATAACGTACAAACGTGCCACGCCTGCATCTTTGACTTTGGCCAATGTGTAGCAAGGGGCGGACCCCATATATTAAGGATGATGCTGATGTGTTTAAGCGTGTCTTATGGTGGACCTCTGAGAGGGAAATCATTAGAGCCCATGCATGTTTAATTGTGTTGGCTGAATAACTTTGTTCGATAAATAAACCTATTGCTTTTGATTTAAACTATACGCCTCTGAGAGCTTCTGTTTCATTCTTAAACCTGCTCTAAAGTGTGAAAAACAGCTACAGCACATTTTTTCACAACAAAGTGGTGACCCCGACGTGATCTGATACGATACAGAGCTTCAGGTTAGAATGTTAACAGGCCTCTCCTTTTGATTCCAGATAACGGCGTAACACTCCCTTCGAGGCTGGGAACCCGATAATTGCCATCGGAGCGAAATTGCAGTCGGGGGGTCTGAGACGCACCGGTGCACATCTCAAGGTATGCAGAGACCTATTTAACTGAATTCTGCAACATTGTATTCATAGAAATATTCTAAAATGTGCTCAGACTGTCCGAACTGTAAGTATTTGCTTAGTATAGAATATGGTAAAGATTAAACACACAGCAACAGAGTTGTTATACAGCCATTTGGGGGTTTGTGAATATGTATGAATGTGCCCATCAGAAAACGTCAAATAACGGCGAGAAATGACGCATTTGTGATAGCGTAGATGTGAGGTGCTGTGAGCCGTGTAACGCATTTGCTCGCAGACACGCGCTCCACGCTGAACACTCAAATTCATGTTGCAAAAGGCGTGATTTCTAACGTACTTATGGGATGTTTTGGGCTACGAAGAAATTGCATAACATGACGGGGATATATGTATATGTCATTGATGTCATTGATAAACTGTATGGAGAAAACTGACTGCGGGATTCCCGTATTAAGAGCATCGAGTCTTCGGACATCAACTCGTGTGTAGCGATTCAGTAAAAAATAGTGTTACTCTGATTAGAGTTTCCTCGACGGAGTTTCTGGACGAGAGCACAGAAGTTGATTATATCGGTGTGTTGTTAATAACGGACGAGATTAATGAAAATGGCCAGAACGTGTACAGGTCCAGAGATGACCTAGGATAAAAAAGCAGTTAAATTGTATTATTTACGTTCTACCCTGATGGAGTAGTGGTTAAAATATCAGTCTTCGACGCGGTAGGTCCGGGATCAGCTCCCGGCTGTAACATTGTTTTTGACAAAAAGCAGCGGCCGTTGTGATGTATTAAAGAAGCAGAGCTCTTTGATATGTGTGTAAGATAGGGACAGAAATTATTATAATCTGACTGATTGTTTGCTGAAAAAGCATTTGTTTTTCATTTGTATCGTGGTCGAGAGATCAGCGGTACACAGTCTGTTTGATGAGATCGAGATAAAAGACAAATTGCTGTTACAATGCGTTTCTGATAAATGTGTGTCTAAAAAAAAAAAAAAAGAGTCAGTTCATCCGAAGGCCGTGCTTCTGACTGATTTACATTTAAAGAGACAGCCGTGTATGTTCTAATGTGTGTTCATTGTTTCACTGCATTTGTAAAAGTATTACTTACGTGCTAGACCGTATTTGTGAATTGTGCGCATTTCAAATTTGGTTTTAATTGGTGTTTACTGTGTTTGTTTGCTGAGAAGCAGTTGTCATTTGCGCAGGCGTCCAAGAGGTGTCTGTTTGTTTAGTTTGATAAAGTGGATTAGCTGTCACGGAATAGGGAAAGAATCCTTTATAATCTGACTGTTTTTTGGTTGCTAAAAAGCTGTTTGTCATTTGCGTTGTGATCGAACGATCAGTAGCGCTCCAGTCTGTTTGATGAGGTTGAGAAAAAAGCTTGCTGATGGAATGTGATGAGTGTGTAAAAAGAGCTGTACATCTCTTCTACAACTCCGTGTTTGTGACTGATTTATGCTTAAAGAGACGGCAGCGTGTGTTTTGATTATCTAGTAGGAATGCGGGTGACTCCGTGCTTGTGACTGATTTATGCTTATAGACACGGCAGCGTGTGTTTTGATTATCTAGTATGAATGCGGGTGACTATTTGCTGAGCTGTACGTTTTAACTTTTGTTTATTGGTTGACTGTGTTTCTAAAGATATTCCTTTACCGCATTGGTGATCTCTGCGCATTTAAAAATGGCAGTGTGTTGCAATTTTGTTTGAATGAAAGTGCATGTTTGAAGCGTACATAACCACGGCTGTGTATGGATTCGATTTCGTTTAAATGAGTGCGATTATTAGGAGCATATATGTAAGCGCTGAGACCTGGTTCAGAGTTTATGCTGTTTCTGAGTTTCTTTGTGCGTTAGAGACAGCCAGCTGAGGCCGTGCTTGGTGTTTGAAAATGTTGGTGTGTTGTTTCAAAGGTTGGTGTCCAGAGTAGGGAAAACACACATTATACACGACTGTTACATTCACACACACACATAAATCACTAGAATATGCTGAGAGACAGCTGAGGGCTAATATAAGTGTCAGTTTTACTGGCATAGTTAAATTTATTGGAAAATTGTGTTCCTTAGGGATCGTTAGCAAAGTGTAATGCGGAAACACAGCAGTCCAGGAATGCTACCAGAGAGAAAAAAAAAAAAAAAAGTTTTAAAAGCTAATACACAGCTTCTATTGTTCCAGCCAGACAGTCGCTAAAAGTATGAATATACAAGGTTAACAGCTGCTACAAATCTTCTATTCATTTAGTCAAGACTGGCGGTGGGAATATTAGGGAGGATTTGACTACTCCTGATAAAAAATACAGACGCGGCCTTGATTTGTGTCTACTTACAAAGACAGTTACAAAGACAGTTAGCGGAAGATATTTAAAAAGGTGGGGGCAAGGTTAACACTCTCTCTCTGCCTTATAAAATATTTAGTTACAAGCCATTGCTTGAGTAATTAAAACATAGCATTTCACACCTAGCAGGGGTATATAGGCAGATTTGTAAATAATATATATTCATACACTGTTAAATAATATGCGTAATACTTGTAATGCTTATATGCGGAGTTGTGAGGTCACTGTATGAAGGTTTAAAACGCCGAGAGAAGCACTCCGTCATTCTCTCGTACAACAGAATAAAGATCAGTGACCTCTGCACGGTAATGCTTGCTAAAACCATAAGATTATGGCTGAAAATTGCCACATTAGTATAATGGACGAGCTTTTGTGTCCATTCACACAGAGACTTCGAAATAACTCTATAACTGTACTGTTTTCGTCCTCTTCACCATAAAGTGTTAATAATAAAATAGATCATCATTTCACACACACACATATTACAGAGAAAAGCAGGTTTTAAGACATGCAGCAGTGTGAATGACATTGATTTGAGTTCAACCAGACACCAGGAAACTTGGGAGGAGCGTTGGCTCCCTCTGCTGGTGCTTTTGAAAAAAAAAAAAACATTTGTCCTGCATGTTGGCTTTTCTGTGGCCTATTCAAGAACTGCAACAGGAACAATGGACAGGAGTTTTTGGCTCCATCGTGTGGACATTTGGGAATACTGATTTCAGACTCTCATTGCATGTTACAGAAACACCCATCATGGCGGAGAAATTCTCCTCTTATCTGAGCATCTTGGAGAATGCTGTCCAGGAACAGAGCAGGATTAATGGACGAAGCAAACTTTGGCCAGTGGAACAACACGCCTACCAACGATTGATAAAAAGATGGAAAGATAAAGCCATTTGGGATGGAGAACGGCTGAATTGTTCCCCTTCAGAAGAGATGGTACAACAGATGAACAGGGAAGTGATGAGACACTGTGAAGAGAAGAAGAACGAATGGCAGGACAGAAATCCAAGATATCTAAACATGGGAAAAAGAACAGCAAGAAACAACGCAGCTGCAGAAAAAGGCGTCTGGCCTTATCTTAAACGGTGCTTCGATTTTGATAACAACAGGATGGGCAGCAAGCTGATTCTCACTGGAATCGAGAAGAGATGGATGGAGCGGGTTGGCAAAGAGCCATGGAACGCAATGGAGCTGGATGCTGAAGCAGCACGTTCACCACTAGAGGCCGCCAAACACAGCGGAGGCATGTTTCCGGCCCTAACACCCTCATCCACTGCCCCTCCCTCATATGCCGACAACCCATTCACCCCTATCGACAATGACAAGCCCAAGCATGAACAAAGCAACCTGTATCCTGACCTGCCACCGCAACACAAAGACATGCATGAACATGAACAAAGCCAACTGCACCCGGATCTCCCACCTCCCCCTCCCGATTATGTGCCCACAAATAACCCTTTCATTCAGGCTCCAGTAAGACCAGTATCAAAGGGGTTCCTGAAAGGCATCTTCGCAGTAGATGAAGGAGAGCTGCAGATACCTGTCTCAGTAGAGGAAAAAGAGAGAAGAAAAAGAGCGAAGCAAGTTGAGAAGACTGTGGGATACCTGATGACTCAACTGAGCGCCCTAGGGCTGCGAAACACACCCGGACCTGAAACTACACCTACACTAATTGTCGACGCACACAATGAGCCACGCTTCGATGCTTTCGAATCGACTGCCCCACTCGAAACTCGGCACAGAGTGAGCAACTCAATCAGAGACCGTTACCAACACAGACAAGAAGACGAAACACAAGAGGATATTCAAATCCTGGAACAACAACTGGAGGAGCTCGAACAGCTGGAAAAAGCCCATGCAGCAACAGGCTATACGCCTTACATGGAGGCTAGTGGATATGCTATACCACAAGCGGACCTGTGGGTTCCTGGTACAGAGGAAGAGAAGGAGCTGATCGAACTAGCTGCACAGCCAGCCAACGAACACAAATGGCCACAAACACATGAAGTACAGAGGCTAACGCTAAATGGAAATTTCACCGGATATGCCACAGCCCCATCAACAACGCGCAGTGGACAACAATATGGGCCTAACTCACGTCAGATGCCACTCAGACCAGCTCCAACAGCTGCAGCCCCTCACCAGATGGCATTTATTCCCTTCTCTTTCATGGACATGTCAACACTGCTGACTGCCCTTCCTTCACTGTCCTCAGGAGCAGAGCCATGGCTAGAAGAGCTAGATAAATATACAAAGTCCCACAAACTGGCACTTGGTGACTACAGAGGCCTGCTGGCCAGAGCATCTGACCCACACACACTGAAAAAGCTTGAAGCCGTAGCAGGAACCACAAACGCGCCTGACCCCACGCCCATAGGCGGTGTCAGGCTGTTACTACATCAGGCCTTAAGAAGAGAGTACCCCACCCCAACAGACCACAGCCAAATGTCAACCTTCATGGCCAAGCCTGGGGAGCCTGCTGCAGATCTCCTAGCTCGCGCTGAGCAAGTATGGAGAACAACATTTAGAGAATCCCCAGATGCATCTCAGACATCAATGGCACTCTGGAGAAGCATGGTGACCAAAGGATTGCCTGCAAAGGTAAGAGAGGCGATTGAAAACACTGTGGCCATCGCCTCCTTCACTCAATCTGCATGGAGAGAACATGTACTGCATCACTATGATAAACACAGAACAGCTGCAGAAGCATCAGATGTGGAGCTCAAGGCACTGCAAGTGGCACTGATGAAGAGACAGCTGTCTGACCTGGACACGGCCCAAAAGATTGCAAAGGACAAAAAGAAGCAGATGGCTCAACTGGAACCACTAGCAGCACAAGTGGTCCCTGTAATGGTGCAGCAACCATGGCAACAAAACCAAAGAGGAGGACAAAGAGGAGGTGATCAAGGGGGTGGCCAAGGAGGCACTTTCTACTGCTACACCTGTGGAAAACCAGGCCACTACTCACGTAACTGTCACACACGTGACCTGTCACATCAACAAGGCCCAACACGTGGAAGAGGAAGAGGACCCAGAGGAAGAGGAAATTATCAGAGAGGAAGAGGAGGCTTTCAGGATCCACGAAACCAGAATCAAGCTGGACAGCCATACCAGGCGCCACTAGGAGGCACTGAGCAATGGCCGCAAAATGATCCCAGCTCCGGAGAAAATGTCAACCAGGCACTACAAGCTCAGTGGGCGAATAACTATTATCCCTACTAGGACACCCCACAACCACCTGGCACCGGCATCATGAAATTTGGACTAGCAAGTGAGCCAACTCTCACTTGCACAATAAACGGACAGGCACACACACTTTTGGTGGACACAGGGGCAACATATTCCAGCCTCACGTCTCCACAGGTCCTGTCATCTAAATATGTGTCAGTGGTTGGGGTCTCAGGCGCGCCAGAACGCCAGTGGTGCACTAAACCTTTAAATGTCCAAATTGGAAGTCAACAATGGTCACACAGCTTCCTATCAGCGCCAAACTGCCCAGTAAACCTACTGGGCCGCGATCTGATGACTAAATTCGGTCTAACAATATGGCTAAACAACGAAGGGGTCCAAGTCTCACTGGACCCTCCCCCTGCAAGCACACTATCAATGCCTGTGCGAATACTATCTATGCCACAAACGTCCATTAATGTGGAATCATTGGATGAAGAAGTGTACTGGCTGAGATGTCTAGCCACAGGACCAAGCACACCAACAATTCAATTCTGGTTCAACATACACAGAGAACAGATCCAAAGACTGCATCCATATAAAACTCCTCTACCATATGTGCACTGCACTATGAATGTCACGGACGATCCAGACTGCCCATATGCTGAAGATTGGGACATCAATATGGCACACCTAACTCCACAAATAATATGTCATGATGTGTATTGTGGAAAAGAAGGCGTGGCAGCAGCAGTGATATTGGATGATTATCAGACCAAGTGGTATGGTCTCAGCAAAGAATCTGCTCCACACGTCACCCTAGCGGTTGGATTTGGACAAGAGGCCAGAGGACTCGGCCCCATGATTAAAAGAGCACATACTCTGTCATGGACACACACAGATACAGCAGGACTGCTGAAGGCAACAGAAGAAGATATGTGGCGATGGATCATCTCTACCAAAGAACACACACTACCTGAACATTTACCACTGCCACGCCATCATGGTAAACCATGCACTGACCATCCTGCAACTCAAGCTCTATTGGACGGCGTGCCTGCGACACTATGGACGACTGGCCCTTATGATGTGGGAAAATTGGCAACGGTCAAACCTGTGAAGGTGACGCTGTTGGATCCATTTGCACCTCCTATCTGGCATCCACAGTACAAACTAAAGCCAGAACAAATCGCAGGCATCGCCCCGACCATTGCAGGTCTGTTACAAGCTGGAGTGTTGGTGAAAACTCGATCACCATACAATACAGCGATATTGCCAGTGCAGAAGGCCGGAAACAACACAGGCTGGCGGATGGTACAAGATTTTCGACCAATCAATGATGCCACACAACCGGCGTCATATCCAGTTCCAGATCCACATATTGCCTTAACAAATCTCAGCCCACAGCACTCATATTTCACAGTAATTGACCTCGCTAACGCCTTCTTCAGCATCCCTCTGGACAAAGACTCACAGACACTGTTTGCTTTCACATTCAACGACCAGCAATACACCTACTCTCGCCTGCCACAAGGCTTTCGTTGTTCTCCAGGTTTGTTCAACCATCATCTCAGACTACACTTGTCTGATATAGAGGTGCCGGATGGTGTCGTCCTCATACAATATGTGGATGACCTCCTGATTGCTGCCCCATCTTCTGCCACCTGCCTGGAGGCCACTGAGACTCTGCTGCTGCTGTTAGCCTCAAAAGGCTACAAAGTTAAGAAGACCAAGGTCCAAACATGTAGGAGACAAGTCACATTCCTGGGTCGCACTCTCTCATCTAGCGGCCTGGCTGTAAGCACAGCCCACAGAGACAGCATTCTCCATCATGACAGACCTATCACCGTGGGACATATGCTGTCATTCCTGGGTCTAACAGGCTACTCTCGTAGTCACATTCCAGACTACACTGACCTCACCACCTGTCTCAGAAGCCTGCTCAAGGAACCAGGAACTAGAAACACCTCTGCCCCACTGGTGTGGACACAAGACGCTGAAGACGCGTTCACCAAACTCAAACAGACTTTGTCACATGCCTCGGCTCTTCAAGCTCCAGACTATTTACTCCCTTTTCACCTAGATGTTTCTGAACAAAAAGGAGGGATGGTAAATGCAGTTTTGTATCAGAAAAAAGGGGGAGAAAGAGTGGTACTCATGTATCACTCATCAAAACTGGACCCAGTTGAAGTTGGCCAATCCACCTGTACAAGACACATGGCGGCAATTGCAAAGGCGATCGAGAAAACATCCCACATTGTCATGTGCCACCCTCTGAAAATCCACACACATCATGGTGTGGCTGCATTCCTCCTCAGCAAAGAATTCACATTCGGAGCTGCAAGAAAATCGAAAATTCAAAGAGAATGCACAAGACCACATATTGTCTATGAAACAGGAGGAATCAATATGGCGTCATCACTACAACAAGGACAAGGAGATCAACCACACAGCTGCGAAGCAAGAGCAATCATTGAAAACAAACTAAGGCCAGACCTGGGAAATACACCAATCCCAGGAGCAGAAATGTGGTTATACACGGATGGATGTTGCTACAAAGGAGAGGACGGAAACACAGCATCCTATGCTGTGGTGAGACAATTCGAAGACATGGAACACACAATAGTAGCATCAGGTATCCTACCTCAACCAGCATCAGCACAACTGGCAGAAGTCGAAGCGCTCATACAAGCCTTGAAAATAGCAGAAGGAAAATCTGCAAACATCGTCACAGATTCTGCTTACGCACATGGAGCAGCTCACGTTGATGGGCCCATGTGGCGAAGAAGAGGATACACAACATCAATGGACGCACCCATCAAACACAAGAAGGAAATCATGGCACTGGTGGAAGCTATGAAGCTACCAAAAAGAGTGGCAATCATGAAATGCAAAGGACATGATGGCAAGGCAAAGACCAGAATAAGTGTGGGAAACGACAAGGCAGATGAAGCTGCTAAAGAAGTAGGAGGATACAGACCAAAACAGATGGTTCTGAAAATAGCCATACAAGAACCCGAAATCACTGAAGAAACACTGATTGAGATACAGAAGAAGGCTGGACCATACGAATGGTCTGAATGGCAAAGGAAAGGAGCAACAAAAGGAGAAAGTGGACTTTGGAGATCCCATGATGGCAGAGTGGTATCACCAGCAGAATTATGTGTCTCACTGATACCAGAGGCACATGGACCAACGCACGAAGGAAAGAAAGGAACATTACAAAGGGTGGAAGCACTGTGGTGGCACCCACGCATGGAAAGCATGGTGTCCCTCTTCTGCGACGAATGCACCACCTGTGGGGATCACAATGTGAAGAAACCGTACAAGACACCTATGGGCTCTTATCCTGTACCATCAGCCTGCTTCCAAGACATCAGCATAGACTTTACTGACATGGGACATGATAACAGAGTACAAGGAAAAAGATACATTTTGGTAATGGTTGACAGATTCTCAAAGTGGGTAGAGGCAATCCCAACTAAAAAAGAAGACGCACAGACAGTAATAAAGTGGCTGCAAACAGAACTAATACCTCGCTATGGTGTTCCTAGATGCATAAGGTCCGATAATGGTTCACATTTCAGTAATAAGCATTTGCAGGAAGTGGAAGCCAGACTAGGAATCAGACATAGATATGGATCAGTGTATCATCCACAGTCACAAGGACTGGTAGAGAGGGCAAATCAGACGCTAAAATCAAAAATAGCAAAGACATGTGCGGCATCAAAGCTGACATGGGTTGAAGCCTTACCATTAGCTCTAATGGCAATGAGGAGCGCACAAGGAAATGAGACGCATCTTTCACCACATGAGTTAATGACAGGGAGGCAAATGCCTGGTCCTCCAAGAGACAGTAGTCATATTCCTGCTTTAGATGTGCAGCAAGTTGAAATGAAGGCATATATGACTGCGTTAATCACTCTCACGGAGGCTCTCTCCAAACAGGTCCTGCGGACCAGTGCAGCTGACCAGGAGGAAGTGAAAAATCTCATCCGAGTGGGTGACTGGGTCAGGGTCAAAGTTCACAAGAGAAAGTGGACTGACCCCAGGTGGACAGGGCCGTACGAAGTGAAGGAGGTTACTTCACACTCGGTCCAGGTCATAGGTAAATCAGGAGCACCTTGGCACCACCTGTCACATTGTGCCCCAGCATCTGAGCGTTCCAGACCCTTAGCAGAGGTCCGAGGTGATCTGGCGCAAAATGGAGTGTGAGTGTAATCTGTTGGGGGAAACAGACATCCAGCCACAGGGGATTCATCCCACTCCAGGTACCTGGAAAGACATGGGGATAGGTAAAAGAACTGGGTGGGTCCTATTGGGTTTGGGTGTGGCATTTGTGATATTCTTGACTTTGGGATTGAAAATGGGGGACAAAACAGTGAACAAACCGACTAGCGGAAACTATGGCTGTCTGCCAGAGGCAGTGCAAAATCTGACAGGGTTTGAGAGTCATCCAAGCTGCAATCTGACAACAAGCGGCGAGGATGTGAACAAAACTCAAAACGACCTCGAGAGAGGGAAGGTTAGGCAAAAAAGAGATGCCTCAGAACCGGCATACAAGCCACCACCAAAAGCGTGTCGTGCATATCTGACCTTAAACTATACCAAGGGGAGCAAAACCGTTTTTACTTTTGATTTGTGTGATGTGATTAACTGTGGAAGAAGTCCAAGAGCATGGAGAGGTCGTGCTGTGTATTTGTGTGCTGACAATGCCATAGTCAACAGATGTGAGAATTACGTGAACGTCCCGTCCATAGCGTTTTGTCATTCCTGGGGGGCGGTAACTAAGCACACAGGGCGGTGGAAGCCAACAATGCGAGGGGAAAGTCCGAGAAGGACCTTATGGGACAAAATAGACTTCCAACGAGACTTTTCAGCAACAGCCAATCCCTTATCTCTGTCCCTGAACAACGTCACCAAAAGCAGCACAGGAAAAAACATAATATGGTTCGCCCTATTAGTGGACGTCCCAGGCAAAGACCCGAGAGTAGGAATTCAAATAAACATAATTCCGCACAGACAACCGCTACCACCAGACCCACCTACTGTCTTATCAGAAGACTTTTCTAAATGGACTCCCCAACAGGTGATCCAATTAGCTACAGGACAAGGAAGCGACAATGTATGGTTAAATTGGATTGTTGATAATGCTATAAAAAACAAAATGAGTGGCTGTGTAGCTTGTGCTGCAGCTAGACCAGCTATGTTCACCGAACCAGCACCACTATATCCTGAATCTGACCCAACAGGATACGCGTGCATGACAAAAATGACTAAAATGGCTACTCCACCACATTGCACTACTCTGGCATCCATATTCCCACCGATAGACAACCAAACTGCAGTAGGTTATTTCAAAGCTTACAAAGGACTAGGATCCAGATATGTCTGTTACCATTTCACCAACGATAGAGCTCAAATCCACCTAGGTAGTGTGCCAGAAGACTGGTGCAACATGACACGACCAGGCTCAGAGATAGGTTCTTGGGCTAGGGGAGGGCTATTCTACTACTGTGGGGGTCTGCGCTTATTCACTAACATACCACCATCTACAATAGGAGTCTGTGCTATGGTGAGGCTGGCAATGCCACTTACCTTAGTGGGAGACAAAATAATACAGGACCAAAACAAAGTACAAAGCCTGACCCAACGCAGACGCAGACATATCTTAGCTAAAAGAGCAGCTGAAGCTGAGTTCAGCCTGGACAGAGGTCCAACTTACATAGATGCTATCGGAGTGCCCAGAGGAGTGCCTAATGAATACAAATTGGTAGACCAAATTGCAGCAGGTTTTGAGAGTGTCGCAAGTATTATTCCATGGATAACTGTGAATAAAAATGTTGATCGTATCAATTATGTGCATTACAATGTTCTTCGTTTGGCTAATCATACTAGGGATGCAATAGAGGGTCTGGCTGAGCAGCTGGCCCCTACTTCTTTGATTACTGTACAAAACAGAATGGCTTTGGACATGTTGCTTGCTGAAAAAGGAGGTGTTTGCTCAATGTTTGGAGACCTGTGTTGCACTGTCATCCCCAACAATACTGCGCCGGACGGTTCAGTCACAAAAGCACTGAATAGTCTGAGGGCACTGTCAAACGAAATGCAGGAAGCATCAGGTGTGAACAATCCATTTGGAGATTGGATGGAAAACATGTTTGGAAAATGGAAGCACCTGATCTTGTCAATAGCAGTGTCAGTGGGTGTGTTCATTGCAATATTGGTCTCATGTGGATGTTGTATAATACCCTGTATTCGTTCTTTGGTTGGCCGTCTCATCACCACTGCCCTCTCCAAGGAACCATTACCACCCCCTCCTTATGGCGCTTACCCAGTATGGGAAGAGCAGAACAGCCTGGTAGGGTCAGGAGAGGCAGAGGAAGACACCAGCGTGTGAACAGGGTAGGAAAGTAAAGAAAGTGACGTCCTTCAGACGTCAAGAGAGGGATTTGTTGATAAAATTAGCATATATACAGTTTTAATCAGCAATTAGCTCATATACAGCTTAATCAACAGCTAGTTTATATGCAGCTTTAAGTAGCAACTAGCTTATATACAGTTTATTCAACAGCTAGCTTATATACAGCTTAATCAGCAACTAGCTTATATATACAGTTTAATTAATCACTAGTATATTTGTAGTTTTAATAACCATTATCTTATGCAGCACTATTAACCACTTATACAGTGCTCACAACACAGCAAGGCCAGAGAGAAGCAGGTGAGAGGTTACTTATTTAACTGCGTCACATAAGAACAGGCAGCCATCTTTAGAGAAGATAAGGAAGACACAATAGACAGTGAGATTCAAGCGAGGGCCAACGCCCAGCTGAGCCCGGCTTTCTCCACACACTCTTTCCCAGGTCCTCTCGCCTCAAACTCTCACTCACACTGACGGAAACCAACGCCTATTGGGAGGGGCCAAAGGTGAATGGACATTCACGGCCTCCACCCAGGTGTCATAACGTACAAACGTGCCACGCCTGCATCTTTGACTTTGGCCAATGTGTAGCAAGGGGCGGACCCCATATATTAAGGATGATGCTGATGTGTTTAAGCGTGTCTTATGGTGGACCTCTGAGAGGGAAATCATTAGAGCCCATGCATGTTTAATTGTGTTGGCTGAATAACTTTGTTCGATAAATAAACCTATTGCTTTTGATTTAAACTATACGCCTCTGAGAGCTTCTGTTTCATTCTTAAACCTGCTCTAAAGTGTGAAAAACAGCTACAGCACATTTTTTCACAACACCCTGAAAAATTCATCACTGCTTGCTTTGTCCAACTTTATTTGGATAGAGGATATGTTCTACTGCTGTCGGGATGGTTGTTGTTAATGACTTGAGTCCATTGGACTTCACTACAGAGGCTGCTTGTGCCTGACACGTCTCATAAATCTGTTTCGCACTCAGCCCACGTAATCTGTCGGGTGCGCACTCTGCAGCCGTAATCTCAGGTGACCAGGTCAGGAGAGAGAGAGAGAGAGAGAGAGCTTTAAAGACAAGCAGATTAGCTAAGAATATGCTGACGGTGCAGTTTCCTTGCTGCCACGCATTGGAAGTTAATGTTGTGACACCATCACACGCGTCCCCTTGAAAAGTTTTCCAGTGCGTGATGCTATGATAGCAAATGGTTTTGATGTCACAGGAAAGGAATGCTGCTGTCTTTACTTTTGTCTTGGACTTAAATCAGCAACAAATTCGATGTTTCTTTAGCACAGACTTGTACATTGAGTTTGCGTTCTCCATGCTTCAGACAAAGAGAAGGAACTGCAGCCTGGAAGTTGTTGTTGTGGAAACCTCGGTAGATGCCTCTCAGCAGTTCAATGTGCTGCTGCTGTTGTTGTTGTTGTTGTTGTTGTAAGACACACAAAGCAAGCAGGTAGGCCAGTGTTTGCCACTTTATTTACAGTACAGGAAAAGTATGTTGGCAACTTGGTAGTAGACAAAAAGCCTTTTTTGATTTAAGGCCTACGACTGCTGATTACATGAGCTTTACCGACTATTGTGTGTATACAGTTTGACTTTGTTCACATATTCTAACCTATGATGAAACAAGCTCCTGTGTTTGGTGTTTTTGTGTCATTTTAACAGCACACAGACTTAGTAAACTATAACTTCATGGAAGATGCCCACACTAGAATGTGACTTTATGTAAGTGTTTCTGGGTCTGTTTTGAAGAGCCTTCAGACAAAACCTCGGGTGGGTACATGAGGAAAGCTTGACATAAACAAACTAAATAGACTTTGTGTGAAGCCGAGCTCTTCCCAACAATGCAGTTTCCTGAAAAACAAATGTTTGCTTTGCACACATTGTTTGCTACTTAAAGTAAAGAATTTGTAACTGCGAGGCGGGGTTGGTCATTGATCTCAGAAAGCACAATTCTGATTGCATGTTGAACATTATATCCTACATTATGAAGCTGATTTCCTACACGACCCTTTGTTGATCTTTTAAGGCACAACTCAAAAGCTAATAAACAGGGGAATGATAACCAACGGTACGCTTTAATATTTCTACCCGCTCTTGGCTTCATTTGACTGTAGCAGGAACCCACTTCACTTTCTGAGGCACGTCAAAGGGGATGTGAGATCTACCATAACAAACAGTTTGAACTGTTGTTCTCCGTCGGTGGAAGGAAGGAAGTAGCTAAACGCCTTCTTTCTAAGCAAAGGCTGAACGCTTTGTTCCCTGGTTGTGAGCGGTCAGTTGGCTGTAGATTTCAGTCGGAGAAGATCTACCTCACCGCAAATTATTTCATTATTAGCCTTTAAATACTGTCTGCTCAGTAAGAAGACGGTTCAAGCAGCAGAGAACAGACCAGATCGTTGTTTTTCGCCACCTGACAGACTGACTCTGCTTCGCTCTGCTGTAGGATGGAGGTGTCCTGTCTGGAGCTGGCGTTGGAGGGTGAGCGTCTCTGTAAGGTCGGCGACTACAGAGCGGGCGTCTCCTTCTTTGAAGCTGCCATCCAGGTGGGCACAGAGGACCTGCAGGTGCTCAGCGCCATCTACAGCCAGCTGGGCAATGCCTACTTCCACCTGCACGACTACGCTAAGTCCCTGGAGTTCCACCGGCACGACCTCACCCTGACCAGGTCGGAGCTGCACAAGAACCCCCGCAACCCCGCCGACTGATCATTACCATATTTATTATTATTATTAACATAATGTCTGATTAATAGGACTGTTGGTGACCTGCTTGGAGAAGCCAAAGCCAGTGGGAACCTGGGCAACACATTAAAGGTGCTGGGGCGGTTTGACGAGGCTGTGGTGTGCTGTCAGAGGCACTTGGACATAGCCAGAGACATTAATGACAAGGTGAGGCAGCCCAGAAGTGATACGGTGGTGTATTGAGGGGATCAGGAGACATCTGCCTTCAGCTCTGACGTGTGTTCCCTTGATGTGCGTTAGGTGGGTCAGGCGCGAGCTCTGTATAACTTCGGGAACGTGTACCACGCCAAAGGCAAAAGCATCTGTTGGAGTGGAGCTGAGCCCGGAGACTTCCCAGAGGAGGTCATGACGGCGCTGAGGAAGGCAGCCGAGTACTACGAGTAAGTGGCCGCACAGTGTGTGGCGCTGCCGAATATGTGCAGGGGATATTTCTGCTAGTGTCCAATTATGTTGCTTTTGTGCTCTTTCAGGGCAAACCTGGCGATCGTGAAGGAGCTCGGGGATCGCGCCGCTCAGGGTCGAACCTTTGGCAACCTGGGCAACACGTACTACTTACTGGGAAACTTCCGCCAAGCGGTAGCTTCTCACGAACAGGTTTGGTGTAACCCTAAAAGACCCTTTCATTATAGTGTCATAAGTGTAACACCGCTCTATTATTAAAGCTTTATAACTGTTCCTCAGTCAACACCCACTTCTGTAATGAGTTACAGTGAATCCTAAAATGTGTTTCTATGTCCCGTTCTTTGAACAGCGCTTGCTCATAGCCAAGGAGTTTGGCGACCGCTCGGCAGAGAGACGGGCTTACTGCAACCTGGGGAACGCCTTCATCTTTTTGGGGGAATTTGAAGTGGCAGCTGAGCATTACAAGTAAGCCACAGCCTGCTCACTGATAACTGAGCAAACAGTGCACTTCATCGTTTCTCTCTTTCGCTACATATTAAGATATGTTGAGTGTGGTGTGACAAATCATCTCCGTTGAAAGACTTTTTTAAGAGTGTTGCACCACAACGCATAACTATAGCTTTGGTTTTACGGCTCTCTGCTCACTGCAGAAATAATGAGGGGATCTTCCCTTTGTGTGTTACATGATATGTTGTTCCCAGACTTTGGGAACTGTGGGGACTTCTTCTGAGAAAGTGAGCCTGAGATGTTAGAAGCCAGAGGACAATATAGCTTCCTCTCTGCTGTGTTTTGAACCCGCTTGTTTGCATGTTTGTCAGGAGGACGCTGCAGCTGGCGAGGCAGTTGAAGGATCGGGCTGTGGAGGCCCAGGCCTGCTACAGTCTGGGCAACACCTACACACTTCTGCAGGATTATGAGAGAGCCATAGACTACCACCTGAAACACCTCATCATAGCCCAGGACCTCAATGACAGGTACACACACACACACACACATTCACTATGGGAAGAAGAATTCCCTACATTTTAACCGTGAACCCTTATACACGTGTTTAAATTTAAATTTAAACTTTTGATACAGGATTGGGGAGGGCCGTGCATGCTGGAGTCTTGGCAACGCTTACACTGCACTGGGGAACCATGACCAAGCCATGCACTTTGCTGAGAAACACCTGGAGATCTGCAAAGAGGTACACAATACAAAACAAACATTCTTCTGTCCTTCTCCTTTACAGTGGAAACAATATTCTAAGCAGTTTTACTTTACAAAAACAGGAAAAGAAATCCTTCAGTAACTGTGTGTGTGTGTTTTTGTTTAGACTGGAGACAGGAGCGGGGAGCTGACGGCACGTATGAACGTTTCTGATCTCCAGATGGTTCTGGGTCTCAGTTACAGCACAAATAACTCCACTATCTCAGAGAATAAGGATATCGACTACAACCTGCATGGTCAGTTACAGGTTATACGTCTTCTTTAAATAGTGTAGTTTGTAAAGCTGGTGATTATATTGTTGTAATTGTTTGTGTGTTTTAGGAGCGAGGCCCAGGATGAGCAGAAGACACAGCATGGAGAAGCTGGAGCTGATGAAACTGACTCCAGACAAGATAAACGTAAGAAATCTCTCCTGTCACACTAAGTCCACGGTCCACTATCGTGGCTCCGCCCCTCATTTCCTTCTGCATTGTGGTAACTGATCCATTCCTGTGCGCTGAAGGGTCAGAAGTGGAACAGTGACCTCCTGACCAAACAGCCCAAACCCTCCCTGGTTAAGAGCTCCTCCAAGCTCTTCTTTGTCAGCCGTCTGCGCGGGAAGAAGTACAAGGCCGGAGGCTCCAGCAAGGTTCTCCAGGACACCAGCAACACACTGGACACCAGCCAGACGGCCGCACAGGGACCCCAGAAGGTACACAGTGCAGCGTGCATTCAGCTGATAACCGCACGCACACACACACACGCCTGGACCTCATTTCGTATCTTACACAGGGTTCGTACGGTCATGGAAAACCTGGAAAAGTCATGGAATTTTAAAATGGTTATTTCCAGGCCTGGAAAAAAATAAAATCCCAAAAGTTTTGGAAAAGTCATGGAAATTTGTTATATACATATTTTCATGTCGTTGATTTGCGCTGACTTGCCAGCCGGTGTTTCTCAGATTGGAGTGAGACGAGGAGAAAATGTGATGTTGTGATCTTCGCAATAGAACATCTTTGATGTGACGAGTCTTGGCCAATCAGCGTTCAGATGTGTACAGCGTCTTCCTTTCCTTAAAGTTTAAGTTACGTTATGTTCCGTTACCGTTCAGACTTGCTGGGTTAAGTTGACGTCCACTGCATGCGGAACTTTGTCGACTGTTAACGTTCGTCATTATCGCGATTTAGAAGGAAAAAACATAACGTGATGAAACATGCAGCCCCCCCCGTGTTCTGGTTCAGTTCACGCGGTCACTCGTTAACGTTAAACCGGAACACCGGCGCATCTGGTTGCAGGTTGTTTTTTTTAACTCAAAGTAGAATGAGGATGATTTCGTGGTCAGAATAACTTTCATGACCACGACACATGAGGCCCAGATACCGATGAGATGATGAGGTCAGAGAGCTTCAGGGAGAGGAGGCTGGTTGTGTAGCGCAGCTTGACGCAGGGCTGAGATGTGAGTGGAGCTGGGCCTGGATAAAGGTGGAGCTGGGCCTGGATAAAGGTGGAGCTGGGCCTGGATAAAGGTGGAGGTCTAAACTGACGTGAGTACAGCTTCCTGCTGTCAGTGTTTTAAATACATTGATGAGGCAGGGTATGCTAAATGCAGCCTCTGCTCCAAGGAGATGAACTACAGCAACAAGGGCTCACGTGTCCTCTCATCACACTGTTCACTGTAATGACCACAGCCAGTGGACTAACAGTCCCATGTTGCTCCCAAGAACCCTGAAGTAATGAGGGTTAAGGTGCCTGTACCTTCATTTCAGCAGGTTGCTAATGCAGAGGCGTGTCTAGATCACAGCTATTATTTTACTCTTGATAAACTACTTTAGCCAGAGTAGATTATCATTTTCATTTAAATAATTGAACTGGATTGAATGCATATTAATTGCAAATAGAAGATAGGCCACAATTCCAACAGCTGTACAGTGGAAGTTAATATGAAGCCATACGGTAACAGGGTTCAATGAAAAAATTTCACTACAAAAGGGAAAGCAATATGTGCACGAGCTGGATGCTACTACCTACTAAAGCTCTTATTGATGTGTCAGTGTTATGAATGCCTGTCAACCAGAGTATATTTATAAACGTTTATTCTTTTAATCAAACGATTGTCTCTCATTCGTTTGTCATTTAAGATATACTGTATGCTTTGGAATGCTCATTGTTAGTTTAAATACTACATTTTCTCACTTTTTCATGTATACACTGAGATTTCACAAAATGTTTGGTCATGGAAATTTGGTTTAAAGTCATGGAAAAGTCATGGAAATCCATTGGTCAAAATGTGTATGAACCCTCTTACAGCTATCATCAAACCAGGCCTGTTCTGTTACGCCGTTTCTCATGTTTGGGTTTTTGTACTTCACCAGCGACTCAGTCCGGACATGCTTGGAGACGAGGGCTTCTTCGATCTGCTGAGCCGTTTCCAGAGCAACCGCATGGATGACCAGCGCTGTTCAATACAGGATAAGGGCAGCAGGTTATCGCTGAGCAGCGGTTCAGAGTCGCCTCCCAGGGCCATCAGGAAATGTGAGTGCATGTGTTCATACACAAGTCATCCGATTCTCACAATGCGTCTTACTTTTCACACGGATATGAAACTTCTCCTGCTGTGTTCCTCCTCTGGCGCTTCATCGATTCTCTCTCTGTAGCTGGATCAGAGTCTGCCAACGTCTCTGGCGCCCAAGGCCGGCGGTTAGAGGATACTTCAGCAGCGGGGGGGAGCCTGCCCGGCCTCAGGCTCAACCAAAACAGCAACCGGGCCGTGCTCAGCCACCTGATGGCCAACGCAGACAACGCCGAGCCTGACGACGACTTCTTCAACATGCTCGTCAAATGCCAGGTACCCGACATGACCAAATATATACGCCGCTACCGTCTCCTGTACGATGATAAGCATACAGTGCGTTTAATACAAAAGAAGTTTTTCTAAACGGGAACATGAAATTCTCTTCCTTCCTCTTGACCACCAGGGGTCCCGCTTGGATGACCAGCGCTGCGCCCCTCCCCCTCCCCCAGCGCGGGGGCCGACCGTACCAGACGAGGACTTCTTCAGCCTCATCATGCGCTCTCAGGCCAAACGGATGGACGAGCAGCGCGTCACCCTGCCGTCAGCAGCTGCAGCCAGGCCCGACTCCAACTGAACAAAGCACTAAAGAAAAAGGGACAGCCGGGTTTTCTTTGTTTTCATCTCATGGAGGTGTGGATGGACAGCGAGAGGTGGTCACTCACAAGAAAGCCTTGTGTATCTTTACACGTGTCCTTTTGGACAAAACAAAGCACTGTCAGCATTATATGTAGTATACGGTATGAAAGAAATCTCAAATTAACTCAGCAGTATCAGGGCCAAGTGTTTTTTTTTATCCTTCTGTACTCATTTCACCCTGTGTGTATTTTTCAATACACCACTGCCGTTATGTCTGTATTTATTGTACTTTTTTTTTAATGATTGTTATGATTTTTCCATCCCACCACTATGAAGTAATGTGGTGTCTGAGTCAGTGTGGGCACAGAGGTACAGCACTCTTTCCATGTATGTTGTTTATGTGTGAGGGTGTGGGGGGGTTATTAAGGTCAGGCTGGGGAAATGGTATTTTGAGCAAACTATTTGATAAAAGAATGAATTTAACCCGTGTGCTCTTTGTACTAACTGGTTCGTCTTGTTTTGGCTTTTTTTAAATGTTCGATGTGAACGAAACAGAAAAGATCCAGTTTGTGTAAAAGACACTTTATTGAACGTACCAGCAGTCAGACTCGAGTTAGCTTGAATTAATTTAAGTCACTTTTAAAAACAAGAATTAGAAAGGCTTAATACAAGAGCCACTAGCATTTCAAAAACATAGTAGCTGTACATACAGAAACACAACTGGAATAAATACATCTATGTACGCATTAGTTTGGCCTTATTTGTTAAAACAATATATATACTATACATTAACATAAAATATGCATCTTTGTAAGTAAATCAATATTAGAAGAAAATGTCCAAAGAAAAAGTGCGCATGTACAATACAAGAAAAGAACACAATGCATATGCCGCAAATACTGGTTCTAAATAAATATGGAAGCACCCGTTGCGTCCACTCAGATTTCTTTGTGCGTGTTGGTTCGACCCTCGCTGCGGGCAAAGACTGCCACCTACTGTTGTCATCGTGTTACAGCAGGAGACAAACCAAAGCTTGTGAACACTCCTCACCCGAATGCAAGGGCACTCGAGCACGAATTACACTTTGCGTTTCCCTTTGACGCCGACATAATAACAACCTTCCATTGCAAGCAAGCCACCGCGAGACATTAACAGCTTCAGCGCAAACAGGACACTGAATTAAAATTCAAAACAACTGCACGAGATAATTTACACCTTTTTTTGAGTTGTAGCAATGCAGTGGATACCGTTAAACATTAGACGTCAGCACATCCCACGGGGAAGCAACAGCTGGTAATAGGGTTTCTACAGAATCAGCCTCCTGATAGGAAAAGCCCACTACTGACACACTGAGGAAAAATGACATTGCACTCTATAAATTCAACTTGTTTTCCCCAAAACGATAGCAGCATAACACCAGCTGTAAGAAAAAAAACGAAGGAATGTAGGACTTCTTAAGATAACGTAACAAAATTTGATCTTGAAAAATGACCATATTATCTAGTTTGTTTGGTTTGCTTTTACATTTTTCTTATGGAAACTGAGAACTCAAGGAAGGCACCATCATGAACAAAGCACTCTGTCCTGTCTAATCTCAACAACTCCTCCGTGGAAAGGACGTGCAGCAACTGTATAACGAGTGGAGGTGGAGACAAAGTGATGGTGAGGAAAAGAAAAGGAATGATCCTGCCGTTTAACCCCTCGAGGTGACGATGTGAAATGTGAGTGACGTAAAGAAAAAAAAGGAGAACATGCAGCAGGTGTGCTTCTGATGTGTCACAGGTTAGTATCCATTTTGGTTTCCTACAGACACAAGTGAAAGGCCCATTCACCCGTTTGTGTGTCGATCTATGTGTGTGTCTTTCAAGCTGTAAGTGTCAAGTGTGTGGAAAGAGTGCGACAGTGTTGATGGTGCAGGAGGAGGGTTTAGGGGGAATGTGTGTGTTTTAGATTATAACTGGTTGTCTGTGTGTGCGTGTGTGTTATGGGTTGTGCGTCCAGAGTGTGACAGTGCGGTCAGCGGAGGACGAGAGGAAGGACAGGTCTTGTGTGTGCCATCGACATTGAATCACCTTGTCGCCGTGCTCTCCCACCACGGTCTGAGGCAGCGGCTTGGTCAGGTCACCTAGCAACAGAGACAGGAAATGGAGCTCAGACGGGCGGATTTAAAATCGTGACACACCACGACGCAGAAATGATTCCGTTAAAAGCAGTTTTTCCCTGTAAGACGTTAAGTATTAAAAGAAAAGAAGTATTAAAACCCTGTACAAGTATTATGATCACTTTCTTTGTGTTGTAGACATTACAAGCTGGGGAACAAATACTCTCAGTGGAGTCTGATGAAACCTCGGGAATCTCTATACAGTTCATCAAGCAGGTTGGTGCACCTAATAACAAGCAACTGAATGTAGAGTGCAGGGAGATAACTTCATGTGCCAATCCACTGTAGCTGCCTGCTTATTCATATCTCTTGCAGACAACTGGGTGAGAAGATTGATATCATTCTCACGTCTTTACAGTAAATATGTGTCCTCAGAGCTCACTAATCAACATGAATACATCTCGTTAGAATGAAAGCGGTCCTCCATGTATCCTTACTCCCCGATCACTATGTGAGCAGAGGAGACGCACCTTGGAGGTTGCTGACGATGACCTTTTTGTCGTAGGAGCCAGTGAGCAGGTAATGTGCTCCGGGGGAGAACCGGATGGATCGCACGTCGCTGGAGTGCGGCCGGTACACCTGGACGGTGCGTCCTCCTCTGATGTCATACAGCATGCACGCGCTGTCTTCCTGTCCTGTTGCTAGGAGACGGCCACTAGGATCGACTGCTACCGTGGCAACAGGACTGCCTGCGCAATAAAATAAAACAAATTTAAAAAAGGGGGGGTGTAGCTGTAAAAAAACAAGATATGAACCAGTACAATGGTCTCATATTGTGAAAGCAGAGCTCCTTCTAGTGTCAAACTCATCACACACACACACACACACACACACACACACGTGATACCTGAGCCATGGAAAGCAGCTCCCACTACTCGGACACAGCTGGGCACCCTGATGTCCCAGAAACGCACCGTCTTGTCTTGAGAGCCGGAGGCAATCATCCAGCCCCCCCACGTATACAGAGACAGGATGTGACCTAAACAGCAACACATACTTGTCATCTCCACTTCCTGTTTTGGACCTCCATGGAGTTTTGGATGGATGAGACAGTCGGTGTACCCGTGTGTCCGCTGAGGGCGTGCAGACCCTGTCCTCTCTGACAGTCGGTGGTGTAGATGTTACAGTCTCCAGCTCCGGCGCTGATCAGGATGGCCCCTCCGCTTTCTGGACCCTCCATGAAGGCCAGGTCTCTGATGGTGCCGTCATGCATGCTGAACTCCAAGTCCGGGCCTAGGGGCGCAGAGAGAGAGAGAGACACACAAGCGAAAAATGAGGATAACAGAAGCCAGGCTCCAGTTTAGCATCACGGGAGTGTCCCGCTGTCTGTACCGGTGGCGTTGCATGTCTCTGCACTGAAAGGTAGGACTTTGACATATTTGTCATTGGAGCCGGTAGCCAGCAGCTGCCCACAGTGGCTCCAGGCCGCGCAGTAGATGGACCCTTTGTGGTGTTTGTTCCTCTTGAAGCGGACCACGGGCTGCTTTATTGGACTTGAACCACTGAGGAGAGGAAGAGTGAAGAAGAAGAAAAGATGAGTAAACTGGTTAACATTCACACAATGTGCTCCTATATACTGGTGATTTTCAGGATTGAGAAAACCATTATGACTTTTCCTGAGAGTCTGAAGAGCTTGTGAAGTAAAAAAGTTCCTATTAGTCTTCCTTATCAGGTGACCATTAAAAGCCCTTAAAATCAGTATCATCTACATTCTACAATGCTTTGGATGTACGGTACCCTGGATCACAAAATGACATCATGGTAACTTTGGTTGTAATCCTAAAAGAGTGGGATGCATCATAACATCGATCATTTCAATCGTTCTTTCATTCGCCTCACCTCGTGTCTAATGTTTCTGGATAAGCACAGACACGTAGAGTTTTGGAGTTGGATCCAACGGCGTAGAGCGATCCAGACGGGTGAAAGGCGACGGCTCGAATGGCTTGAGTATCTTCTAAAGTGTGCACTGCCACAAACAGGCTTTTAGGCTTGTCGCCCTGAAAACACAGGAACACAGAGATTACGTGTAATTAGCGGCGTGATCTATTTTGATCTCCTCTACCCGACGACATCCACGATGTTACGATGCTGGCCTGAGATGGTGATATAATCATGTTATAATCTGCGTAGTCAAATGCCAGATGAGCATGACACCGTATCGTCTTGTTCTGTGACACAAACACGAGGGAACGTGCTCAACTTTAAAATAGAAGCAATTGTTCTGTGGCAGCAATAACCGCTAACGTGAGAGAAAATGAGTGTGCGATTCATTTCAGGCTCATTATTCAGCGCAGACGATGACATGCTTGTTGAGTAATACATTATTTAGAGCAGGTCTGTTACTCGTGTGCATACATACCTCTTTACTTCGGGATAAGGAGCCTGGAGAGTCACATGGTTGACTCCCTTTCTGTTTCTGCTCACTGAGAAAAACATAAATACAGCAATCATCAAATTCAACCCTGCAACAAACTCCGGTGTAAGAAACCCAAAAAGACACCAGACCCACAGTACCTCTGGGAGACGACAGGGGAGTCATTTGGAGGCAGAACCGGGTGCCCCCCCGCGGTGCGTTGCGGGGTGCTGCTGAGCACCCCTCCCCCCCGGGTCTGCTCCGGTGTCACAGATGGAGGGTTGTTATTGTCCTCAGAGGTGGGCGTGTTCCCGTTACACTGCTGGGCCAGAGACTTCACCTCCTCCCCTAGATCCTCCATCCCCACATTGAGCTCCTCCAGCTTCTGGATGGACCTGAGGAGACCAACACACAGGCACACACACATTCATGAGCTCCACAAAGTCGTTCATGTCATCAGAGTTATCTTGTGCTTACCGTTTGGAAAAGGAGAAATGTTTTTCACATAACCGGCTGTCAGTACGCTGACTGAGAGTTGACTCAGTTAAATCTAGTTTACGGGACAAAAGAAAACTGGAGTAATGGTGTAATTATGCACAGCTTCCCTTGTGAATAATGCAGAGGGTACAGACACGGGGAGAGGTTGGGGAAAGGGAGGACAGGAGGAACTCTCAGGGGACAAATCAAAGGGCCCTTGTCCTGCTGACAGAGCAAAAATGAACACATTTCCAATCGTCATTTTTTTGTCACAGATTCGTAGCTAAATATACTCTTGTGGGGGTTTTTGGAAGCATGCTTAGGTTGCCATGTTCAAGAGTGGAGTCTGAGTCTAATATTGTGTATAACTAACGCACATGGTGCGATAGTCCCCCGTGATGTGATGTCGCTCTTCCCGACAGATGGTGCAATGTGGACAGGAGGTGGGTTTCTTTGAGGGGGGGAGGGGGAGGTGTCATGCTAGGGGCTCATTGTTGTCAGGGCCTTAACACGTCTACTTCTCCTTGTCCGACAGCTGCTCCTCTATCATATGAAGTTATTAAAAGCAATATGGTGTTTAGCAAGTGAATTCAGACAAGCTGCACCAGAACTGCTTTCAGGAGGTTTGCCCCTCTGACTTGCCTCTACGTTATGGACGCACACCACCTGCCTGACAGGCATCTCTCTCTCTCTCTCGTGTCTGTACCTGTTGAGGAACTTCTCCGTGAGGCTGTGCTGCATGTCGCTGGGCGGGGGGGGCTCCTGCTGGACCCCTCCCTCCAGCAGCATCTGCTGGTACAGTTGCCTCTGCTGCTGCTTCTGCTCCAGGTGCTGCTGCACACGGAGGCGTTGCCGATAGTACTCCTCGTACTTCTCTGTTGAGTCACGAAGCTGAGGATTGAACGTGATGCCATTAAACCCTGTTGTTTGGTTTCATCAATTTATGCATTGAATCTGTTGTTGGGCGATTCACTCTAGAGAGCAGAAAAAGTCATTTAGGAGAAGGAGAAACAGGAATATGGCTGAAATGGGAAATATGAACACAGGTATGTACAAATGAACAAGGATACGTGGAAACAACTTAGCGCATACAAAGCATACTATTCACACACCCATACCACACAGTGAAGCATGTTAACGTCTGAAGAAAGTCACTGCCAACTCCTATTAACACTAATCAAAGGCAGCATTGTGGCCAGAGGAGCCCTGCTCTGCCCACTTCTCCTGTCAGTTCAGGTATTAGAGGAGGAAGGAGGGCGAGACTGAGAGCTGAGGACAGGACACGTCCCCTCTCAGTCCTCTGCTTCCTGTCCTGGCAATCTGATGGGAACTGTTGGTTCGTGGAGGGGAGAGACACTGGCACTGTGCCAAAAGGGACGGAGGGCAGAGAAGAGAACAAAGAAAGAGAGGGTAGGAGGAGTGCGACTACGAGATCACAGAGGCCTCCCCCCCCCCCCCCCCCCCCAAGTCTGCTTCTGGCCTCTATGTGTCTCTAGGGTGACGGGGAAGGCAGTACAAAGCACTAACACTTCACACTGAGCTGCACAACGGGGCCAGAATAGAGAGCATGAGATCCTGTGTTTTGAGGCAACATGAGGGCTGTAATGACTCTCTTTGGTAAAGCTCCTGGGTTCCTGAGTCCCGACTGACCTAGAACCAGATCAACCTTCTTCTTCTCCGTCTTCTTCTCAGGAGATCTGGAGTCATAAGGAGATTTCTTTTAAGATGTGTAAGGGCTTTATGGACTCCTGTTATTTGTTTTGGACTTTTTGAAAGTGCACGTCACACTGAATTTTAAAAATATTGTATCATGTCTGTGTGTTCAAATTTGGGTTGTGACAAAAGGAGTATGAATTGTGAAGAACTACAACAGATTACAATAACTAACCTCCATGTGCCTGTACACAGACATTCAAATATGCAAATATGTATATATATCTATATATATAGATATATATATAGATATATATAGACCTTCAGTGAAGGCAACACCCACCAAGGACAGAAAACAATGCCGGCAGATATGAAAATAAAGCACTCGTTAAGTAACGTGCAACACAACAGGTCGAACGGGTTAAAAAGCAAAGCCAATGTTTACCTCGTTCCTGTCTCCGGAGCCAGGTGACGGAGCGTCCTCGCCCGGAGCTGGGGCAGGACGCAGGTTCTGAGCTCCACCCGAACTCATCATCTTATCCACAGGCGTGTCTGTCCTAGACCTTCACAGAGAAAACCCAAAACAGGAACAGATTATCTCAGACATCTGACAAAAGGTGTTGCATAAAACCAGACACAGGGAAAAAAAAAACGTGGTCCCGTCCAAACTCTTACGTTTCAGGGGATTCCTCAAAGATGCTGTGGCAGTCAGAGCTCTCCATCATGAGGCTCCTGCTCAGGCTCTGTCCTCCTGCTCCGGGGTAGTGAAAGTTGGCGAAGGAGTGGGACATGGGAGAGACCCCTTTGCCTGGCGCTATCTCCCCGCCACCCGCTCTCTTGTCTTGGCCAGACAGGCCGAACGACAGCCCGTCCAGCGCCGGGTTCAGGGAGCGCGACATGTAGGTGTCAGCGGACTGGGGGCGGCGCAGCGGGGAGGACGGGTACGGAGACAGTTTGCTGATGAGCGGGGTGAGGAGGTCGGAGTAGCCGGTCTTTGTGGGCTTGACCAAGCGGTCCACGTGGATGTTGAGCTGCTTCTGCTCGAAGGCGCAGGAGAAGACGGTGTGGGAGAGGTTCTGCATCCAGGAGAGCAGAGACAGGTCCAGGTCGTCGCAGCCGTTACCGCAGAGCATGTCAACACCCAGGAGGACCTCGCCCTCTGGGATCTCCTCACCGGTCGCCTTGCTCTGCGCACGGAATAAAACCCAACAAATGTAAATGAATCTGGAAACTGGTTTCAGACCACGGTATTTCTGTCAGGATTTTAGTGGTCCGAACCTGGCAGTACTCCACACAGCACTCGTAGAGGACTCCCTTAAGGAGCAGCTGGAAGAGTCGATCCCTGCTGGCCTTGAATCCAGCCTCGCTCAGCTTCCGGTCTGCAGGGATGAAGTCCGCTACCATGTTGCAGGCCTCATCAAAACACTGCACCCTGGCCGTGCTCGGGTTCCAGTCCTGCAGGACACCAGCAGGGAAATAAGAAGTCAACATCCGTGCATTTCATACTGCTGAAATGTTTGCTTGGATCATCGTTCATGCATCTCGCCTTGAACTCAGCGTGGTGTGTGAGGCGAGGCAGTGTGAGGAGCAGACACAGTTTGCTGTAGTCATCTTTGGTGGGACAGAACTCCTCCAGGGCGTGGAGACACTTGACTGCTTCCTGCATGGTGAACTCCAACTAAAAACAAAAAACATGAAATTGCTCGTTAACTGATTAGAAGTTTCTCTCTCAACAGCAGCTTTATCTCCGGCAGCACACTGGAGAATGTTACGAGGCTGAGGAAACAAAACAAGAGAACCAGCTGCAAGGATATCGCGTACAAGACGCCACAAAGGGATGACTTTTGACTTGCACCACCCGGAAAAGTCATTGCCAACACACAATCGACATCACAACAACTAATACACACCCCTCTGCACACTAATGCAATGATTTACACAGATGTCCAAAGACGTCTGACCAAATCCAGTCAATAGGCCAGAGTGTCACAAGCTGCAGCTCTGCCATGTCACGTGACAGTAGGCCCACAGAGTAAGAGGAGAAAAGAAAGAATGAGTTCTGAATATAAAGAGTGTCAGCATGTGTGGAAAAAGCACATTAGCTTCCATTGCTTACTATTATTGTTGCTATTGGGGCATCCATCCGTCCCCCTGTGAGAAATGCAATGTACAGCTCAGACAAAAAGGAAGGGGGCAGCAGAAGGGCGCACTTTATTTTGCCTTTTCGACCAAATCATCTGTGGGTGGGACATCACAACAGACATATGATGTAAAACGGCTTGTTCTAACATGGACAGTCCGTATCAGAGGTGCACATGAACAGCTTATTCCAGATAAGTCCTCGACTGCACTGAGGCCAACGGCCACAACGCTCCTTGCATGCAAATGCAGCCGCTGTTGACGG
The DNA here is from genome assembly GCF_949748355.1 of Melanostigma gelatinosum. NCBI lineage: Eukaryota > Metazoa > Chordata > Actinopteri > Perciformes > Zoarcidae > Melanostigma > Melanostigma gelatinosum. The sequence continues at coordinate 14,508,245 of NC_136648.1, forward strand.
GAGGCTTAGAGAACATTAACGAATACCGATAGTTAGTTAGTAGCACGTTTCTCGAAGTGTAATGACTTACATGCTGTGGCTCATCTTCTGCTGACATGGCGTTGTTCACGCACAGAGCCTCCAGAAACTTCTGCTTGAGGACGATGTAACGAAACCTGAGGACATGACAGTCACACAGACATTAGAGAAGCGTTGATGCGGTTTGCCTCCGACTCTGCTGCTGTAGGCATCAACACAGGATACGTGAACCTGCACATACGGACCTTTTCCTGTCAAACTTATCCATGCACTCCAAAGGCTGAATGAACTGCAAGACCTCATCCCACTGGCCATCGAGCACCAGTTGCCTGAAACAGAGACAGTTCATTTTTTAAAACACAGGAAACACATTTTAAATGTCCCAAAAATATCATATAAATGTGGTTCTATAATGTATAACTGAAGAGCGAGGGATTTCCAGAATCTCTGACGTCCTATTTGTTGTGGTATTTTCTTGATAAAGGTTTAACATGACAAGCTACTGACGCAATAGAAGGTAAAATACCAAAATGTATTTAACACCGAGTAGAACTGCAGTCAACACACTGTTGGCTGACTTTCAAGGGAGCACTCACATCCACAGCAGCGGTGCAGTGTTACAACATCCCCGATGTAGAGGATACTACCAGAGTAACTCAGCTCACGACTGGAGCAGTTTCCCGTTTCCATTTTTTGAGCCGCAACCTGAGAGGAGCGGCAGACCCAGACTGCACGTTGTGGTTACTGCCGTTGAGTTCACCTACCTGAGGAAGAGCATGTCGTCTGAGTAGAGCCCGTTGATGACGCCGCTCTCCTTCTCCAGAGCCAGCATGCTGATGTGCAACTTCCTGGAGTTGAGAAAGTCCAGGATCGCCTTGATGATCTCCACCTCCTTCACATTTATGGTTTCCTCCGCTGTCATGGTGACGACGGGCTGACAATGACGGACACACACACACACACACACACACGAAAACTAACAAAATCAGTTGAAGTTTGGTCCCAAGTCTTGAATAAAAGTGATTTTTTAAATATGTGCAACATGTAGAATACATCAATATCAGAAAATATCCCGATTGATATTGAGATAATGATTTCTGCCACATTGCCCAGCACTAGTAGCAAGTTGGAGGAAGCATCTGAAATGCATAAAAGTATAAGCATAGAGATCATCAGTGGCTCGACTGGAAAGCTCCTAAACATGCATGTGTGTACGCATCTGAAATGAATGCACACATCTCACACTGGCCTACTTCTCCTTTATGAACCCAAATGTACAGATTTCCATCCAAAATGCAGTCACACATCTCACATTCGTGTTAAATATTGATGGAGCAAAGGTGTACAAGGTGACAGCAGTGCAGTCTGTTGTGATTTGCAACAAGCTCTTGTTTGCGTACTGACTTTATCTTCAGGCTCCACCTAATCGAGTACATCAGGTGGTGTCCAGATGGACTGAGCCTCTGCTTAGGAGGTATTTGTATGCTCTTCAACCTTTGATTTATCTATCCTGCATCAAACATCTGACATATGACACGAGGAGTCCAGCTTTTCCTCGTCAGATGATCGTGAGCCATGTTCGTCCTTAATCACATTCCACATAAGTCTGATGAACACATAAGCTCGTACAGAGGCTGAGATGAAACAAAACAGCGACTTCTGTATTCAACTTAGCCTGAAAGGATGCACTCTCCTCCACATGTCATCGAAATATCTCTGATCTTATTGCCATGACAGTGAGTAGCCTCTCGTGCATCATGGCCATCTATCGATCAACAACTGCTACAAAACACAGACAAATCTATTCTGGCCAGCTGAGAAGTAATCAAACACACACACGCAAGCACTGCAGTCCTGCTAAGCTAGCATGAGAGGAGGCTAACAACACTGGCACTGAGCCTCAAGTCAAACAGCATAAGGAGCTTCGGCTACTTGTTGGCTTTGCATAGCTTCTGAATTGAACCACCGGATTACAGCAAAACCAACAAATAGCTGGTTACCGTTGGCGCTCATACAAAGCGGACTAATGTGGGTTGGTAGGAGGGGAGACCGAGTAGCTAGCCAGGCCGGAGGGGAGCGAGAGGCATCCTCCTGTGGTAGCTGGACGGGCGGGGTGCGCACTGACAGCTTCCTCTGGAACAACACGAGCAGTGCTGCGTTTAATGCTCACCTTGTTTCTAAAGATGCATGGGATGAAAAAAACAGTCCCCCGCGTGTTTCCTTTCGCTGTGGACAGACGCTGTCACGACGAGGTGTTGTCAGCGGTGTTTGTCTGTTGTCCTGTCTGTTCCTCGGCCTCTTCTGACTGCGTCCCCTCCCTGCTGGATCTTTCTCTGCCGCTCCGGTGCTGCCCAGCCCTGCCTGCTGCTGTCTGCAGGAGCGCCGCCTCCATCCATCCTGCGCGCACACCCGCGCGCACGCGCGCACACACACACACACACACACACACACACACACACACACTCAAACTTCACGCCAGCAGCAAGAGCTCAACATGGTACTAGCAACAAATCAAATACGTACAGATGAATGAAGTGAGATGAACCTTGTCAGATGTCATGTGAGAACATTGTTGATGAATGAAACGGTGGCGTCCACAGAGGTTGAAATGGGGCCCTTTTCATCTGTTGTGCCAAAAAGCCCTTTTCGATTCATTTTTTTTTGAGGTACTTTTACTCCACTGTAAATACAAAATATAAATGAATTAATATATTATAATGTATCATTATGGATTAAGCTACAGAGTAGTGTATACAGTAGACATGAGCCCCATCTTTACCAGCGGTAACATTAGTAATCCTTACACAATGATATTATAGATATTATTCTGACATGAGCCATTCTGTATTAACAACACTTCAGGTATTTTGATTCCAGTACTTCTGTGCTTTTACTTCAGTAAGATTTTAAGAGCAGTACTTTTACTTCCTAACCAATGGAAGACATTCGTGGACGTTGTTAGTCCTCTGCATGTCTGCAGTGTCCTGTTTTTGCATCAAACTTTATTTTTATAAGATTCCATTTGATTGATTTATTAGACAATTGTCTCCAAGATGTGTGAGAGGACATTTTGTTTTATTATCCCAAACAAAGGAATAAACAGCTTTCTCCAATTCAAACAATGTACTGTAAACACGTTCTAAATGTCTTTGGCATTTCTGTCTTCTATTTTCTGTTAATTATCAGCCGACATACTGTAGACACCAATATATCTGCAATGAGCTAATATTGGCTGATACATGGGTCCAGCTGATTATCCATCAATAAGATCAATATGAGGATATGAGGAAACACGTGCAGATTTTTTGAACACTATTTTCTGTTATATTTAACAGCCTTAAGTCTGTGGTATTCAGTGTCTTGCCACAGCAGGCTTCAGTCTGGACACAGATACACTACAAGTGTCCCTCCGATGGTCTGTGTGTGTGCAGCCTACAAGGCACAGTAATGATGACACTGTCCTGTTATTTACTGAGCTCTGGTGGTAGAAGGATATCATGTCAGTTTAAATGAGGTTACTATTCCACCTAAATCAATCAACACAGGGATTTGAAACCATGAATACTGTTGATAGCTGGCATTTTAATAAAGCTCAAAGGAATAGAAAAACAACATAAACCCATGAGCAGTTGCGCATATTTAGTAAATTGAACAAAAAATGAATTCAGAGTTGGAAATAATACAATGGTTTTCTCAGTATGCTTTATGGATTTCATACAATACCACAATAAAACCTCATTAAGATTTCATACACCTTGCCTTTGCTTTCAACACACTTCCTTCAACGGCTGTACTGCTTCATTCGTACACACCTCCAACAGGTCAATGTCATTACAAAATATACTTCTATATGCCAAAATATATATGTACAGTGCCAACACATGCGGAAGGAACATGTGATCAAAAGTAATGTAAAAGTAAAGTAACAAGCATGACGGTCCTGACGACAGTGGACAGGGTCTTGGGGAAGCATCGTGGGTGAATTCATATATTTACAATCTACTTTGAGGGTAAACAAGCTCTAACAGTTAAGACAACATCCACATTAAAGTGGCTTTTTAAGTGTTTGTTAGTTCCAACTGCAACATGGTCGATGGTGATTAGTCCAATTACGCTTAAACTGCACAGACTGATGACACAGGGTGGGACTTCCGTCTATATTCTACTACTGATGATCGTCTTACCAGTGATACTGTTGAGTGATCACACTTTTTGCATTTGTAGCATAATTAACGGCCCCAAAGGACAACATACTGATACACAGACGTGATAAATTATAAAAGCTACAAGCGGACTCGCTCATTTTGGATGGATCTGCCATCATATACAAACTTCACTTATATATACGTACAGTATATTATGTTTCTCTGAATAAAATCTAAGACGCCTTTCAGAATATCTTCGAAGCATGATCAAAATGAAATAAATTAAGAGTCTATAGCCGGTGCTTTCCAGAATTGTTTCACGGCGCTCCAGATGCTCAATACTCTCATCATTCCACACTTTTGGAAAGTAATTGCAATCGCCAGCTGAGGTACTTTCCTCACTCTTCACTATACACACACATACACAAATTTGAACTGTTTATACATTTTTCTGTCACATGTAAAAAAAAAAAGGAAAGAAAGCAAGAACTACAAAAACGTGCCTGTGTTGTGGAGCAGCACAATTCTCATAAAAAAATGCTGCCTCTACCTGATCACGGATCAGACAGGCCACCCTTGCAACAACCTGCCTGAGGGCGGCGTAATCTGATCCCAGACCTGCGAGTGCACACAAACTCTCCTTTATCACAACAGTCTTTTTTTTTTTAACAGGTGCTGACAAACTCACACCGACACTCACAGCGTATCCAAATGACACAAAACAAGCATAAGGCCACACATGATCAACTTATAGAAACCAAAGTGCCTCTTTGTGAGGCGTGACATTCAGTGCTTCAGTGGTTCAACTAGGTAAGGCATTGGTCCGCCTTTTGTTTTCTTCTCCTTTTTTTTGGCACGTGAGAACATTGATACACATGCTGACAGGTAAACACTTGTGTCCCGTTCAATTAGTCCAGAGCGTAACAGTCAACTCTGTAACAACAATGTCTGTGAGGCCCACTTGTGTTCTACATTCCAGTTGTGAAATATTACAGTGAGACCATGTGTCCTTTCAATGAAAATGTAAAACTAACACACACAAATGATCCTGTGCTCGTTCCAGAGAAGCGTGTCCAAATCTTGCCCGGCCGTCTGGTGCTACTTAGTGTGCAGTTTTTTGGGCGTGGCCTGCTTCTTGGTTTGCCACAGATGGCTGGCGATGGTGATGGCGTCCACACTGGCGGACATGGTTTTGGCCGGGATCAGGCTGAACTGCTTTCTGTCCGAGTTGTACTTATACAGGCCCTCGATCATCTTGATCGTGATGCTCTTCGGCCCGATGCCGGCCAGTTTGGTGATCTCCTCTGTCTCCGGGCAGTAGGCGTACACGGACCTGAACTGGCATCCGGCGTCACGGAACAACAGAAGGAAGTTATTGGCTTCGGATTTCTCGATTTCCTGCACAAAACCAAAGAGAAAAGTCATCGTTTAGTGCAGCATATTTCATGCAGAAAAACACAGACACACGTATTTGCAAAACATACATCAAGTATCTTGTTCTTCTGGCCTTCGTTGACCTTGCCAGCCAGGCAGCAGTGAGCCAGGGCATTCTGGATGATGTACTTGTTGGACTTGGCACTCGGCTCCTTGTATAGTTTAGGTCCTGTGGGAAGAAAGCCCGCGCATGAGATTGCAAAAATCTCTGTGTAAATCTCAACAAACTATGTAATAATTGCAGGTATGTCTTCTACCTGTGTACTCATTGTTGGAGGGAGTGGATGAGGTGGTGGAGTCGTTTTCCCAATCCTTCTCTCCGTTGCGACCATCAGTCGAAGGACAAGAAGAAAAACCTTCTGCAGAGTCCGGCCTGGAGACGATCACATACAGACCGACAAATGACACGCGGACATGACAAAAACCCACAACAAACACGAAAAGGTTGATGCACATAAGCATGTATGGAAGCGTATGCCGACAGATTGCACAAACAGCCATGCACACACAGTTATTAAACACACACACATACACAGAGAGAGAGATGTGGTAAAACAAGGTCAGACGTTGTGACATAATTCTCAAACCCTGCCTGTTGTCTTGCATTACATCACACTGAACCGACCCAGCTGTGCAGCGAGACGCAGAGAGGCCTGTTCAGCCAAGCAAAGTCTCAGTGATGTCTTTATGGTTTCTGTGAGGCATGAGCTCAGGTACTTGTGGAGGAAACAGCAAACACAGCGGTGAAAGGCAGAGCAGCCAACAGAAGAGAAGAGAGAAAAGAGCAGCCGGAGAACAATACTGCGAAACAGCGGAAGAGGATAGAGAGCAGGAGAACCGAGGCGAAAACATCTCAGCCACACAGGTCCCATATGTACGTCGATGCAGAAGCAAAACAAACGGCAGTGATGTCATTTGTCAAATGATTTCACTGTTGACAAATCCGTCTACTTTTTATGTGAGTCTGTGTTGAAAGAACGTCGGATGAAAATCAGGCTTAAGTCACATGGAGCTAATTCTACATGAAGCCACATCCGGTTCACTTTGTCTGTTGAATCACTTTTTTCGGAGCATTACTAACCTTCCCTTTCTTTCTTTGGGGGAGCTTAGAAAGAACGGGATATGGGCTAGTTTATTGCCTCTGAGGGACGCATGCAAAATAGAGGGAGAAATGAGAGAGGGATACAAGAGAATCAAGAGTGTAAGCCTCATAAAAGTCAAGACTTAACAATTAAGAAAAAATAACTTAAACGTCATAAAACACCCCGTGACATTAAAGCCACGGCAGAGTATATGATATCTGGGTGTCACAAATGAAATATGGGGTTGTGAAGTTTTACAATTTTAATTGTGGTGGAAATAAACTCAGGGACTGTGAACTGCACAAACCCACTGCAATATTACAAAAGGTAAAAATGAAAGAAGTAATTCTGAACTACTTGTTGTAGTTAAACAGATATTATAAACATACATGACTAGTGTGATACTGTGAGATCTATACTTCTTCTTCTGCTACACAAGAATAAAATACTGTTGAAAGGAACTTAAAGACAAGATTGATGAAAACGGCCTGACAGCTTCAACTGTGTCATCTTGGTTGTTGGTAAATTATTACGTGACAATTGTAACATTTCTTTATATTATGTTTCCCCCTAAAACAGAGGCGTAGTTCTTTGGGTTTTATTGACAAAGGCAGGTGCAGACAGAGTATTTGTGCTTTGTGATTTGTAAATCAAGAGCAAGGTAAGAGAGTCTAGAATCCACGCTACAGGCACAGAGTGGGTTCTTACCTGCTGTTCTTCCTGTTATTTGGGTGGTCTCTGTCGTGGTCAGCCAGATTGAGAGACGCCAAAGAAACACTCGACACTGAGAATCCTCGAGGACGCACCCCTGCAACACAAGGAACGCTCAAGCACGGCTCAGTAATGCAGCCAGAAGTGTGTGTTTGTGCATACGCTTTGTATGTTGCTCACCTGTGGCTCTCACGGGGGGCGTAGGCGACTCCATGACGTCCCTGTGGATGGACTTGGGCCGCGGCTTCTTCTTCAGGCTTCCAGATCGGGGCTTGATGACCTCGTCCATGTTCTCCTCCAGCTTGAGCTGGTTCCTCCTCAAAAACTCGTGCTTGATGTAATCCCTCCTCGCCTTCTCATTATCCTTCTTCTGCAGCTCCTCCTCTGCTTTCAACCTGGAGCAGGAGACAGAGGTACAGATGTATTGTGTGACTGCACACTCAAGTTCAAAAGACACACTGTATGTGTTGATGCTACAGACATGGGGACAGTGTTAGCGTTGGCAAAAAGAGTCAAAGTAAAACAGACCGTGCAGACTCCTTCTTCTGCTCCTGGTCCAGCTCCTGCTGTTGCTTCTTCACCTGAGTCTCCTTCTCCCTCCGAAGCCTCTTCTCCAGCAGAGCTGCTTTCTTTGCTGCCATGTCCTCCTCCCCTTTCACATCATCCTGGTGTTTAAACGGGTGGGGAACACACAAAATAGATGGAGAGATATTTCCACTGCATCTTTAATACTTTCATGAAAAGCTGGCAGTCCTGTTAACTCAGCAGATTAATTATTACCGTGTATTAAGATTCTTCCTGTCGGTGCTACCTGCATATAGCACCATAAGGCTGTATACACTGTATTATTAACGAGAAGTTAATAATACAGTGTATAACAAGTGTATACCGAGGAGTTAAACTTCAGTTGAAAAGCACGTTTTCACAGCAGACATTGTGACTTGTCAAAAATGTTAAAACAATTAGATGGGAATATTGAATTAAAAATCTGTGATGATAAAATGTAAAGGGTTTTTTAGCCAAAATTCCTCTGGGTTCTGATCCATCATAAAATAACACGGAGACGACATATTGACGATATTAATGGGACAATTTCAAATTCAATAGCAATACCGTATAAATCTATAATGTATGAACTTATAAAGCTTGCATATCATTTATTGCTCACTTATACTTCCTCACATATCTTATTGTGTGGAGGTCAACCTATAAAACATTTATCAATTCAACAGCCTTGTTACAAAACCGAGCTATACCTCTTATGAATAAGGCTGGTTATTATGATCACACAAATCCATTGTTTCTAAAATCTCATGTTATGAAATTCAATGAGTTGGTGTCTTATAAAATAATGCAAACAATGTTCAGAGCTAAAGCAAAGTCACTGCCAGACTTAGCTAATGACGTGCTAACGTTAGCTAATGACGTGCTAACGTTAGCTAATGACGTGCTAACGTTAGCTAATGACGTGCTAACGTTAGCTAATGACGTGCTAACGTTAGCTAATGACGTGCTAACGTTAGCTAATGACGTGCTAACGTTAGCTAATGACGTGCTAACGTTAGCTAATGACGTACTAACGTTAGCTAATGACGTGATAACGTTAGCTAATGACGTGCTAACGTTAGCTAATGACGTGCTAACGTTAGCTAATGACGTGATAACGTTAGCTAATGACGTGATAACGTTAGCTAATGACGTGCTAACGTTAGCTAATGACGTGCTAACGTTAGCTAATGACGTGCTAACGTTAGCTAATGACGTGCTAACGTTAGCTAATGACGTGCTAACGTTAGCTAATGACGTGCTAACGTTAGCTAATGACGTGCTAACATAACGTACGCAGCTCTGCAGGTTTTTACCATGTTTTTATGAATGGCCAGTCTGTGTTCGAGGCCCGGGACTGGGCGAAGGGGTACGGAGCCATCACTAATGTTACCAGTGCCACCTGTTCCTTTCATTTATGACGAGTCAAAATGTCTGCTGTCAAAAAGTTTGTTATAAATGTGATTCTCGCATGGCCAGCAAGATTTATGCTTGCAAGTTCGCTAAGATGGACAGACCTTTGACTGGAAGAAAAGACAAACTGGTGATCATCATGGGAACATCAGTCCAACATATTAAAAAGCCTGTCTTGGTCTTGAGTTGCAATGGAGTCTTGTGTTCAAAGCCTTTAAACATGTTGACTCTATTTCACACAAAAGCTATTTCATGGATTTTCTTAAGACATTGGGAAGATCAAAACAATTCTGTCGCTCCAGCTCACCTTGAAGAAGAATCCACAGCACATCTTTTGGTCTTTTCCATACGTGTCTCCTCCTGCCTCTCCCTCTCCTTCGCCGTCTCCCGTCGTCTCCTTGCTGCCGGGTCGTCCTTCTGGAGGTTTCAGCCCAGACAGAGTCACCTCCACCAGGTGTCTTCTGTCCTGGGGCTCTCCCTTGACCCGGCTGCCTGTGGGCCCTTGGATCTCAGACACCGGTTGACACAACACCTCTGACGACTGTGTTTGCTTGACTTCGCCCTTTCTTTCCTCCTGTCGCTCGTCTTCCTTCTCTTTGGCTGCTTCTTCAGTAGACAGCTGAGGAGTGCCAGCACTCTTCTTTACCACTACGTCTTCTTTGTCCTGAGTGTTTTCTTTGTTGTCCTTGGTCTCTTCGTTCCTGCTTTCCAGAGGCCCCTCGTCGTGGCCCAGGTACGCAAACGGGCTGTCCTGGTTTTGGCTGGGGGTGAAACGTCTTAGTCTGGGTATGCTGTCCACTGAGGTCTGGGTGTTGAGCATTCGACTGAAAGGTGTGACCTTCAGATCATTTGGTCGTGGAGTCCTGGGTGTCCTGGCATGGAAGGAGGCCGGACGGCGCTTGATGCCAGCAGGGGAACGGTTGGGAGTGCGAGGAGAGCCGGAAGAAGAAAGGATGGGAGACAAAGACCCAACCGAGCCTCGTGCTGATCCCCGGCCCGTTACACTGCTGCTACGCAACTCGCGGAGCTGCCTGTGTGGAAGAGAACGCACACGGTCCTGTATGTGTTCAGAAACAAAATATATCTTTTTCTTTGTCATGAAGTGATACCTGTGCGGAGATGGAGCAGGAGGAGGAATGACCCAGGATTGTTGCTGTTGCTCTCTCATGGACATGATCGTCTCCTGCTGCTGGGCCAAACGCTGCATCTCTGTCTGCAGGAAGCCCAACGACGTGTTCAGCCTCTCAATGGAGCGAGTGTATTCCGTGAGGTCGATTTCTTTCTTTCTTTGGGGGAGCTTAGAAAGAACGGGATATGGGCTAGTTTATTGCCTCTGAGGGACGCATGCAAAATAGAGGGAGAAATGAGAGAGGGATACAAGAGAATCAAGAGTGTAAGCCTCATAAAAGTCAAGACTTAACAATTAAGAAAAAATAACTTAAACGTCATAAAACACCCCGTGACATTAAAGCCACGGCAGAGTATATGATATCTGGGTGTCACAAATGAAATATGGGGTTGTGAAGTTTTACAATTTTAATTGTGGTGGAAATAAACTCAGGGACTGTGAACTGCACAAACCCACTGCAATATTACAAAAGGTAAAAATGAAAGAAGTAATTCTGAACTACTTGTTGTAGTTAAACAGATATTATAAACATACATGACTAGTGTGATACTGTGAGATCTATACTTCTTCTTCTGCTACACAAGAATAAAATACTGTTGAAAGGAACTTAAAGACAAGATTGATGAAAACGGCCTGACAGCTTCAACTGTGTCATCTTGGTTGTTGGTAAATTATTACGTGACAATTGTAACATTTCTTTATATTATGTTTCCCCCTAAAACAGAGGCGTAGTTCTTTGGGTTTTATTGACAAAGGCAGGTGCAGACAGAGTATTTGTGCTTTGTGATTTGTAAATCAAGAGCAAGGTAAGAGAGTCTAGAATCCACGCTACAGGCACAGAGTGGGTTCTTACCTGCTGTTCTTCCTGTTATTTGGGTGGTCTCTGTCGTGGTCAGCCAGATTGAGAGACGCCAAAGAAACACTCGACACTGAGAATCCTCGAGGACGCACCCCTGCAACACAAGGAACGCTCAAGCACGGCTCAGTAATGCAGCCAGAAGTGTGTGTTTGTGCATACGCTTTGTATGTTGCTCACCTGTGGCTCTCACGGGGGGCGTAGGCGACTCCATGACGTCCCTGTGGATGGACTTGGGCCGCGGCTTCTTCTTCAGGCTTCCAGATCGGGGCTTGATGACCTCGTCCATGTTCTCCTCCAGCTTGAGCTGGTTCCTCCTCAAAAACTCGTGCTTGATGTAATCCCTCCTCGCCTTCTCATTATCCTTCTTCTGCAGCTCCTCCTCTGCTTTCAACCTGGAGCAGGAGACAGAGGTACAGATGTATTGTGTGACTGCACACTCAAGTTCAAAAGACACACTGTATGTGTTGATGCTACAGACATGGGGACAGTGTTAGCGTTGGCAAAAAGAGTCAAAGTAAAACAGACCGTGCAGACTCCTTCTTCTGCTCCTGGTCCAGCTCCTGCTGTTGCTTCTTCACCTGAGTCTCCTTCTCCCTCCGAAGCCTCTTCTCCAGCAGAGCTGCTTTCTTTGCTGCCATGTCCTCCTCCCCTTTCACATCATCCTGGTGTTTAAACGGGTGGGGAACACACAAAATAGATGGAGAGATATTTCCACTGCATCTTTAATACTTTCATGAAAAGCTGGCAGTCCTGTTAACTCAGCAGATTAATTATTACCGTGTATTAAGATTCTTCCTGTCGGTGCTACCTGCATATAGCACCATAAGGCTGTATACACTGTATTATTAACGAGAAGTTAATAATACAGTGTATAACAAGTGTATACCGAGGAGTTAAACTTCAGTTGAAAAGCACGTTTTCACAGCAGACATTGTGACTTGTCAAAAATGTTAAAACAATTAGATGGGAATATTGAATTAAAAATCTGTGATGATAAAATGTAAAGGGTTTTTTAGCCAAAATTCCTCTGGGTTCTGATCCATCATAGAATAACACGGAGACGACATATTGACGATATTAATGGGACAATTTCAAATTCAATAGCAATACCGTATAAATCTATAATGTATGAACTTATAAAGCTTGCATATCATTTATTGCTCACTTATACTTCCTCACATATCTTATTGTGTGGAGGTCAACCTATAAAACATTTATCAATTCAACAGCCTTGTTACAAAACCGAGCTATACCTCTTATGAATAAGGCTGGTTATTATGATCACACAAATCCATTGTTTCTAAAATCTCATGTTATGAAATTCAATGAGTTGGTGTCTTATAAAATAATGCAAACAATGTTCAGAGCTAAAGCAAAGTCACTGCCAGACTTAGCTAATGACGTGCTAACGTTAGCTAATGACGTGCTAACGTTAGCTAATGACGTGCTAACGTTAGCTAATGACGTGCTAACGTTAGCTAATGACGTGATAACGTTAGCTAATGACGTGCTAACGTTAGCTAATGACGTGCTAACGTTAGCTAATGACGTGATAACGTTAGCTAATGACGTGCTAACGTTAGCTAATGACGTGCTAACGTTAGCTAATGACGTGATAACGTTAGCTAATGACGTGCTAACGTTAGCTAATGACGTGCTAACGTTAGCTAATGACGTGCTAACGTTAGCTAATGACGTGCTAACGTTAGCTAATGACGTGCTAACGTTAGCTAATGACGTGCTAACGTTAGCTAATGACGTGCTAACATAACGTACGCAGCTCTGCAGGTTTTTACCATGTTTTTATGAATGGCCAGTCTGTGTTCGAGGCCCGGGACTGGGCGAAGGGGTACGGAGCCATCACTAATGTTACCAGTGCCACCTGTTCCTTTCATTTATGACGAGTCAAAATGTCTGCTGTCAAAAAGTTTGTTATAAATGTGATTCTCGCATGGCCAGCAAGATTTATGCTTGCAAGTTCGCTAAGATGGACAGACCTTTGACTGGAAGAAAAGACAAACTGGTGATCATCATGGGAACATCAGTCCAACATATTAAAAAGCCTGTCTTGGTCTTGAGTTGCAATGGAGTCTTGTGTTCAAAGCCTTTAAACATGTTGACTCTATTTCACACAAAAGCTATTTCATGGATTTTCTTAAGACATTGGGAAGATCAAAACAATTCTGTCGCTCCAGCTCACCTTGAAGAAGAATCCACAGCACATCTTTTGGTCTTTTCCATACGTGTCTCCTCCTGCCTCTCCCTCTCCTTCGCCGTCTCCCGTCGTCTCCTTGCTGCCGGGTCGTCCTTCTGGAGGTTTCAGCCCAGACAGAGTCACCTCCACCAGGTGTCTTCTGTCCTGGGGCTCTCCCTTGACCCGGCTGCCTGTGGGCCCTTGGATCTCAGACACCGGTTGACACAACACCTCTGACGACTGTGTTTGCTTGACTTCGCCCTTTCTTTCCTCCTGTCGCTCGTCTTCCTTCTCTTTGGCTGCTTCTTCAGTAGACAGCTGAGGAGTGCCAGCACTCTTCTTTACCACTACGTCTTCTTTGTCCTGAGTGTTTTCTTTGTTGTCCTTGGTCTCTTCGTTCCTGCTTTCCAGAGGCCCCTCGTCGTGGCCCAGGTACGCAAACGGGCTGTCCTGGTTTTGGCTGGGGGTGAAACGTCTTAGTCTGGGTATGCTGTCCACTGAGGTCTGGGTGTTGAGCATTCGACTGAAAGGTGTGACCTTCAGATCATTTGGTCGTGGAGTCCTGGGTGTCCTGGCATGGAAGGAGGCCGGACGGCGCTTGATGCCAGCAGGGGAACGGTTGGGAGTGCGAGGAGAGCCGGAAGAAGAAAGGATGGGAGACAAAGACCCAACCGAGCCTCGTGCTGATCCCCGGCCCGTTACACTGCTGCTACGCAACTCGCGGAGCTGCCTGTGTGGAAGAGAACGCACACGGTCCTGTATGTGTTCACAAACAAAATATATCTTTTTCTTTGTCATGAAGTGATACCTGTGCGGAGATGGAGCAGGAGGAGGAATGACCCAGGATTGTTGCTGTTGCTCTCTCATGGACATGATCGTCTCCTGCTGCTGGGCCAAACGCTGCATCTCTGTCTGCAGGAAGCCCAACGACGTGTTCAGCCTCTCAATGGAGCGAGTGTATTCCGTGAGGTCGATTTCTCCCGGAGACGCGCCTGTATCACCCACCACATTGCATGCACAGGTCAGTCAGTCATTTACCAATATGACTGAGCAACCATATCGAGACCGCCTGATAAGGAAAGTTCTCCCAAGCTGACTCTGTTGCAGTTCGTTTGTGGTCTGAAAGCTGCTGCTGTAGGCATCAACACAGGATACGTGAACCTGCACATACAGACCTTTTCCTGTCAAACTTATCCATGCACTCCAAAGGCTGAATGAACTGCAAGACCTCATCCCACTGGCCATCGAGCACCAGTTGCCTGAAACAGAGACAGTTCATTTTTTAAAACACAGGAAACACATTTTAAATGTCCCAAAAATATCATATAAATGTGGTTCTATAATGTATAACTGAAGAGCGAGGGATTTCCAGAATCTCTGATGAGGCGCGGCAGACCCAGACTGCACGTTGTGGTTACTGCCGTTGAGTTCACCTACCTGAGGAAGAGCATGTCGTCTGAGTAGAGCCCGTTGATGACGCCGCTCTCCTTCTCCAGAGCCAGCATGCTGATGTGCAACTTCCTGGAGTTGAGAAAGTCCAGGATCGCCTTGATGATCTCCACCTCCTTCACATTTATGGTTTCCTCCGCTGTCATGGTGACGACGGGCTGACAATGACGGACACACACACACACACACACACACACGAAAACTAACAAAATCAGTTGAAGTTTGGTCCCAAGTCTTGAATAAAAGTGATTTTTTAAATATGTGCAACATGTAGAATACATCAATATCAGAAAATATCCCGATTGATATTGAGATAATGATTTCTGCCACATTGCCCAGCACTAGTAGCAAGTTGGAGGAAGCATCTGAAATGCATAAAAGTATAAGCATAGAGATCATCAGTGGCTCGACTGGAAAGCTCCTAAACATGCATGTGTGTACGCATCTGAAATGAATGCACACATCTCACACTGGCCTACTTCTCCTTTATGAACCCAAATGTACAGATTTCCATCCAAAATGCAGTCACACATCTCACATTCGTGTTAAATATTGATGGAGCAAAGGTGTACAAGGTGACAGCAGTGCAGTCTGTTGTGATTTGCAACAAGCTCTTGTTTGCGTACTGACTTTATCTTCAGGCTCCACCTAATCGAGTACATCAGGTGGTGTCCAGATGGACTGAGCCTCTGCTTAGGAGGTATTTGTATGCTCTTCAACCTTTGATTTATCTATCCTGCATCAAACATCTGACATATGACACGAGGAGTCCAGCTTTTCCTCGTCAGATGATCGTGAGCCATGTTCGTCCTTAATCACATTCCACATAAGTCTGATGAACACATAAGCTCGTACAGAGGCTGAGATGAAACAAAACAGCGACTTCTGTATTCAACTTAGCCTGAAAGGATGCACTCTCCTCCACATGTCATCGAAATATCTCTGATCTTATTGCCATGACAGTGAGTAGCCTCTCGTGCATCATGGCCATCTATCGATCAACAACTGCTACAAAACACAGACAAATCTATTCTGGCCAGCTGAGAAGTAATCAAACACACACACGCAAGCACTGCAGTCCTGCTAAGCTAGCATGAGAGGAGGCTAACAACACTGGCTCAAGCCTCAAGTCAAACAGCATAAGGAGCTTCGGCTACTTGTTGGCTTTGCATAGCTTCTGAATTGAACCACCGGATTACAGCAAAACCAACAAATAGCTGGTTACCGTTGGAGCTCATACAAAGCGGACTAATGTGGGTTGGTAGGAGGGGAGACCGAGTAGCTAGCCAGGCCGGAGGGGAGCGAGAGGCATCCTCCTGTGGTAGCTGGACGGGCGGGGTGCGCACTGACAGCTTCCTCTGGAACAACACGAGCAGTGCTGCGTTTAATGCTCACCTTGTTTCTAAAGATGCATGGGATGAAAAAAACAAGTCCCCCGCGTGTTTCCTTTCGCTGTGGACAGACGCTGTCACGACGAGGTGTTGTCAGCGGTGTTTGTCTGTTGTCCTGTCTGTTCCTCGGCCTCTTCTGACTGCGTCCCCTCCCTGCTGGATCTTTCTCTGCCGCTCCGGTGCTGCCCAGCCCTGCCTGCTGCTGTCTGCAGGAGCGCCGCCTCCATCCATCCTGCGCGCACACCCGCGCGCACGCGCACACACACACACACACACACACACACACACACACACACACACTCAAACTTCACGCCAGCAGCAAGAGCTCAACATGGTACTAGCAACAAATCAAATACGTACAGATGAATGAAGTGAGATGAACCTTGTCAGATGTCATGTGAGAACATTGTTGATGAATGAAACGGTGGCGTCCACAGAGGTTGAAATGGGGCCCTTTTCATCTGTTGTGCCAAAAAGCCCTTTTCGATTCATTTTTTTTTTAGGTACTTTTACTCCACTGTAAATACAAAATATAAATGAATTAATATATTATAATGTATCATTATGGATTAAGCTACAGAGTAGTGTATACAGTAGACATGAGCCCCATCTTTACCAGCGGTAACATTAGTAATCCTTACACAATGATATTATAGATATTATTCTGACATGAGCCATTCTGTATTAACAACACTTCAGGTATTTTGATTCCAGTACTTCTGTGCTTTTACTTCAGTAAGATTTTAAGAGCAGTACTTTTACTTCCTAACCAATGGAAGACATTCGTGGACGTTGTTAGTCCTCTGCATGTCTGCAGTGTCCTGTTTTTGCATCAAACTTTATTTTTATAAGATTCCATTTGATTGATTTATTAGACAATTGTCTCCAAGATGTGTGAGAGGACATTTTGTTTTATTATCCCAAACAAAGGAATAAACAGCTTTCTCCAATTCAAACAATGTACTGTAAACACGTTCTAAATGTCTTTGGCATTTCTGTCTTCTATTTTCTGTTAATTATCAGCCGACATACTGTAGACACCAATATATCTGCAATGAGCTAATATTGGCTGATACATGGGTCCAGCTGATTATCCATCAATAAGATCAATATGAGGATATGAGGAAACACGTGCAGATTTTTTTAACACTATTTTCTGTTATATTTAACAGCCTTAAGTCTGTGGTATTCAGTGTCTTGCCACAGCAGGCTTCAGTCTGGACACAGATACACTACAAGTGTCCCTCCGATGGTCTGTGTGTGTGCAGCCTACAAGGCACAGTAATGATGACACTGTCCTGTTATTTACTGAGCTCTTGTGGTGGTAGAAGGATATCATGTCAGTTTAAATGAGGTTACTATTCCACCTAAATCAATCAACACAGGGATTTGAAACCATGAATACTGTTGATAGCTGGCATTTTAATAAAGCTCAAAGGAATAGAAAAACAACATAAACCCATGAGCAGTTGCGCATATTTAGTAAATTGAACAAAAAATGAATTCAGAGTTGGAAAAAATACAATGGTTTTCTCAGTATGCTTTATGGATTTCATACAATACCACAATAAAACCTCATTAAGATTTCATACACCTTGCCTTTGCTTTCAACACACTTCCTTCAACGGCTGTACTGCTTCATTCGTACACACCTCCAACAGGTCAATGTCATTACAAAATATACTTCTATATGCCAAAATATATATGTACAGTGCCAACACATGCGGAAGGAACATGTGATCAAAAGTAATGTAAAAGTAAAGTAACAAGCATGACGGTCCTGACGACAGTGGACAGGGTCTTGGGGAAGCATCGTGGGTGAATTCATATATTTACAATCTACTTTGAGGGTAAACAAGCTCTAACAGTTAAGACAACATCCACATTAAAGTGGCTTTTTATGTGTTTGTTAGTTCCAACTGCAACATGGTCGATGGTGATTAGTCCAATTACGCTTAAACTGCACAGACTGATGACACAGGGTGGGACTTCCGTCTATATTCTACTACTGATGATCGTCTTACCAGTGATACTGTTGAGTGATCACACTTTTTGCATTTGTAGCATAATTAACGGCCCCAAAGGACAACATACTGATACACAGACGTGATAAATTATAAAAGCTACAAGCGGACTCGCTCATTTTGGATGGATCTGCCATCATATACAAACTTCACTTATATATACGTACAGTATATTATGTTTCTCTGAATAAAATCTAAGACGCCTTTCAGAATATCTTCGAAGCATGATCAAAATGAAATAAATTAAGAGTCTATAGCCGGTGCTTTCCAGAATTGTTTCACGGCGCTCCAGATGCTCAATACTCTCATCATTCCACACTTTTGGAAAGTAATTGCAATCGCCAGCTGAGGTACTTTCCTCACTCTTCACTATACACACACATACACAAATTTGAACTGTTTATACATTTTTCTGTCACATGTAAAAAAAAAAAGGAAAGAAAGCAAGAACTACAAAAACGTGCCTGTGTTGTGGAGCAGCACAATTCTCATAAAAAAATGCTGCCTCTACCTGATCACGGATCAGACAGGCCACCCTTGCAACAACCTGCCTGAGGGCGGCGTAATCTGATCCCAGACCTGCGAGTGCACACAAACTCTCCTTTATCACAACAGTCTTTTTTTTTTTAACAGGTGCTGACAAACTCACACCGACACTCACAGCGTATCCAAATGACACAAAACAAGCATAAGGCCACACATGATCAACTTATAGAAACCAAAGTGCCTCTTTGTGAGGCGTGACATTCAGTGCTTCAGTGGTTCAACTAGGTAAGGCATTGGTCCGCCTTTTGTTTTCTTCTCCTTTTTTTTGGCACGTGAGAACATTGATACACATGCTGACAGGTAAACACTTGTGTCCCGTTCAATTAGTCCAGAGCGTAACAGTCAACTCTGTAACAACAATGTCTGTGAGGCCCACTTGTGTTCTACATTCCAGTTGTGAAATATTACAGTGAGACCATGTGTCCTTTCAATGAAAATGTAAAACTAACACACACAAATGATCCTGTGCTCGTTCCAGAGAAGCGTGTCCAAATCTTGCCCGGCCGTCTGGTGCTACTTAGTGTGCAGTTTTTTGGGCGTGGCCTGCTTCTTGGTTTGCCACAGATGGCTGACGATGGTGATGGCGTCCACACTGGCGGACATGGTTTTGGCCGGGATCAGGCTGAACTGCTTTCTGTCCGAGTTGTACTTATACAGGCCCTCGATCATCTTGATCGTGATGCTCTTCGGCCCGATGCCGGCCAGTTTGGTGATCTCCTCTGTCTCCGGGCAGTAGGCGTACACGGACCTGAACTGGCATCCGGCGTCACGGAACAACAGAAGGAAGTTATTGGCTTCGGATTTCTCGATTTCCTGCACAAAACCAAAGAGAAAAGTCATCGTTTAGTGCAGCATATTTCATGCAGAAAAACACAGACACACGTATTTGCAAAACATACATCAAGTATCTTGTTCTTCTGGCCTTCGTTGACCTTGCCAGCCAGGCAGCAGTGAGCCAGGGCATTCTGGATGATGTACTTGTTGGACTTGGCACTCGGCTCCTTGTATAGTTTAGGTCCTGTGGGAAGAAAGCCTGCGCATGAGATTGCAAAAATCTCTGTGTAAATCTCAACAAACTATGTAATAATTGCAGGTATGTCTTCTACCTGTGTACTCATTGTTGGAGGGAGTGGATGAGGTGGTGGAGTCGTTTTCCCAATCCTTCTCTCCGTTGCGACCATCAGTCGAAGGACAAGAAGAAAAACCTTCTGCAGAGTCCGGCCTGGAGACGATCACATACAGACCGACAAATGACACGCGGACATGACAAAAACCCACAACAAACACGAAAAGGTTGATGCACATAAGCATGTATGGAAGCGTATGCCGACAGATTGCACAAACAGCCATGCACACACAGTTATTAAACACACACACATACACAGAGAGAGAGATGTGGTAAAACAAGGTCAGACGTTGTGACATAATTCTCAAACCCTGCCTGTTGTCTTGCATTACATCACACTGAACCGACCCAGCTGTGCAGCGAGACGCAGAGAGGCCTGTTCAGCCAAGCAAAGTCTCAGTGATGTCTTTATGGTTTCTGTGAGGCATGAGCTCAGGTACTTGTGGAGGAAACAGCAAACACAGCGGTGAAAGGCAGAGCAGCCAACAGAAGAGAAGAGAGAAAAGAGCAGCCGGAGAACAATACTGCGAAACAGCGGAAGAGGATAGAGAGCAGGAGAACCGAGGCGAAAACATCTCAGCCACACAGGTCCCATATGTACGCAGAAGCAAAACAAACGGCAGTGATGTCATTTGTCAAATGATTTCACTGTTGACAAATCCGTCTACTTTTTATGTGAGTCTGTGTTGAAAGAACGTCGGATGAAAATCAGGCTTAAGTCACATGGAGCTAATTCTACATGAAGCCACATCCGGTTCACTTTGTCTGTTGAATCACTTTTTTCGGAGCATTACTAACCTTCCCTTTCTTTCTTTGGGGGAGCTTAGAAAGAACGGGATATGGGCTAGTTTATTGCCTCTGAGGGACGCATGCAAAATAGAGGGAGAAATGAGAGAGGGATACAAGAGAATCAAGAGTGTAAGCCTCATAAAAGTCAAGACTTAACAATTAAGAAAAAATAACTTAAACGTCATAAAACACCCCGTGACATTAAAGCCACGGCAGAGTATATGATATCTGGGTGTCACAAATGAAATATGGGGTTGTGAAGTTTTACAATTTTAATTGTGGTGGAAATAAACTCAGGGACTGTGAACTGCACAAACCCACTGCAATATTACAAAAGGTAAAAATGAAAGAAGTAATTCTGAACTACTTGTTGTAGTTAAACAGATATTATAAACATACATGACTAGTGTGATACTGTGAGATCTATACTTCTTCTTCTGCTACACAAGAATAAAATACTGTTGAAAGGAACTTAAAGACAAGATTGATGAAAACGGCCTGACAGCTTCAACTGTGTCATCTTGGTTGTTGGTAAATTATTACGTGACAATTGTAACATTTCTTTATATTATGTTTCCCCCTAAAACAGAGGCGTAGTTCTTTGGGTTTTATTGACAAAGGCAGGTGCAGACAGAGTATTTGTGCTTTGTGATTTGTAAATCAAGAGCAAGGTAAGAGAGTCTAGAATCCACGCTACAGGCACAGAGTGGGTTCTTACCTGCTGTTCTTCCTGTTATTTGGGTGGTCTCTGTCGTGGTCAGCCAGATTGAGAGACGCCAAAGAAACACTCGACACTGAGAATCCTCGAGGACGCACCCCTGCAACACAAGGAACGCTCAAGCACGGCTCAGTAATGCAGCCAGAAGTGTGTGTTTGTGCATACGCTTTGTATGTTGCTCACCTGTGGCTCTCACGGGGGGCGTAGGCGACTCCATGACGTCCCTGTGGATGGACTTGGGCCGCGGCTTCTTCTTCAGGCTTCCAGATCGGGGCTTGATGACCTCGTCCATGTTCTCCTCCAGCTTGAGCTGGTTCCTCCTCAAAAACTCGTGCTTGATGTAATCCCTCCTCGCCTTCTCATTATCCTTCTTCTGCAGCTCCTCCTCTGCTTTCAACCTGGAGCAGGAGACAGAGGTACAGATGTATTGTGTGACTGCACACTCAAGTTCAAAAGACACACTGTATGTGTTGATGCTACAGACATGGGGACAGTGTTAGCGTTGGCAAAAAGAGTCAAAGTAAAACAGACCGTGCAGACTCCTTCTTCTGCTCCTGGTCCAGCTCCTGCTGTTGCTTCTTCACCTGAGTCTCCTTCTCCCTCCGAAGCCTCTTCTCCAGCAGAGCTGCTTTCTTTGCTGCCATGTCCTCCTCCCCTTTCACATCATCCTGGTGTTTAAACGGGTGGGGAACACACAAAATAGATGGAGAGATATTTCCACTGCATCTTTAATACTTTCATGAAAAGCTGGCAGTCCTGTTAACTCAGCAGATTAATTATTACCGTGTATTAAGATTCTTCCTGTCGGTGCTACCTGCATATAGCACCATAAGGCTGTATACACTGTATTATTAACGAGAAGTTAATAATACAGTGTATAACAAGTGTATACCGAGGAGTTAAACTTCAGTTGAAAAGCACGTTTTCACAGCAGACATTGTGACTTGTCAAAAATGTTAAAACAATTAGATGGGAATATTGAATTAAAAATCTGTGATGATAAAATGTAAAGGGTTTTTTAGCCAAAATTCCTCTGGGTTCTGATCCATCATAAAATAACACGGAGACGACATATTGACGATATTAATGGGACAATTTCAAATTCAATAGCAATACCGTATAAATCTATAATGTATGAACTTATAAAGCTTGCATATCATTTATTGCTCACTTATACTTCCTCACATATCTTATTGTGTGGAGGTCAACCTATAAAACATTTATCAATTCAACAGCCTTGTTACAAAACCGAGCTATACCTCTTATGAATAAGGCTGGTTATTATGATCACACAAATCCATTGTTTCTAAAATCTCATGTTATGAAATTCAATGAGTTGGTGTCTTATAAAATAATGCAAACAATGTTCAGAGCTAAAGCAAAGTCACTGCCAGACTTAGCTAATGACGTGCTAACGTTAGCTAATGACGTGCTAACGTTAGCTAATGACGTGCTAACGTTAGCTAATGACGTGCTAACGTTAGCTAATGACGTGATAACGTTAGCTAATGACGTGCTAACGTTAGCTAATGACGTGCTAACGTTAGCTAATGACGTGCTAACGTTAGCTAATGACGTACTAACGTTAGCTAATGACGTGATAACGTTAGCTAATGACGTGCTAACGTTAGCTAATGACGTGCTAACGTTAGCTAATGACGTGATAACGTTAGCTAATGACGTGATAACGTTAGCTAATGACGTGCTAACGTTAGCTAATGACGTGCTAACGTTAGCTAATGACGTGCTAACGTTAGCTAATGACGTGCTAACGTTAGCTAATGACGTGCTAACGTTAGCTAATGACGTGCTAACGTTAGCTAATGACGTGCTAACGTTAGCTAATGACGTGCTAACATAACGTACGCAGCTCTGCAGGTTTTTACCATGTTTTTATGAATGGCCAGTCTGTGTTCGAGGCCCGGGACTGGGCGAAGGGGTACGGAGCCATCACTAATGTTACCAGTGCCACCTGTTCCTTTCATTTATGACGAGTCAAAATGTCTGCTGTCAAAAAGTTTGTTATAAATGTGATTCTCGCATGGCCAGCAAGATTTATGCTTGCAAGTTCGCTAAGATGGACAGACCTTTGACTGGAAGAAAAGACAAACTGGTGATCATCATGGGAACATCAGTCCAACATATTAAAAAGCCTGTCTTGGTCTTGAGTTGCAATGGAGTCTTGTGTTCAAAGCCTTTAAACATGTTGACTCTATTTCACACAAAAGCTATTTCATGGATTTTCTTAAGACATTGGGAAGATCAAAACAATTCTGTCGCTCCAGCTCACCTTGAAGAAGAATCCACAGCACATCTTTTGGTCTTTTCCATACGTGTCTCCTCCTGCCTCTCCCTCTCCTTCGCCGTCTCCCGTCGTCTCCTTGCTGCCGGGTCGTCCTTCTGGAGGTTTCAGCCCAGACAGAGTCACCTCCACCAGGTGTCTTCTGTCCTGGGGCTCTCCCTTGACCCGGCTGCCTGTGGGCCCTTGGATCTCAGACACCGGTTGACACAACACCTCTGACGACTGTGTTTGCTTGACTTCGCCCTTTCTTTTCTCCTGTCGCTCGTCTTCCTTCTCTTTGGCTGCTTCTTCAGTAGACAGCTGAGGAGTGCCAGCACTCTTCTTTACCACTACGTCTTCTTTGTCCTGAGTGTTTTCTTTGTTGTCCTTGGTCTCTTCGTTCCTGCTTTCCAGAGGCCCCTCGTCGTGGCCCAGGTACGCAAACGGGCTGTCCTGGTTTTGGCTGGGGGTGAAACGTCTTAGTCTGGGTATGCTGTCCACTGAGGTCTGGGTGTTGAGCATTCGACTGAAAGGTGTGACCTTCAGATCATTTGGTCGTGGAGTCCTGGGTGTCCTGGCATGGAAGGAGGCCGGACGGCGCTTGATGCCAGCAGGGGAACGGTTGGGAGTGCGAGGAGAGCCGGAAGAAGAAAGGATGGGAGACAAAGACCCAACCGAGCCTCGTGCTGATCCCCGGCCCGTTACACTGCTGCTACGCAACTCGCGGAGCTGCCTGTGTGGAAGAGAACGCACACGGTCCTGTATGTGTTCACAAACAAAATATATCTTTTTCTTTGTCATGAAGTGATACCTGTGCGGAGATGGAGCAGGAGGAGGAATGACCCAGGATTGTTGCTGTTGCTCTCTCATGGACATGATCGTCTCCTGCTGCTGGGCCAAACGCTGCATCTCTGTCTGCAGGAAGCCCAACGACGTGTTCAGCCTCTCAATGGAGCGAGTGTATTCCGTGAGGTCGATTTCTCCCGGAGACGCGCCTGTATCACCCACCACATTGCATGCACAGGTCAGTCAGTCATTTACCAATATGACTGAGCAACCATATCGAGACCGCCTGATAAGGAAAGTTCTCCCAAGCTGACTCTGTTGCAGTTCGTTTGTGGTCTGAAAGCTGCTGCTGTAGGCATCAACACAGGATACGTGAACCTGCACATACGGACCTTTTCCTGTCAAACTTATCCATGCACTCCAAAGGCTGAATGAACTGCAAGACCTCATCCCACTGGCCATCGAGCACCAGTTGCCTGAAACAGAGACAGTTCATTTTTTAAAACACAGGAAACACATTTTAAATGTCCCAAAAATATCATATAAATGTGGTTCTATAATGTATAACTGAAGAGCGAGGGATTTCCAGAATCTCTGATGAGGCGCGGCAGACCCAGACTGCACGTTGTGGTTACTGCCGTTGAGTTCACCTACCTGAGGAAGAGCATGTCGTCTGAGTAGAGCCCGTTGATGACGCCGCTCTCCTTCTCCAGAGCCAGCATGCTGATGTGCAACTTCCTGGAGTTGAGAAAGTCCAGGATCGCCTTGATGATCTCCACCTCCTTCACATTTATGGTTTCCTCCGCTGTCATGGTGACGACGGGCTGACAATGACGGACACACACACACACACACACACACACACACACACACACGAAAACTAACAAAATCAGTTGAAGTTTGGTCCCAAGTCTTGAATAAAAGTGATTTTTTAAATATGTGCAACATGTAGAATACATCAATATCAGAAAATATCCCGATTGATATTGAGATAATGATTTCTGCCACATTGCCCAGCACTAGTAGCAAGTTGGAGGAAGCATCTGAAATGCATAAAAGTATAAGCATAGAGATCATCAGTGGCTCGACTGGAAAGCTCCTAAACATGCATGTGTGTACGCATCTGAAATGAATGCACACATCTCACACTGGCCTACTTCTCCTTTATGAACCCAAATGTACAGATTTCCATCCAAAATGCAGTCACACATCTCACATTCGTGTTAAATATTGATGGAGCAAAGGTGTACAAGGTGACAGCAGTGCAGTCTGTTGTGATTTGCAACAAGCTCTTGTTTGCGTACTGACTTTATCTTCAGGCTCCACCTAATCGAGTACATCAGGTGGTGTCCAGATGGACTGAGCCTCTGCTTAGGAGGTATTTGTATGCTCTTCAACCTTTGATTTATCTATCCTGCATCAAACATCTGACATATGACACGAGGAGTCCAGCTTTTCCTCGTCAGATGATCGTCCTTAATCACATTCCACATAAGTCTGATGAACACATAAGCTCGTACAGAGGCTGAGATGAAACAAAACAGCGACTTCTGTATTCAACTTAGCCTGAAAGGATGCACTCTCCTCCACATGTCATCGAAATATCTCTGATCTTATTGCCATGACAGTGAGTAGCCTCTCGTGCATCATGGCCATCTATCGATCAACAACTGCTACAAAACACAGACAAATCTATTCTGGCCAGCTGAGAAGTAATCAAACACACACACGCAAGCACTGCAGTCCTGCTAAGCTAGCATGAGAGGAGGCTAACAACACTGGCTCAAGCCTCAAGTCAAACAGCATAAGGAGCTTCGGCTACTTGTTGGCTTTGCATAGCTTCTGAATTGAACCACCGGATTACAGCAAAACCAACAAATAGCTGGTTACCGTTGGCGCTCATACAAAGCGGACTAATGCGGGTTGGTAGGAGGGGACACCGAGTAGCTAGCCAGGCCGGAGGGGAGCGAGAGGCATCCTCCTGTGGTAGCTGGACGGGCGGGGTGCGCACTGACAGCTTCCTCTGGAACAACACGAGCAGTGCTGCGTTTAATGCTCACCTTGTTTCTAAAGATGCATGGGATGAAAAAAACAGTCCCCCGCGTGTTTCCTTTCGCTGTGGACAGACGCTGTCACGACGAGGTGTTGTCAGCGGTGTTTGTCTGTTGTCCTGTCTGTTCCTCGGCCTCTTCTGACTGCGTCCCCTCCCTGCTGGATCTTTCTCTGCCGCTCCGGTGCTGCCCAGCCCTGCCTGCTGCTGTCTGCGCACACACGCGCGCACGCGCGCGCGCGCACACACACACACACACACACTCAAACTTCACACCAGCAGCAAGAGCTCAACATGGTACTAGCAACAAATCAAATACGTACAGATGAATGAAGTGAGATGAACCTTGTCAGATGTCATGTGAGAACATTGTTGATGAATGAAACGGTGGCGTCCACAGAGGTTGAAATGGGGCCCTTTTCATCTGTTGT
Organism: Melanostigma gelatinosum; assembly: GCF_949748355.1. Classification (NCBI taxonomy): domain Eukaryota; kingdom Metazoa; phylum Chordata; class Actinopteri; order Perciformes; family Zoarcidae; genus Melanostigma; species Melanostigma gelatinosum. The sequence goes on from NC_136648.1 coordinate 14,535,367, forward strand.
GCCAAAAAGCCCTTTTCAATTCATTTTTTTTGAGGTACTTTTACTCCACTGTAAATACAAAATATAAATGAATTAATACATTATAATGTATCATTATGGATTAAGCTACAGAGTAGTGTATACAGTAGACATGAGCCCCATCTTTACCAGCGGTAACATTAGTAATCCTTACACAATGATATTATAGATATTATTCTGACATGAGCCATTCTGTATTAACAACACTTCAGGTATTTTGATTCCAGTACTTCTGTGCTTTTACTTCAGTAAGATTTTAAGAGCAGTACTTTTACTTCCAAACCAATGGAAGACATTCGTGGACGTTGTTAGTCCTCTGTATGTCTGCAGTGTCCTGTTTTTGCATCAAACTTTATTTTTATAAGATTCCATTTGATTGATTTATTAGACAATTGTCTCCAAGATGTGTGAGAGGACATTTTGTTTTATTATCCCTAACAAAGGAATAAACAGCTTTCTCCAATTCAAACAATGTACTGGAAACACGTTCTAAATGACCTCAAACATGTCTTTGGCATTTCTGTCTTCTATTTTCTGTTAATTATCAGCCGACATACTGTAGACACCAATATATCTGCAATGAGCTAATATTGGCTGATACATGGGTCCAGCTGATTATCCATCAATACGATCAATATGAGGATATGAGGAAACACGTGCAGATTTTTTGAACACTATTTTCTGTTATATTTAACAGCCTTAAGTCTGTGGTATTCAGTGTCTTGCCACAGCAGGCTTCAGTCTGGACACAGATACACTACAAGTGTCCCTCCGATGGTCTGTGTGTGTGCAGCAGTAATGATGACACTGTCCTGTTATTTACTGAGCTCTGGTGGTAGAAGGATATCATGTCAGTTTAAATGAGGTTACTATTCCACCTAAATCAATCAAGACAGGGATTTGAAACCATGAATACTGTTGATAGCTGGCATTTTAATAAAGCTCAAAGGAATAGAAAAACAAAATAAACCCATGAGCAGTTGCGCATATTTAGTAAATTGAACAAAAAATGAATTCAGAGTTGGAAAAAATACAATGGTTTTCTCAGTATGCTTTATGGATTTCATACAATACCACAATAAAACCTCATTAAGATTTCATACACCTTGCCTTTGCTTTCAACACACTTCCTTCAACGGCTGTACTGCTTTATTCGTACACACCTCCAACAGGTCAATGTCATTACAAAATATACTTCTATATGCCAAAATATATATGTACAGTGCCAACACATGCGGAAGGAACATGTGATCAAAAGTAATGTAAAAGTAAAGTAACAAGCATGACGGTCCTGACGACAGTGGACAGGGTCTTGGGGAAGCATCGTGGGTGAATTCATATATTTACAATCTACTTTGAGGGTAAACAAGCTCTAACAGTTAAGACAACATCCACATTAAAGTGGCTTTTTATGTGTTTGTTAGTTCCAACTGCAACATGGTCGATGGTGATTAGTCCAATTACGCTTAAACTGCACAGACTGATGACACAGGGTGGGACTTCCGTCTATATTCTACTACTGATGATCGTCTTACCAGTGATACTGTTGAGTGATCACACTTTTTGCATTTGTAGCATAATTAACGGCCCCAAAGGACAACATACTGATACACAGACGTGATAAATTATAAAAGCTACAAGCGGACTCGCTCATTTTGGATGGATCTGCCATCATATACAAACTTCACTTATATATACGTACAGTATATTATGTTTCTCTGAATAAAATCTAAGACGCCTTTCAGAATATCTTCGAAGCATGATCAAAATGAAATAAATTAAGAGTCTATAGCCGGTGCTTTCCAGAATTGTTTCACGGCGCTCCAGATGCTCAATACTCTCATCATTCCACACTTTTGGAAAGTAATTGCAATCGCCAGCTGAGGTACTTTCCTCACTCTTCACTATACACACACATACACAAATTTGAACTGTTTATACATTTTTCTGTCACATGTAAAAAAAAAAGGAAAGAAAGCAAGAACTACAAAAACGTGCCTGTGTTGTGGAGCAGCACAATTCTCATAAAAAAATGCTGCCTCTACCTGATCACGGATCAGACAGGCCACCCTTGCAACAACCTGCCTGAGGGCGGCGTAATCTGATCCCAGACCTGCGAGTGCACACAAACTCTCCTTTATCACAACAGTCTTTTTTTTTTTAACAGGTGCTGACAAACTCACACCGACACTCACAGCGTATCCAAATGACACAAAACAAGCATAAGGCCACACATGATCAACTTATAGAAACCAAAGTGCCTCTTTGTGAGGCGTGACATTCAGTGCTTCAGTGGTTCAACTAGGTAAGGCATTGGTCCGCCTTTTGTTTTCTTCTCCTTTTTTTGGCACGTGAGAACATTGATACACATGCTGACAAGTAAACACTTGTGTCCCGTTCAATTAGTCCAGAGCGTAACAGTCAACTCTGTAACAACAATGTCTGTGAGGCCCACTTGTGTTCTACATGCCAGTTGTGAAATATTACAGTGAGACCATGTGTCCTTTCAATGAAAATGTAAAACTAACACACACAAATGATCCTGTGCTCGTTCCAGAGAAGCGTGTCCAAATCTTGCCCGGCCGTCTGGTGCTACTTAGTGTGCAGTTTTTTGGGCGTGGCCTGCTTCTTGGTTTGCCACAGATGGCTGGCGATGGTGATGGCGTCCACACTGGCGGACATGGTTTTGGCCGGGATCAGGCTGAACTGCTTTCTGTCCGAGTTGTACTTATACAGGCCCTCGATCATCTTGATCGTGATGCTCTTCGGCCCGATGCCGGCCAGTTTGGTGATCTCCTCTGTCTCCGGGCAGTAGGCGTACACGGACCTGAACTGGCATCCGGCGTCACGGAACAACAGAAGGAAGTTATTGGCTTCGGATTTCTCGATTTCCTGCACAAAACCAAAGAGAAAAGTCATCGTTTAGTGCAGCATATTTCATGCAGAAAAACACAGACACACGTATTTGCAAAACATACATCAAGTATCTTGTTCTTCTGGCCTTCGTTGACCTTGCCAGCCAGGCAGCAGTGAGCCAGGGCATTCTGGATGATGTACTTGTTGGACTTGGCACTCGGCTCCTTGTATAGTTTAGGTCCTGTGGGAAGAAAGCCCGCGCATGAGATTGCAAAAATCTCTGTGTAAATCTCGACAAACTATGTAATAATTGCAGGTATGTCTTCTACCTGTGTACTCATTGTTGGAGGGAGTGGATGAGGTGGTGGAGTCGTTTTCCCAATCCTTCTCTCCGTTGCGACCATCAGTCGAAGGACAAGAAGAAAAACCTTCTGCAGAGTCCGGCCTGGAGACGATCACATACAGACCGACAAATGACACGCGGACATGACAAAAACCCACAACAAACACGAAAAGGTTGATGCACATAAGCATGTATGGAAGCGTATGCCGACAGATTGCACAAACAGCCATGCACACACAGTTATTAAACACACACACATACACAGAGAGAGAGATGTGGTAAAACAAGGTCAGACGTTGTGACATAATTCTCAAACCCTGCCTGTTGTCTTGCATTACATCACACTGAACCGACCCAGCTGTGCAGCGAGACGCAGAGAGGCCTGTTCAGCCAAGCAAAGTCTCAGTGATGTCTTTATGGTTTCTGTGAGGCATGAGCTCAGGTACTTGTGGAGGAAACAGCAAACACAGCGGTGAAAGGCAGAGCAGCCAACAGAAGAGAAGAGAGAAAAGAGCAGCCGGAGAACAATACTGCGAAACAGCGGAAGAGGATAGAGAGCAGGAGAACCGAGGCGAAAACATCTCAGCCACACAGGTCCCATATGTACGTCGATGCAGAAGCAAAACAAACGGCAGTGATGTCATTTGTCAAATGATTTCACTGTTGACAAATCCGTCTACTTTTTATGTGAGTCTGTGTTGAAAGAACGTCGGATGAAAATCAGGCTTAAGTCACATGGAGCTAATTCTACATGAAGCCACATCCGGTTCACTTTGTCTGTTGAATCACTTTTTTCGGAGCATTACTAACCTTCCCTTTCTTTCTTTGGGGGAGCTTAGAAAGAACGGGATATGGGCTAGTTTATTGCCTCTGAGGGACGCATGCAAAATAGAGGGAGAAATGAGAGAGGGATACAAGAGAATCAAGAGTGTAAGCCTCATAAAAGTCAAGACTTAACAATTAAGAAAAAATAACTTAAACGTCATAAAACACCCCGTGACATTAAAGCCACGGCAGAGTATATGATATCTGGGTGTCACAAATGAAATATGGGGTTGTGAAGTTTTACAATTTTAATTGTGGTGGAAATAAACTCAGGGACTGTGAACTGCACAAACCCACTGCAATATTACAAAAGGTAAAAATGAAAGAAGTAATTCTGAACTACTTGTTGTAGTTAAACAGATATTATAAACATACATGACTAGTGTGATACTGTGAGATCTATACTTCTTCTTCTGCTACACAAGAATAAAATACTGTTGAAAGGAACTTAAAGACAAGATTGATGAAAACGGCCTGACAGCTTCAACTGTGTCATCTTGGTTGTTGGTAAATTATTACGTGACAATTGTAACATTTCTTTATATTATGTTTCCCCCTAAAACAGAGGCGTAGTTCTTTGGGTTTTATTGACAAAGGCAGGTGCAGACAGAGTATTTGTGCTTTGTGATTTGTAAATCAAGAGCAAGGTAAGAGAGTCTAGAATCCACGCTACAGGCACAGAGTGGGTTCTTACCTGCTGTTCTTCCTGTTATTTGGGTGGTCTCTGTCGTGGTCAGCCTTGTTGAGAGACGCCAAAGAAACACTCGACACTGAGAATCCTCGAGGACGCACCCCTGCAACACAAGGAACGCTCAAGCACGGCTCAGTAATGCAGCCAGAAGTGTGTGTTTGTGCATACGCTTTGTATGTTGCTCACCTGTGGCTCTCACGGGGGGCGTAGGCGACTCCATGACGTCCCTGTGGATGGACTTGGGCCGCGGCTTCTTCTTCAGGCTTCCAGATCGGGGCTTGATGACCTCGTCCATGTTCTCCTCCAGCTTGAGCTGGTTCCTCCTCAAAAACTCGTGCTTGATGTAATCCCTCCTCGCCTTCTCATTATCCTTCTTCTGCAGCTCCTCCTCTGCTTTCAACCTGGAGCAGGAGACAGAGGTACAGATGTATTGTGTGACTGCACACTCAAGTTCAAAAGACACACTGTATGTGTTGATGCTACAGACATGGGGACAGTGTTAGCGTTGGCAAAAAGAGTCAAAGTAAAACAGACCGTGCAGACTCCTTCTTCTGCTCCTGGTCCAGCTCCTGCTGTTGCTTCTTCACCTGAGTCTCCTTCTCCCTCCGAAGCCTCTTCTCCAGCAGAGCTGCTTTCTTTGCTGCCATGTCCTCCTCCCCTTTCACATCATCCTGGTGTTTAAACGGGTGGGGAACACACAAAATAGATGGAGAGATATTTCCACTGCATCTTTAATACTTTCATGAAAAGCTGGCAGTCCTGTTAACTCAGCAGATTAATTATTACCGTGTATTAAGATTCTTCCTGTCGGTGCTACCTGCATATAGCACCATAAGGCTGTATACACTGTATTATTAACGAGAAGTTAATAATACAGTGTATAACAAGTGTATACCGAGGAGTTAAACTTCAGTTGAAAAGCACGTTTTCACAGCAGACATTGTGACTTGTCAAAAATGTTAAAACAATTAGATGGGAATATTGAATTAAAAATCTGTGATGATAAAATGTAAAGGGTTTTTTAGCCAAAATTCCTCTGGGTTCTGATCCATCATAAAATAACACGGAGACGACATATTGACGATATTAATGGGACAATTTCAAATTCAATAGCAATACCGTATAAATCTATAATGTATGAACTTATAAAGCTTGCATATCATTTATTGCTCACTTATACTTCCTCACATATCTTATTGTGTGGAGGTCAACCTATAAAACATTTATCAATTCAACAGCCTTGTTACAAAACCGAGCTATACCTCTTATGAATAAGGCTGGTTATTATGATCACACAAATCCATTGTTTCTAAAATCTCATGTTATGAAATTCAATGAGTTGGTGTCTTATAAAATAATGCAAACAATGTTCAGAGCTAAAGCAAAGTCACTGCCAGACTTAGCTAATGACGTGCTAACGTTAGCTAATGACGTGCTAACGTTAGCTAATGACGTGCTAACGTTAGCTAATGACGTGCTAACGTTAGCTAATGACGTGATAACGTTAGCTAATGACGTGCTAACGTTAGCTAATGACGTGCTAACGTTAGCTAATGACGTGCTAACGTTAGCTAATGACGTACTAACGTTAGCTAATGACGTGATAACGTTAGCTAATGACGTGATAACGTTAGCTAATGACGTGCTAACGTTAGCTAATGACGTGCTAACGTTAGCTAATGACGTGATAACGTTAGCTAATGACGTGATAACGTTAGCTAATGACGTGCTAACGTTAGCTAATGACGTGCTAACGTTAGCTAATGACGTGCTAACGTTAGCTAATGACGTGCTAACGTTAGCTAATGACGTGCTAACATAACGTACGCAGCTCTGCAGGTTTTTACCATGTTTTTATGAATGGCCAGTCTGTGTTCGAGGCCCGGGACTGGGCGAAGGGGTACGGAGCCATCACTAATGTTACCAGTGCCACCTGTTCCTTTCATTTATGACGAGTCAAAATGTCTGCTGTCAAAAAGTTTGTTATAAATGTGATTCTCGCATGGCCAGCAAGATTTATGCTTGCAAGTTCGCTAAGATGGACAGACCTTTGACTGGAAGAAAAGACAAACTGGTGATCATCATGGGAACATCAGTCCAACATATTAAAAAGCCTGTCTTGGTCTTGAGTTGCAATGGAGTCTTGTGTTCAAAGCCTTTAAACATGTTGACTCTATTTCACACAAAAGCTATTTCATGGATTTTCTTAAGACATTGGGAAGATCAAAACAATTCTGTCGCTCCAGCTCACCTTGAAGAAGAATCCACAGCACATCTTTTGGTCTTTTCCATACGTGTCTCCTCCTGCCTCTCCCTCTCCTTCGCCGTCTCCCGTCGTCTCCTTGCTGCCGGGTCGTCCTTCTGGAGGTTTCAGCCCAGACAGAGTCACCTCCACCAGGTGTCTTCTGTCCTGGGGCTCTCCCTTGACCCGGCTGCCTGTGGGCCCTTGGATCTCAGACACCGGTTGACACAACACCTCTGACGACTGTGTTTGCTTGACTTCGCCCTTTCTTTCCTCCTGTCGCTCGTCTTCCTTCTCTTTGGCTGCTTCTTCAGTAGACAGCTGAGGAGTGCCAGCACTCTTCTTTACCACTACGTCTTCTTTGTCCTGAGTGTTTTCTTTGTTGTCCTTGGTCTCTTCGTTCCTGCTTTCCAGAGGCCCCTCGTCGTGGCCCAGGTACGCAAACGGGCTGTCCTGGTTTTGGCTGGGGGTGAAACGTCTTAGTCTGGGTATGCTGTCCACTGAGGTCTGGGTGTTGAGCATTCGACTGAAAGGTGTGACCTTCAGATCATTTGGTCGTGGAGTCCTGGGTGTCCTGGCATGGAAGGAGGCCGGACGGCGCTTGATGCCAGCAGGGGAACGGTTGGGAGTGCGAGGAGAGCCGGAAGAAGAAAGGATGGGAGACAAAGACCCAACCGAGCCTCGTGCTGATCCCCGGCCCGTTACACTGCTGCTACGCAACTCGCGGAGCTGCCTGTGTGGAAGAGAACGCACACGGTCCTGTATGTGTTCACAAACAAAATATATCTTTTTCTTTGTCATGAAGTGATACCTGTGCGGAGATGGAGCAGGAGGAGGAATGACCCAGGATTGTTGCTGTTGCTCTCTCATGGACATGATCGTCTCCTGCTGCTGGGCCAAACGCTGCATCTCTGTCTGCAGGAAGCCCAACGACGTGTTCAGCCTCTCAATGGAGCGAGTGTATTCCGTGAGGTCGATTTCTCCCGGAGACGCGCCTGTATCACCCACCACATTGCATGCACAGGTCAGTCAGTCATTTACCAATATGACTGAGCAACCATATCGAGACCGCCTGATAAGGAAAGTTCTCCCAAGCTGACTCTGTTGCAGTTCGTTTGTGGTCTGAAAGCTGCTGCTGTAGGCATCAACACAGGATACGTGAACCTGCACATACGGACCTTTTCCTGTCAAACTTATCCATGCACTCCAAAGGCTGAATGAACTGCAAGACCTCATCCCACTGGCCATCGAGCACCAGTTGCCTGAAACAGAGACAGTTCATTTTTTAAAACACAGGAAACACATTTTAAATGTCCCAAAAATATCATATAAATGTGGTTCTATAATGTATAACTGAAGAGCGAGGGATTTCCAGAATCTCTGATGAGGCGCGGCAGACCCAGACTGCACGTTGTGGTTACTGCCGTTGAGTTCACCTACCTGAGGAAGAGCATGTCGTCTGAGTAGAGCCCGTTGATGACGCCGCTCTCCTTCTCCAGAGCCAGCATGCTGATGTGCAACTTCCTGGAGTTGAGAAAGTCCAGGATCGCCTTGATGATCTCCACCTCCTTCACATTTATGGTTTCCTCCGCTGTCATGGTGACGACGGGCTGACAATGACGGACACACACACACACACACACACACACACACGAAAACTAACAAAATCAGTTGAAGTTTGGTCCCAAGTCTTGAATAAAAGTGATTTTTTAAATATGTGCAACATGTAGAATACATCAATATCAGAAAATATCCCGATTGATATTGAGATAATGATTTCTGCCACATTGCCCAGCACTAGTAGCAAGTTGGAGGAAGCATCTGAAATGCATAAAAGTATAAGCATAGAGATCATCAGTGGCTCGACTGGAAAGCTCCTAAACATGCATGTGTGGAACTGTACGCATCTGAAATGAATGCACACATCTCACACTGGCCTACTTCTCCTTTATGAACCCAAATGTACAGATTTCCATCCAAAATGCAGTCACACATCTCACATTCGTGTTAAATATTGATGGAGCAAAGGTGTACAAGGTGACAGCAGTGCAGTCTGTTGTGATTTGCAACAAGCTCTTGTTTGCGTACTGACTTTATCTTCAGGCTCCACCTAATCGAGTACATCAGGTGGTGTCCAGATGGACTGAGCCTCTGCTTAGGAGGTATTTGTATGCTCTTCAACCTTTGATTTATCTATCCTGCATCAAACATCTGACATATGACACGAGGAGTCCAGCTTTTCCTCGTCAGATGATCGTGAGCCATGTTCGTCCTTAATCACATTCCACATAAGTCTGATGAACACATAAGCTCGTACAGAGGCTGAGATGAAACAAAACAGCGACTTCTGTATTCAACTTAGCCTGAAAGGATGCACTCTCCTCCACATGTCATCGAAATATCTCTGATCTTATTGCCATGACAGTGAGTAGCCTCTCGTGCATCATGGCCATCTATCGATCAACAACTGCTACAAAACACAGACAAATCTATTCTGGCCAGCTGAGAAGTAATCAAACACACACACGCAAGCACTGCAGTCCTGCTAAGCTAGCATGAGAGGAGGCTAACAACACTGGCACTGAGCCTCAAGTCAAACAGCATAAGGAGCTTCGGCTACTTGTTGGCTTTGCATAGCTTCTGAATTGAACCACCGGATTACAGCAAAACCAACAAATAGCTGGTTACCGTTGGCGCTCATACAAAGCGGACTAATGCGGGTTGGTAGGAGGGGACACCGAGTAGCTAGCCAGGCCGAAGGGGAGCGAGAGGCATCCTCCTGTGGTAGCTGGACGGGCGGGGTGCGCACTGACAGCTTCCTCTGGAACAACACGAGCAGTGCTGCGTTTAATGCTCACCTTGTTTCTAAAGATGCATGGGATGAAAAAAACAAGTCCCCCGCGTGTTTCCTTTCGCTGTGGACAGACGCTGTCACGACGAGGTGTTGTCAGCGGTGTTTGTCTGTTGTCCTGTCTGTTCCTCGGCCTCTTCTGACTGCGTCCCCTCCCTGCTGGATCTTTCTCTGCCGCTCCGGTGCTGCCCAGCCCTGCCTGCTGCTGTCTGCAGGAGCGCCGCCTCCATCCATCCTGCGCGCACACCCGCGCGCACGCGCACACACACACACACACACACACACACACACTCAAACTTCACGCCAGCAGCAAGAGCTCAACATGGTACTAGCAACAAATCAAATACGTACAGATGAATGAAGTGAGATGAACCTTGTCAGATGTCATGTGAGAACATTGTTTATGAATGAAACGGTGGCGTCCACAGAGGTTGAAATGGGGCCCTTTTCATCTGTTGTGCCAAAAAGCCCTTTTCGATTCATTTTTTTTTGAGGTACTTTTACTCCACTGTAAATACAAAATATAAATGAATTAATATATTATAATGTATCATTATGGATTAAGCTACAGAGTAGTGTATACAGTAGACATGAGCCCCATCTTTACCAGCGGTAACATTAGTAATCCTTACACAATGATATTATAGATATTATTCTGACATGAGCCATTCTGTATTAACAACACTTCAGGTATTTTGATTCCAGTACTTCTGTGCTTTTACTTCAGTAAGATTTTAAGAGCAGTACTTTTACTTCCTAACCAATGGAAGACATTCGTGGACGTTGTTAGTCCTCTGCATGTCTGCAGTGTCCTGTTTTTGCATCAAACTTTATTTTTATAAGATTCCATTTGATTGATTTATTAGACAATTGTCTCCAAGATGTGTGAGAGGACATTTTGTTTTATTATCCCAAACAAAGGAATAAACAGCTTTCTCCAATTCAAACAATGTACTGTAAACACGTTCTAAATGTCTTTGGCATTTCTGTCTTCTATTTTCTGTTAATTATCAGCCAACATACTGTAGACACCAATATATCTGCAATGAGCTAATATTGGCTGATACATGGGTCCAGCTGATTATCCATCAATAAGATCAATATGAGGATATGAGGAAACACGTGCAGATTTTTTGAACACTATTTTCTGTTATATTTAACAGCCTTAAGTCTGTGGTATTCAGTGTCTTGCCACAGCAGGCTTCAGTCTGGACACAGATACACTACAAGTGTCCCTCCGATGGTCTGTGTGTGTGCAGCCTACAAGGCACAGTAATGATGACACTGTCCTGTTATTTACTGAGCTCTTGTGGTGGTAGAAGGATATCATGTCAGTTTAAATGAGGTTACTATTCCACCTAAATCAATCAACACAGGGATTTGAAACCATGAATACTGTTGATAGCTGGCATTTTAATAAAGCTCAAAGGAATAGAAAAACAACATAAACCCATGAGCAGTTGCGCATATTTAGTAAATTGAACAAAAAATGAATTCAGAGTTGGAAATAATACAATGGTTTTCTCAGTATGCTTTATGGATTTCATACAATACCACAATAAAACCTCATTAAGATTTCATACACCTTGCCTTTGCTTTCAACACACTTCCTTCAACGGCTGTACTGCTTCATTCGTACACACCTCCAACAGGTCAATGTCATTACAAAATATACTTCTATATGCCAAAATATATATGTACAGTGCCAACACATGCGGAAGGAACATGTGATCAAAAGTAATGTAAAAGTAAAGTAACAAGCATGACGGTCCTGACGACAGTGGACAGGGTCTTGGGGAAGCATCGTGGGTGAATTCATATATTTACAATCTACTTTGAGGGTAAACAAGCTCTAACAGTTAAGACAACATCCACATTAAAGTGGCTTTTTAAGTGTTTGTTAGTTCCAACTGCAACATGGTCGATGGTGATTAGTCCAATTACGCTTAAACTGCACAGACTGATGACACAGGGTGGGACTTCCGTCTATATTCTACTACTGATGATCGTCTTACCAGTGATACTGTTGAGTGATCACACTTTTTGCATTTGTAGCATAATTAAAGGCCCCAAAGGACAACATACTGATACACAGACGTGATAAATTATAAAAGCTACAAGTGGACTCGCTCATTTTGGATGGATCTGCCATCATATACAAACTTCACTTATATATACGTACAGTATATTATGTTTCTCTGAATAAAATCTAAGACGCCTTTCAGAATATCTTCGAAGCATGATCAAAATGAAATAAATTAAGAGTCTATAGCCGGTGCTTTCCAGAATTGTTTCACGGCGCTCCAGATGCTCAATACTCTCATCATTCCACACTTTTGGAAAGTAATTGCAATCGCCAGCTGAGGTACTTTCCTCACTCTTCACTATACACACACATACACAAAAACTGTTTATACATTTTTCTGTCACATGTAAAAAAAAAAGGAAAGAAAGCAAGAACTACAAAAACGTGCCTGTGTTGTGGAGCAGCACAATTCTCATAAAAAAATGCTGCCTCTACCTGATCACGGATCAGACAGGCCACCCTTGCAACAACCTGCCTGAGGGCGGCGTAATCTGATCCCAGACCTGCGAGTGCACACAAACTCTCCTTTATCACAACAGTCTTTTTTTTTTTAACAGGTGCTGACAAACTCACACCGACACTCACAGCGTATCCAAATGACACAAAACAAGCATAAGGCCACACATGATCAACTTATAGAAACCAAAGTGCCTCTTTGTGAGGCGTGACATTCAGTGCTTCAGTGGTTCAACTAGGTAAGGCATTGGTCCGCCTTTTGTTTTCTTATCCTTTTTTTTGGCACGTGAGAACATTGATACACATGCTGACAAGTAAACACTTGTGTCCCGTTTAATTAGTCCAGAGCGTAACAGTCAACTCTGTAACAACAATGTCTGTGAGGCCCACTTGTGTTCTACATTCCAGTTGTGAAATATTACAGTGAGACCATGTGTCCTTTCAATGAAAATGTAAAACTAACACACACAAATGATCCTGTGCTCGTTCCAGAGAAGCGTGTCCAAATCTTGCCCGGCCGTCTGGTGCTACTTAGTGTGCCGTTTTTTGGGCGTGGCCTGCTTCTTGGTTTGCCACAGATGGCTGGCGATGGTGATGGCGTCCACACTGGCGGACATGGTTTTGGCCGGGATCAGGCTGAACTGCTTTCTGTCCGAGTTGTACTTATACAGGCCCTCGATCATCTTGATCGTGATGCTCTTCGGCCCGATGCCGGCCAGTTTGGTGATCTCCTCTGTCTCCGGGCAGTAGGCGTACACGGACCTGAACTGGCATCCGGCGTCACGGAACAACAGAAGGAAGTTATTGGCTTCGGATTTCTCGATTTCCTGCACAAAACCAAAGAGAAAAGTCATTGTTTAGTGCAGCATATTTCATGCAGAAAAACACAGACACACGTATTTGCAAAACATACATCAAGTATCTTGTTCTTCTGGCCTTCGTTGACCTTGCCAGCCAGGCAGCAGTGAGCCAGGGCATTCTGGATGATGTACTTGTTGGACTTGGCACTCGGCTCCTTGTATAGTTTAGGTCCTGTGGGAAGAAAGCCCGCGCATGAGATTGCAAAAATCTCTGTGTAAATCTCGACAAACTATGTAATAATTGCAGGTATGTCTTCTACCTGTGTACTCATTGTTGGAGGGAGTGGATGAGGTGGTGGAGTCGTTTTCCCAATCCTTCTCTCCGTTGCGACCATCAGTCGAAGGACAAGAAGAAAAACCTTCTGCAGAGTCCGGCCTGGAGACGATCACATACAGACCGACAAATGACACGCGGACATGACAAAAACCCACAACAAACACGAAAAGGTTGATGCACATAAGCATGTATGGAAGCGTATGCCGACAGATTGCACAAACAGCCATGCACACACAGTTATTAAACACACACACATACACAGAGAGAGAGATGTGGTAAAACAAGGTCAGACGTTGTGACATAATTCTCAAACCCTGCCTGTTGTCTTGCATTACATCACACTGAACCGACCCAGCTGTGCAGCGAGACGCAGAGAGGCCTGTTCAGCCAAGCAAAGTCTCAGTGATGTCTTTATGGTTTCTGTGAGGCATGAGCTCAGGTACTTGTGGAGGAAACAGCAAACACAGCGGTGAAAGGCAGAGCAGCCAACAGAAGAGAAGAGAGAAAAGAGCAGCCGGAGAACAATACTGCGAAACAGCGGAAGAGGATAGAGAGCAGGAGAACCGAGGCGAAAACATCTCAGCCACACAGGTCCCATATGTACGTCGATGCAGAAGCAAAACAAACGGCAGTGATGTCATTTGTCAAATGATTTCACTGTTGACAAATCCGTCTACTTTTTATGTGAGTCTGTGTTGAAAGAACGTCGGATGAAAATCAGGCTTAAGTCACATGGAGCTAATTCTACATGAAGCCACATCCGGTTCACTTTGTCTGTTGAATCACTTTTTTCGGAGCATTACTAACCTTCCCTTTCTTTCTTTGGGGGAGCTTAGAAAGAACGGGATATGGGCTAGTTTATTGCCTCTGAGGGACGCATGCAAAATAGAGGGAGAAATGAGAGAGGGATACAAGAGAATCAAGAGTGTAAGCCTCATAAAAGTCAAGACTTAACAATTAAGAAAAAATAACTTAAACGTCATAAAACACCCCGTGACATTAAAGCCACGGCAGAGTATATGATATCTGGGTGTCACAAATGAAATATGGGGTTGTGAAGTTTTACAATTTTAATTGTGGTGGAAATAAACTCAGGGACTGTGAACTGCACAAACCCACTGCAATATTACAAAAGGTAAAAATGAAAGAAGTAATTCTGAACTACTTGTTGTAGTTAAACAGATATTATAAAACATACATGACTAGTGTGATACTGTGAGATCTATACTTCTTCTTCTGCTACACAAGAATAAAATACTGTTGAAAGGAACTTAAAGACAAGATTGATGAAAACGGCCTGACAGCTTCAACTGTGTCATCTTGGTTGTTGGTAAATTATTACGTGACAATTGTAACATTTCTTTATATTATGTTTCCCCCTAAAACAGAGGCGTAGTTCTTTGGGTTTTATTGACAAAGGCAGGTGCAGACAGAGTATTTGTGCTTTGTGATTTGTAAATCAAGAGCAAGGTAAGAGAGTCTAGAATCCACGCTACAGGCACAGAGTGGGTTCTTACCTGCTGTTCTTCCTGTTATTTGGGTGGTCTCTGTCGTGGTCAGCCAGATTGAGAGACGCCAAAGAAACACTCGACACTGAGAATCCTCGAGGACGCACCCCTGCAACACAAGGAACGCTCAAGCACGGCTCAGTAATGCAGCCAGAAGTGTGTGTTTGTGCATACGCTTTGTATGTTGCTCACCTGTGGCTCTCACGGGGGGCGTAGGCGACTCCATGACGTCCCTGTGGATGGACTTGGGCCGCGGCTTCTTCTTCAGGCTTCCAGATCGGGGCTTGATGACCTCGTCCATGTTCTCCTCCAGCTTGAGCTGGTTCCTCCTCAAAAACTCGTGCTTGATGTAATCCCTCCTCGCCTTCTCATTATCCTTCTTCTGCAGCTCCTCCTCTGCTTTCAACCTGGAGCAGGAGACAGAGGTACAGATGTATTGTGTGACTGCACACTCAAGTTCAAAAGACACACTGTATGTGTTGATGCTACAGACATGGGGACAGTGTTAGCGTTGGCAAAAAGAGTCAAAGTAAAACAGACCGTGCAGACTCCTTCTTCTGCTCCTGGTCCAGCTCCTGCTGTTGCTTCTTCACCTGAGTCTCCTTCTCCCTCCGAAGCCTCTTCTCCAGCAGAGCTGCTTTCTTTGCTGCCATGTCCTCCTCCCCTTTCACATCATCCTGGTGTTTAAACGGGTGGGGAACACACAAAATAGATGGAGAGATATTTCCACTGCATCTTTAATACTTTCATGAAAAGCTGGCAGTCCTGTTAACTCAGCAGATTAATTATTACCGTGTATTAAGATTCTTCCTGTCGGTGCTACCTGCATATAGCACCATAAGGCTGTATACACTGTATTATTAACGAGAAGTTAATAATACAGTGTATAACAAGTGTATACCGAGGAGTTAAACTTCAGTTGAAAAGCACGTTTTCACAGCAGACATTGTGACTTGTCAAAAATGTTAAAACAATTAGATGGGAATATTGAATTAAAAATCTGTGATGATAAAATGTAAAGGGTTTTTTAGCCAAAATTCCTCTGGGTTCTGATCCATCATAAAATAACACGGAGACGACATATTGACGATATTAATGGGACAATTTCAAATTCAATAGCAATACCGTATAAATCTATAATGTATGAACTTATAAAGCTTGCATATCATTTATTGCTCACTTATACTTCCTCACATATCTTATTGTGTGGAGGTCAACCTATAAAACATTTATCAATTCAACAGCCTTGTTACAAAACCGAGCTATACCTCTTATGAATAAGGCTGGTTATTATGATCACACAAATCCATTGTTTCTAAAATCTCATGTTATGAAATTCAATGAGTTGGTGTCTTATAAAATAATGCAAACAATGTTCAGAGCTAAAGCAAAGTCACTGCCAGACTTAGCTAATGACGTGCTAACGTTAGCTAATGACGTGCTAACGTTAGCTAATGACGTGCTAACGTTAGCTAATGACGTGCTAACGTTAGCTAATGACGTGCTAACGTTAGCTAATGACGTGCTAACATAACGTACGCAGCTCTGCAGGTTTTTACCATGTTTTTATGAATGGCCAGTCTGTGTTCGAGGCCCGGGACTGGGCGAAGGGGTACGGAGCCATCACTAATGTTACCAGTGCCACCTGTTCCTTTCATTTATGACGAGTCAAAATGTCTGCTGTCAAAAAGTTTGTTATAAATGTGATTCTCGCATGGCCAGCAAGATTTATGCTTGCAAGTTCGCTAAGATGGACAGACCTTTGACTGGAAGAAAAGACAAACTGGTGATCATCATGGGAACATCAGTCCAACATATTAAAAAGCCTGTCTTGGTCTTGAGTTGCAATGGAGTCTTGTGTTCAAAGCCTTTAAACATGTTGACTCTATTTCACACAAAAGCTATTTCATGGATTTTCTTAAGACATTGGGAAGATCAAAACAATTCTGTCGCTCCAGCTCACCTTGAAGAAGAATCCACAGCACATCTTTTGGTCTTTTCCATACGTGTCTCCTCCTGCCTCTCCCTCTCCTTCGCCGTCTCCCGTCGTCTCCTTGCTGCCGGGTCGTCCTTCTGGAGGTTTCAGCCCAGACAGAGTCACCTCCACCAGGTGTCTTCTGTCCTGGGGCTCTCCCTTGACCCGGCTGCCTGTGGGCCCTTGGATCTCAGACACCGGTTGACACAACACCTCTGACGACTGTGTTTGCTTGACTTCGCCCTTTCTTTTCTCCTGTCGCTCGTCTTCCTTCTCTTTGGCTGCTTCTTCAGTAGACAGCTGAGGAGTGCCAGCACTCTTCTTTACCACTACGTCTTCTTTGTCCTGAGTGTTTTCTTTGTTGTCCTTGGTCTCTTCGTTCCTGCTTTCCAGAGGCCCCTCGTCGTGGCCCAGGTACGCAAACGGGCTGTCCTGGTTTTGGCTGGGGGTGAAACGTCTTAGTCTGGGTATGCTGTCCACTGAGGTCTGGGTGTTGAGCATTCGACTGAAAGGTGTGACCTTCAGATCATTTGGTCGTGGAGTCCTGGGTGTCCTGGCATGGAAGGAGGCCGGACGGCGCTTGATGCCAGCAGGGGAACGGTTGGGAGTGCGAGGAGAGCCGGAAGAAGAAAGGATGGGAGACAAAGACCCAACCGAGCCTCGTGCTGATCCCCGGCCCGTTACACTGCTGCTACGCAACTCGCGGAGCTGCCTGTGTGGAAGAGAACGCACACGGTCCTGTATGTGTTCACAAACAAAATATATCTTTTTCTTTGTCATGAAGTGATACCTGTGCGGAGATGGAGCAGGAGGAGGAATGACCCAGGATTGTTGCTGTTGCTCTCTCATGGACATGATCGTCTCCTGCTGCTGGGCCAAACGCTGCATCTCTGTCTGCAGGAAGCCCAACGACGTGTTCAGCCTCTCAATGGAGCGAGTGTATTCCGTGAGGTCGATTTCTCCCGGAGACGCGCCTGTATCACCCACCACATTGCATGCACAGGTCAGTCAGTCATTTACCAATATGACTGAGCAACCATATCGAGACCGCCTGATAAGGAAAGTTCTCCCAAGCTGACTCTGTTGCAGTTCGTTTGTGGTCTGAAAGCTGCTGCTGTAGGCATCAACACAGGATACGTGAACCTGCACATACGGACCTTTTCCTGTCAAACTTATCCATGCACTCCAAAGGCTGAATGAACTGCAAGACCTCATCCCACTGGCCATCGAGCACCAGTTGCCTGAAACAGAGACAGTTCATTTTTTAAAACACAGGAAACACATTTTAAATGTCCCAAAAATATCATATAAATGTGGTTCTATAATGTATAACTGAAGAGCGAGGGATTTCCAGAATCTCTGATGAGGCGCGGCAGACCCAGACTGCACGTTGTGGTTACTGCCGTTGAGTTCACCTACCTGAGGAAGAGCATGTCGTCTGAGTAGAGCCCGTTGATGACGCCGCTCTCCTTCTCCAGAGCCAGCATGCTGATGTGCAACTTCCTGGAGTTGAGAAAGTCCAGGATCGCCTTGATGATCTCCACCTCCTTCACATTTATGGTTTCCTCCGCTGTCATGGTGACGACGGGCTGACAATGACGGACACACACACACACACACACACACACACACACACACGAAAACTAACAAAATCAGTTGAAGTTTGGTCCCAAGTCTTGAATAAAAGTGATTTTTTAAATATGTGCAACATGTAGAATACATCAATATCAGAAAATATCCCGATTGATATTGAGATAATGATTTCTGCCACATTGCCCAGCACTAGTAGCAAGTTGGAGGAAGCATCTGAAATGCATAAAAGTATAAGCATAGAGATCATCAGTGGCTCGACTGGAAAGCTCCTAAACATGCATGTGTGGAACTGTACGCATCTGAAATGAATGCACACATCTCACACTGGCCTACTTCTCCTTTATGAACCCAAATGTACAGATTTCCATCCAAAATGCAGTCACACATCTCACATTCGTGTTAAATATTGATGGAGCAAAGGTGTACAAGGTGACAGCAGTGCAGTCTGTTGTGATTTGCAACAAGCTCTTGTTTGCGTACTGACTTTATCTTCAGGCTCCACCTAATCGAGTACATCAGGTGGTGTCCAGATGGACTGAGCCTCTGCTTAGGAGGTATTTGTATGCTCTTCAACCTTTGATTTATCTATCCTGCATCAAACATCTGACATATGACACGAGGAGTCCAGCTTTTCCTCGTCAGATGATCGTGAGCCATGTTCGTCCTTAATCACATTCCACATAAGTCTGATGAACACATAAGCTCGTACAGAGGCTGAGATGAAACAAAACAGCGACTTCTGTATTCAACTTAGCCTGAAAGGATGCACTCTCCTCCACATGTCATCGAAATATCTCTGATCTTATTGCCATGACAGTGAGTAGCCTCTCGTGCATCATGGCCATCTATCGATCAACAACTGCTACAAAACACAGACAAATCTATTCTGGCCAGCTGAGAAGTAATCAAACACACACACGCAAGCACTGCAGTCCTGCTAAGCTAGCATGAGAGGAGGCTAACAACAGTGGCACTGAGCCTCAAGTCAAACAGCATAAGGAGCTTCGGCTACTTGTTGGCTTTGCATAGCTTCTGAATTGAACCACCGGATTACAGCAAAACCAACAAATAGCTGGTTACCGTTGGCGCTCATACAAAGCGGACTAATGTGGGTTGGTAGGAGGGGAGACCGAGTAGCTAGCCAGGCCGAAGGGGCGCGAGAGGCATCCTCCTGTGGTAGCTGGACGGGCGGGGTGCGCACTGACAGCTTCCTCTGGAACAACACGAGCAGTGCTGCGTTTAATGCTCACCTTGTTTCTAAAGATGCATGGGATGAAAAAAACAAGTCCCCCGCGTGTTTCCTTTCGCTGTGGACAGACGCTGTCACGACGAGGTGTTGTCAGCGGTGTTTGTCTGTTGTCCTGTCTGTTCCTCGGCCTCTTCTGACTGCGTCCCCTCCCTGCTGGATCTTTCTCTGCCGCTCCGGTGCTGCCCAGCCCTGCCTGCTGCTGTCTGCAGGAGCGCCGCCTCCATCCATCCTGCGCGCACACACGCGCGCACGCGCGCACGCGCACACACACACACACACACACACACACACACACACACACACACTCAAACTTCACGCCAGCAGCAAGAGCTCAACATGGTACTAGCAACAAATCAAATACGTACAGATGAATGAAGTGAGATGAACCTTGTCAGATGTCATGTGAGAACATTGTTGATGAATGAAACGGTGGCGTCCACAGAGGTTGAAATGGGGCCCTTTTCATCTGTTGTGCCAAAAAGCCCTTTTCGATTCATTTTTTTTTGAGGTACTTTTACTCCACTGTAAATACAAAATATAAATGAATTTATATATTATAATGTATCATTATGGATTAAGCTACAGAGTAGTGTATACAGTAGACATGAGCCCCATCTTTACCAGCGGTAACATTAGTAATCCTTACACAATGATATTATAGATATTATTCTGACATGAGCCATTCTGTATTAACAATACTTCAGGTATTTTGATTCCAGTACTTCTGTGCTTTTACTTCAGTAAGATTTTAAGAGCAGTACTTTTACTTCCTAACCAATGGAAGACATTCGTGGACGTTGTTAGTCCTCTGTATGTCTGCAGTGTCCTGTCTTCATTAACACGGACCCTCTGTGGCCCCTCGGTGAACCTCTCTCCCATCAAGTCTCTATCCAACACTGGTCGGATTCATAATTAAATAGATAATTCCCACAATCCACACAAAACCACACATCACATCTATGAATTGTTTATGTCTAAATGCTATACAGGAATTTATAGTGATATTTTTGCATACAACTTTATTTTTATAAGATTCCATTTGATTGATTTATTAGACAATTGTCTCCAAGATGTGTGAGAGGACATTTTGTTTTATTATCCCTAACAAAGGAATAAACAGCTTTCTCCAATTCAAACAATGTACTGTAAACACGTTCTAAATGTCTTTGGCATTTCTGTCTTCTATTTTCTGTTAATTATCAGCCGACATACTGTAGACACCAATATATCTGCAATGAGCTAATATTGGCTGATACATGGGTCCAGCTGATTATCCATCAATAAGATCAATAAGAGGATATGAGGAAACACGTGCAGATTTTTTGAACACTATTTTCTGTTATATTTAACAGCCTTAAGTCTGTGGTATTCAGTGTCTTGCCACAGCAGGCTTCAGTCTGGACACAGATACACTACAAGTGTCCCTCCGATGGTCTGTGTGTGTGCAGCCTACAAGGCACAGTAATGATGACACTGTCCTGTTATTTACTGAGCTCTTGTGGTGGTAGAAGGATATCATGTCAGTTTAAATGAGGTTACTATTCCACCTAAATCAATCAAGACAGGGATTTGAAACCATGACTACTGTTGATAGCTGGCATTTTAATAAAGCTCAAAGGAATAGAAAAACAAAATAAACCCATGAGCAGTTGCGCATATTTAGTAAATTGAACAAAAAATGAATTCAGAGTTGGAAAAAATACAATGGTTTTCTCAGTATGCTTTATGGATTTCATACAATACCACAATAAAACCTCATTAAGATTTCATACACCTTGCCTTTGCTTTCAACACACTTCCTTCAACGGCTGTACTGCTTCATTCGTACACACCTCCAACAGGTCAATGTCATTACAAAATATACTTCTATATGCCAAAATATATATGTACAGTGCCAACACATGCGGAAGGAACATGTGATCAAAAGTAATGTAAAAGTAAAGTAACAAGCATGACGGTCCTGACGACAGTGGACAGGGTCTTGGGGAAGCATCGTGGGTGAATTCATATATTTACAATCTACTTTGAGGGTAAACAAGCTCTAACAGTTAAGACAACATCCACATTAAAGTGGCTTTTTAAGTGTTTGTTAGTTCCAACTGCAACATGGTCGATGGTGATTAGTCCAAATACGCTTAAACTGCACAGACTGATGACACAGGGTGGGACTTCCGTCTATATTCTACTACTGATGATCGTCTTACCAGTGATACTGTTGAGTGATCACACTTTTTGCATTTGTAGCATAATTAAAGGCCCCAAAGGACAACATACTGATACACAGACGTGATAAATTATAAAAGCTACAAGTGGACTCGCTCATTTTGGATGGATCTGCCATCATATACAAACTTCACTTATATATACGTACAGTATATTATGTTTCTCTGAATAAAATCTAAGACGCCTTTCAGAATATCTTCGAAGCATGATCAAAATGAAATAAATTAAGAGTCTATAGCCGGTGCTTTCCAGAATTGTTTCACGGCGCTCCAGATGCTCAATACTCTCATCATTCCACACTTTTGGAAAGTAATTGCAATCGCCAGCTGAGGTACTTTCCTCACTCTTCACTATACACACACATACACAAATTTGAACTGTTTATACATTTTTCTGTCACATGTAAAAAAAAAAGGAAAGAAAGCAAGAACTACAAAAACGTGCCTGTGTTGTGGAGCAGCACAATTCTCATTAAAAAATGCTGCCTCTACCTGATCACGGATCAGACAGGCCACCCTTGCAACAACCTGCCTGAGGGCGGCGTAATCTGATCCCAGACCTGCGAGTGCACACAAACTCTCCTTTATCACAACAGTCTTTTTTTTTTTAACAGGTGCTGACAAACTCACACCGACACTCACAGCGTATCCAAATGACACAAAACAAGCATAAGGCCACACATGATCAACTTATAGAAACCAAAGTGCCTCTTTGTGAGGCGTGACATTCAGTGCTTCAGTGGTTCAACTAGGTAAGGCATTGGTCCGCCTTTTGTTTTCTTATCCTTTTTTTTGGCACGTGAGAACATTGATACACATGCTGACAAGTAAACACTTGTGTCCCGTTTAATTAGTCCAGAGCGTAACAGTCAACTCTGTAACAACAATGTCTGTGAGGCCCACTTGTGTTCTACATTCCAGTTGTGAAATATTACAGTGAGACCATGTGTCCTTTCAATGAAAATGTAAAACTAACACACACAAATGATCCTGTGCTCGTTCCAGAGAAGCGTGTCCAAATCTTGCCCGGCCGTCTGGTGCTACTTAGTGTGCCGTTTTTTGGGCGTGGCCTGCTTCTTGGTTTGCCACAGATGGCTGGCGATGGTGATGGCGTCCACACTGGCGGACATGGTTTTGGCCGGGATCAGGCTGAACTGCTTTCTGTCCGAGTTGTACTTATACAGGCCCTCGATCATCTTGATCGTGATGCTCTTCGGCCCGATGCCGGCCAGTTTGGTGATCTCCTCTGTCTCCGGGCAGTAGGCGTACACGGACCTGAACTGGCATCCGGCGTCACGGAACAACAGAAGGAAGTTATTGGCTTCGGATTTCTCGATTTCCTGCACAAAACCAAAGAGAAAAGTCATCGTTTAGTGCAGCATATTTCATGCAGAAAAACACAGACACACGTATTTGCAAAACATACATCAAGTATCTTGTTCTTCTGGCCTTCGTTGACCTTGCCAGCCAGGCAGCAGTGAGCCAGGGCATTCTGGATGATGTACTTGTTGGACTTGGCACTCGGCTCCTTGTATAGTTTAGGTCCTGTGGGAAGAAAGCCCGCGCATGAGATTGCAAAAATCTCTGTGTAAATCTCGACAAACTATGTAATAATTGCAGGTATGTCTTCTACCTGTGTACTCATTGTTGGAGGGAGTGGATGAGGTGGTGGAGTCGTTTTCCCAATCCTTCTCTCCGTTGCGACCATCAGTCGAAGGACAAGAAGAAAAACCTTCTGCAGAGTCCGGCCTGGAGACGATCACATACAGACCGACAAATGACACGCGGACATGACAAAAACCCACAACAAACACGAAAAGGTTGATGCACATAAGCATGTATGGAAGCGTATGCCGACAGATTGCACAAACAGCCATGCACACACAGTTATTAAACACACACACATACACAGAGAGAGAGATGTGGTAAAACAAGGTCAGACGTTGTGACATAATTCTCAAACCCTGCCTGTTGTCTTGCATTACATCACACTGAACCGACCCAGCTGTGCAGCGAGACGCAGAGAGGCCTGTTCAGCCAAGCAAAGTCTCAGTGATGTCTTTATGGTTTCTGTGAGGCATGAGCTCAGGTACTTGTGGAGGAAACAGCAAACACAGCGGTGAAAGGCAGAGCAGCCAACAGAAGAGAAGAGAGAAAAGAGCAGCCGGAGAACAATACTGCGAAACAGCGGAAGAGGATAGAGAGCAGGAGAACCGAGGCGAAAACATCTCAGCCACACAGGTCCCATATGTACGTCGATGCAGAAGCAAAACAAACGGCAGTGATGTCATTTGTCAAATGATTTCACTGTTGACAAATCCGTCTACTTTTTATGTGAGTCTGTGTTGAAAGAACGTCGGATGAAAATCAGGCTTAAGTCACATGGAGCTAATTCTACATGAAGCCACATCCGGTTCACTTTGTCTGTTGAATCACTTTTTTCGGAGCATTACTAACCTTCCCTTTCTTTCTTTGGGGGAGCTTAGAAAGAACGGGATATGGGCTAGTTTATTGCCTCTGAGGGACGCATGCAAAATAGAGGGAGAAATGAGAGAGGGATACAAGAGAATCAAGAGTGTAAGCCTCATAAAAGTCAAGACTTAACAATTAAGAAAAAATAACTTAAACGTCATAAAACACCCCGTGACATTAAAGCCACGGCAGAGTATATGATATCTGGGTGTCACAAATGAAATATGGGGTTGTGAAGTTTTACAATTTTAATTGTGGTGGAAATAAACTCAGGGACTGTGAACTGCACAAACCCACTGCAATATTACAAAAGGTAAAAATGAAAGAAGTAATTCTGAACTACTTGTTGTAGTTAAACAGATATTATAAACATACATGACTAGTGTGATACTGTGAGATCTATACTTCTTCTTCTGCTACACAAGAATAAAATACTGTTGAAAGGAACTTAAAGACAAGATTGATGAAAACGGCCTGACAGCTTCAACTGTGTCATCTTGGTTGTTGGTAAATTATTACGTGACAATTGTAACATTTCTTTATATTATGTTTCCCCCTAAAACAGAGGCGTAGTTCTTTGGGTTTTATTGACAAAGGCAGGTGCAGACAGAGTATTTGTGCTTTGTGATTTGTAAATCAAGAGCAAGGTAAGAGAGTCTAGAATCCACGCTACAGGCACAGAGTGGGTTCTTACCTGCTGTTCTTCCTGTTATTTGGGTGGTCTCTGTCGTGGTCAGCCAGATTGAGAGACGCCAAAGAAACACTCGACACTGAGAATCCTCGAGGACGCACCCCTGCAACACAAGGAACGCTCAAGCACGGCTCAGTAATGCAGCCAGAAGTGTGTGTTTGTGCATACGCTTTGTATGTTGCTCACCTGTGGCTCTCACGGGGGGCGTAGGCGACTCCATGACGTCCCTGTGGATGGACTTGGGCCGCGGCTTCTTCTTCAGGCTTCCAGATCGGGGCTTGATGACCTCGTCCATGTTCTCCTCCAGCTTGAGCTGGTTCCTCCTCAAAAACTCGTGCTTGATGTAATCCCTCCTCGCCTTCTCATTATCCTTCTTCTGCAGCTCCTCCTCTGCTTTCAACCTGGAGCAGGAGACAGAGGTACAGATGTATTGTGTGACTGCACACTCAAGTTCAAAAGACACACTGTATGTGTTGATGCTACAGACATGGGGACAGTGTTAGCGTTGGCAAAAAGAGTCAAAGTAAAACAGACCGTGCAGACTCCTTCTTCTGCTCCTGGTCCAGCTCCTGCTGTTGCTTCTTCACCTGAGTCTCCTTCTCCCTCCGAAGCCTCTTCTCCAGCAGAGCTGCTTTCTTTGCTGCCATGTCCTCCTCCCCTTTCACATCATCCTGGTGTTTAAACGGGTGGGGAACACACAAAATAGATGGAGAGATATTTCCACTGCATCTTTAATACTTTCATGAAAAGCTGGCAGTCCTGTTAACTCAGCAGATTAATTATTACCGTGTATTAAGATTCTTCCTGTCGGTGCTACCTGCATATAGCACCATAAGGCTGTATACACTGTATTATTAACGAGAAGTTAATAATACAGTGTATTGTAAATAAAAATATACATTCATTCAATGTTAAACACAGCTTATACGCGGATATGTGAGTTCTAGTACAAGAAGGTCAAAAACGCCAGGTGGGGCACTCTCGCACTCGCCTGAACAAAGTGGAAATTACTAGAACTCTGAAGGATAGCTTTTGCCCCAGTTAAATGTCACATAGTCTTACAGAGAACCAGTCTCAACTGCCTGCTCCATCTTAGAGATAGAAAGAGGCGCCCTTGCATATCTAGCGCCTAGCTTATCTAGTTGGCCGAACATAACAATATGCGGCTCAATCAACATCTCACACACTGACGTTCCAGAGAAGGCGGATCCCGGACGTGAGCCAGTGTGGGCGGAGATGCTCAGTGCTCCATCAGGCTATTTGAATGCTAGAAACAAATCCGCCTCCTACTATTGCTTTGACCAATAGGCTCCAAAAGGAGGACCTAATATATGAACGCATGCGCACTCTGTCTAAGCGCCTTTTAGCTTTTCATTCACTCCTACAGAGTGAACTTTTTAGGTCCGTGCACGTTTAACTGCTGGACATAATACTTCTGTCACAAATAAACCTTATTGCTTGAATTGAGCTAAACGCCTCGACCTAAGTCTGTTCACCTGAGTTTTCTCCTCAACATGAGATTTATTCTCAACAGTATAACAAGTGTATACCGAGGAGTTAAACTTCAGTTGAAAAGCACGTTTTCACAGCAGACATTGTGACTTGTCAAAAATGTTAAAACAATTAGATGGGAATATTGAATTAAAAATCTGTGATGATAAAATGTAAAGGGTTTTTTAGCCAAAATTCCTCTGGGTTCTGATCCATCATAAAATAACACGGAGACGACATATTGACGATATTAATGGGACAATTTCAAATTCAATAGCAATACCGTATAAATCTATAATGTATGAACTTATAAAGCTTGCATATCATTTATTGCTCACTTATACTTCCTCACATATCTTATTGTGTGGAGGTCAACCTATAAAACATTTATCAATTCAACAGCCTTGTTACAAAACCGAGCTATACCTCTTATGAATAAGGCTGGTTATTATGATCACACAAATCCATTGTTTCTAAAATCTCATGTTATGAAATTCAATGAGTTGGTGTCTTATAAAATAATGCAAACAATGTTCAGAGCTAAAGCAAAGTCACTGCCAGACTTAGCTAATGACGTGCTAACGTTAGCTAATGACGTGCTAACGTTAGCTAATGACGTGCTAACGTTAGCTAATGACGTGCTAACGTTAGCTAATGACGTGCTAACGTTAGCTAATGACGTGCTAACGTTAGCTAATGACGTGCTAACGTTAGCTAATGACGTGCTAACGTTAGCTAATGACGTACTAACGTTAGCTAATGACGTGATAACGTTAGCTAATGACGTGCTAACGTTAGCTAATGACGTGCTAACGTTAGCTAATGACGTGATAACGTTAGCTAATGACGTGCTAACGTTAGCTAATGACGTGCTAACGTTAGCTAATGACGTGCTAACGTTAGCTAATGACGTGCTAACGTTAGCTAATGACGTGCTAACGTTAGCTAATGACGTGCTAACGTTAGCTAATGACGTGCTAACATAACGTACGCAGCTCTGCAGGTTTTTACCATGTTTTTATGAATGGCCAGTCTGTGTTCGAGGCCCGGGACTGGGCGAAGGGGTACGGAGCCATCACTAATGTTACCAGTGCCACCTGTTCCTTTCATTTATGACGAGTCAAAATGTCTGCTGTCAAAAAGTTTGTTATAAATGTGATTCTCGCATGGCCAGCAAGATTTATGCTTGCAAGTTCGCTAAGATGGACAGACCTTTGACTGGAAGAAAAGACAAACTGGTGATCATCATGGGAACATCAGTCCAACATATTAAAAAGCCTGTCTTGGTCTTGAGTTGCAATGGAGTCTTGTGTTCAAAGCCTTTAAACATGTTGACTCTATTTCACACAAAAGCTATTTCATGGATTTTCTTAAGACATTGGGAAGATCAAAACAATTCTGTCGCTCCAGCTCACCTTGAAGAAGAATCCACAGCACATCTTTTGGTCTTTTCCATACGTGTCTCCTCCTGCCTCTCCCTCTCCTTCGCCGTCTCCCGTCGTCTCCTTGCTGCCGGGTCGTCCTTCTGGAGGTTTCAGCCCAGACAGAGTCACCTCCACCAGGTGTCTTCTGTCCTGGGGCTCTCCCTTGACCCGGCTGCCTGTGGGCCCTTGGATCTCAGACACCGGTTGACACAACACCTCTGACGACTGTGTTTGCTTGACTTCGCCCTTTCTTTTCTCCTGTCGCTCGTCTTCCTTCTCTTTGGCTGCTTCTTCAGTAGACAGCTGAGGAGTGCCAGCACTCTTCTTTACCACTACGTCTTCTTTGTCCTGAGTGTTTTCTTTGTTGTCCTTGGTCTCTTCGTTCCTGCTTTCCAGAGGCCCCTCGTCGTGGCCCAGGTACGCAAACGGGCTGTCCTGGTTTTGGCTGGGGGTGAAACGTCTTAGTCTGGGTATGCTGTCCACTGAGGTCTGGGTGTTGAGCATTCGACTGAAAGGTGTGACCTTCAGATCATTTGGTCGTGGAGTCCTGGGTGTCCTGGCATGGAAGGAGGCCGGACGGCGCTTGATGCCAGCAGGGGAACGGTTGGGAGTGCGAGGAGAGCCGGAAGAAGAAAGGATGGGAGACAAAGACCCAACCGAGCCTCGTGCTGATCCCCGGCCCGTTACACTGCTGCTACGCAACTCGCGGAGCTGCCTGTGTGGAAGAGAACGCACACGGTCCTGTATGTGTTCACAAACAAAATATATCTTTTTCTTTGTCATGAAGTGATACCTGTGCGGAGATGGAGCAGGAGGAGGAATGACCCAGGATTGTTGCTGTTGCTCTCTCATGGACATGATCGTCTCCTGCTGCTGGGCCAAACGCTGCATCTCTGTCTGCAGGAAGCCCAACGACGTGTTCAGCCTCTCAATGGAGCGAGTGTATTCCGTGAGGTCGATTTCTCCCGGAGACGCGCCTGTATCACCCACCACATTGCATGCACAGGTCAGTCAGTCATTTACCAATATGACTGAGCAACCATATCGAGACCGCCTGATAAGGAAAGTTCTCCCAAGCTGACTCTGTTGCAGTTCGTTTGTGGTCTGAAAGCTGCTGCTGTAGGCATCAACACAGGATACGTGAACCTGCACATACGGACCTTTTCCTGTCAAACTTATCCATGCACTCCAAAGGCTGAATGAACTGCAAGACCTCATCCCACTGGCCATCGAGCACCAGTTGCCTGAAACAGAGACAGTTCATTTTTTAAAACACAGGAAACACATTTTAAATGTCCCAAAAATATCATATAAATGTGGTTCTATAATGTATAACTGAAGAGCGAGGGATTTCCAGAATCTCTGATGAGGCGCGGCAGACCCAGACTGCACGTTGTGGTTACTGCCGTTGAGTTCACCTACCTGAGGAAGAGCATGTCGTCTGAGTAGAGCCCGTTGATGACGCCGCTCTCCTTCTCCAGAGCCAGCATGCTGATGTGCAACTTCCTGGAGTTGAGAAAGTCCAGGATCGCCTTGATGATCTCCACCTCCTTCACATTTATGGTTTCCTCCGCTGTCATGGTGACGACGGGCTGACAATGACGGACACACACACACACACACACACACACACACGAAAACTAACAAAATCAGTTGAAGTTTGGTCCCAAGTCTTGAATAAAAGTGATTTTTTAAATATGTGCAACATGTAGAATACATCAATATCAGAAAATATCCCGATTGATATTGAGATAATGATTTCTGCCACATTGCCCAGCACTAGTAGCAAGTTGGAGGAAGCATCTGAAATGCATAAAAGTATAAGCATAGAGATCATCAGTGGCTCGACTGGAAAGCTCCTAAACATGCATGTGTGGAACTGTACGCATCTGAAATGAATGCACACATCTCACACTGGCCTACTTCTCCTTTATGAACCCAAATGTACAGATTTCCATCCAAAATGCAGTCACACATCTCACATTCGTGTTAAATATTGATGGAGCAAAGGTGTACAAGGTGACAGCAGTGCAGTCTGTTGTGATTTGCAACAAGCTCTTGTTTGCGTACTGACTTTATCTTCAGGCTCCACCTAATCGAGTACATCAGGTGGTGTCCAGATGGACTGAGCCTCTGCTTAGGAGGTATTTGTATGCTCTTCAACCTTTGATTTATCTATCCTGCATCAAACATCTGACATATGACACGAGGAGTCCAGCTTTTCCTCGTCAGATGATCGTGAGCCATGTTCGTCCTTAATCACATTCCACATAAGTCTGATGAACACATAAGCTCGTACAGAGGCTGAGATGAAACAAAACAGCGACTTCTGTATTCAACTTAGCCTGAAAGGATGCACTCTCCTCCACATGTCATCGAAATATCTCTGATCTTATTGCCATGACAGTGAGTAGCCTCTCGTGCATCATGGCCATCTATCGATCAACAACTGCTACAAAACACAGACAAATCTATTCTGGCCAGCTGAGAAGTAATCAAACACACACACGCAAGCACTGCAGTCCTGCTAAGCTAGCATGAGAGGAGGCTAACAACACTGGCTCAAGCCTCAAGTCAAACAGCATAAGGAGCTTCGGCTACTTGTTGGCTTTGCATAGCTTCTGAATTGAACCACCGGATTACAGCAAAACCAACAAATAGCTGGTTACCGTTGGCGCTCATACAAAGCGGACTAATGTGGGTTGGTAGGAGGGGAGACCGAGTAGCTAGCCAGGCCGAAGGGGCGCGAGAGGCATCCTCCTGTGGTAGCTGGACGGGCGGGGTGCGCACTGACAGCTTCCTCTGGAACAACACGAGCAGTGCTGCGTTTAATGCTCACCTTGTTTCTAAAGATGCATGGGATGAAAAAAACAGTCCCCCGCGTGTTTCCTTTCGCTGTGGACAGACGCTGTCACGACGAGGTGTTGTCAGCGGTGTTTGTCTGTTGTCCTGTCTGTTCCTCGGCCTCTTCTGACTGCGTCCCCTCCCTGCTGGATCTTTCTCTGCCGCTCCGGTGCTGCCCAGCCCTGCCTGCTGCTGTCTGCGCACACACGCGCGCACGCGCGCGCGCGCACACACACACACACACACTCAAACTTCACACCAGCAGCAAGAGCTCAACATGGTACTAGCAACAAATCAAATACGTACAGATGAATGAAGTGAGATGAACCTTGTCAGATGTCATGTGAGAATATTGTTGATGAATGAAACGGTGGCGTCCACAGAGGTTGAAATGGGGCCCTTTTCATCTGTTGTGCCAAAAAGCCCTTTTCAATTCATTTTTTTTGAGGTACTTTTACTCCACTGTAAATACAAAATATAAATGAATTAATACATTATAATGTATCATTATGGATTAAGCTACAGAGTAGTGTATACAGTAGACATGAGCCCCATCTTTACCAGCGGTAACATTAGTAATCCTTACACAATGATATTATAGATATTATTCTGACATGAGCCATTCTGTATTAACAACACTTCAGGTATTTTGATTCCAGTACTTCTGTGCTTTTACTTCAGTAAGATTTTAAGAGCAGTACTTTTACTTCCAAACCAATGGAAGACATTCGTGGACGTTGTTAGTCCTCTGTATGTCTGCAGTGTCCTGTTTTTGCATCAAACTTTATTTTTATAAGATTCCATTTGATTGATTTATTAGACAATTGTCTCCAAGATGTGTGAGAGGACATTTTGTTTTATTATCCCTAACAAAGGAATAAACAGCTTTCTCCAATTCAAACAATGTACTGGAAACACGTTCTAAATGACCTCAAACATGTCTTTGGCATTTCTGTCTTCTATTTTCTGTTAATTATCAGCCGACATACTGTAGACACCAATATATCTGCAATGAGCTAATATTGGCTGATACATGGGTCCAGCTGATTATCCATCAATACGATCAATATGAGGATATGAGGAAACACGTGCAGATTTTTTGAACACTATTTTCTGTTATATTTAACAGCCTTAAGTCTGTGGTATTCAGTGTCTTGCCACAGCAGGCTTCAGTCTGGACACAGATACACTACAAGTGTCCCTCCGATGGTCTGTGTGTGTGCAGCAGTAATGATGACACTGTCCTGTTATTTACTGAGCTCTGGTGGTAGAAGGATATCATGTCAGTTTAAATGAGGTTACTATTCCACCTAAATCAATCAACACAGGGATTTGAAACCATGAATACTGTTGATAGCTGGCATTTTAATAAAGCTCAAAGGAATAGAAAAACAAAATAAACCCATGAGCAGTTGCGCATATTTAGTAAATTGAACAAAAAATGAATTCAGAGTTGGAAAAAATACAATGGTTTTCTCAGTATGCTTTATGGATTTCATACAATACCACAATAAAACCTCATTAAGATTTCATACACCTTGCCTTTGCTTTCAACACACTTCCTTCAACGGCTGTACTGCTTCATTCGTACACACCTCCAACAGGTCAATGTCATTACAAAATATACTTCTATATGCCAAAATATATATGTACAGTGCCAACACATGCGGAAGGAACATGTGATCAAAAGTAATGTAAAAGTAAAGTAACAAGCATGACGGTCCTGACGACAGTGGACAGGGTCTTGGGGAAGCATCGTGGGTGAATTCATATATTTACAATCTACTTTGAGGGTAAACAAGCTCTAACAGTTAAGACAACATCCACATTAAAGTGGCTTTTTATGTGTTTGTTAGTTCCAACTGCAACATGGTCGATGGTGATTAGTCTAATTACGCTTAAACTGCACAGACTGATGACACAGGGTGGGACTTCCGTCTATATTCTACTACTGATGATCGTCTTACCAGTGATACTGTTGAGTGATCACACTTTTTGCATTTGTAGCATAATTAAAGGCCCCAAAGGACAACATACTGATACACAGACGTGATAAATTATAAAAGCTACAAGTGGACTCGCTCATTTTGGATGGATCTGCCATCATATACAAACTTCACTTATATATACGTACAGTATATTATGTTTCTCTGAATAAAATCTAAGACGCCTTTCAGAATATCTTCGAAGCATGATCAAAATGAAATAAATTAAGAGTCTATAGCCGGTGCTTTCCAGAATTGTTTCACGGCGCTCCAGATGCTCAATACTCTCATCATTCCACACTTTTGGAAAGTAATTGCAATCGCCAGCTGAGGTACTTTCCTCACTCTTCACTATACACACACATACACAAATTTGAACTGTTTATACATTTTTCTGTCACATGTAAAAAAAAAAAAGGAAAGAAAGCAAGAACTACAAAAACGTGCCTGTGTTGTGGAGCAGCACAATTCTCATAAAAAAATGCTGCCTCTACCTGATCACGGATCAGACAGGCCACCCTTGCAACAACCTGCCTGAGGGCGGCGTAATCTGATCCCAGACCTGCGAGTGCACACAAACTCTCCTTTATCACAACAGTCTTTTTTTTTTTAACAGGTGCTGACAAACTCACACCGACACTCACAGCGTATCCAAATGACACAAAACAAGCATAAGGCCACACATGATCAACTTATAGAAACCAAAGTGCCTCTTTGTGAGGCGTGACATTCAGTGCTTCAGTGGTTCAACTAGGTAAGGCATTGGTCCGCCTTTTGTTTTCTTCTCCTTTTTTTTGGCACGTGAGAACATTGATACACATGCTGACAGGTAAACACTTGTGTCCCGTTCAATTAGTCCAGAGCGTAACAGTCAACTCTGTAACAACAATGTCTGTGAGGCCCACTTGTGTTCTACATTCCAGTTGTGAAATATTACAGTGAGACCATGTGTCCTTTCAATGAAAATGTAAAACTAACACACACAAATGATCCTGTGCTCGTTCCAGAGAAGCGTGTCCAAATCTTGCCCGGCCGTCTGGTGCTACTTAGTGTGCAGTTTTTTGGGCGTGGCCTGCTTCTTGGTTTGCCACAGATGGCTGGCGATGGTGATGGCGTCCACACTGGCGGACATGGTTTTGGCCGGGATCAGGCTGAACTGCTTTCTGTCCGAGTTGTACTTATACAGGCCCTCGATCATCTTGATCGTGATGCTCTTCGGCCCGATGCCGGCCAGTTTGGTGATCTCCTCTGTCTCCGGGCAGTAGGCGTACACGGACCTGAACTGGCATCCGGCGTCACGGAACAACAGAAGGAAGTTATTGGCTTCGGATTTCTCGATTTCCTGCACAAAACCAAAGAGAAAAGTCATCGTTTAGTGCAGCATATTTCATGCAGAAAAACACAGACACACGTATTTGCAAAACATACATCAAGTATCTTGTTCTTCTGGCCTTCGTTGACCTTGCCAGCCAGGCAGCAGTGAGCCAGGGCATTCTGGATGATGTACTTGTTGGACTTGGCACTCGGCTCCTTGTATAGTTTAGGTCCTGTGGGAAGAAAGCCCGCGCATGAGATTGCAAAAATCTCTGTGTAAATCTCAACAAACTATGTAATAATTGCAGGTATGTCTTCTACCTGTGTACTCATTGTTGGAGGGAGTGGATGAGGTGGTGGAGTCGTTTTCCCAATCCTTCTCTCCGTTGCGACCATCAGTCGAAGGACAAGAAGAAAAACCTTCTGCAGAGTCCGGCCTGGAGACGATCACATACAGACCGACAAATGACACGCGGACATGACAAAAACCCACAACAAACACGAAAAGGTTGATGCACATAAGCATGTATGGAAGCGTATGCCGACAGATTGCACAAACAGCCATGCACACACAGTTATTAAACACACACACACACACAGAGAGAGAGATGTGGTAAAACAAGGTCAGACGTTGTGACATAATTCTCAAACCCTGCCTGTTGTCTTGCATTACATCACACTGAACCGACCCAGCTGTGCAGCGAGACGCAGAGAGGCCTGTTCAGCCAAGCAAAGTCTCAGTGATGTCTTTATGGTTTCTGTGAGGCATGAGCTCAGGTACTTGTGGAGGAAACAGCAAACACAGCGGTGAAAGGCAGAGCAGCCAACAGAAGAGAAGAGAGAAAAGAGCAGCCGGAGAACAATACTGCGAAACAGCGGAAGAGGATAGAGAGCAGGAGAACCGAGGCGAAAACATCTCAGCCACACAGGTCCCATATGTACGTCGATGCAGAAGCAAAACAAACGGCAGTGATGTCATTTGTCAAATGATTTCACTGTTGACAAATCCGTCTACTTTTTATGTGAGTCTGTGTTGAAAGAACGTCGGATGAAAATCAGGCTTAAGTCACATGGAGCTAATTCTACATGAAGCCACATCCGGTTCACTTTGTCTGTTGAATCACTTTTTTCGGAGCATTACTAACCTTCCCTTTCTTTCTTTGGGGGAGCTTAGAAAGAACGGGATATGGGCTAGTTTATTGCCTCTGAGGGACGCATGCAAAATAGAGGGAGAAATGAGAGAGGGATACAAGAGAATCAAGAGTGTAAGCCTCATAAAAGTCAAGACTTAACAATTAAGAAAAAATAACTTAAACGTCATAAAACACCCCGTGACATTAAAGCCACGGCAGAGTATATGATATCTGGGTGTCACAAATGAAATATGGGGTTGTGAAGTTTTACAATTTTAATTGTGGTGGAAATAAACTCAGGGACTGTGAACTGCACAAACCCACTGCAATATTACAAAAGGTAAAAATGAAAGAAGTAATTCTGAACTACTTGTTGTAGTTAAACAGATATTATAAACATACATGACTAGTGTGATACTGTGAGATCTATACTTCTTCTTCTGCTACACAAGAATAAAATACTGTTGAAAGGAACTTAAAGACAAGATTGATGAAAACGGCCTGACAGCTTCAACTGTGTCATCTTGGTTGTTGGTAAATTATTACGTGACAATTGTAACATTTCTTTATATTATGTTTCCCCCTAAAACAGAGGCGTAGTTCTTTGGGTTTTATTGACAAAGGCAGGTGCAGACAGAGTATTTGTGCTTTGTGATTTGTAAATCAAGAGCAAGGTAAGAGAGTCTAGAATCCACGCTACAGGCACAGAGTGGGTTCTTACCTGCTGTTCTTCCTGTTATTTGGGTGGTCTCTGTCGTGGTCAGCCAGATTGAGAGACGCCAAAGAAACACTCGACACTGAGAATCCTCGAGGACGCACCCCTGCAACACAAGGAACGCTCAAGCACGGCTCAGTAATGCAGCCAGAAGTGTGTGTTTGTGCATACGCTTTGTATGTTGCTCACCTGTGGCTCTCACGGGGGGCGTAGGCGACTCCATGACGTCCCTGTGGATGGACTTGGGCCGCGGCTTCTTCTTCAGGCTTCCAGATCGGGGCTTGATGACCTCGTCCATGTTCTCCTCCAGCTTGAGCTGGTTCCTCCTCAAAAACTCGTGCTTGATGTAATCCCTCCTCGCCTTCTCATTATCCTTCTTCTGCAGCTCCTCCTCTGCTTTCAACCTGGAGCAGGAGACAGAGGTACAGATGTATTGTGTGACTGCACACTCAAGTTCAAAAGACACACTGTATGTGTTGATGCTACAGACATGGGGACAGTGTTAGCGTTGGCAAAAAGAGTCAAAGTAAAACAGACCGTGCAGACTCCTTCTTCTGCTCCTGGTCCAGCTCCTGCTGTTGCTTCTTCACCTGAGTCTCCTTCTCCCTCCGAAGCCTCTTCTCCAGCAGAGCTGCTTTCTTTGCTGCCATGTCCTCCTCCCCTTTCACATCATCCTGGTGTTTAAACGGGTGGGGAACACACAAAATAGATGGAGAGATATTTCCACTGCATCTTTAATACTTTCATGAAAAGCTGGCAGTCCTGTTAACTCAGCAGATTAATTATTACCGTGTATTAAGATTCTTCCTGTCGGTGCTACCTGCATATAGCACCATAAGGCTGTATACACTGTATTATTAACGAGAAGTTAATAATACAGTGTATAACAAGTGTATACCGAGGAGTTAAACTTCAGTTGAAAAGCACGTTTTCACAGCAGACATTGTGACTTGTCAAAAATGTTAAAACAATTAGATGGGAATATTGAATTAAAAATCTGTGATGATAAAATGTAAAGGGTTTTTTAGCCAAAATTCCTCTGGGTTCTGATCCATCATAAAATAACACGGAGACGACATATTGACGATATTAATGGGACAATTTCAAATTCAATAGCAATACCGTATAAATCTATAATGTATGAACTTATAAAGCTTGCATATCATTTATTGCTCACTTATACTTCCTCACATATCTTATTGTGTGGAGGTCAACCTATAAAACATTTATCAATTCAACAGCCTTGTTACAAAACCGAGCTATACCTCTTATGAATAAGGCTGGTTATTATGATCACACAAATCCATTGTTTCTAAAATCTCATGTTATGAAATTCAATGAGTTGGTGTCTTATAAAATAATGCAAACAATGTTCAGAGCTAAAGCAAAGTCACTGCCAGACTTAGCTAATGACGTGCTAACGTTAGCTAATGACGTGCTAACGTTAGCTAATGACGTGCTAACGTTAGCTAATGACGTGCTAACGTTAGCTAATGACGTGCTAACGTTAGCTAATGACGTGCTAACGTTAGCTAATGACGTGCTAACGTTAGCTAATGACGTGCTAACGTTAGCTAATGACGTACTAACGTTAGCTAATGACGTGATAACGTTAGCTAATGACGTGCTAACGTTAGCTAATGACGTGCTAACGTTAGCTAATGACGTGATAACGTTAGCTAATGACGTGATAACGTTAGCTAATGACGTGCTAACGTTAGCTAATGACGTGCTAACGTTAGCTAATGACGTGCTAACGTTAGCTAATGACGTGCTAACGTTAGCTAATGACGTGCTAACGTTAGCTAATGACGTGCTAACGTTAGCTAATGACGTGCTAACATAACGTACGCAGCTCTGCAGGTTTTTACCATGTTTTTATGAATGGCCAGTCTGTGTTCATGGCCCGGGACTGGGCGAAGGGGTACGGAGCCATCACTAATGTTACCAGTGCCACCTGTTCCTTTCATTTATGACGAGTCAAAATGTCTGCTGTCAAAAAGTTTGTTATAAATGTGATTCTCGCATGGCCAGCAAGATTTATGCTTGCAAGTTCGCTAAGATGGACAGACCTTTGACTGGAAGAAAAGACAAACTGGTGATCATCATGGGAACATCAGTCCAACATATTAAAAAGCCTGTCTTGGTCTTGAGTTGCAATGGAGTCTTGTGTTCAAAGCCTTTAAACATGTTGACTCTATTTCACACAAAAGCTATTTCATGGATTTTCTTAAGACATTGGGAAGATCAAAACAATTCTGTCGCTCCAGCTCACCTTGAAGAAGAATCCACAGCACATCTTTTGGTCTTTTCCATACGTGTCTCCTCCTGCCTCTCCCTCTCCTTCGCCGTCTCCCGTCGTCTCCTTGCTGCCGGGTCGTCCTTCTGGAGGTTTCAGCCCAGACAGAGTCACCTCCACCAGGTGTCTTCTGTCCTGGGGCTCTCCCTTGACCCGGCTGCCTGTGGGCCCTTGGATCTCAGACACCGGTTGACACAACACCTCTGACGACTGTGTTTGCTTGACTTCGCCCTTTCTTTTCTCCTGTCGCTCGTCTTCCTTCTCTTTGGCTGCTTCTTCAGTAGACAGCTGAGGAGTGCCAGCACTCTTCTTTACCACTACGTCTTCTTTGTCCTGAGTGTTTTCTTTGTTGTCCTTGGTCTCTTCGTTCCTGCTTTCCAGAGGCCCCTCGTCGTGGCCCAGGTACGCAAACGGGCTGTCCTGGTTTTGGCTGGGGGTGAAACGTCTTAGTCTGGGTATGCTGTCCACTGAGGTCTGGGTGTTGAGCATTCGACTGAAAGGTGTGACCTTCAGATCATTTGGTCGTGGAGTCCTGGGTGTCCTGGCATGGAAGGAGGCCGGACGGCGCTTGATGCCAGCAGGGGAACGGTTGGGAGTGCGAGGAGAGCCGGAAGAAGAAAGGATGGGAGACAAAGACCCAACCGAGCCTCGTGCTGATCCCCGGCCCGTTACACTGCTGCTACGCAACTCGCGGAGCTGCCTGTGTGGAAGAGAACGCACACGGTCCTGTATGTGTTCACAAACAAAATATATCTTTTTCTTTGTCATGAAGTGATACCTGTGCGGAGATGGAGCAGGAGGAGGAATGACCCAGGATTGTTGCTGTTGCTCTCTCATGGACATGATCGTCTCCTGCTGCTGGGCCAAACGCTGCATCTCTGTCTGCAGGAAGCCCAACGACGTGTTCAGCCTCTCAATGGAGCGAGTGTATTCCGTGAGGTCGATTTCTCCCGGAGACGCGCCTGTATCACCCACCACATTGCATGCACAGGTCAGTCAGTCATTTACCAATATGACTGAGCAACCATATCGAGACCGCCTGATAAGGAAAGTTCTCCCAAGCTGACTCTGTTGCAGTTCGTTTGTGGTCTGAAAGCTGCTGCTGTAGGCATCAACACAGGATACGTGAACCTGCACATACGGACCTTTTCCTGTCAAACTTATCCATGCACTCCAAAGGCTGAATGAACTGCAAGACCTCATCCCACTGGCCATCGAGCACCAGTTGCCTGAAACAGAGACAGTTCATTTTTTAAAACACAGGAAACACATTTTAAATGTCCCAAAAATATCATATAAATGTGGTTCTATAATGTATAACTGAAGAGCGAGGGATTTCCAGAATCTCTGATGAGGCGCGGCAGACCCAGACTGCACGTTGTGGTTACTGCCGTTGAGTTCACCTACCTGAGGAAGAGCATGTCGTCTGAGTAGAGCCCGTTGATGACGCCGCTCTCCTTCTCCAGAGCCAGCATGCTGATGTGCAACTTCCTGGAGTTGAGAAAGTCCAGGATCGCCTTGATGATCTCCACCTCCTTCACATTTATGGTTTCCTCCGCTGTCATGGTGACGACGGGCTGACAATGACGGACACACACACACACACACACACACACACACACGAAAACTAACAAAATCAGTTGAAGTTTGGTCCCAAGTCTTGAATAAAAGTGATTTTTTAAATATGTGCAACATGTAGAATACATCAATATCAGAAAATATCCCGATTGATATTGAGATAATGATTTATGCCACATTGCCCAGCACTAGTAGCAAGTTGGAGGAAGCATCTGAAATGCATAAAAGTATAAGCATAGAGATCATCAGTGGCTCGACTGGAAAGCTCCTAAACATGCATGTGTGTACGCATCTGAAATGAATGCACACATCTCACACTGGCCTACTTCTCCTTTATGAACCCAAATGTACAGATTTCCATCCAAAATGCAGTC
Source organism: Melanostigma gelatinosum (assembly GCF_949748355.1). NCBI lineage: Eukaryota > Metazoa > Chordata > Actinopteri > Perciformes > Zoarcidae > Melanostigma > Melanostigma gelatinosum. The sequence continues at coordinate 14,575,739 of NC_136648.1, forward strand.
ACACATCTCACATTCGTGTTAAATATTGATGGAGCAAAGGTGTACAAGGTGACAGCAGTGCAGTCTGTTGTGATTTGCAACAAGCTCTTGTTTGCGTACTGACTTTATCTTCAGGCTCCACCTAATCGAGTACATCAGGTGGTGTCCAGATGGACTGAGCCTCTGCTTAGGAGGTATTTGTATGCTCTTCAACCTTTGATTTATCTATCCTGCATCAAACATCTGACATATGACACGAGGAGTCCAGCTTTTCCTCGTCAGATGATCGTGAGCCATGTTCGTCCTTAATCACATTCCACATAAGTCTGATGAACACATAAGCTCGTACAGAGGCTGAGATGAAACAAAACAGCGACTTCTGTATTCAACTTAGCCTGAAAGGATGCACTCTCCTCCACATGTCATCGAAATATCTCTGATCTTATTGCCATGACAGTGAGTAGCCTCTCGTGCATCATGGCCATCTATCGATCAACAACTGCTACAAAACACAGACAAATCTATTCTGGCCAGCTGAGAAGTAATCAAACACACACACGCAAGCACTGCAGTCCTGCTAAGCTAGCATGAGAGGAGGCTAACAACACTGGCTCAAGCCTCAAGTCAAACAGCATAAGGAGCTTCGGCTACTTGTTGGCTTTGCATAGCTTCTGAATTGAACCACCGGATTACAGCAAAACCAACAAATAGCTGGTTACCGTTGGCGCTCATACAAAGCGGACTAATGTGGGTTGGTAGGAGGGGACACCGAGTAGCTAGCCAGGCCGGAGGGGCGCGAGAGGCATCCTCCTGTGGTAGCTGGACGGGCGGGGTGCGCACTGACAGCTTCCTCTGGAACAACACGAGCAGTGCTGCGTTTAATGCTCACCTTGTTTCTAAAGATGCATGGGATGAAAAAAACAGTCCCCCGCGTGTTTCCTTTCGCTGTCACGACGAGGTGTTGTCAGCGGTGTTTGTCTGTTGTCCTGTCTGTTCCTCGGCCTCTTCTGACTGCGTCCCCTCCCTGCTGGATCTTTCTCTGCCGCTCCGGTGCTGCCCAGCCCTGCCTGCTGCTGTCTGCAGGAGCGCCGCCTCCATCCATCCTGCGCACACACACGCGCGCACGCGCACACACACACACACACACACACACACACACACACACACACTCAAACTTCACGCCAGCAGCAAGAGCTCAACATGGTACTAGCAACAAATCAAATCCGTACAGATGAATGAAGTGAGATGAACCTTGTCAGATGTCATGTGAGAACATTGTTGATGAATGAAACGGTGGCGTCCACAGAGGTTGAAATGGGGCCCTTTTCATCTGTTGTGCCAAAAAGCCCTTTTCAATTAATTTTTTTTGAGGTACTTTTACTCCACTGTAAATACAAAATATAAATGAATTAATACATTATAATGTATCATTATGGATTAAGCTACAGAGTAGTGTATACAGTAGACATGAGCCCCATCTTTACCAGCGGTAACATTAGTAATCCTTACACAATGATATTATAGATATTATTCTGACATGAGCCATTCTGTATTAACAACACTTCAGGTATTTTGATTCCAGTACTTCTGTGCTTTTACTTCAGTAAGATTTTAAGAGCAGTACTTTTACTTCCTAACCAATGGAAGACATTCGTGGACGTTGTTAGTCCTCTGCATGTCTGCAGTGTCCTGTTTTTGCATCAAACTTTATTTTTATAAGATTCCATTTGATTGATTTATTAGACAATTGTCTCCAAGATGTGTGAGAGGACATTTTGTTTTATTATCCCAAACAAAGGAATAAACAGCTTTCTCCAATTCAAACAATGTACTGTAAACACGTTCTAAATGTCTTTGGCATTTCTGTCTTCTATTTTCTGTTAATTATCAGCCGACATACTGTAGACACCAATATATCTGCAATGAGCTAATATTGGCTGATACATGGGTCCAGCTGATTATCCATCAATAAGATCAATATGAGGATATGAGGAAACACGTGCAGATTTTTTGAACACTATTTTCTGTTATATTTAACAGCCTTAAGTCTGTGGTATTCAGTGTCTTGCCACAGCAGGCTTCAGTCTGGACACAGATACACTACAAGTGTCCCTCCGATGGTCTGTGTGTGTGCAGCCTACAAGGCACAGTAATGATGACACTGTCCTGTTATTTACTGAGCTCTTGTGGTGGTGGAAGGATATCATGTCAGTTTAAATGAGGTTACTATTCCACCTAAATCAATCAACACAGGGATTTGAAACCATGAATACTGTTGATAGCTGGCATTTTAATAAAGCTCAAAGGAATAGAAAAACAACATAAACCCATGAGCAGTTGCGCATATTTAGTAAATTGAACAAAAAATGAATTCAGAGTTGGAAAAAATACAATGGTTTTCTCAGTATGCTTTATGGATTTCATACAATACCACAATAAAACCTCATTAAGATTTCTGTAAGAAATTTGAGTAAAAAACTGTAGTTAGTAGATATAATAAAAGTGTTTAATAATTCATAATTAATAATTAGTCATAATCATAAGGGTTTTGGGAATGCATAATTAAGATAAACATAAAGATGCAGAAGCATGAAACTTCTGCCAAGTTGCAGAAGTTTAACTTTCATTTTGAAGGATTATTATAGATGGGATTAAAACGTAACTGACAGTCATTGAATGTGATAGTAAACACAGGGGCAGACAGTAGAATACACTCCTGGAAGTTAGCCAATAGCAATTGAGATAGACGGAAGGGGAGGTGTGTCAAACAGGGGTGGGAGGTGTAATTCAAAGTTTTTTTTTCCTCGCTCTCTGTGCCATGGCTCCCGGACGACAGACGTGTTTCCACCGGAGGAGCCGAGCGAGGTTTTTTGCAAATGGGGTTGTATTGTTTTAATATGTCATAGGAGTGTATACTCCAATGTATTACTGTAAATGTACTTACATCAGTGGAATTAAATTCCTTATAATTGTAAACCAGTTTTGGTAGCGTTATTATTGCAGTGTGTCGACGGCAAAAGGAAGCCGGCCACATGGCTGGCTCGGCCTCCCCTTTGTTATGAGGTAAAAAATACTATCTTAACAAATTTGGCAACACACGAAGGGACAGTCTTACCGGCCTCGCTGTGTGTGCTGAAAGCGGCGTTGGTCAAGCAGAAATCCCGGGCCCACAATATCGGTAGGCAGAGCCGTTTCATGAAATCTGTGAGTTAGTTTCTAGGAATCTTAGGGGAATCTCTGCTTGGCTAAGCGCTGCTAACGGCTAACGCTCCGTTGCCGGTGGGTACGTTCCACGAGGGAGGCCATGTTCTACTGAGGTAAGTACGATTTGCTGTCTGAAGTATGATGAACTTAAGGGATTAGTCAAGAGTATAAGGATCCTAAGAATTAATTAAAGACGGACAGCGCTGTGTAAGTAAATCACCACATTGGAATCAAACAAGCTGTGGTACAGGCGAAACTGCTTTGCTCATGCTGGGAGTCTCCTTCGGCCCAACATAAGTATTGTTAGGCCTGCAGATAGCTAGTTTAAAGCAGTTATGTAGCGAGGCGAACTGAGATGTTGTGGCTTTGAGGGGCTTAGGAGTGCAATCCTTTGTGGGCTTAGTCCACGAATGTCGGGTCTCGTCGCATAAGCTGCTTAGAGAGCTAGGCTAGCGGGAGTTAGCTTCTGAGGCTGTGGCTTCAGGAAAGACACACTCGCTTGTTTTGGCTGTGAATGTATAATTAGTGGATCGTGTGGTTGATTCGGAAGACGTAGAATAAGGGCTTTTGGTGAAACTAGACAGACTGGGTGAGTGGTTTGTGGCGTTGGCAGTGAATAACTCGCGTTTCATATACGTAACAGTGAACTCAGGTCCGGAGGAGCTAAAGCCCGTTAACCGGAGGTTTAAGGGTTAATAAAACAATAATACGTGTGACTAGTCTGTGTTTTAGCAGCGTGGAAATACGTTTAAAATGATGACTAAATATGTCCAATAATACGTGTGACTAGTCTGTGTTTTAGCAGCGTGGAAATACGTTTAAAATGATTGATATTGCATGACCGCGCTGTGGGGAGCTAACGCTAGCTACGTGTAGCTCCGGCGTTGCGGTACTCTGTATGTAAAATAAGTGCTTATACAATAAAATAACGGCTGGATTGAGAGAGGAGACAGAAGGCGTATGAGTGGAATTAAAGTGTGGGATTTTGGTGATACTTGTGTGTGCGTACGCTTTATTAGAAGCTCCGTTTTTGTCGTTAGCATTGCGGTTAGCATATCTGTTACAAAAAAGCCGGTTTCATGACAACTTCCGGTTTGGCGCAGAACAACTTCCGGTTCGGCGCAGACGGCAAGGCAAGTTTATTTGTATAGCACATTTCAAGGTGCTTCACATAAAACCATTGGAGGCATCAAAACATAAGGCAAAAGAAAAGGAGATTTAAAAACAATTAAACAGAAGAAGGAGTAACTGCAGGTAACCGTAAAGAAGTGTTTAGAATCTGAATTTTTCAGAGATTCATTGTCTAAGAGCTGTGAGCTTATATCCTGACCTTAGTTTTAATTAAGCATTATAACTTTAGTCGTTGACTTTGGTCTTAATTCAGCATTTTAACAAAGATTAATGGTTTCAGGTGTTCTTCAATTCTTGAACTTAATTGTGACTCATTATTGTGCAGACCAGAGTGTAAGTGCAGTTCAACAGTTTGACTTGCATTGGTATTTCTGATTGAATATCTTTGAACACAGTTATTGATTTTAAAGTTGAATTTAATATTTAATTGATTAATTATTCATTGTTTTTTAATTTCATTTTACTTCCAATTTTAAACCTTTCGAATTCTGATTTGGAACTGGATTGTGATTGTGATTCTGATTTAGATGTTGAGTTTGATTTCGGAATTCCAGCTTCAATTTTGGATTCGAGATTCCTTCACATATCCAGTATTGACTAATTTTGGTACATTTACTAATTTACACAGTTCCTAAGAATCAATTTTGACACGGACGGCGCAAACATATTTGAGAGATCGTTGACCTCTCTTACACTACAGACGTATGCTAACATTTACTGCTGAACTTTTGGCAGTTCTGTGTTTGTTTTAGTCAAGGTGCGTGGTTGAGTGGGTCCAGATCTGGGAAGTGGAGCAGCGGATCCCAGTTTTGGAGTCAGCGGCCACACGCCATACAGCACAGAGGGTGAGTTGACTTTGATTCATGTGATGACAAGCATGCACATTTAATACACGCATTTGAATACTCCCAGGCTGCATAATGTTTACATTAAAGAAGCAGAGTAAGGAAGTAGGAGAGCTGGTAAAATCCAACGGACAAGCTGAGTTTGTGCCATGGGGACATCGAGACATGGACGCACTGGAAAAGGCGTTGCCACCGCTGGCAGGTGGAGCCAATCCGTGGATCCGTGTCTTTGAAAAACTCACAGCAGCTGATAAATTGGCATTGGGAGACATCCGTGCCGTGATGATCCACACCGAAGGAACAGCCAAATTGAACATTTTGGAGGTAAGTACAGGAACGACCAACAGGGGGGATGAAACCCCATTTGACAACTTTCGAGGAGTTTTCTGGTCAGCAATGCGGAGAATCTGGGCCAAAAAAACAAAAACGAACTCTCTTTCGGGACTGAAGATAAAACCAGAGGAAGAAACCCATCAGTACCTGAGGAGAGCTGAAGAAGAGTGGCAGAGGGCAACAGGGGGGAGACATGACGGCAATGAAGCCACCACTGTAGTATGGCGACACACTGTGCAGATGGGCCTGCCTCCACCGGTACGGACAGCGCTGGGAGAAGTAGTAGGCTTGAGCAACATGAAAGATGCCATGTGGAGGAAACACCTAACTCACTACAACCAGCGACAGCTAACTGAGAAGACAAAAGGACAGGAAGACATAGAGAGAATGCAGCGGCGACTGCTGAAACTGCAAGTAGCAGAGGTCGACAGAGAATTAAATAGAATCTGGGCCAAGAAACAGATGATAGCAGCAGAAGCCCAGCAGCCACCAACTCCAGCAGAGCCAGCCCCCATGGTGGAGTACTACCAGCCTCCGCCCTATAGAGGCAGAGGACGTGCACGTGCATCCAACAGAGGCAGAGAATATGGAAGAGGCAGAGCTTACCAAGCAGGCGGATATGGCCAACCAGGAAACAGAGAAAACCCTGACAGGTTTGGTGAGTGCTACGTATGTGGGAGATGGGGCCATTGGGCCCGAGACTGCCCAAGGCAAATGGGAAGAGGAAGACAGCCCAATGCACCACCACAACATGCTCCGTTCCCACCACAACATCAGCAGTACCTACGACCAGGTCCATCTGGACCTCCTCCCATGAGACATCAACAGATGCCCATGCTGTCACCAGGACCATGGGGGGGTTCAGTGTATAGCCAGCCATGTGATCCCTTACAGCAGAGATATCGAGGTGAAGGGGAGATATGGTAAGGTGTCAAACATTTTTGTACATCCACATTTAGAATAGTTTTCAGTAAAGGCGCTACTCACAATTTTTGAGATTTAATGACGTCATGATAAACCACAACTAGACTTGCTAACTCTAGAAATTGAGAAATATACGGGAGCTCTAACTAACATGAGCCGAGTGTTGTTTCCTCAGGTGACAAACGCAGAAGCAGCAGCTGATGAAAGGAAGCAGGCTGATGTGTCACCAGGCAGTCTGGTGTGGATAAGAGTCCATGAGCGCAGGTGGAGTGAACCAAGGTGGACCGGTCCATGGGAGGTAGTATTGGCAACCTCACATGCAGTAAAGGTGAAAGGTAAAACTGGAGCTACTTGACACCACCTCACTCACTGTGCAGCAGCGAAGGTAACGAGTGTGACACTCGCAGAGACAGGAGTGAACATCAGACAGGAAAATTTGAAGCCAAAGACACCTCAAAAGAGGGGTTAGACAGTACTGAAGATGACGTTTCCCCCACAGTTTAAGCGAGGCCTTCCATTGGGAGACTCTAGCTTCAGTAGGTTATGGAAGTCTGTAATTACTTTCGTCCTGATTTCAGTAGTTTCCCTCTTAGTGTGGGGAATTAACCACAGACAGGAGCCAGAACACATGCATGACTACATCAGGATTCGAAATTTAGCTTCAGTAACTAATCAAACCGATCTCAGACCACGTAGAGAGGCTTCTCCGACGACACTCACCTATGAAAATGTAACTCTCACTCTTACGTTCAAAGAAGGTACAACATCAACGGTCCAGTTCGACTTCTGTGAAGTCGTTTCCTGTCCCAGGTATGAACACACCTACGGGTGGATGACCAAAACCTTGTGCATCATAACTGACGAGTGTGGGCCCGCCACAAATAAGTATGGTAAGCTGTTATCGTATTATAACTGTGCGTGTGAAGATTGGGGATGGGCAACGATGAACACAGGTGGCGAGGGTTTAGGAAAAGACCCCAACCCAGGTCTTAAAGACCGACTAAAGATGTTAAATGCCCCAGCTTCTTATCACATGTGTAGAAAAGGGGTGGGTAGATGTAATCCTTTAAGACTTACCTTAACAGACCCAAAATTGACTGACTGAGGACTTTACGTAATACAGGGAAAGGCTACTGATAGTCCTGCCCCACAAGGGCTCATTAGGATTATTGTTAAGCCTGTAAAAAGACCAGGTTCGACATACGACTGACGCAGAGAATGAGGTAAGGGGTGGAAACCGGAATGGCAGATGGGAATTTATGGTGGGTACAATATACGGCTTCAAGCCAGTAGTACAGATTGTATTGTGTGTTTAGGATCTAGACCCCTAGCAACACCAGTTCCTTCAAGATTCAGACTCCTAAGTCCTGAATTAGTTGTATTTTAACTCTGTTTACTGATGACACTTTGCCCCTCCAACACACTTGTCAGAGGCTACACTGGCATTACCCACCTGTAGAATATAATACCCCACCTCTGTTCAAGGTTACAGAGGGTCCATTTGATTGTATAGTCTCAGATACAGCTAAGGGGCCCAATGTAGGTAGTAGTATTGCAATTTATTGCAAATTGTAGCAACAGTCACAACGCTAGCGACTATCTATATAACAGTGTGTTAAGACAGACAGCACCTAGAGCTGATTTATGGTGATGGTGTGGAGGAAGAACCATACATCCAATCCTGTCTAAAGATTGGACAGATAGATGTGCGTTGATGCAACTTATATTGTCATTCTATATCCTGCCTGTCACTGATGCAACTTATGGAGAACTCATCTCTCCACGCCCACATGCTAACAGAAGATCCAAAAGAGATGCCGGTGGCCCGAAGGGAGCCTTTGATGACCAAGTGTACATAAGATGTCATAAGACTGCCAAGGGGGGTGTCTAATGACTTTCAAGCCAGAAATCAAATAGCAGCAGATTTAGAATCTGTTTTCTCTCAGAGGGTGATGATTAATAAAAATGTCGATTGGATCAACTACATTTACTATAACCAACAGCGTTTAGTAAACTTCACCAGTGACGCCATATCAGGACTGCATGCACAGCTGGCGAAGACTAGTTTAATGACCTTGCAGAACAGAATGGCATTAGATATGATTTAGCAGAGAAAAGTGGCGTGTGCCAGATGTTTGGGTCTGCGTGCTGTACTTTCATTCCAAATAACACAGCTCCTGATGGATCGGTGACCAGGGCTCTGGAGGGACTGACAGCACTCAGCCAAGAGCTAGCAGACAACTCTGGTGTCACGAATCCATTCACCGACTGGTTGGGAAGTATGCTTGGCCAGTGAAAACATACATTTTTGGCAATCGTAATTATTCTGTGTGCTGTCATCATAGACCGCCTAGTTGTCTGTGGATGGGGGTTCCCGTGCATCCGTGGACCTCTACAGGGGTTTATTGTTTCACCGATGAGCCAGACACCAGTCCAGGCAACCAGTTATGTGACGAGGATGAGGACGAATTGGCGCTTCAGATGGCCACAGTCTAGATGAGGCCACCAGCGGTGCCATAGCGGAACTTCACAAGCGGTTCCTGACCATCCTCTCGGAGATCCTGAAGGACCTGATAAAGGCCCAGATGGACTTCTAAAACATCCAGTGAGATGTTGGAAGTTTGGAAAATAGACGGATTGTTTTGGATGAGTATTTGGAGATTAAATTTTTTGTTTAATTGGGTTATAAAGGGATTTTAAGGTGTAAAGATTAAGAAATGTAATTTTGTCACGTGTAAAAGAACAGTCAAGGCTTCTCAGTATGTGTTCTCTAGCCTACAGGCTGTATCCTGATCCTGCCAGCCCCAAGACATGGAAGGCAGTGACTTTCAACGCACTCTATCTTGAAACGAACTGAACAGAAATACTTGAAATGATATCTGTGTGCATGAATTGTTTGCCTCTGTTTAGATAGATAGGAAGCCTCTCCCTGGATTGAGTAGGGGGGAGGTCTCCAGGGACATTTGAAAAACTAACTACATTTGAGTAGCTAACTCACAGTGAACTGTGAGTTAGGGGGGAATTGTAAGAAATTTGAGTAAAAAACTGTAGTTAGTAGATATAATAAAAGTGTTTAATAATTCATAATTAATAATTAGTCATAATCATAAGGGTTTTGGGAATGCATAATTAAGATAAACATAAAGATGCAGAAGCATGAAACTTCTGCCAAGTTGCAGAAGTTTAACTTTCATTTTGAAGGATTATTATAGATGGGATTAAAACGTAACTGACAGTCATTGAATGTGATAGTAAACACAGGGGCAGACAGTAGAATACACTCCTGGAAGTTAGCCAATAGCAATTGAGATAGACGGAAGGGGAGGTGTGTCAAACAGGGGTGGGAGGTGTAATTCAAAGTTTTTTTTTCCTCGCTCTCTGTGCCATGGCTCCCGGACGACAGACGTGTTTCCACCGGAGGAGCCGAGCGAGGTTTTTTGCAAATGGGGTTGTATTGTTTTAATATGTCATAGGAGTGTATACTCCAATGTATTACTGTAAATGTACTTACATCAGTGGAATTAAATTCCTTATAATTGTAAACCAGTTTTGGTAGCGTTATTATTGCAGTGTGTCGACGGCAAAAGGAAGCCGGCCACATGGCTGGCTCGGCCTCCCCTTTGTTATGAGGTAAAAAATACTATCTTAACATTTCATACACCTTGCCTTTGCTTTCAACACACTTCCTTCAACGGCTGTACTGCTTCATTCGTACACACCTCCAACAGGTCAATGTCATTACAAAATATACTTCTATATGCCAAAATATATATGTACAGTGCCAACACATGCGGAAGGAACATGTGATCAAAAGTAATGTAAAAGTAAAGTAACAAGCATGACGGTCCTGACGACAGTGGACAGGGTCTTGGGGAAGCATCGTGGGTGAATTCATATATTTACAATCTACTTTGAGGGTAAACAAGCTCTAACAGTTAAGACAACATCCACATTAAAGTGGCTTTTTAAGTGTTTGTTAGTTCCAACTGCAACATGGTCGATGGTGATTAGTCCAATTACGCTTAAACTGCACAGACTGATGACACAGGGTGGGACTTCCGTCTATATTCTACTACTGATGATCGTCTTACCAGTGATACTGTTGAGTGATCACACTTTTTGCATTTGTAGCATAATTAAAGGCCCCAAAGGACAACATACTGATACACAGACGTGATAAATTATAAAAGCTACAAGCGGACTCGCTCATTTTGGATGGATCTGCCATCATATACAAACTTCACTTATATATACGTACAGTATATTATGTTTCTCTGAATAAAATCTAAGACGCCTTTCAGAATATCTTCGAAGCATGATCAAAATGAAATAAATTAAGAGTCTATAGCCGGTGCTTTCCAGAATTGTTTCACGGCGCTCCAGATGCTCAATACTCTCATCATTCCACACTTTTGGAAAGTAATTGCAATCGCCAGCTGAGGTACTTTCCTCACTCTTCACTATACACACACATACACAAATTTGAACTGTTTATACATTTTTCTGTCACATGTAAAAAAAAAAGGAAAGAAAGCAAGAACTACAAAAACGTGCCTGTGTTGTGGAGCAGCACAATTCTCATAAAAAAATGCTGCCTCTACCTGATCACGGATCAGACAGGCCACCCTTGCAACAACCTGCCTGAGGGCGGCGTAATCTGATCCCAGACCTGCGAGTGCACACAAACTCTCCTTTATCACAACAGTCTTTTTTTTTTTTAACAGGTGCTGACAAACTCACACCGACACTCACAGCGTATCCAAATGACACAAAACAAGCATAAGGCCACACATGATCAACTTATAGAAACCAAAGTGCCTCTTTGTGAGGCGTGACATTCAGTGCTTCAGTGGTTCAACTAGGTAAGGCATTGGTCCGCCTTTTGTTTTCTTATCCTTTTTTTTGGCACGTGAGAACATTGATACACATGCTGACAGGTAAACACTTGTGTCCCGTTCAATTAGTCCAGAGCGTAACAGTCAACTCTGTAACAACAATGTCTGTGAGGCCCACTTGTGTTCTACATTCCAGTTGTGAAATATTACAGTGAGACCATGTGTCCTTTCAATGAAAATGTAAAACTAACACACACAAATGATCCTGTGCTCGTTCCAGAGAAGCGTGTCCAAATCTTGCCCGGCCGTCTGGTGCTACTTAGTGTGCAGTTTTTTGGGCGTGGCCTGCTTCTTGGTTTGCCACAGATGGCTGGCGATGGTGATGGCGTCCACACTGGCGGACATGGTTTTGGCCGGGATCAGGCTGAACTGCTTTCTGTCCGAGTTGTACTTATACAGGCCCTCGATCATCTTGATCGTGATGCTCTTCGGCCCGATGCCGGCCAGTTTGGTGATCTCCTCTGTCTCCGGGCAGTAGGCGTACACGGACCTGAACTGGCATCCGGCGTCACGGAACAACAGAAGGAAGTTATTGGCTTCGGATTTCTCGATTTCCTGCACAAAACCAAAGAGAAAAGTCATCGTTTAGTGCAGCATATTTCATGCAGAAAAACACAGACACACGTATTTGCAAAACATACATCAAGTATCTTGTTCTTCTGGCCTTCGTTGACCTTGCCAGCCAGGCAGCAGTGAGCCAGGGCATTCTGGATGATGTACTTGTTGGACTTGGCACTCGGCTCCTTGTATAGTTTAGGTCCTGTGGGAAGAAAGCCCGCGCATGAGATTGCAAAAATCTCTGTGTAAATCTCGACAAACTATGTAATAATTGCAGGTATGTCTTCTACCTGTGTACTCATTGTTGGAGGGAGTGGATGAGGTGGTGGAGTCGTTTTCCCAATCCTTCTCTCCGTTGCGACCATCAGTCGAAGGACAAGAAGAAAAACCTTCTGCAGAGTCCGGCCTGGAGACGATCACATACAGACCGACAAATGACACGCGGACATGACAAAAACCCACAACAAACACGAAAAGGTTGATGCACATAAGCATGTATGGAAGCGTATGCCGACAGATTGCACAAACAGCCATGCACACACAGTTATTAAACACACACACATACACAGAGAGAGAGATGTGGTAAAACAAGGTCAGACGTTGTGACATAATTCTCAAACCCTGCCTGTTGTCTTGCATTACATCACACTGAACCGACCCAGCTGTGCAGCGAGACGCAGAGAGGCCTGTTCAGCCAAGCAAAGTCTCAGTGATGTCTTTATGGTTTCTGTGAGGCATGAGCTCAGGTACTTGTGGAGGAAACAGCAAACACAGCGGTGAAAGGCAGAGCAGCCAACAGAAGAGAAGAGAGAAAAGAGCAGCCGGAGAACAATACTGCGAAACAGCGGAAGAGGATAGAGAGCAGGAGAACCGAGGCGAAAACATCTCAGCCACACAGGTCCCATATGTACGTCGATGCAGAAGCAAAACAAACGGCAGTGATGTCATTTGTCAAATGATTTCACTGTTGACAAATCCGTCTACTTTTTATGTGAGTCTGTGTTGAAAGAACGTCGGATGAAAATCAGGCTTAAGTCACATGGAGCTAATTCTACATGAAGCCACATCCGGTTCACTTTGTCTGTTGAATCACTTTTTTCGGAGCATTACTAACCTTCCCTTTCTTTCTTTGGGGGAGCTTAGAAAGAACGGGATATGGGCTAGTTTATTGCCTCTGAGGGACGCATGCAAAATAGAGGGAGAAATGAGAGAGGGATACAAGAGAATCAAGAGTGTAAGCCTCATAAAAGTCAAGACTTAACAATTAAGAAAAAATAACTTAAACGTCATAAAACACCCCGTGACATTAAAGCCACGGCAGAGTATATGATATCTGGGTGTCACAAATGAAATATGGGGTTGTGAAGTTTTACAATTTTAATTGTGGTGGAAATAAACTCAGGGACTGTGAACTGCACAAACCCACTGCAATATTACAAAAGGTAAAAATGAAAGAAGTAATTCTGAACTACTTGTTGTAGTTAAACAGATATTATAAACATACATGACTAGTGTGATACTGTGAGATCTATACTTCTTCTTCTGCTACACAAGAATAAAATACTGTTGAAAGGAACTTAAAGACAAGATTGATGAAAACGGCCTGACAGCTTCAACTGTGTCATCTTGGTTGTTGGTAAATTATTACGTGACAATTGTAACATTTCTTTATATTATGTTTCCCCCTAAAACAGAGGCGTAGTTCTTTGGGTTTTATTGACAAAGGCAGGTGCAGACAGAGTATTTGTGCTTTGTGATTTGTAAATCAAGAGCAAGGTAAGAGAGTCTAGAATCCACGCTACAGGCACAGAGTGGGTTCTTACCTGCTGTTCTTCCTGTTATTTGGGTGGTCTCTGTCGTGGTCAGCCAGATTGAGAGACGCCAAAGAAACACTCGACACTGAGAATCCTCGAGGACGCACCCCTGCAACACAAGGAACGCTCAAGCACGGCTCAGTAATGCAGCCAGAAGTGTGTGTTTGTGCATACGCTTTGTATGTTGCTCACCTGTGGCTCTCACGGGGGGCGTAGGCGACTCCATGACGTCCCTGTGGATGGACTTGGGCCGCGGCTTCTTCTTCAGGCTTCCAGATCGGGGCTTGATGACCTCGTCCATGTTCTCCTCCAGCTTGAGCTGGTTCCTCCTCAAAAACTCGTGCTTGATGTAATCCCTCCTCGCCTTCTCATTATCCTTCTTCTGCAGCTCCTCCTCTGCTTTCAACCTGGAGCAGGAGACAGAGGTACAGATGTATTGTGTGACTGCACACTCAAGTTCAAAAGACACACTGTATGTGTTGATGCTACAGACATGGGGACAGTGTTAGCGTTGGCAAAAAGAGTCAAAGTAAAACAGACCGTGCAGACTCCTTCTTCTGCTCCTGGTCCAGCTCCTGCTGTTGCTTCTTCACCTGAGTCTCCTTCTCCCTCCGAAGCCTCTTCTCCAGCAGAGCTGCTTTCTTTGCTGCCATGTCCTCCTCCCCTTTCACATCATCCTGGTGTTTAAACGGGTGGGGAACACACAAAATAGATGGAGAGATATTTCCACTGCATCTTTAATACTTTCATGAAAAGCTGGCAGTCCTGTTAACTCAGCAGATTAATTATTACCGTGTATTAAGATTCTTCCTGTCGGTGCTACCTGCATATAGCACCATAAGGCTGTATACACTGTATTATTAACGAGAAGTTAATAATACAGTGTATAACAAGTGTATACCGAGGAGTTAAACTTCAGTTGAAAAGCACGTTTTCACAGCAGACATTGTGACTTGTCAAAAATGTTAAAACAATTAGATGGGAATATTGAATTAAAAATCTGTGATGATAAAATGTAAAGGGTTTTTTAGCCAAAATTCCTCTGGGTTCTGATCCATCATAAAATAACACGGAGACGACATATTGACGATATTAATGGGACAATTTCAAATTCAATAGCAATACCGTATAAATCTATAATGTATGAACTTATAAAGCTTGCATATCATTTATTGCTCACTTATACTTCCTCACATATCTTATTGTGTGGAGGTCAACCTATAAAACATTTATCAATTCAACAGCCTTGTTACAAAACCGAGCTATACCTCTTATGAATAAGGCTGGTTATTATGATCACACAAATCCATTGTTTCTAAAATCTCATGTTATGAAATTCAATGAGTTGGTGTCTTATAAAATAATGCAAACAATGTTCAGAGCTAAAGCAAAGTCACTGCCAGACTTAGCTAATGACGTGCTAACGTTAGCTAATGACGTGCTAACGTTAGCTAATGACGTGCTAACGTTAGCTAATGACGTGCTAACGTTAGCTAATGACGTGATAACGTTAGCTAATGACGTGCTAACGTTAGCTAATGACGTGCTAACGTTAGCTAATGACGTGCTAACGTTAGCTAATGACGTACTAACGTTAGCTAATGACGTGATAACGTTAGCTAATGACGTGCTAACGTTAGCTAATGACGTGATAACGTTAGCTAATGACGTGATAACGTTAGCTAATGACGTGATAACGTTAGCTAATGACGTGCTAACGTTAGCTAATGACGTGCTAACGTTAGCTAATGACGTGCTAACGTTAGCTAATGACGTGCTAACGTTAGCTAATGACGTGCTAACGTTAGCTAATGACGTGCTAACGTTAGCTAATGACGTGCTAACATAACGTACGCAGCTCTGCAGGTTTTTACCATGTTTTTATGAATGGCCAGTCTGTGTTCGAGGCCCGGGACTGGGCGAAGGGGTACGGAGCCATCACTAATGTTACCAGTGCCACCTGTTCCTTTCATTTATGACGAGTCAAAATGTCTGCTGTCAAAAAGTTTGTTATAAATGTGATTCTCGCATGGCCAGCAAGATTTATGCTTGCAAGTTCGCTAAGATGGACAGACCTTTGACTGGAAGAAAAGACAAACTGGTGATCATCATGGGAACATCAGTCCAACATATTAAAAAGCCTGTCTTGGTCTTGAGTTGCAATGGAGTCTTGTGTTCAAAGCCTTTAAACATGTTGACTCTATTTCACACAAAAGCTATTTCATGGATTTTCTTAAGACATTGGGAAGATCAAAACAATTCTGTCGCTCCAGCTCACCTTGAAGAAGAATCCACAGCACATCTTTTGGTCTTTTCCATACGTGTCTCCTCCTGCCTCTCCCTCTCCTTCGCCGTCTCCCGTCGTCTCCTTGCTGCCGGGTCGTCCTTCTGGAGGTTTCAGCCCAGACAGAGTCACCTCCACCAGGTGTCTTCTGTCCTGGGGCTCTCCCTTGACCCGGCTGCCTGTGGGCCCTTGGATCTCAGACACCGGTTGACACAACACCTCTGACGACTGTGTTTGCTTGACTTCGCCCTTTCTTTTCTCCTGTCGCTCGTCTTCCTTCTCTTTGGCTGCTTCTTCAGTAGACAGCTGAGGAGTGCCAGCACTCTTCTTTACCACTACGTCTTCTTTGTCCTGAGTGTTTTCTTTGTTGTCCTTGGTCTCTTCGTTCCTGCTTTCCAGAGGCCCCTCGTCGTGGCCCAGGTACGCAAACGGGCTGTCCTGGTTTTGGCTGGGGGTGAAACGTCTTAGTCTGGGTATGCTGTCCACTGAGGTCTGGGTGTTGAGCATTCGACTGAAAGGTGTGACCTTCAGATCATTTGGTCGTGGAGTCCTGGGTGTCCTGGCATGGAAGGAGGCCGGACGGCGCTTGATGCCAGCAGGGGAACGGTTGGGAGTGCGAGGAGAGCCGGAAGAAGAAAGGATGGGAGACAAAGACCCAACCGAGCCTCGTGCTGATCCCCGGCCCGTTACACTGCTGCTACGCAACTCGCGGAGCTGCCTGTGTGGAAGAGAACGCACACGGTCCTGTATGTGTTCACAAACAAAATATATCTTTTTCTTTGTCATGAAGTGATACCTGTGCGGAGATGGAGCAGGAGGAGGAATGACCCAGGATTGTTGCTGTTGCTCTCTCATGGACATGATCGTCTCCTGCTGCTGGGCCAAACGCTGCATCTCTGTCTGCAGGAAGCCCAACGACGTGTTCAGCCTCTCAATGGAGCGAGTGTATTCCGTGAGGTCGATTTCTTTCTTTCTTTGGGGGAGCTTAGAAAGAACGGGATATGGGCTAGTTTATTGCCTCTGAGGGACGCATGCAAAATAGAGGGAGAAATGAGAGAGGGATACAAGAGAATCAAGAGTGTAAGCCTCATAAAAGTCAAGACTTAACAATTAAGAAAAAATAACTTAAACGTCATAAAACACCCCGTGACATTAAAGCCACGGCAGAGTATATGATATCTGGGTGTCACAAATGAAATATGGGGTTGTGAAGTTTTACAATTTTAATTGTGGTGGAAATAAACGGAGGGACTGTGAACTGCACAAACCCACTGCAATATTACAAAAGGTAAAAATGAAAGAAGTAATTCTGAACTACTTGTTGTAGTTAAACAGATATTATAAACATACATGACTAGTGTGATACTGTGAGATCTATACTTCTTCTTCTGCTACACAAGAATAAAATACTGTTGAAAGGAACTTAAAGACAAGATTGATGAAAACGGCCTGACAGCTTCAACTGTGTCATCTTGGTTGTTGGTAAATTATTACGTGACAATTGTAACATTTCTTTATATTATGTTTCCCCCTAAAACAGAGGCGTAGTTCTTTGGGTTTTATTGACAAAGGCAGGTGCAGACAGAGTATTTGTGCTTTGTGATTTGTAAATCAAGAGCAAGGTAAGAGAGTCTAGAATCCACGCTACAGGCACAGAGTGGGTTCTTACCTGCTGTTCTTCCTGTTATTTGGGTGGTCTCTGTCGTGGTCAGCCAGATTGAGAGACGCCAAAGAAACACTCGACACTGAGAATCCTCGAGGACGCACCCCTGCAACACAAGGAACGCTCAAGCACGGCTCAGTAATGCAGCCAGAAGTGTGTGTTTGTGCATACGCTTTGTATGTTGCTCACCTGTGGCTCTCACGGGGGGCGTAGGCGACTCCATGACGTCCCTGTGGATGGACTTGGGCCGCGGCTTCTTCTTCAGGCTTCCAGATCGGGGCTTGATGACCTCGTCCATGTTCTCCTCCAGCTTGAGCTGGTTCCTCCTCAAAAACTCGTGCTTGATGTAATCCCTCCTCGCCTTCTCATTATCCTTCTTCTGCAGCTCCTCCTCTGCTTTCAACCTGGAGCAGGAGACAGAGGTACAGATGTATTGTGTGACTGCACACTCAAGTTCAAAAGACACACTGTATGTGTTGATGCTACAGACATGGGGACAGTGTTAGCGTTGGCAAAAAGAGTCAAAGTAAAACAGACCGTGCAGACTCCTTCTTCTGCTCCTGGTCCAGCTCCTGCTGTTGCTTCTTCACCTGAGTCTCCTTCTCCCTCCGAAGCCTCTTCTCCAGCAGAGCTGCTTTCTTTGCTGCCATGTCCTCCTCCCCTTTCACATCATCCTGGTGTTTAAACGGGTGGGGAACACACAAAATAGATGGAGAGATATTTCCACTGCATCTTTAATACTTTCATGAAAAGCTGGCAGTCCTGTTAACTCAGCAGATTAATTATTACCGTGTATTAAGATTCTTCCTGTCGGTGCTACCTGCATATAGCACCATAAGGCTGTATACACTGTATTATTAACGAGAAGTTAATAATACAGTGTATAACAAGTGTATACCGAGGAGTTAAACTTCAGTTGAAAAGCACGTTTTCACAGCAGACATTGTGACTTGTCAAAAAATGTTAAAACAATTAGATGGGAATATTGAATTAAAAATCTGTGATGATAAAATGTAAAGGGTTTTTTAGCCAAAATTCCTCTGGGTTCTGATCCATCATAAAATAACACGGAGACGACATATTGACGATATTAATGGGACAATTTCAAATTCAATAGCAATACCGTATAAATCTATAATGTATGAACTTATAAAGCTTGCATATCATTTATTGCTCACTTATACTTCCTCACATATCTTATTGTGTGGAGGTCAACCTATAAAACATTTATCAATTCAACAGCCTTGTTACAAAACCGAGCTATACCTCTTATGAATAAGGCTGGTTATTATGATCACACAAATCCATTGTTTCTAAAATCTCATGTTATGAAATTCAATGAGTTGGTGTCTTATAAAATAATGCAAACAATGTTCAGAGCTAAAGCAAAGTCACTGCCAGACTTAGCTAATGACGTGCTAACGTTAGCTAATGACGTGCTAACGTTAGCTAATGACGTGCTAACGTTAGCTAATGACGTGCTAACGTTAGCTAATGACGTGATAACGTTAGCTAATGACGTGCTAACGTTAGCTAATGACGTGCTAACGTTAGCTAATGACGTGCTAACGTTAGCTAATGACGTGCTAACGTTAGCTAATGACGTGCTAACGTTAGCTAATGACGTACTAACGTTAGCTAATGACGTGATAACGTTAGCTAATGACGTGCTAACGTTAGCTAATGACGTGCTAACGTTAGCTAATGACGTGATAACGTTAGCTAATGACGTGATAACGTTAGCTAATGACGTGCTAACGTTAGCTAATGACGTGCTAACGTTAGCTAATGACGTGCTAATGTTAGCTAATGACGTGCTAACGTTAGCTAATGACGTGCTAACGTTAGCTAATGACGTGCTAACGTTAGCTAATGACGTGCTAACATAACGTACGCAGCTCTGCAGGTTTTTACCATGTTTTTATGAATGGCCAGTCTGTGTTCGAGGCCCGGGACTGGGCGAAGGGGTACGGAGCCATCACTAATGTTACCAGTGCCACCTGTTCCTTTCATTTATGACGAGTCAAAATGTCTGCTGTCAAAAAGTTTGTTATAAATGTGATTCTCGCATGGCCAGCAAGATTTATGCTTGCAAGTTCGCTAAGATGGACAGACCTTTGACTGGAAGAAAAGACAAACTGGTGATCATCATGGGAACATCAGTCCAACATATTAAAAAGCCTGTCTTGGTCTTGAGTTGCAATGGAGTCTTGTGTTCAAAGCCTTTAAACATGTTGACTCTATTTCACACAAAAGCTATTTCATGGATTTTCTTAAGACATTGGGAAGATCAAAACAATTCTGTCGCTCCAGCTCACCTTGAAGAAGAATCCACAGCACATCTTTTGGTCTTTTCCATACGTGTCTCCTCCTGCCTCTCCCTCTCCTTCGCCGTCTCCCGTCGTCTCCTTGCTGCCGGGTCGTCCTTCTGGAGGTTTCAGCCCAGACAGAGTCACCTCCACCAGGTGTCTTCTGTCCTGGGGCTCTCCCTTGACCCGGCTGCCTGTGGGCCCTTGGATCTCAGACACTGGTTGACACAACACCTCTGACGACTGTGTTTGCTTGACTTCGCCCTTTCTTTTCTCCTGTCGCTCGTCTTCCTTCTCTTTGGCTGCTTCTTCAGTAGACAGCTGAGGAGTGCCAGCACTCTTATTTACCACTACGTCTTCTTTGTCCTGAGTGTTTTCTTTGTTGTCCTTGGTCTCTTCGTTCCTGCTTTCCAGAGGCCCCTCGTCGTGGCCCAGGTACGCAAACGGGCTGTCCTGGTTTTGGCTGGGGGTGAAACGTCTTAGTCTGGGTATGCTGTCCACTGAGGTCTGGGTGTTGAGCATTCGACTGAAAGGTGTGACCTTCAGATCATTTGGTCGTGGAGTCCTGGGTGTCCTGGCATGGAAGGAGGCCGGACGGCGCTTGATGCCAGCAGGGGAACGGTTGGGAGTGCGAGGAGAGCCGGAAGAAGAAAGGATGGGAGACAAAGACCCAACCGAGCCTCGTGCTGATCCCCGGCCCGTTACACTGCTGCTACGCAACTCGCGGAGCTGCCTGTGTGGAAGAGAACGCACACGGTCCTGTATGTGTTCACAAACAAAATATATCTTTTTCTTTGTCATGAAGTGATACCTGTGCGGAGATGGAGCAGGAGGAGGAATGACCCAGGATTGTTGCTGTTGCTCTCTCATGGACATGATCGTCTCCTGCTGCTGGGCCAAACGCTGCATCTCTGTCTGCAGGAAGCCCAACGACGTGTTCAGCCTCTCAATGGAGCGAGTGTATTCCGTGAGGTCGATTTCTCCCGGAGACGCGCCTGTATCACCCACCACATTGCATGCACAGGTCAGTCAGTCATTTACCAATATGACTGAGCAACCATATCGAGACCGCCTGATAAGGAAAGTTCTCCCAAGCTGACTCTGTTGCAGTTCGTTTGTGGTCTGAAAGCTGCTGCTGTAGGCATCAACACAGGATACGTGAACCTGCACATACGGACCTTTTCCTGTCAAACTTATCCATGCACTCCAAAGGCTGAATGAACTGCAAGACCTCATCCCACTGGCCATCGAGCACCAGTTGCCTGAAACAGAGACAGTTCATTTTTTAAAACACAGGAAACACATTTTAAATGTCCCAAAAATATCATATAAATGTGGTTCTATAATGTATAACTGAAGAGCGAGGGATTTCCAGAATCTCTGATGAGGCGCGGCAGACCCAGACTGCACGTTGTGGTTACTGCCGTTGAGTTCACCTACCTGAGGAAGAGCATGTCGTCTGAGTAGAGCCCGTTGATGACGCCGCTCTCCTTCTCCAGAGCCAGCATGCTGATGTGCAACTTCCTGGAGTTGAGAAAGTCCAGGATCGCCTTGATGATCTCCACCTCCTTCACATTTATGGTTTCCTCCGCTGTCATGGTGACGACGGGCTGACAATGACGGACACACACACACACACACACACACACACACACGAAAACTAACAAAATCAGTTGAAGTTTGGTCCCAAGTCTTGAATAAAAGTGATTTTTTAAATATGTGCAACATGTAGAATACATCAATATCAGAAAATATCCCGATTGATATTGAGATAATGATTTCTGCCACATTGCCCAGCACTAGTAGCAAGTTGGAGGAAGCATCTGAAATGCATAAAAGTATAAGCATAGAGATCATCAGTGGCTCGACTGGAAAGCTCCTAAACATGCATGTGTGTACGCATCTGAAATGAATGCACACATCTCACACTGGCCTACTTCTCCTTTATGAACCCAAATGTACAGATTTCCATCCAAAATGCAGTCACACATCTCACATTCGTGTTAAATATTGATGGAGCAAAGGTGTACAAGGTGACAGCAGTGCAGTCTGTTGTGATTTGCAACAAGCTCTTGTTTGCGTACTGACTTTATCTTCAGGCTCCACCTAATCGAGTACATCAGGTGGTGTCCAGATGGACTGAGCCTCTGCTTAGGAGGTATTTGTATGCTCTTCAACCTTTGATTTATCTATCCTGCATCAAACATCTGACATATGACACGAGGAGTCCAGCTTTTCCTCGTCAGATGATCGTGAGCCATGTTCGTCCTTAATCACATTCCACATAAGTCTGATGAACACATAAGCTCGTACAGAGGCTGAGATGAAACAAAACAGCGACTTCTGTATTCAACTTAGCCTGAAAGGATGCACTCTCCTCCACATGTCATCGAAATATCTCTGATCTTATTGCCATGACAGTGAGTAGCCTCTCGTGCATCATGGCCATCTATCGATCAACAACTGCTACAAAACACAGACAAATCTATTCTGGCCAGCTGAGAAGTAATCAAACACACACACGCAAGCACTGCAGTCCTGCTAAGCTAGCATGAGAGGAGGCTAACAACACTGGCACTGAGCCTCAAGTCAAACAGCATAAGGAGCTTCGGCTACTTGTTGGCTTTGCATAGCTTCTGAATTGAACCACCGGATTACAGCAAAACCAACAAATAGCTGGTTACCGTTGGCGCTCATACAAAGCGGACTAATGCGGGTTGGTAGGAGGGGAGACCGAGTAGCTAGCCAGGCCGAAGGGGAGCGAGAGGCATCCTCCTGTGGTAGCTGGACGGGCGGGGTGCGCACTGACAGCTTCCTCTGGAACAACACGAGCAGTGCTGCGTTTAATGCTCACCTTGTTTCTAAAGATGCATGGGATGAAAAAAACAGTCCCCCGCGTGTTTCCTTTCGCTGTGGACAGACGCTGTCACGACGAGGTGTTGTCAGCGGTGTTTGTCTGTTGTCCTGTCTGTTCCTCGGCCTCTTCTGACTGCGTCCCCTCCCTGCTGGATCTTTCTCTGCCGCTCCGGTGCTGCCCAGCCCTGCCTGCTGCTGTCTGCGCACACACGCGCGCACGCGCGCGCGCGCACACACACACACACACACACTCAAACTTCACACCAGCAGCAAGAGCTCAACATGGTACTAGCAACAAATCAAATACGTACAGATGAATGAAGTGAGATGAACCTTGTCAGATGTCATGTGAGAATATTGTTTATGAATGAAACGGTGGCGTCCACAGAGGTTGAAATGGGGCCCTTTTCATCTGTTGTGCCAAAAAGCCCTTTTCAATTCATTTTTTTGAGGTACTTTTACTCCACTGTAAATACAAAATATAAATGAATTAATACATTATAATGTATCATTATGGATTAAGCTACAGAGTAGTGTATACAGTAGACATGAGCCCCATCTTTACCAGCGGTAACATTAGTAATCCTTACACAATGATATTATAGATATTATTCTGACATGAGCCATTCTGTATTAACAACACTTCAGGTATTTTGATTCCAGTACTTCTGTGCTTTTACTTCAGTAAGATTTTAAGAGCAGTACATTTACTTCCAAACCAATGGAAGACATTCGTGGACGTTGTTAGTCCTCTGTATGTCTGCAGTGTCCTGTTTTTGCATCAAACTTTATTTTTATAAGATTCCATTTGATTGATTTATTAGACAATTGTCTCCAAGATGTGTGAGAGGACATTTTGTTTTATTATCCCTAACAAAGGAATAAACAGCTTTCTCCAATTCAAACAATGTACTGGAAACACGTTCTAAATGACCTCAAACATGTCTTTGGCATTTCTGTCTTCTATTTTCTGTTAATTATCAGCCGACATACTGTAGACACCAATATATCTGCAATGAGCTAATATTGGCTGATACATGGGTCCAGCTGATTATCCATCAATACGATCAATATGAGGATATGAGGAAACACGTGCAGATTTTTTGAACACTATTTTCTGTTATATTTAACAGCCTTAAGTCTGTGGTATTCAGTGTCTTGCCACAGCAGGCTTCAGTCTGGACACAGATACACTACAAGTGTCCCTCCGATGGTCTGTGTGTGTGCAGCAGTAATGATGACACTGTCCTGTTATTTACTGAGCTCTGGTGGTAGAAGGATATCATGTCAGTTTAAATGAGGTTACTATTCCACCTAAATCAATCAACACAGGGATTTGAAACCATGAATACTGTTGATAGCTGGCATTTTAATAAAGCTCAAAGGAATAGAAAAACAAAATAAACCCATGAGCAGTTGCGCATATTTAGTAAATTGAACAAAAAATGAATTCAGAGTTGGAAAAAATACAATGGTTTTCTCAGTATGCTTTATGGATTTCATACAATACCACAATAAAACCTCATTAAGATTTCATACACCTTGCCTTTGCTTTCAACACACTTCCTTCAACGGCTGTACTGCTTCATTCGTACACACCTCCAACAGGTCAATGTCATTACAAAATATACTTCTATATGCCAAAATATATATGTACAGTGCCAACACATGCGGAAGGAACATGTGATCAAAAGTAATGTAAAAGTAAAGTAACAAGCATGACGGTCCTGACGACAGTGGACAGGGTCTTGGGGAAGCATCGTGGGTGAATTCATATATTTACAATCTACTTTGAGGGTAAACAAGCTCTAACAGTTAAGACAACATCCACATTAAAGTGGCTTTTTATGTGTTTGTTAGTTCCAACTGCAACATGGTCGATGGTGATTAGTCCAATTACGCTTAAACTGCACAGACTGATGACACAGGGTGGGACTTCCGTCTATATTCTACTACTGATGATCGTCTTACCAGTGATACTGTTGAGTGATCACACTTTTTGCATTTGTAGCATAATTAACGGCCCCAAAGGACAACATACAGATACACAGACGTGATAAATTATAAAAGCTACAAGCGGACTCGCTCATTTTGGATGGATCTGCCATCATATACAAACTTCACTTATATATACGTACAGTATATTATGTTTCTCTGAATAAAATCTAAGACGCCTTTCAGAATATCTTCGAAGCATGATCAAAATGAAATAAATTAAGAGTCTATAGCCGGTGCTTTCCAGAATTGTTTCACGGCGCTCCAGATGCTCAATACTCTCATCATTCCACACTTTTGGAAAGTAATTGCAATCGCCAGCTGAGGTACTTTCCTCACTCTTCACTATACACACACATACACAAATTTGAACTGTTTATACATTTTTCTGTCACATGTAAAAAAAAAAAGGAAAGAAAGCAAGAACTACAAAAACGTGCCTGTGTTGTGGAGCAGCACAATTCTCATTAAAAAATGCTGCCTCTACCTGATCACGGATCAGACAGGCCACCCTTGCAACAACCTGCCTGAGGGCGGCGTAATCTGATCCCAGACCTGCGAGTGCACACAAACTCTCCTTTATCACAACAGTCTTTTTTTTTTTAACAGGTGCTGACAAACTCACACCGACACTCACAGCGTATCCAAATGACACAAAACAAGCATAAGGCCACACATGATCAACTTATAGAAACCAAAGTGCCTCTTTGTGAGGCGTGACATTCAGTGCTTCAGTGGTTCAACTAGGTAAGGCATTGGTCCGCCTTTTGTTTTCTTCTCCTTTTTTTTGGCACGTGAGAACATTGATACACATGCTGACAGGTAAACACTTGTGTCCCGTTCAATTAGTCCAGAGCGTAACAGTCAACTCTGTAACAACAATGTCTGTGAGGCCCACTTGTGTTCTACATTCCAGTTGTGAAATATTACAGTGAGACCATGTGTCCTTTCAATGAAAATGTAAAACTAACACACACAAATGATCCTGTGCTCGTTCCAGAGAAGCGTGTCCAAATCTTGCCCGGCCGTCTGGTGCTACTTAGTGTGCAGTTTTTTGGGCGTGGCCTGCTTCTTGGTTTGCCACAGATGGCTGGCGATGGTGATGGCGTCCACACTGGCGGACATGGTTTTGGCCGGGATCAGGCTGAACTGCTTTCTGTCCGAGTTGTACTTATACAGGCCCTCGATCATCTTGATCGTGATGCTCTTCGGCCCGATGCCGGCCAGTTTGGTGATCTCCTCTGTCTCCGGGCAGTAGGCGTACACGGACCTGAACTGGCATCCGGCGTCACGGAACAACAGAAGGAAGTTATTGGCTTCGGATTTCTCGATTTCCTGCACAAAACCAAAGAGAAAAGTCATCGTTTAGTGCAGCATATTTCATGCAGAAAAACACAGACACACGTATTTGCAAAACATACATCAAGTATCTTGTTCTTCTGGCCTTCGTTGACCTTGCCAGCCAGGCAGCAGTGAGCCAGGGCATTCTGGATGATGTACTTGTTGGACTTGGCACTCGGCTCCTTGTATAGTTTAGGTCCTGTGGGAAGAAAGCCCGCGCATGAGATTGCAAAAATCTCTGTGTAAATCTCGACAAACTATGTAATAATTGCAGGTATGTCTTCTACCTGTGTACTCATTGTTGGAGGGAGTGGATGAGGTGGTGGAGTCGTTTTCCCAATCCTTCTCTCCGTTGCGACCATCAGTCGAAGGACAAGAAGAAAAACCTTCTGCAGAGTCCGGCCTGGAGACGATCACATACAGACCGACAAATGACACGCGGACATGACAAAAACCCACAACAAACACGAAAAGGTTGATGCACATAAGCATGTATGGAAGCGTATGCCGACAGATTGCACAAACAGCCATGCACACACAGTTATTAAACACACACACATACACAGAGAGAGAGATGTGGTAAAACAAGGTCAGACGTTGTGACATAATTCTCAAACCCTGCCTGTTGTCTTGCATTACATCACACTGAACCGACCCAGCTGTGCAGCGAGACGCAGAGAGGCCTGTTCAGCCAAGCAAAGTCTCAGTGATGTCTTTATGGTTTCTGTGAGGCATGAGCTCAGGTACTTGTGGAGGAAACAGCAAACACAGCGGTGAAAGGCAGAGCAGCCAACAGAAGAGAAGAGAGAAAAGAGCAGCCGGAGAACAATACTGCGAAACAGCGGAAGAGGATAGAGAGCAGGAGAACCGAGGCGAAAACATCTCAGCCACACAGGTCCCATATGTACGTCGATGCAGAAGCAAAACAAACGGCAGTGATGTCATTTGTCAAATGATTTCACTGTTGACAAATCCGTCTACTTTTTATGTGAGTCTGTGTTGAAAGAACGTCGGATGAAAATCAGGCTTAAGTCACATGGAGCTAATTCTACATGAAGCCACATCCGGTTCACTTTGTCTGTTGAATCACTTTTTTCGGAGCATTACTAACCTTCCCTTTCTTTCTTTGGGGGAGCTTAGAAAGAACGGGATATGGGCTAGTTTATTGCCTCTGAGGGACGCATGCAAAATAGAGGGAGAAATGAGAGAGGGATACAAGAGAATCAAGAGTGTAAGCCTCATAAAAGTCAAGACTTAACAATTAAGAAAAAATAACTTAAACGTCATAAAACACCCCGTGACATTAAAGCCACGGCAGAGTATATGATATCTGGGTGTCACAAATGAAATATGGGGTTGTGAAGTTTTACAATTTTAATTGTGGTGGAAATAAACTCAGGGACTGTGAACTGCACAAACCCACTGCAATATTACAAAAGGTAAAAATGAAAGAAGTAATTCTGAACTACTTGTTGTAGTTAAACAGATATTATAAACATACATGACTAGTGTGATACTGTGAGATCTATACTTCTTCTTCTGCTACACAAGAATAAAATACTGTTGAAAGGAACTTAAAGACAAGATTGATGAAAACGGCCTGACAGCTTCAACTGTGTCATCTTGGTTGTTGGTAAATTATTACGTGACAATTGTAACATTTCTTTATATTATGTTTCCCCCTAAAACAGAGGCGTAGTTCTTTGGGTTTTATTGACAAAGGCAGGTGCAGACAGAGTATTTGTGCTTTGTGATTTGTAAATCAAGAGCAAGGTAAGAGAGTCTAGAATCCACGCTACAGGCACAGAGTGGGTTCTTACCTGCTGTTCTTCCTGTTATTTGGGTGGTCTCTGTCGTGGTCAGCCAGATTGAGAGACGCCAAAGAAACACTCGACACTGAGAATCCTCGAGGACGCACCCCTGCAACACAAGGAACGCTCAAGCACGGCTCAGTAATGCAGCCAGAAGTGTGTGTTTGTGCATACGCTTTGTATGTTGCTCACCTGTGGCTCTCACGGGGGGCGTAGGCGACTCCATGACGTCCCTGTGGATGGACTTGGGCCGCGGCTTCTTCTTCAGGCTTCCAGATCGGGGCTTGATGACCTCGTCCATGTTCTCCTCCAGCTTGAGCTGGTTCCTCCTCAAAAACTCGTGCTTGATGTAATCCCTCCTCGCCTTCTCATTATCCTTCTTCTGCAGCTCCTCCTCTGCTTTCAACCTGGAGCAGGAGACAGAGGTACAGATGTATTGTGTGACTGCACACTCAAGTTCAAAAGACACACTGTATGTGTTGATGCTACAGACATGGGGACAGTGTTAGCGTTGGCAAAAAGAGTCAAAGTAAAACAGACCGTGCAGACTCCTTCTTCTGCTCCTGGTCCAGCTCCTGCTGTTGCTTCTTCACCTGAGTCTCCTTCTCCCTCCGAAGCCTCTTCTCCAGCAGAGCTGCTTTCTTTGCTGCCATGTCCTCCTCCCCTTTCACATCATCCTGGTGTTTAAACGGGTGGGGAACACACAAAATAGATGGAGAGATATTTCCACTGCATCTTTAATACTTTCATGAAAAGCTGGCAGTCCTGTTAACTCAGCAGATTAATTATTACCGTGTATTAAGATTCTTCCTGTCGGTGCTACCTGCATATAGCACCATAAGGCTGTATACACTGTATTATTAACGAGAAGTTAATAATACAGTGTATAACAAGTGTATACCGAGGAGTTAAACTTCAGTTGAAAAGCACGTTTTCACAGCAGACATTGTGACTTGTCAAAAATGTTAAAACAATTAGATGGGAATATTGAATTAAAAATCTGTGATGATAAAATGTAAAGGGTTTTTTAGCCAAAATTCCTCTGGGTTCTGATCCATCATAAAATAACACGGAGACGACATATTGACGATATTAATGGGACAATTTCAAATTCAATAGCAATACCGTATAAATCTATAATGTATGAACTTATAAAGCTTGCATATCATTTATTGCTCACTTATACTTCCTCACATATCTTATTGTGTGGAGGTCAACCTATAAAACATTTATCAATTCAACAGCCTTGTTACAAAACCGAGCTATACCTCTTATGAATAAGGCTGGTTATTATGATCACACAAATCCATTGTTTCTAAAATCTCATGTTATGAAATTCAATGAGTTGGTGTCTTATAAAATAATGCAAACAATGTTCAGAGCTAAAGCAAAGTCACTGCCAGACTTAGCTAATGACGTGCTAACGTTAGCTAATGACGTGCTAACGTTAGCTAATGACGTGCTAACGTTAGCTAATGACGTGCTAACGTTAGCTAATGACGTGCTAACGTTAGCTAATGACGTGCTAACGTTAGCTAATGACGTACTAACGTTAGCTAATGACGTGATAACGTTAGCTAATGACGTGCTAACGTTAGCTAATGACGTGCTAACGTTAGCTAATGACGTGATAACGTTAGCTAATGACGTGATAACGTTAGCTAATGACGTGCTAACGTTAGCTAATGACGTGCTAACGTTAGCTAATGACGTGCTAACGTTAGCTAATGACGTGCTAACGTTAGCTAATGACGTGCTAACGTTAGCTAATGACGTGCTAACGTTAGCTAATGACGTGCTAACATAACGTACGCAGCTCTGCAGGTTTTTACCATGTTTTTATGAATGGCCAGTCTGTGTTCGAGGCCCGGGACTGGGCGAAGGGGTACGGAGCCATCACTAATGTTACCAGTGCCACCTGTTCCTTTCATTTATGACGAGTCAAAATGTCTGCTGTCAAAAAGTTTGTTATAAATGTGATTCTCGCATGGCCAGCAAGATTTATGCTTGCAAGTTCGCTAAGATGGACAGACCTTTGACTGGAAGAAAAGACAAACTGGTGATCATCATGGGAACATCAGTCCAACATATTAAAAAGCCTGTCTTGGTCTTGAGTTGCAATGGAGTCTTGTGTTCAAAGCCTTTAAACATGTTGACTCTATTTCACACAAAAGCTATTTCATGGATTTTCTTAAGACATTGGGAAGATCAAAACAATTCTGTCGCTCCAGCTCACCTTGAAGAAGAATCCACAGCACATCTTTTGGTCTTTTCCATACGTGTCTCCTCCTGCCTCTCCCTCTCCTTCGCCGTCTCCCGTCGTCTCCTTGCTGCCGGGTCGTCCTTCTGGAGGTTTCAGCCCAGACAGAGTCACCTCCACCAGGTGTCTTCTGTCCTGGGGCTCTCCCTTGACCCGGCTGCCTGTGGGCCCTTGGATCTCAGACACCGGTTGACACAACACCTCTGACGACTGTGTTTGCTTGACTTCGCCCTTTCTTTTCTCCTGTCGCTCGTCTTCCTTCTCTTTGGCTGCTTCTTCAGTAGACAGCTGAGGAGTGCCAGCACTCTTCTTTACCACTACGTCTTCTTTGTCCTGAGTGTTTTCTTTGTTGTCCTTGGTCTCTTCGTTCCTGCTTTCCAGAGGCCCCTCGTCGTGGCCCAGGTACGCAAACGGGCTGTCCTGGTTTTGGCTGGGGGTGAAACGTCTTAGTCTGGGTATGCTGTCCACTGAGGTCTGGGTGTTGAGCATTCGACTGAAAGGTGTGACCTTCAGATCATTTGGTCGTGGAGTCCTGGGTGTCCTGGCATGGAAGGAGGCCGGACGGCGCTTGATGCCAGCAGGGGAACGGTTGGGAGTGCGAGGAGAGCCGGAAGAAGAAAGGATGGGAGACAAAGACCCAACCGAGCCTCGTGCTGATCCCCGGCCCGTTACACTGCTGCTACGCAACTCGCGGAGCTGCCTGTGTGGAAGAGAACGCACACGGTCCTGTATGTGTTCACAAACAAAATATATCTTTTTCTTTGTCATGAAGTGATACCTGTGCGGAGATGGAGCAGGAGGAGGAATGACCCAGGATTGTTGCTGTTGCTCTCTCATGGACATGATCGTCTCCTGCTGCTGGGCCAAACGCTGCATCTCTGTCTGCAGGAAGCCCAACGACGTGTTCAGCCTCTCAATGGAGCGAGTGTATTCCGTGAGGTCGATTTCTCCCGGAGACGCGCCTGTATCACCCACCACATTGCATGCACAGGTCAGTCAGTCATTTACCAATATGACTGAGCAACCATATCGAGACCGCCTGATAAGGAAAGTTCTCCCAAGCTGACTCTGTTGCAGTTCGTTTGTGGTCTGAAAGCTGCTGCTGTAGGCATCAACACAGGATACGTGAACCTGCACATACGGACCTTTTCCTGTCAAACTTATCCATGCACTCCAAAGGCTGAATGAACTGCAAGACCTCATCCCACTGGCCATCGAGCACCAGTTGCCTGAAACAGAGACAGTTCATTTTTTAAAACACAGGAAACACATTTTAAATGTCCCAAAAATATCATATAAATGTGGTTCTATAATGTATAACTGAAGAGCGAGGGATTTCCAGAATCTCTGATGAGGCGCGGCAGACCCAGACTGCACGTTGTGGTTACTGCCGTTGAGTTCACCTACCTGAGGAAGAGCATGTCGTCTGAGTAGAGCCCGTTGATGACGCCGCTCTCCTTCTCCAGAGCCAGCATGCTGATGTGCAACTTCCTGGAGTTGAGAAAGTCCAGGATCGCCTTGATGATCTCCACCTCCTTCACATTTATGGTTTCCTCCGCTGTCATGGTGACGACGGGCTGACAATGACGGACACACACACACACACACACACACACACACACACACGAAAACTAACAAAATCAGTTGAAGTTTGGTCCCAAGTCTTGAATAAAAGTGATTTTTTAAATATGTGCAACATGTAGAATACATCAATATCAGAAAATATCCCGATTGATATTGAGATAATGATTTCTGCCACATTGCCCAGCACTAGTAGCAAGTTGGAGGAAGCATCTGAAATGCATAAAAGTATAAGCATAGAGATCATCAGTGGCTCGACTGGAAAGCTCCTAAACATGCATGTGTGTACGCATCTGAAATGAATGCACACATCTCACACTGGCCTACTTCTCCTTTATGAACCCAAATGTACAGATTTCCATCCAAAATGCAGTCACACATCTCACATTCGTGTTAAATATTGATGGAGCAAAGGTGTACAAGGTGACAGCAGTGCAGTCTGTTGTGATTTGCAACAAGCTCTTGTTTGCGTACTGACTTTATCTTCAGGCTCCACCTAATCGAGTACATCAGGTGGTGTCCAGATGGACTGAGCCTCTGCTTAGGAGGTATTTGTATGCTCTTCAACCTTTGATTTATCTATCCTGCATCAAACATCTGACATATGACACGAGGAGTCCAGCTTTTCCTCGTCAGATGATCGTGAGCCATGTTCGTCCTTAATCACATTCCACATAAGTCTGATGAACACATAAGCTCGTACAGAGGCTGAGATGAAACAAAACAGCGACTTCTGTATTCAACTTAGCCTGAAAGGATGCACTCTCCTCCACATGTCATCGAAATATCTCTGATCTTATTGCCATGACAGTGAGTAGCCTCTCGTGCATCATGGCCATCTATCGATCAACAACTGCTACAAAACACAGACAAATCTATTCTGGCCAGCTGAGAAGTAATCAAACACACACACGCAAGCACTGCAGTCCTGCTAAGCTAGCATGAGAGGAGGCTAACAACACTGGCACTGAGCCTCAAGTCAAACAGCATAAGGAGCTTCGGCTACTTGTTGGCTTTGCATAGCTTCTGAATTGAACCACCGGATTACAGCAAAACCAACAAATAGCTGGTTACCGTTGGCGCTCATACAAAGCGGACTAATGCGGGTTGGTAGGAGGGGAGACCGAGTAGCTAGCCAGGCCGAAGGGGAGCGAGAGGCATCCTCCTGTGGTAGCTGGACGGGCGGGGTGCGCACTGACAGCTTCCTCTGGAACAACACGAGCAGTGCTGCGTTTAATGCTCACCTTGTTTCTAAAGATGCATGGGATGAAAAAAACAGTCCCCCGCGTGTTTCCTTTCGCTGTGGACAGACGCTGTCACGACGAGGTGTTGTCAGCGGTGTTTGTCTGTTGTCCTGTCTGTTCCTCGGCCTCTTCTGACTGCGTCCCCTCCCTGCTGGATCTTTCTCTGCCGCTCCGGTGCTGCCCAGCCCTGCCTGCTGCTGTCTGCGCACACACGCGCGCACGCGCGCGCGCGCACACACACACACACACACACACACACACTCAAACTTCACACCAGCAGCAAGAGCTCAACATGGTACTAGCAACAAATCAAATACGTACAGATGAATGAAGTGAGATGAACCTTGTCAGATGTCATGTGAGAATATTGTTTATGAATGAAACGGTGGCGTCCACAGAGGTTGAAATGGGGCCCTTTTCATCTGTTGTGCCAAAAAGCCCTTTTCAATTCATTTTTTTTGAGGTACTTTTACTCCACTGTAAATACAAAATATAAATGAATTAATACATTATAATGTATCATTATGGATTAAGCTACAGAGTAGTGTATACAGTAGACATGAGCCCCATCTTTACCAGCGGTAACATTAGTAATCCTTACACAATGATATTATAGATATTATTCTGACATGAGCCATTCTGTATTAACAACACTTCAGGTATTTTGATTCCAGTACTTCTGTGCTTTTACTTCAGTAAGATTTTAAGAGCAGTACTTTTACTTCCAAACCAATGGAAGACATTCGTGGACGTTGTTAGTCCTCTGTATGTCTGCAGTGTCCTGTTTTTGCATCAAACTTTATTTTTATAAGATTCCATTTGATTGATTTATTAGACAATTGTCTCCAAGATGTGTGAGAGGACATTTTGTTTTATTATCCCTAACAAAGGAATAAACAGCTTTCTCCAATTCAAACAATGTACTGGAAACACGTTCTAAATGACCTCAAACATGTCTTTGGCATTTCTGTCTTCTATTTTCTGTTAATTATCAGCCGACATACTGTAGACACCAATATATCTGCAATGAGCTAATATTGGCTGATACATGGGTCCAGCTGATTATCCATCAATAAGATCAATAAGAGGATATGAGGAAACACGTGCAGATTTTTTGAACACTATTTTCTGTTATATTTAACAGCCTTAAGTCTGTGGTATTCAGTGTCTTGCCACAGCAGGCTTCAGTCTGGACACAGATACACTACAAGTGTCCCTCCGATGGTCTGTGTGTGTGCAGCCTACAAGGCACAGTAATGATGACACTGTCCTGTTATTTACTGAGCTCTTGTGGTGGTGGAAGGATATCATGTCAGTTTAAATGAGGTTACTATTCCACCTAAATCAATCAACACAGGGATTTGAAACCATGAATACTGTTGATAGCTGGCATTTTAATAAAGCTCAAAGGAATAGAAAAACAACATAAACCCATGAGCAGTTGCGCATATTTAGTAAATTGAACAAAAAATGAATTCAGAGTTGGAAAAAATACAATGGTTTTCTCAGTATGCTTTATGGATTTCATACAATACCACAATAAAACCTCATTAAGATTTCTGTAAGAAATTTGAGTAAAAAACTGTAGTTAGTAGATATAATAAAAGTGTTTAATAATTCATAATTAATAATTAGTCATAATCATAAGGGTTTTGGGAATGCATAATTAAGATAAACATAAAGATGCAGAAGCATGAAACTTCTGCCAAGTTGCAGAAGTTTAACTTTCATTTTGAAGGATTATTATAGATGGGATTAAAACGTAACTGACAGTCATTGAATGTGATAGTAAACACAGGGGCAGACAGTAGAATACACTCCTGGAAGTTAGCCAATAGCAATTGAGATAGACGGAAGGGGAGGTGTGTCAAACAGGGGTGGGAGGTGTAATTCAAAGTTTTTTTTTCCTCGCTCTCTGTGCCATGGCTCCCGGACGACAGACGTGTTTCCACCGGAGGAGCCGAGCGAGGTTTTTTGCAAATGGGGTTGTATTGTTTTAATATGTCATAGGAGTGTATACTCCAATGTATTACTGTAAATGTACTTACATCAGTGGAATTAAATTCCTTATAATTGTAAACCAGTTTTGGTAGCGTTATTATTGCAGTGTGTCGACGGCAAAAGGAAGCCGGCCACATGGCTGGCTCGGCCTCCCCTTTGTTATGAGGTAAAAAATACTATCTTAACATTTCATACACCTTGCCTTTGCTTTCAACACACTTCCTTCAACGGCTGTACTGCTTCATTCGTACACACCTCCAACAGGTCAATGTCATTACAAAATATACTTCTATATGCCAAAATATATATGTACAGTGCCAACACATGCGGAAGGAACATGTGATCAAAAGTAATGTAAAAGTAAAGTAACAAGCATGACGGTCCTGACGACAGTGGACAGGGTCTTGGGGAAGCATCGTGGGTGAATTCATATATTTACAATCTACTTTGAGGGTAAACAAGCTCTAACAGTTAAGACAACATCCACATTAAAGTGGCTTTTTAAGTGTTTGTTAGTTCCAACTGCAACATGGTCGATGGTGATTAGTCCAATTACGCTTAAACTGCACAGACTGATGACACAGGGTGGGACTTCCGTCTATATTCTACTACTGATGATCGTCTTACCAGTGATACTGTTGAGTGATCACACTTTTTGCATTTGTAGCATAATTAAAGGCCCCAAAGGACAACATACTGATACACAGACGTGATAAATTATAAAAGCTACAAGCGGACTCGCTCATTTTGGATGGATCTGCCATCATATACAAACTTCACTTATATATACGTACAGTATATTATGTTTCTCTGAATAAAATCTAAGACGCCTTTCAGAATATCTTCGAAGCATGATCAAAATGAAATAAATTAAGAGTCTATAGCCGGTGCTTTCCAGAATTGTTTCACGGCGCTCCAGATGCTCAATACTCTCATCATTCCACACTTTTGGAAAGTAATTGCAATCGCCAGCTGAGGTACTTTCCTCACTCTTCACTATACACACACATACACAAATTTGAACTGTTTATACATTTTTCTGTCACATGTAAAAAAAAAAAGGAAAGAAAGCAAGAACTACAAAAACGTGCCTGTGTTGTGGAGCAGCACAATTCTCATAAAAAAATGCTGCCTCTACCTGATCACGGATCAGACAGGCCACCCTTGCAACAACCTGCCTGAGGGCGGCGTAATCTGATCCCAGACCTGCGAGTGCACACAAACTCTCCTTTATCACAACAGTCTTTTTTTTTTTAACAGGTGCTGACAAACTCACACCGACACTCACAGCGTATCCAAATGACACAAAACAAGCATAAGGCCACACATGATCAACTTATAGAAACCAAAGTGCCTCTTTGTGAGGCGTGACATTCAGTGCTTCAGTGGTTCAACTAGGTAAGGCATTGGTCCGCCTTTTGTTTTCTTCTCCTTTTTTTGGCACGTGAGAACATTGATACACATGCTGACAAGTAAACACTTGTGTCCCGTTCAATTAGTCCAGAGCGTAACAGTCAACTCTGTAACAACAATGTCTGTGAGGCCCACTTGTGTTCTACATGCCAGTTGTGAAATATTACAGTGAGACCATGTGTCCTTTCAATGAAAATGTAAAACTAACACACACAAATGATCCTGTGCTCGTTCCAGAGAAGCGTGTCCAAATCTTGCCCGGCCGTCTGGTGCTACTTAGTGTGCAGTTTTTTGGGCGTGGCCTGCTTCTTGGTTTGCCACAGATGGCTGGCGATGGTGATGGCGTCCACACTGGCGGACATGGTTTTGGCCGGGATCAGGCTGAACTGCTTTCTGTCCGAGTTGTACTTATACAGGCCCTCGATCATCTTGATCGTGATGCTCTTCGGCCCGATGCCGGCCAGTTTGGTGATCTCCTCTGTCTCCGGGCAGTAGGCGTACACGGACCTGAACTGGCATCCGGCGTCACGGAACAACAGAAGGAAGTTATTGGCTTCGGATTTCTCGATTTCCTGCACAAAACCAAAGAGAAAAGTCATCGTTTAGTGCAGCATATTTCATGCAGAAAAACACAGACACACGTATTTGCAAAACATACATCAAGTATCTTGTTCTTCTGGCCTTCGTTGACCTTGCCAGCCAGGCAGCAGTGAGCCAGGGCATTCTGGATGATGTACTTGTTGGACTTGGCACTCGGCTCCTTGTATAGTTTAGGTCCTGTGGGAAGAAAGCCCGCGCATGAGATTGCAAAAATCTCTGTGTAAATCTCGACAAACTATGTAATAATTGCAGGTATGTCTTCTACCTGTGTACTCATTGTTGGAGGGAGTGGATGAGGTGGTGGAGTCGTTTTCCCAATCCTTCTCTCCGTTGCGACCATCAGTCGAAGGACAAGAAGAAAAACCTTCTGCAGAGTCCGGCCTGGAGACGATCACATACAGACCGACAAATGACACGCGGACATGACAAAAACCCACAACAAACACGAAAAGGTTGATGCACATAAGCATGTATGGAAGCGTATGCCGACAGATTGCACAAACAGCCATGCACACACAGTTATTAAACACACACACATACACAGAGAGAGAGATGTGGTAAAACAAGGTCAGACGTTGTGACATAATTCTCAAACCCTGCCTGTTGTCTTGCATTACATCACACTGAACCGACCCAGCTGTGCAGCGAGACGCAGAGAGGCCTGTTCAGCCAAGCAAAGTCTCAGTGATGTCTTTATGGTTTCTGTGAGGCATGAGCTCAGGTACTTGTGGAGGAAACAGCAAACACAGCGGTGAAAGGCAGAGCAGCCAACAGAAGAGAAGAGAGAAAAGAGCAGCCGGAGAACAATACTGCGAAACAGCGGAAGAGGATAGAGAGCAGGAGAACCGAGGCGAAAACATCTCAGCCACACAGGTCCCATATGTACGTCGATGCAGAAGCAAAACAAACGGCAGTGATGTCATTTGTCAAATGATTTCACTGTTGACAAATCCGTCTACTTTTTATGTGAGTCTGTGTTGAAAGAACGTCGGATGAAAATCAGGCTTAAGTCACATGGAGCTAATTCTACATGAAGCCACATCCGGTTCACTTTGTCTGTTGAATCACTTTTTTCGGAGCATTACTAACCTTCCCTTTCTTTCTTTGGGGGAGCTTAGAAAGAACGGGATATGGGCTAGTTTATTGCCTCTGAGGGACGCATGCAAAATAGAGGGAGAAATGAGAGAGGGATACAAGAGAATCAAGAGTGTAAGCCTCATAAAAGTCAAGACTTAACAATTAAGAAAAAATAACTTAAACGTCATAAAACACCCCGTGACATTAAAGCCACGGCAGAGTATATGATATCTGGGTGTCACAAATGAAATATGGGGTTGTGAAGTTTTACAATTTTAATTGTGGTGGAAATAAACTCAGGGACTGTGAACTGCACAAACCCACTGCAATATTACAAAAGGTAAAAATGAAAGAAGTAATTCTGAACTACTTGTTGTAGTTAAACAGATATTATAAACATACATGACTAGTGTGATACTGTGAGATCTATACTTCTTCTTCTGCTACACAAGAATAAAATACTGTTGAAAGGAACTTAAAGACAAGATTGATGAAAACGGCCTGACAGCTTCAACTGTGTCATCTTGGTTGTTGGTAAATTATTACGTGACAATTGTAACATTTCTTTATATTATGTTTCCCCCTAAAACAGAGGCGTAGTTCTTTGGGTTTTATTGACAAAGGCAGGTGCAGACAGAGTATTTGTGCTTTGTGATTTGTAAATCAAGAGCAAGGTAAGAGAGTCTAGAATCCACGCTACAGGCACAGAGTGGGTTCTTACCTGCTGTTCTTCCTGTTATTTGGGTGGTCTCTGTCGTGGTCAGCCAGATTGAGAGACGCCAAAGAAACACTCGACACTGAGAATCCTCGAGGACGCACCCCTGCAACACAAGGAACGCTCAAGCACGGCTCAGTAATGCAGCCAGAAGTGTGTGTTTGTGCATACGCTTTGTATGTTGCTCACCTGTGGCTCTCACGGGGGGCGTAGGCGACTCCATGACGTCCCTGTGGATGGACTTGGGCCGCGGCTTCTTCTTCAGGCTTCCAGATCGGGGCTTGATGACCTCGTCCATGTTCTCCTCCAGCTTGAGCTGGTTCCTCCTCAAAAACTCGTGCTTGATGTAATCGCTCCTCGCCTTCTCATTATCCTTCTTCTGCAGCTCCTCCTCTGCTTTCAACCTGGAGCAGGAGACAGAGGTACAGATGTATTGTGTGACTGCACACTCAAGTTCAAAAGACACACTGTATGTGTTGATGCTACAGACATGGGGACAGTGTTAGCGTTGGCAAAAAGAGTCAAAGTAAAACAGACCGTGCAGACTCCTTCTTCTGCTCCTGGTCCAGCTCCTGCTGTTGCTTCTTCACCTGAGTCTCCTTCTCCCTCCGAAGCCTCTTCTCCAGCAGAGCTGCTTTCTTTGCTGCCATGTCCTCCTCCCCTTTCACATCATCCTGGTGTTTAAACGGGTGGGGAACACACAAAATAGATGGAGAGATATTTCCACTGCATCTTTAATACTTTCATGAAAAGCTGGCAGTCCTGTTAACTCAGCAGATTAATTATTACCGTGTATTAAGATTCTTCCTGTCGGTGCTACCTGCATATAGCACCATAAGGCTGTATACACTGTATTATTAACGAGAAGTTAATAATACAGTGTATAACAAGTGTATACCGAGGAGTTAAACTTCAGTTGAAAAGCACGTTTTCACAGCAGACATTGTGACTTGTCAAAAATGTTAAAACAATTAGATGGGAATATTAAATTAAAAATCTGTGATGATAAAATGTAAAGGGTTTTTTAGCCAAAATTCCTCTGGGTTCTGATCCATCATAAAATAACACGGAGACGACATATTGACGATATTAATGGGACAATTTCAAATTCAATAGCAATACCGTATAAATCTATAATGTATGAACTTATAAAGCTTGCATATCATTTATTGCTCACTTATACTTCCTCACATATCTTATTGTGTGGAGGTCAACCTATAAAACATTTATCAATTCAACAGCCTTGTTACAAAACCGAGCTATACCTCTTATGAATAAGGCTGGTTATTATGATCACACAAATCCATTGTTTCTAAAATCTCATGTTATGAAATTCAATGAGTTGGTGTCTTATAAAATAATGCAAACAATGTTCAGAGCTAAAGCAAAGTCACTGCCAGACTTAGCTAATGACGTGCTAACGTTAGCTAATGACGTGCTAACGTTAGCTAATGACGTGCTAACGTTAGCTAATGACGTGCTAACGTTAGCTAATGACGTGCTAACGTTAGCTAATGACGTGCTAACGTTAGCTAATGACGTGCTAACGTTAGCTAATGACGTGCTAACGTTAGCTAATGACGTGCTAACGTTAGCTAATGACGTGCTAACGTTAGCTAATGACGTGCTAACGTTAGCTAATGACGTACTAACGTTAGCTAATGACGTGCTAACGTTAGCTAATGACGTGCTAACGTTAGCTAATGACGTGCTAACGTTAGCTAATGACGTGATAACGTTAGCTAATGACGTGCTAACGTTAGCTAATGACGTGCTAACGTTAGCTAATGACGTGCTAACGTTAGCTAATGACGTGATAACGTTAGCTAATGACGTGATAACGTTAGCTAATGACGTGCTAACATAACGTACGCAGCTCTGCAGGTTTTTACCATGTTTTTATGAATGGCCAGTCTGTGTTCGAGGCCCGGGACTGGGCGAAGGGGTACGGAGCCATCACTAATGTTACCAGTGCCACCTGTTCCTTTCATTTATGACGAGTCAAAATGTCTGCTGTCAAAAAGTTTGTTATAAATGTGATTCTCGCATGGCCAGCAAGATTTATGCTTGCAAGTTCGCTAAGATGGACAGACCTTTGACTGGAAGAAAAGACAAACTGGTGATCATCATGGGAACATCAGTCCAACATATTAAAAAGCCTGTCTTGGTCTTGAGTTGCAATGGAGTCTTGTGTTCAAAGCCTTTAAACATGTTGACTCTATTTCACACAAAAGCTATTTCATGGATTTTCTTAAGACATTGGGAAGATCAAAACAATTCTGTCGCTCCAGCTCACCTTGAAGAAGAATCCACAGCACATCTTTTGGTCTTTTCCATACGTGTCTCCTCCTGCCTCTCCCTCTCCTTCGCCGTCTCCCGTCGTCTCCTTGCTGCCGGGTCGTCCTTCTGGAGGTTTCAGCCCAGACAGAGTCACCTCCACCAGGTGTCTTCTGTCCTGGGGCTCTCCCTTGACCCGGCTGCCTGTGGGCCCTTGGATCTCAGACACCGGTTGACACAACACCTCTGACGACTGTGTTTGCTTGACTTCGCCCTTTCTTTCCTCCTGTCGCTCGTCTTCCTTCTCTTTGGCTGCTTCTTCAGTAGACAGCTGAGGAGTGCCAGCACTCTTCTTTACCACTACGTCTTCTTTGTCCTGAGTGTTTTCTTTGTTGTCCTTGGTCTCTTCGTTCCTGCTTTCCAGAGGCCCCTCGTCGTGGCCCAGGTACGCAAACGGGCTGTCCTGGTTTTGGCTGGGGGTGAAACGTCTTAGTCTGGGTATGCTGTCCACTGAGGTCTGGGTGTTGAGCATTCGACTGAAAGGTGTGACCTTCAGATCATTTGGTCGTGGAGTCCTGGGTGTCCTGGCATGGAAGGAGGCCGGACGGCGCTTGATGCCAGCAGGGGAACGGTTGGGAGTGCGAGGAGAGCCGGAAGAAGAAAGGATGGGAGACAAAGACCCAACCGAGCCTCGTGCTGATCCCCGGCCCGTTACACTGCTGCTACGCAACTCGCGGAGCTGCCTGTGTGGAAGAGAACGCACACGGTCCTGTATGTGTTCACAAACAAAATATATCTTTTTCTTTGTCATGAAGTGATACCTGTGCGGAGATGGAGCAGGAGGAGGAATGACCCAGGATTGTTGCTGTTGCTCTCTCATGGACATGATCGTCTCCTGCTGCTGGGCCAAACGCTGCATCTCTGTCTGCAGGAAGCCCAACGACGTGTTCAGCCTCTCAATGGAGCGAGTGTATTCCGTGAGGTCGATTTCTCCCGGAGACGCGCCTGTATCACCCACCACATTGCATGCACAGGTCAGTCAGTCATTTACCAATATGACTGAGCAACCATATCGAGACCGCCTGATAAGGAAAGTTCTCCCAAGCTGACTCTGTTGCAGTTCGTTTGTGGTCTGAAAGCTGCTGCTGTAGGCATCAACACAGGATACGTGAACCTGCACATACGGACCTTTTCCTGTCAAACTTATCCATGCACTCCAAAGGCTGAATGAACTGCAAGACCTCATCCCACTGGCCATCGAGCACCAGTTGCCTGAAACAGAGACAGTTCATTTTTTAAAACACAGGAAACACATTTTAAATGTCCCAAAAATATCATATAAATGTGGTTCTATAATGTATAACTGAAGAGCGAGGGATTTCCAGAATCTCTGATGAGGCGCGGCAGACCCAGACTGCACGTTGTGGTTACTGCCGTTGAGTTCACCTACCTGAGGAAGAGCATGTCGTCTGAGTAGAGCCCGTTGATGACGCCGCTCTCCTTCTCCAGAGCCAGCATGCTGATGTGCAACTTCCTGGAGTTGAGAAAGTCCAGGATCGCCTTGATGATCTCCACCTCCTTCACATTTATGGTTTCCTCCGCTGTCATGGTGACGACGGGCTGACAATGACGGACACACACACACACACACACACACACACACGAAAACTAACAAAATCAGTTGAAGTTTGGTCCCAAGTCTTGAATAAAAGTGATTTTTTAAATATGTGCAACATGTAGAATACATCAATATCAGAAAATATCCCGATTGATATTGAGATAATGATTTCTGCCACATTGCCCAGCACTAGTAGCAAGTTGGAGGAAGCATCTGAAATGCATAAAAGTATAAGCATAGAGATCATCAGTGGCTCGACTGGAAAGCTCCTAAACATGCATGTGTGGAACTGTACGCATCTGAAATGAATGCACACATCTCACACTGGCCTACTTCTCCTTTATGAACCCAAATGTACAGATTTCCATCCAAAATGCAGTCACACATCTCACATTCGTGTTAAATATTGATGGAGCAAAGGTGTACAAGGTGACAGCAGTGCAGTCTGTTGTGATTTGCAACAAGCTCTTGTTTGCGTACTGACTTTATCTTCAGGCTCCACCTAATCGAGTACATCAGGTGGTGTCCAGATGGACTGAGCCTCTGCTTAGGAGGTATTTGTATGCTCTTCAACCTTTGATTTATCTATCCTGCATCAAACATCTGACATATGACACGAGGAGTCCAGCTTTTCCTCGTCAGATGATCGTGAGCCATGTTCGTCCTTAATCACATTCCACATAAGTCTGATGAACACATAAGCTCGTACAGAGGCTGAGATGAAACAAAACAGCGACTTCTGTATTCAACTTAGCCTGAAAGGATGCACTCTCCTCCACATGTCATCGAAATATCTCTGATCTTATTGCCATGACAGTGAGTAGCCTCTCGTGCATCATGGCCATCTATCGATCAACAACTGCTACAAAACACAGACAAATCTATTCTGGCCAGCTGAGAAGTAATCAAACACACACACGCAAGCACTGCAGTCCTGCTAAGCTAGCATGAGAGGAGGCTAACAACACTGGCACTGAGCCTCAAGTCAAACAGCATAAGGAGCTTCGGCTACTTGTTGGCTTTGCATAGCTTCTGAATTGAACCACCGGATTACAGCAAAACCAACAAATAGCTGGTTACCGTTGGCGCTCATACAAAGCGGACTAATGTGGGTTGGTAGGAGGGGACACCGAGTAGCTAGCCAGGCCGAAGGGGAGCGAGAGGCATCCTCCTGTGGTAGCTGGACGGGCGGGGTGCGCACTGACAGCTTCCT
This sequence comes from Melanostigma gelatinosum, assembly GCF_949748355.1. Taxonomy (NCBI): domain Eukaryota; kingdom Metazoa; phylum Chordata; class Actinopteri; order Perciformes; family Zoarcidae; genus Melanostigma; species Melanostigma gelatinosum. The sequence goes on from NC_136648.1 coordinate 14,619,680, forward strand.
CTGGAACAACACGAGCAGTGCTGCGTTTAATGCTCACCTTGTTTCTAAAGATGCATGGGATGAAAAAAACAAGTCCCCCGCGTGTTTCCTTTCGCTGTGGACAGACGCTGTCACGACGAGGTGTTGTCAGCGGTGTTTGTCTGTTGTCCTGTCTGTTCCTCGGCCTCTTCTGACTGCGTCCCCTCCCTGCTGGATCTTTCTCTGCCGCTCCGGTGCTGCCCAGCCCTGCCTGCTGCTGTCTGCAGGAGCGCCGCCTCCATCCATCCTGCGCGCACACCCGCGCGCACGCGCGCACACACACACACACACACACACACACACACACACACACACACACACTCAAACTTCACGCCAGCAGCAAGAGCTCAACATGGTACTAGCAACAAATCAAATACGTACAGATGAATGAAGTGAGATGAACCTTGTCAGATGTCATGTGAGAACATTGTTGATGAATGAAACGGTGGCGTCCACAGAGGTTGAAATGGGGCCCTTTTCATCTGTTGTGCCAAAAAGCCCTTTTCGATTCATTTTTTTTTTAGGTACTTTTACTCCACTGTAAATACAAAATATAAATGAATTAATATATTATAATGTATCATTATGGATTAAGCTACAGAGTAGTGTATACAGTAGACATGAGCCCCATCTTTACCAGCGGTAACATTAGTAATCCTTACACAATGATATTATAGATATTATTCTGACATGAGCCATTCTGTATTAACAACACTTCAGGTATTTTGATTCCAGTACTTCTGTGCTTTTACTTCAGTAAGATTTTAAGAGCAGTACTTTTACTTCCTAACCAATGGAAGACATTCGTGGACGTTGTTAGTCCTCTGCATGTCTGCAGTGTCCTGTTTTTGCATCAAACTTTATTTTTATAAGATTCCATTTGATTGATTTATTAGACAATTGTCTCCAAGATGTGTGAGAGGACATTTTGTTTTATTATCCCAAACAAAGGAATAAACAGCTTTCTCCAATTCAAACAATGTACTGTAAACACGTTCTAAATGTCTTTGGCATTTCTGTCTTCTATTTTCTGTTAATTATCAGCCGACATACTGTAGACACCAATATATCTGCAATGAGCTAATATTGGCTGATACATGGGTCCAGCTGATTATCCATCAATAAGATCAATATGAGGATATGAGGAAACACGTGCAGATTTTTTGAACACTATTTTCTGTTATATTTAACAGCCTTAAGTCTGTGGTATTCAGTGTCTTGCCACAGCAGGCTTCAGTCTGGACACAGATACACTACAAGTGTCCCTCCGATGGTCTGTGTGTGTGCAGCCTACAAGGCACAGTAATGATGACACTGTCCTGTTATTTACTGAGCTCTTGTGGTGGTAGAAGGATATCATGTCAGTTTAAATGAGGTTACTATTCCACCTAAATCAATCAACACAGGGATTTGAAACCATGAATACTGTTGATAGCTGGCATTTTAATAAAGCTCAAAGGAATAGAAAAACAACATAAACCCATGAGCAGTTGCGCATATTTAGTAAATTGAACAAAAAATGAATTCAGAGTTGGAAATAATACAATGGTTTTCTCAGTATGCTTTATGGATTTCATACAATACCACAATAAAACCTCATTAAGATTTCATACACCTTGCCTTTGCTTTCAACACACTTCCTTCAACGGCTGTACTGCTTCATTCGTACACACCTCCAACAGGTCAATGTCATTACAAAATATACTTCTATATGCCAAAATATATATGTACAGTGCCAACACATGCGGAAGGAACATGTGATCAAAAGTAATGTAAAAGTAAAGTAACAAGCATGACGGTCCTGACGACAGTGGACAGGGTCTTGGGGAAGCATCGTGGGTGAATTCATATATTTACAATCTACTTTGAGGGTAAACAAGCTCTAACAGTTAAGACAACATCCACATTAAAGTGGCTTTTTAAGTGTTTGTTAGTTCCAACTGCAACATGGTCGATGGTGATTAGTCCAATTACGCTTAAACTGCACAGACTGATGACACAGGGTGGGACTTCCGTCTATATTCTACTACTGATGATCGTCTTACCAGTGATACTGTTGAGTGATCACACTTTTTGCATTTGTAGCATAATTAAAGGCCCCAAAGGACAACATACTGATACACAGACGTGATAAATTATAAAAGCTACAAGCGGACTCGCTCATTTTGGATGGATCTGCCATCATATACAAACTTCACTTATATATACGTACAGTATATTATGTTTCTCTGAATAAAATCTAAGACGCCTTTCAGAATATCTTCGAAGCATGATCAAAATGAAATAAATTAAGAGTCTATAGCCGGTGCTTTCCAGAATTGTTTCACGGCGCTCCAGATGCTCAATACTCTCATCATTCCACACTTTTGGAAAGTAATTGCAATCGCCAGCTGAGGTACTTTCCTCACTCTTCACTATACACACACATACACAAATTTGAACTGTTTATACATTTTTCTGTCACATGTAAAAAAAAAAGGAAAGAAAGCAAGAACTACAAAAATGTGCCTGTGTTGTGGAGCAGCACAATTCTCATAAAAAAATGCTGCCTCTACCTGATCACGGATCAGACAGGCCACCCTTGCAACAACCTGCCTGAGGGCGGCGTAATCTGATCCCAGACCTGCGAGTGCACACAAACTCTCCTTTATCACAACAGTCTTTTTTTTTTTAACAGGTGCTGACAAACTCACACCGACACTCACAGCGTATCCAAATGACACAAAACAAGCATAAGGCCACACATGATCAACTTATAGAAACCAAAGTGCCTCTTTGTGAGGCGTGACATTCAGTGCTTCAGTGGTTCAACTAGGTAAGGCATTGGTCCGCCTTTTGTTTTCTTCTCCTTTTTTTGGCACGTGAGAACATTGATACACATGCTGACAAGTAAACACTTGTGTCCCGTTCAATTAGTCCAGAGCGTAACAGTCAACTCTGTAACAACAATGTCTGTGAGGCCCACTTGTGTTCTACATGCCAGTTGTGAAATATTACAGTGAGACCATGTGTCCTTTCAATGAAAATGTAAAACTAACACACACAAATGATCCTGTGCTCGTTCCAGAGAAGCGTGTCCAAATCTTGCCCGGCCGTCTGGTGCTACTTAGTGTGCAGTTTTTTGGGCGTGGCCTGCTTCTTGGTTTGCCACAGATGGCTGGCGATGGTGATGGCGTCCACACTGGCGGACATGGTTTTGGCCGGGATCAGGCTGAACTGCTTTCTGTCCGAGTTGTACTTATACAGGCCCTCGATCATCTTGATCGTGATGCTCTTCGGCCCGATGCCGGCCAGTTTGGTGATCTCCTCTGTCTCCGGGCAGTAGGCGTACACGGACCTGAACTGGCATCCGGCGTCACGGAACAACAGAAGGAAGTTATTGGCTTCGGATTTCTCGATTTCCTGCACAAAACCAAAGAGAAAAGTCATCGTTTAGTGCAGCATATTTCATGCAGAAAAACACAGACACACGTATTTGCAAAACATACATCAAGTATCTTGTTCTTCTGGCCTTCGTTGACCTTGCCAGCCAGGCAGCAGTGAGCCAGGGCATTCTGGATGATGTACTTGTTGGACTTGGCACTCGGCTCCTTGTATAGTTTAGGTCCTGTGGGAAGAAAGCCCGCGCATGAGATTGCAAAAATCTCTGTGTAAATCTCGACAAACTATGTAATAATTGCAGGTATGTCTTCTACCTGTGTACTCATTGTTGGAGGGAGTGGATGAGGTGGTGGAGTCGTTTTCCCAATCCTTCTCTCCGTTGCGACCATCAGTCGAAGGACAAGAAGAAAAACCTTCTGCAGAGTCCGGCCTGGAGACGATCACATACAGACCGACAAATGACACGCGGACATGACAAAAACCCACAACAAACACGAAAAGGTTGATGCACATAAGCATGTATGGAAGCGTATGCCGACAGATTGCACAAACAGCCATGCACACACAGTTATTAAACACACACACATACACAGAGAGAGAGATGTGGTAAAACAAGGTCAGACGTTGTGACATAATTCTCAAACCCTGCCTGTTGTCTTGCATTACATCACACTGAACCGACCCAGCTGTGCAGCGAGACGCAGAGAGGCCTGTTCAGCCAAGCAAAGTCTCAGTGATGTCTTTATGGTTTCTGTGAGGCATGAGCTCAGGTACTTGTGGAGGAAACAGCAAACACAGCGGTGAAAGGCAGAGCAGCCAACAGAAGAGAAGAGAGAAAAGAGCAGCCGGAGAACAATACTGCGAAACAGCGGAAGAGGATAGAGAGCAGGAGAACCGAGGCGAAAACATCTCAGCCACACAGGTCCCATATGTACGTCGATGCAGAAGCAAAACAAACGGCAGTGATGTCATTTGTCAAATGATTTCACTGTTGACAAATCCGTCTACTTTTTATGTGAGTCTGTGTTGAAAGAACGTCGGATGAAAATCAGGCTTAAGTCACATGGAGCTAATTCTACATGAAGCCACATCCGGTTCACTTTGTCTGTTGAATCACTTTTTTCGGAGCATTACTAACCTTCCCTTTCTTTCTTTGGGGGAGCTTAGAAAGAACGGGATATGGGCTAGTTTATTGCCTCTGAGGGACGCATGCAAAATAGAGGGAGAAATGAGAGAGGGATACAAGAGAATCAAGAGTGTAAGCCTCATAAAAGTCAAGACTTAACAATTAAGAAAAAATAACTTAAACGTCATAAAACACCCCGTGACATTAAAGCCACGGCAGAGTATATGATATCTGGGTGTCACAAATGAAATATGGGGTTGTGAAGTTTTACAATTTTAATTGTGGTGGAAATAAACTCAGGGACTGTGAACTGCACAAACCCACTGCAATATTACAAAAGGTAAAAATGAAAGAAGTAATTCTGAACTACTTGTTGTAGTTAAACAGATATTATAAACATACATGACTAGTGTGATACTGTGAGATCTATACTTCTTCTTCTGCTACACAAGAATAAAATACTGTTGAAAGGAACTTAAAGACAAGATTGATGAAAACGGCCTGACAGCTTCAACTGTGTCATCTTGGTTGTTGGTAAATTATTACGTGACAATTGTAACATTTCTTTATATTATGTTTCCCCCTAAAACAGAGGCGTAGTTCTTTGGGTTTTATTGACAAAGGCAGGTGCAGACAGAGTATTTGTGCTTTGTGATTTGTAAATCAAGAGCAAGGTAAGAGAGTCTAGAATCCACGCTACAGGCACAGAGTGGGTTCTTACCTGCTGTTCTTCCTGTTATTTGGGTGGTCTCTGTCGTGGTCAGCCAGATTGAGAGACGCCAAAGAAACACTCGACACTGAGAATCCTCGAGGACGCACCCCTGCAACACAAGGAACGCTCAAGCACGGCTCAGTAATGCAGCCAGAAGTGTGTGTTTGTGCATACGCTTTGTATGTTGCTCACCTGTGGCTCTCACGGGGGGCGTAGGCGACTCCATGACGTCCCTGTGGATGGACTTGGGCCGCGGCTTCTTCTTCAGGCTTCCAGATCGGGGCTTGATGACCTCGTCCATGTTCTCCTCCAGCTTGAGCTGGTTCCTCCTCAAAAACTCGTGCTTGATGTAATCCCTCCTCGCCTTCTCATTATCCTTCTTCTGCAGCTCCTCCTCTGCTTTCAACCTGGAGCAGGAGACAGAGGTACAGATGTATTGTGTGACTGCACACTCAAGTTCAAAAGACACACTGTATGTGTTGATGCTACAGACATGGGGACAGTGTTAGCGTTGGCAAAAAGAGTCAAAGTAAAACAGACCGTGCAGACTCCTTCTTCTGCTCCTGGTCCAGCTCCTGCTGTTGCTTCTTCACCTGAGTCTCCTTCTCCCTCCGAAGCCTCTTCTCCAGCAGAGCTGCTTTCTTTGCTGCCATGTCCTCCTCCCCTTTCACATCATCCTGGTGTTTAAACGGGTGGGGAACACACAAAATAGATGGAGAGATATTTCCACTGCATCTTTAATACTTTCATGAAAAGCTGGCAGTCCTGTTAACTCAGCAGATTAATTATTACCGTGTATTAAGATTCTTCCTGTCGGTGCTACCTGCATATAGCACCATAAGGCTGTATACACTGTATTATTAACGAGAAGTTAATAATACAGTGTATAACAAGTGTATACCGAGGAGTTAAACTTCAGTTGAAAAGCACGTTTTCACAGCAGACATTGTGACTTGTCAAAAATGTTAAAACAATTAGATGGGAATATTGAATTAAAAATCTGTGATGATAAAATGTAAAGGGTTTTTTAGCCAAAATTCCTCTGGGTTCTGATCCATCATAAAATAACACGGAGACGACATATTGACGATATTAATGGGACAATTTCAAATTCAATAGCAATACCGTATAAATCTATAATGTATGAACTTATAAAGCTTGCATATCATTTATTGCTCACTTATACTTCCTCACATATCTTATTGTGTGGAGGTCAACCTATAAAACATTTATCAATTCAACAGCCTTGTTACAAAACCGAGCTATACCTCTTATGAATAAGGCTGGTTATTATGATCACACAAATCCATTGTTTCTAAAATCTCATGTTATGAAATTCAATGAGTTGGTGTCTTATAAAATAATGCAAACAATGTTCAGAGCTAAAGCAAAGTCACTGCCAGACTTAGCTAATGACGTGCTAACGTTAGCTAATGACGTGCTAACGTTAGCTAATGACGTGCTAACGTTAGCTAATGACGTGCTAACGTTAGCTAATGACGTGATAACGTTAGCTAATGACGTGCTAACGTTAGCTAATGACGTGCTAACGTTAGCTAATGACGTGCTAACGTTAGCTAATGACGTACTAACGTTAGCTAATGACGTGATAACGTTAGCTAATGACGTGCTAACGTTAGCTAATGACGTGCTAACGTTAGCTAATGACGTGATAACGTTAGCTAATGACGTGCTAACGTTAGCTAATGACGTGCTAACGTTAGCTAATGACGTGCTAACGTTAGCTAATGACGTACTAACGTTAGCTAATGACGTGATAACGTTAGCTAATGACGTGCTAACGTTAGCTAATGACGTGCTAACGTTAGCTAATGACGTGATAACGTTAGCTAATGACGTGATAACGTTAGCTAATGACGTGCTAACGTTAGCTAATGACGTGCTAACGTTAGCTAATGACGTGCTAACGTTAGCTAATGACGTGCTAACGTTAGCTAATGACGTGCTAACGTTAGCTAATGACGTGCTAACGTTAGCTAATGACGTGCTAACGTTAGCTAATGACGTGCTAACATAACGTACGCAGCTCTGCAGGTTTTTACCATGTTTTTATGAATGGCCAGTCTGTGTTCGAGGCCCGGGACTGGGCGAAGGGGTACGGAGCCATCACTAATGTTACCAGTGCCACCTGTTCCTTTCATTTATGACGAGTCAAAATGTCTGCTGTCAAAAAGTTTGTTATAAATGTGATTCTCGCATGGCCAGCAAGATTTATGCTTGCAAGTTCGCTAAGATGGACAGACCTTTGACTGGAAGAAAAGACAAACTGGTGATCATCATGGGAACATCAGTCCAACATATTAAAAAGCCTGTCTTGGTCTTGAGTTGCAATGGAGTCTTGTGTTCAAAGCCTTTAAACATGTTGACTCTATTTCACACAAAAGCTATTTCATGGATTTTCTTAAGACATTGGGAAGATCAAAACAATTCTGTCGCTCCAGCTCACCTTGAAGAAGAATCCACAGCACATCTTTTGGTCTTTTCCATACGTGTCTCCTCCTGCCTCTCCCTCTCCTTCGCCGTCTCCCGTCGTCTCCTTGCTGCCGGGTCGTCCTTCTGGAGGTTTCAGCCCAGACAGAGTCACCTCCACCAGGTGTCTTCTGTCCTGGGGCTCTCCCTTGACCCGGCTGCCTGTGGGCCCTTGGATCTCAGACACCGGTTGACACAACACCTCTGACGACTGTGTTTGCTTGACTTCGCCCTTTCTTTCCTCCTGTCGCTCGTCTTCCTTCTCTTTGGCTGCTTCTTCAGTAGACAGCTGAGGAGTGCCAGCACTCTTCTTTACCACTACGTCTTCTTTGTCCTGAGTGTTTTCTTTGTTGTCCTTGGTCTCTTCGTTCCTGCTTTCCAGAGGCCCCTCGTCGTGGCCCAGGTACGCAAACGGGCTGTCCTGGTTTTGGCTGGGGGTGAAACGTCTTAGTCTGGGTATGCTGTCCACTGAGGTCTGGGTGTTGAGCATTCGACTGAAAGGTGTGACCTTCAGATCATTTGGTCGTGGAGTCCTGGGTGTCCTGGCATGGAAGGAGGCCGGACGGCGCTTGATGCCAGCAGGGGAACGGTTGGGAGTGCGAGGAGAGCCGGAAGAAGAAAGGATGGGAGACAAAGACCCAACCGAGCCTCGTGCTGATCCCCGGCCCGTTACACTGCTGCTACGCAACTCGCGGAGCTGCCTGTGTGGAAGAGAACGCACACGGTCCTGTATGTGTTCACAAACAAAATATATCTTTTTCTTTGTCATGAAGTGATACCTGTGCGGAGATGGAGCAGGAGGAGGAATGACCCAGGATTGTTGCTGTTGCTCTCTCATGGACATGATCGTCTCCTGCTGCTGGGCCAAACGCTGCATCTCTGTCTGCAGGAAGCCCAACGACGTGTTCAGCCTCTCAATGGAGCGAGTGTATTCCGTGAGGTCGATTTCTCCCGGAGACGCGCCTGTATCACCCACCACATTGCATGCACAGGTCAGTCAGTCATTTACCAATATGACTGAGCAACCATATCGAGACCGCCTGATAAGGAAAGTTCTCCCAAGCTGACTCTGTTGCAGTTCGTTTGTGGTCTGAAAGCTGCTGCTGTAGGCATCAACACAGGATACGTGAACCTGCACATACGGACCTTTTCCTGTCAAACTTATCCATGCACTCCAAAGGCTGAATGAACTGCAAGACCTCATCCCACTGGCCATCGAGCACCAGTTGCCTGAAACAGAGACAGTTCATTTTTTAAAACACAGGAAACACATTTTAAATGTCCCAAAAATATCATATAAATGTGGTTCTATAATGTATAACTGAAGAGCGAGGGATTTCCAGAATCTCTGATGAGGCGCGGCAGATCCAGACTGCACGTTGTGGTTACTGCCGTTGAGTTCACCTACCTGAGGAAGAGCATGTCGTCTGAGTAGAGCCCGTTGATGACGCCGCTCTCCTTCTCCAGAGCCAGCATGCTGATGTGCAACTTCCTGGAGTTGAGAAAGTCCAGGATCGCCTTGATGATCTCCACCTCCTTCACATTTATGGTTTCCTCCGCTGTCATGGTGACGACGGGCTGACAATGACGGACACACACACACACACACACACACACACACACACACGAAAACTAACAAAATCAGTTGAAGTTTGGTCCCAAGTCTTGAATAAAAGTGATTTTTTAAATATGTGCAACATGTAGAATACATCAATATCAGAAAATATCCCGATTGATATTGAGATAATGATTTCTGCCACATTGCCCAGCACTAGTAGCAAGTTGGAGGAAGCATCTGAAATGCATAAAAGTATAAGCATAGAGATCATCAGTGGCTCGACTGGAAAGCTCCTAAACATGCATGTGTGGAACTGTACGCATCTGAAATGAATGCACACATCTCACACTGGCCTACTTCTCCTTTATGAACCCAAATGTACAGATTTCCATCCAAAATGCAGTCACACATCTCACATTCGTGTTAAATATTGATGGAGCAAAGGTGTACAAGGTGACAGCAGTGCAGTCTGTTGTGATTTGCAACAAGCTCTTGTTTGCGTACTGACTTTATCTTCAGGCTCCACCTAATCGAGTACATCAGGTGGTGTCCAGATGGACTGAGCCTCTGCTTAGGAGGTATTTGTATGCTCTTCAACCTTTGATTTATCTATCCTGCATCAAACATCTGACATATGACACGAGGAGTCCAGCTTTTCCTCGTCAGATGATCGTGAGCCATGTTCGTCCTTAATCACATTCCACATAAGTCTGATGAACACATAAGCTCGTACAGAGGCTGAGATGAAACAAAACAGCGACTTCTGTATTCAACTTAGCCTGAAAGGATGCACTCTCCTCCACATGTCATCGAAATATCTCTGATCTTATTGCCATGACAGTGAGTAGCCTCTCGTGCATCATGGCCATCTATCGATCAACAACTGCTACAAAACACAGACAAATCTATTCTGGCCAGCTGAGAAGTAATCAAACACACACACGCAAGCACTGCAGTCCTGCTAAGCTAGCATGAGAGGAGGCTAACATAACAACACTGGCACTGAGCCTCAAGTCAAACAGCATAAGGAGCTTCGGCTACTTGTTGGCTTTGCATAGCTTCTGAATTGAACCACCGGATTACAGCAAAACCAACAAATAGCTGGTTACCGTTGGCGCTCATACAAAGCGGACTAATGTGGGTTGGTAGGAGGGGAGACCGAGTAGCTAGCCAGGCCGAAGGGGAGCGAGAGGCATCCTCCTGTGGTAGCTGGACGGGCGGGGTGCGCACTGACAGCTTCCTCTGGAACAACACGAGCAGTGCTGCGTTTAATGCTCACCTTGTTTCTAAAGATGCATGGGATGAAAAAAACAAGTCCCCCGCGTGTTTCCTTTCGCTGTGGACAGACGCTGTCACGACGAGGTGTTGTCAGCGGTGTTTGTCTGTTGTCCTGTCTGTTCCTCGGCCTCTTCTGACTGCGTCCCCTCCCTGCTGGATCTTTCTCTGCCGCTCCGGTGCTGCCCAGCCCTGCCTGCTGCTGTCTGCAGGAGCGCCGCCTCCATCCATCCTGCGCGCACACCCGCGCGCACGCGCGCACACACACACACACACACACACACACACACACACACACACTCAAACTTCACGCCAGCAGCAAGAGCTCAACATGGTACTAGCAACAAATCAAATACGTACAGATGAATGAAGTGAGATGAACCTTGTCAGATGTCATGTGAGAACATTGTTGATGAATGAAACGGTGGCGTCCACAGAGGTTGAAATGGGGCCCTTTTCATCTGTTGTGCCAAAAAGCCCTTTTCGATTCATTTTTTTTTTAGGTACTTTTACTCCACTGTAAATACAAAATATAAATGAATTAATATATTATAATGTATCATTATGGATTAAGCTACAGAGTAGTGTATACAGTAGACATGAGCCCCATCTTTACCAGCGGTAACATTAGTAATCCTTACACAATGATATTATAGATATTATTCTGACATGAGCCATTCTGTATTAACAACACTTCAGGTATTTTGATTCCAGTACTTCTGTGCTTTTACTTCAGTAAGATTTTAAGAGCAGTACTTTTACTTCCTAACCAATGGAAGACATTCGTGGACGTTGTTAGTCCTCTGCATGTCTGCAGTGTCCTGTTTTTGCATCAAACTTTATTTTTATAAGATTCCATTTGATTGATTTATTAGACAATTGTCTCCAAGATGTGTGAGAGGACATTTTGTTTTATTATCCCAAACAAAGGAATAAACAGCTTTCTCCAATTCAAACAATGTACTGTAAACACGTTCTAAATGTCTTTGGCATTTCTGTCTTCTATTTTCTGTTAATTATCAGCCGACATACTGTAGACACCAATATATCTGCAATGAGCTAATATTGGCTGATACATGGGTCCAGCTGATTATCCATCAATAAGATCAATATGAGGATATGAGGAAACACGTGCAGATTTTTTTAACACTATTTTCTGTTATATTTAACAGCCTTAAGTCTGTGGTATTCAGTGTCTTGCCACAGCAGGCTTCAGTCTGGACACAGATACACTACAAGTGTCCCTCCGATGGTCTGTGTGTGTGCAGCCTACAAGGCACAGTAATGATGACACTGTCCTGTTATTTACTGAGCTCTTGTGGTGGTAGAAGGATATCATGTCAGTTTAAATGAGGTTACTATTCCACCTAAATCAATCAACACAGGGATTTGAAACCATGAATACTGTTGATAGCTGGCATTTTAATAAAGCTCAAAGGAATAGAAAAACAACATAAACCCATGAGCAGTTGCGCATATTTAGTAAATTGAACAAAAAATGAATTCAGAGTTGGAAATAATACAATGGTTTTCTCAGTATGCTTTATGGATTTCATACAATACCACAATAAAACCTCATTAAGATTTCATACACCTTGCCTTTGCTTTCAACACACTTCCTTCAACGGCTGTACTGCTTCATTCGTACACACCTCCAACAGGTCAATGTCATTACAAAATATACTTCTATATGCCAAAATATATATGTACAGTGCCAACACATGCGGAAGGAACATGTGATCAAAAGTAATGTAAAAGTAAAGTAACAAGCATGACGGTCCTGACGACAGTGGACAGGGTCTTGGGGAAGCATCGTGGGTGAATTCATATATTTACAATCTACTTTGAGGGTAAACAAGCTCTAACAGTTAAGACAACATCCACATTAAAGTGGCTTTTTAAGTGTTTGTTAGTTCCAACTGCAACATGGTCGATGGTGATTAGTCCAATTACGCTTAAACTGCACAGACTGATGACACAGGGTGGGACTTCCGTCTATATTCTACTACTGATGATCGTCTTACCAGTGATACTGTTGAGTGATCACACTTTTTGCATTTGTAGCATAATTAAAGGCCCCAAAGGACAACATACTGATACACAGACGTGATAAATTATAAAAGCTACAAGCGGACTCGCTCATTTTGGATGGATCTGCCATCATATACAAACTTCACTTATATATACGTACAGTATATTATGTTTCTCTGAATAAAATCTAAGACGCCTTTCAGAATATCTTCGAAGCATGATCAAAATGAAATAAATTAAGAGTCTATAGCCGGTGCTTTCCAGAATTGTTTCACGGCGCTCCAGATGCTCAATACTCTCATCATTCCACACTTTTGGAAAGTAATTGCAATCGCCAGCTGAGGTACTTTCCTCACTCTTCACTATACACACACATACACAAATTTGAACTGTTTATACATTTTTCTGTCACATGTAAAAAAAAAAGGAAAGAAAGCAAGAACTACAAAAACGTGCCTGTGTTGTGGAGCAGCACAATTCTCATTAAAAAATGCTGCCTCTACCTGATCACGGATCAGACAGGCCACCCTTGCAACAACCTGCCTGAGGGCGGCGTAATCTGATCCCAGACCTGCGAGTGCACACAAACTCTCCTTTATCACAACAGTCTTTTTTTTTTTAACAGGTGCTGACAAACTCACACCGACACTCACAGCGTATCCAAATGACACAAAACAAGCATAAGGCCACACATGATCAACTTATAGAAACCAAAGTGCCTCTTTGTGAGGCGTGACATTCAGTGCTTCAGTGGTTCAACTAGGTAAGGCATTGGTCCGCCTTTTGTTTTCTTCTCCTTTTTTTGGCACGTGAGAACATTGATACACATGCTGACAAGTAAACACTTGTGTCCCGTTCAATTAGTCCAGAGCGTAACAGTCAACTCTGTAACAACAATGTCTGTGAGGCCCACTTGTGTTCTACATGCCAGTTGTGAAATATTACAGTGAGACCATGTGTCCTTTCAATGAAAATGTAAAACTAACACACACAAATGATCCTGTGCTCGTTCCAGAGAAGCGTGTCCAAATCTTGCCCGGCCGTCTGGTGCTACTTAGTGTGCAGTTTTTTGGGCGTGGCCTGCTTCTTGGTTTGCCACAGATGGCTGGCGATGGTGATGGCGTCCACACTGGCGGACATGGTTTTGGCCGGGATCAGGCTGAACTGCTTTCTGTCCGAGTTGTACTTATACAGGCCCTCGATCATCTTGATCGTGATGCTCTTCGGCCCGATGCCGGCCAGTTTGGTGATCTCCTCTGTCTCCGGGCAGTAGGCGTACACGGACCTGAACTGGCATCCGGCGTCACGGAACAACAGAAGGAAGTTATTGGCTTCGGATTTCTCGATTTCCTGCACAAAACCAAAGAGAAAAGTCATCGTTTAGTGCAGCATATTTCATGCAGAAAAACACAGACACACGTATTTGCAAAACATACATCAAGTATCTTGTTCTTCTGGCCTTCGTTGACCTTGCCAGCCAGGCAGCAGTGAGCCAGGGCATTCTGGATGATGTACTTGTTGGACTTGGCACTCGGCTCCTTGTATAGTTTAGGTCCTGTGGGAAGAAAGCCCGCGCATGAGATTGCAAAAATCTCTGTGTAAATCTCGACAAACTATGTAATAATTGCAGGTATGTCTTCTACCTGTGTACTCATTGTTGGAGGGAGTGGATGAGGTGGTGGAGTCGTTTTCCCAATCCTTCTCTCCGTTGCGACCATCAGTCGAAGGACAAGAAGAAAAACCTTCTGCAGAGTCCGGCCTGGAGACGATCACATACAGACCGACAAATGACACGCGGACATGACAAAAACCCACAACAAACACGAAAAGGTTGATGCACATAAGCATGTATGGAAGCGTATGCCGACAGATTGCACAAACAGCCATGCACACACAGTTATTAAACACACACACATACACAGAGAGAGAGATGTGGTAAAACAAGGTCAGACGTTGTGACATAATTCTCAAACCCTGCCTGTTGTCTTGCATTACATCACACTGAACCGACCCAGCTGTGCAGCGAGACGCAGAGAGGCCTGTTCAGCCAAGCAAAGTCTCAGTGATGTCTTTATGGTTTCTGTGAGGCATGAGCTCAGGTACTTGTGGAGGAAACAGCAAACACAGCGGTGAAAGGCAGAGCAGCCAACAGAAGAGAAGAGAGAAAAGAGCAGCCGGAGAACAATACTGCGAAACAGCGGAAGAGGATAGAGAGCAGGAGAACCGAGGCGAAAACATCTCAGCCACACAGGTCCCATATGTACGTCGATGCAGAAGCAAAACAAACGGCAGTGATGTCATTTGTCAAATGATTTCACTGTTGACAAATCCGTCTACTTTTTATGTGAGTCTGTGTTGAAAGAACGTCGGATGAAAATCAGGCTTAAGTCACATGGAGCTAATTCTACATGAAGCCACATCCGGTTCACTTTGTCTGTTGAATCACTTTTTTCGGAGCATTACTAACCTTCCCTTTCTTTCTTTGGGGGAGCTTAGAAAGAACGGGATATGGGCTAGTTTATTGCCTCTGAGGGACGCATGCAAAATAGAGGGAGAAATGAGAGAGGGATACAAGAGAATCAAGAGTGTAAGCCTCATAAAAGTCAAGACTTAACAATTAAGAAAAAATAACTTAAACGTCATAAAACACCCCGTGACATTAAAGCCACGGCAGAGTATATGATATCTGGGTGTCACAAATGAAATATGGGGTTGTGAAGTTTTACAATTTTAATTGTGGTGGAAATAAACTCAGGGACTGTGAACTGCACAAACCCACTGCAATATTACAAAAGGTAAAAATGAAAGAAGTAATTCTGAACTACTTGTTGTAGTTAAACAGATATTATAAACATACATGACTAGTGTGATACTGTGAGATCTATACTTCTTCTTCTGCTACACAAGAATAAAATACTGTTGAAAGGAACTTAAAGACAAGATTGATGAAAACGGCCTGACAGCTTCAACTGTGTCATCTTGGTTGTTGGTAAATTATTACGTGACAATTGTAACATTTCTTTATATTATGTTTCCCCCTAAAACAGAGGCGTAGTTCTTTGGGTTTTATTGACAAAGGCAGGTGCAGACAGAGTATTTGTGCTTTGTGATTTGTAAATCAAGAGCAAGGTAAGAGAGTCTAGAATCCACGCTACAGGCACAGAGTGGGTTCTTACCTGCTGTTCTTCCTGTTATTTGGGTGGTCTCTGTCGTGGTCAGCCAGATTGAGAGACGCCAAAGAAACACTCGACACTGAGAATCCTCGAGGACGCACCCCTGCAACACAAGGAACGCTCAAGCACGGCTCAGTAATGCAGCCAGAAGTGTGTGTTTGTGCATACGCTTTGTATGTTGCTCACCTGTGGCTCTCATGGGGGGCGTAGGCGACTCCATGACGTCCCTGTGGATGGACTTGGGCCGCGGCTTCTTCTTCAGGCTTCCAGATCGGGGCTTGATGACCTCGTCCATGTTCTCCTCCAGCTTGAGCTGGTTCCTCCTCAAAAACTCGTGCTTGATGTAATCCCTCCTCGCCTTCTCATTATCCTTCTTCTGCAGCTCCTCCTCTGCTTTCAACCTGGAGCAGGAGACAGAGGTACAGATGTATTGTGTGACTGCACACTCAAGTTCAAAAGACACACTGTATGTGTTGATGCTACAGACATGGGGACAGTGTTAGCGTTGGCAAAAAGAGTCAAAGTAAAACAGACCGTGCAGACTCCTTCTTCTGCTCCTGGTCCAGCTCCTGCTGTTGCTTCTTCACCTGAGTCTCCTTCTCCCTCCGAAGCCTCTTCTCCAGCAGAGCTGCTTTCTTTGCTGCCATGTCCTCCTCCCCTTTCACATCATCCTGGTGTTTAAACGGGTGGGGAACACACAAAATAGATGGAGAGATATTTCCACTGCATCTTTAATACTTTCATGAAAAGCTGGCAGTCCTGTTAACTCAGCAGATTAATTATTACCGTGTATTAAGATTCTTCCTGTCGGTGCTACCTGCATATAGCACCATAAGGCTGTATACACTGTATTATTAACGAGAAGTTAATAATACAGTGTATAACAAGTGTATACCGAGGAGTTAAACTTCAGTTGAAAAGCACGTTTTCACAGCAGACATTGTGACTTGTCAAAAATGTTAAAACAATTAGATGGGAATATTGAATTAAAAATCTGTGATGATAAAATGTAAAGGGTTTTTTAGCCAAAATTCCTCTGGGTTCTGATCCATCATAAAATAACACGGAGACGACATATTGACGATATTAATGGGACAATTTCAAATTCAATAGCAATACCGTATAAATCTATAATGTATGAACTTATAAAGCTTGCATATCATTTATTGCTCACTTATACTTCCTCACATATCTTATTGTGTGGAGGTCAACCTATAAAACATTTATCAATTCAACAGCCTTGTTACAAAACCGAGCTATACCTCTTATGAATAAGGCTGGTTATTATGATCACACAAATCCATTGTTTCTAAAATCTCATGTTATGAAATTCAATGAGTTGGTGTCTTATAAAATAATGCAAACAATGTTCAGAGCTAAAGCAAAGTCACTGCCAGACTTAGCTAATGACGTGCTAACGTTAGCTAATGACGTGCTAACGTTAGCTAATGACGTGCTAACGTTAGCTAATGACGTGCTAACGTTAGCTAATGACGTGCTAACGTTAGCTAATGACGTGCTAACGTTAGCTAATGACGTGCTAACGTTAGCTAATGACGTGCTAACGTTAGCTAATGACGTGCTAACATAACGTACGCAGCTCTGCAGGTTTTTACCATGTTTTTATGAATGGCCAGTCTGTGTTCGAGGCCCGGGACTGGGCGAAGGGGTACGGAGCCACGAGTCAAAATGTCTGCTGTCAAAAAGTTTGTTATAAATGTGATTCTCGCATGGCCAGCAAGATTTATGCTTGCAAGTTCGCTAAGATGGACAGACCTTTGACTGGAAGAAAAGACAAACTGGTGATCATCATGGGAACATCAGTCCAACATATTAAAAAGCCTGTCTTGGTCTTGAGTTGCAATGGAGTCTTGTGTTCAAAGCCTTTAAACATGTTGACTCTATTTCACACAAAAGCTATTTCATGGATTTTCTTAAGACATTGGGAAGATCAAAACAATTCTGTCGCTCCAGCTCACCTTGAAGAAGAATCCACAGCACATCTTTTGGTCTTTTCCATACGTGTCTCCTCCTGCCTCTCCCTCTCCTTCGCCGTCTCCCGTCGTCTCCTTGCTGCCGGGTCGTCCTTCTGGAGGTTTCAGCCCAGACAGAGTCACCTCCACCAGGTGTCTTCTGTCCTGGGGCTCTCCCTTGACCCGGCTGCCTGTGGGCCCTTGGATCTCAGACACCGGTTGACACAACACCTCTGACGACTGTGTTTGCTTGACTTCGCCCTTTCTTTTCTCCTGTCGCTCGTCTTCCTTCTCTTTGGCTGCTTCTTCAGTAGACAGCTGAGGAGTGCCAGCACTCTTCTTTACCACTACGTCTTCTTTGTCCTGAGTGTTTTCTTTGTTGTCCTTGGTCTCTTCGTTCCTGCTTTCCAGAGGCCCCTCGTCGTGGCCCAGGTACGCAAACGGGCTGTCCTGGTTTTGGCTGGGGGTGAAACGTCTTAGTCTGGGTATGCTGTCCACTGAGGTCTGGGTGTTGAGCATTCGACTGAAAGGTGTGACCTTCAGATCATTTGGTCGTGGAGTCCTGGGTGTCCTGGCATGGAAGGAGGCCGGACGGCGCTTGATGCCAGCAGGGGAACGGTTGGGAGTGCGAGGAGAGCCGGAAGAAGAAAGGATGGGAGACAAAGACCCAACCGAGCCTCGTGCTGATCCCCGGCCCGTTACACTGCTGCTACGCAACTCGCGGAGCTGCCTGTGTGGAAGAGAACGCACACGGTCCTGTATGTGTTCACAAACAAAATATATCTTTTTCTTTGTCATGAAGTGATACCTGTGCGGAGATGGAGCAGGAGGAGGAATGACCCAGGATTGTTGCTGTTGCTCTCTCATGGACATGATCGTCTCCTGCTGCTGGGCCAAACGCTGCATCTCTGTCTGCAGGAAGCCCAACGACGTGTTCAGCCTCTCAATGGAGCGAGTGTATTCCGTGAGGTCGATTTCTCCCGGAGACGCGCCTGTATCACCCACCACATTGCATGCACAGGTCAGTCAGTCATTTACCAATATGACTGAGCAACCATATCGAGACCGCCTGATAAGGAAAGTTCTCCCAAGCTGACTCTGTTGCAGTTCGTTTGTGGTCTGAAAGCTGCTGCTGTAGGCATCAACACAGGATACGTGAACCTGCACATACGGACCTTTTCCTGTCAAACTTATCCATGCACTCCAAAGGCTGAATGAACTGCAAGACCTCATCCCACTGGCCATCGAGCACCAGTTGCCTGAAACAGAGACAGTTCATTTTTTAAAACACAGGAAACACATTTTAAATGTCCCAAAAATATCATATAAATGTGGTTCTATAATGTATAACTGAAGAGCGAGGGATTTCCAGAATCTCTGATGAGGCGCGGCAGACCCAGACTGCACGTTGTGGTTACTGCCGTTGAGTTCACCTACCTGAGGAAGAGCATGTCGTCTGAGTAGAGCCCGTTGATGACGCCGCTCTCCTTCTCCAGAGCCAGCATGCTGATGTGCAACTTCCTGGAGTTGAGAAAGTCCAGGATCGCCTTGATGATCTCCACCTCCTTCACATTTATGGTTTCCTCCGCTGTCATGGTGACGACGGGCTGACAATGACGGACACACACACACACACACACACACACACACGAAAACTAACAAAATCAGTTGAAGTTTGGTCCCAAGTCTTGAATAAAAGTGATTTTTTAAATATGTGCAACATGTAGAATACATCAATATCAGAAAATATCCCGATTGATATTGAGATAATGATTTCTGCCACATTGCCCAGCACTAGTAGCAAGTTGGAGGAAGCATCTGAAATGCATAAAAGTATAAGCATAGAGATCATCAGTGGCTCGACTGGAAAGCTCCTAAACATGGATGTGTGGAACTGTACGCATCTGAAATGAATGCACACATCTCACACTGGCCTACTTCTCCTTTATGAACCCAAATGTACAGATTTCCATCCAAAATGCAGTCACACATCTCACATTCGTGTTAAATATTGATGGAGCAAAGGTGTACAAGGTGACAGCAGTGCAGTCTGTTGTGATTTGCAACAAGCTCTTGTTTGCGTACTGACTTTATCTTCAGGCTCCACCTAATCGAGTACATCAGGTGGTGTCCAGATGGACTGAGCCTCTGCTTAGGAGGTATTTGTATGCTCTTCAACCTTTGATTTATCTATCCTGCATCAAACATCTGACATATGACACGAGGAGTCCAGCTTTTCCTCGTCAGATGATCGTGAGCCATGTTCGTCCTTAATCACATTCCACATAAGTCTGATGAACACATAAGCTCGTACAGAGGCTGAGATGAAACAAAACAGCGACTTCTGTATTCAACTTAGCCTGAAAGGATGCACTCTCCTCCACATGTCATCGAAATATCTCTGATCTTATTGCCATGACAGTGAGTAGCCTCTCGTGCATCATGGCCATCTATCGATCAACAACTGCTACAAAACACAGACAAATCTATTCTGGCCAGCTGAGAAGTAATCAAACACACACACGCAAGCACTGCAGTCC
The DNA here is from genome assembly GCF_949748355.1 of Melanostigma gelatinosum. Classification (NCBI taxonomy): domain Eukaryota; kingdom Metazoa; phylum Chordata; class Actinopteri; order Perciformes; family Zoarcidae; genus Melanostigma; species Melanostigma gelatinosum. The sequence continues at coordinate 14,639,957 of NC_136648.1, forward strand.
TGCTAAGCTAGCATGAGAGGAGGCTAACAACACTGGCACTGAGCCTCAAGTCAAACAGCATAAGGAGCTTCGGCTACTTGTTGGCTTTGCATAGCTTCTGAATTGAACCACCGGATTACAGCAAAACCAACAAATAGCTGGTTACCGTTGGCGCTCATACAAAGCGGACTAATGCGGGTTGGTAGGAGGGGACACCGAGTAGCTAGCCAGGCCGAAGGGGAGCGAGAGGCATCCTCCTGTGGTAGCTGGACGGGCGGGGTGCGCACTGACAGCTTCCTCTGGAACAACACGAGCAGTGCTGCGTTTAATGCTCACCTTGTTTCTAAAGATGCATGGGATGAAAAAAACAAGTCCCCCGCGTGTTTCCTTTCGCTGTGGACAGACGCTGTCACGACGAGGTGTTGTCAGCGGTGTTTGTCTGTTGTCCTGTCTGTTCCTCGGCCTCTTCTGACTGCGTCCCCTCCCTGCTGGATCTTTCTCTGCCGCTCCGGTGCTGCCCAGCCCTGCCTGCTGCTGTCTGCAGGAGCGCCGCCTCCATCCATCCTGCGCGCACACCCGCGCGCACGCGCGCACACACACACACACACACACACACACACACACACACACACACACACACACACACACACTCAAACTTCACGCCAGCAGCAAGAGCTCAACATGGTACTAGCAACAAATCAAATACGTACAGATGAATGAAGTGAGATGAACCTTGTCAGATGTCATGTGAGAACATTGTTGATGAATGAAACGGTGGCGTCCACAGAGGTTGAAATGGGGCCCTTTTCATCTGTTGTGCCAAAAAGCCCTTTTCGATTCATTTTTTTTTGAGGTACTTTTACTCCACTGTAAATACAAAATATAAATGAATTAATATATTATAATGTATCATTATGGATTAAGCTACAGAGTAGTGTATACAGTAGACATGAGCCCCATCTTTACCAGCGGTAACATTAGTAATCCTTACACAATGATATTATAGATATTATTCTGACATGAGCCATTCTGTATTAACAACACTTCAGGTATTTTGATTCCAGTACTTCTGTGCTTTTACTTCAGTAAGATTTTAAGAGCAGTACTTTTACTTCCTAACCAATGGAAGACATTCGTGGACGTTGTTAGTCCTCTGCATGTCTGCAGTGTCCTGTTTTTGCATCAAACTTTATTTTTATAAGATTCCATTTGATTGATTTATTAGACAATTGTCTCCAAGATGTGTGAGAGGACATTTTGTTTTATTATCCCAAACAAAGGAATAAACAGCTTTCTCCAATTCAAACAATGTACTGTAAACACGTTCTAAATGTCTTTGGCATTTCTGTCTTCTATTTTCTGTTAATTATCAGCCGACATACTGTAGACACCAATATATCTGCAATGAGCTAATATTGGCTGATACATGGGTCCAGCTGATTATCCATCAATAAGATCAATATGAGGATATGAGGAAACACGTGCAGATTTTTTGAACACTATTTTCTGTTATATTTAACAGCCTTAAGTCTGTGGTATTCAGTGTCTTGCCACAGCAGGCTTCAGTCTGGACACAGATACACTACAAGTGTCCCTCCGATGGTCTGTGTGTGTGCAGCCTACAAGGCACAGTAATGATGACACTGTCCTGTTATTTACTGAGCTCTTGTGGTGGTAGAAGGATATCATGTCAGTTTAAATGAGGTTACTATTCCACCTAAATCAATCAACACAGGGATTTGAAACCATGAATACTGTTGATAGCTGGCATTTTAATAAAGCTCAAAGGAATAGAAAAACAACATAAACCCATGAGCAGTTGCGCATATTTAGTAAATTGAACAAAAAATGAATTCAGAGTTGGAAATAATACAATGGTTTTCTCAGTATGCTTTATGGATTTCATACAATACCACAATAAAACCTCATTAAGATTTCATACACCTTGCCTTTGCTTTCAACACACTTCCTTCAACGGCTGTACTGCTTCATTCGTACACACCTCCAACAGGTCAATGTCATTACAAAATATACTTCTATATGCCAAAATATATATGTACAGTGCCAACACATGCGGAAGGAACATGTGATCAAAAGTAATGTAAAAGTAAAGTAACAAGCATGACGGTCCTGACGACAGTGGACAGGGTCTTGGGGAAGCATCGTGGGTGAATTCATATATTTACAATCTACTTTGAGGGTAAACAAGCTCTAACAGTTAAGACAACATCCACATTAAAGTGGCTTTTTAAGTGTTTGTTAGTTCCAACTGCAACATGGTCGATGGTGATTAGTCCAATTACGCTTAAACTGCACAGACTGATGACACAGGGTGGGACTTCCGTCTATATTCTACTACTGATGATCGTCTTACCAGTGATACTGTTGAGTGATCACACTTTTTGCATTTGTAGCATAATTAAAGGCCCCAAAGGACAACATACTGATACACAGACGTGATAAATTATAAAAGCTACAAGTGGACTCGCTCATTTTGGATGGATCTGCCATCATATACAAACTTCACTTATATATACGTACAGTATATTATGTTTCTCTGAATAAAATCTAAGACGCCTTTCAGAATATCTTCGAAGCATGATCAAAATGAAATAAATTAAGAGTCTATAGCCGGTGCTTTCCAGAATTGTTTCACGGCGCTCCAGATGCTCAATACTCTCATCATTCCACACTTTTGGAAAGTAATTGCAATCGCCAGCTGAGGTACTTTCCTCACTCTTCACTATACACACACATACACAAATTTGAACTGTTTATACATTTTTCTGTCACATGTAAAAAAAAAAGGAAAGAAAGCAAGAACTACAAAAACGTGCCTGTGTTGTGGAGCAGCACAATTCTCATTAAAAAATGCTGCCTCTACCTGATCACGGATCAGACAGGCCACCCTTGCAACAACCTGCCTGAGGGCGGCGTAATCTGATCCCAGACCTGCGAGTGCACACAAACTCTCCTTTATCACAACAGTCTTTTTTTTTTTAACAGGTGCTGACAAACTCACACCGACACTCACAGCGTATCCAAATGACACAAAACAAGCATAAGGCCACACATGATCAACTTATAGAAACCAAAGTGCCTCTTTGTGAGGCGTGACATTCAGTGCTTCAGTGGTTCAACTAGGTAAGGCATTGGTCCGCCTTTTGTTTTCTTCTCCTTTTTTTGGCACGTGAGAACATTGATACACATGCTGACAAGTAAACACTTGTGTCCCGTTCAATTAGTCCAGAGCGTAACAGTCAACTCTGTAACAACAATGTCTGTGAGGCCCACTTGTGTTCTACATGCCAGTTGTGAAATATTACAGTGAGACCATGTGTCCTTTCAATGAAAATGTAAAACTAACACACACAAATGATCCTGTGCTCGTTCCAGAGAAGCGTGTCCAAATCTTGCCCGGCCGTCTGGTGCTACTTAGTGTGCAGTTTTTTGGGCGTGGCCTGCTTCTTGGTTTGCCACAGATGGCTGGCGATGGTGATGGCGTCCACACTGGCGGACATGGTTTTGGCCGGGATCAGGCTGAACTGCTTTCTGTCCGAGTTGTACTTATACAGGCCCTCGATCATCTTGATCGTGATGCTCTTCGGCCCGATGCCGGCCAGTTTGGTGATCTCCTCTGTCTCCGGGCAGTAGGCGTACACGGACCTGAACTGGCATCCGGCGTCACGGAACAACAGAAGGAAGTTATTGGCTTCGGATTTCTCGATTTCCTGCACAAAACCAAAGAGAAAAGTCATCGTTTAGTGCAGCATATTTCATGCAGAAAAACACAGACACACGTATTTGCAAAACATACATCAAGTATCTTGTTCTTCTGGCCTTCGTTGACCTTGCCAGCCAGGCAGCAGTGAGCCAGGGCATTCTGGATGATGTACTTGTTGGACTTGGCACTCGGCTCCTTGTATAGTTTAGGTCCTGTGGGAAGAAAGCCCGCGCATGAGATTGCAAAAATCTCTGTGTAAATCTCGACAAACTATGTAATAATTGCAGGTATGTCTTCTACCTGTGTACTCATTGTTGGAGGGAGTGGATGAGGTGGTGGAGTCGTTTTCCCAATCCTTCTCTCCGTTGCGACCATCAGTCGAAGGACAAGAAGAAAAACCTTCTGCAGAGTCCGGCCTGGAGACGATCACATACAGACCGACAAATGACACGCGGACATGACAAAAACCCACAACAAACACGAAAAGGTTGATGCACATAAGCATGTATGGAAGCGTATGCCGACAGATTGCACAAACAGCCATGCACACACAGTTATTAAACACACACACATACACAGAGAGAGAGAGATGTGGTAAAACAAGGTCAGACGTTGTGACACAATTCTCAAACCCTGCCTGTTGTCTTGCATTACATCACACTGAACCGACCCAGCTGTGCAGCGAGACGCAGAGAGGCCTGTTCAGCCAAGCAAAGTCTCAGTGATGTCTTTATGGTTTCTGTGAGGCATGAGCTCAGGTACTTGTGGAGGAAACAGCAAACACAGCGGTGAAAGGCAGAGCAGCCAACAGAAGAGAAGAGAGAAAAGAGCAGCCGGAGAACAATACTGCGAAACAGCGGAAGAGGATAGAGAGCAGGAGAACCGAGGCGAAAACATCTCAGCCACACAGGTCCCATATGTACGTCGATGCAGAAGCAAAACAAACGGCAGTGATGTCATTTGTCAAATGATTTCACTGTTGACAAATCCGTCTACTTTTTATGTGAGTCTGTGTTGAAAGAACGTCGGATGAAAATCAGGCTTAAGTCACATGGAGCTAATTCTACATGAAGCCACATCCGGTTCACTTTGTCTGTTGAATCACTTTTTTCGGAGCATTACTAACCTTCCCTTTCTTTCTTTGGGGGAGCTTAGAAAGAACGGGATATGGGCTAGTTTATTGCCTCTGAGGGACGCATGCAAAATAGAGGGAGAAATGAGAGAGGGATACAAGAGAATCAAGAGTGTAAGCCTCATAAAAGTCAAGACTTAACAATTAAGAAAAAATAACTTAAACGTCATAAAACACCCCGTGACATTAAAGCCACGGCAGAGTATATGATATCTGGGTGTCACAAATGAAATATGGGGTTGTGAAGTTTTACAATTTTAATTGTGGTGGAAATAAACTCAGGGACTGTGAACTGCACAAACCCACTGCAATATTACAAAAGGTAAAAATGAAAGAAGTAATTCTGAACTACTTGTTGTAGTTAAACAGATATTATAAACATACATGACTAGTGTGATACTGTGAGATCTATACTTCTTCTTCTGCTACACAAGAATAAAATACTGTTGAAAGGAACTTAAAGACAAGATTGATGAAAACGGCCTGACAGCTTCAACTGTGTCATCTTGGTTGTTGGTAAATTATTACGTGACAATTGTAACATTTCTTTATATTATGTTTCCCCCTAAAACAGAGGCGTAGTTCTTTGGGTTTTATTGACAAAGGCAGGTGCAGACAGAGTATTTGTGCTTTGTGATTTGTAAATCAAGAGCAAGGTAAGAGAGTCTAGAATCCACGCTACAGGCACAGAGTGGGTTCTTACCTGCTGTTCTTCCTGTTATTTGGGTGGTCTCTGTCGTGGTCAGCCAGATTGAGAGACGCCAAAGAAACACTCGACACTGAGAATCCTCGAGGACGCACCCCTGCAACACAAGGAACGCTCAAGCACGGCTCAGTAATGCAGCCAGAAGTGTGTGTTTGTGCATACGCTTTGTATGTTGCTCACCTGTGGCTCTCACGGGGGGCGTAGGCGACTCCATGACGTCCCTGTGGATGGACTTGGGCCGCGGCTTCTTCTTCAGGCTTCCAGATCGGGGCTTGATGACCTCGTCCATGTTCTCCTCCAGCTTGAGCTGGTTCCTCCTCAAAAACTCGTGCTTGATGTAATCCCTCCTCGCCTTCTCATTATCCTTCTTCTGCAGCTCCTCCTCTGCTTTCAACCTGGAGCAGGAGACAGAGGTACAGATGTATTGTGTGACTGCACACTCAAGTTCAAAAGACACACTGTATGTGTTGATGCTACAGACATGGGGACAGTGTTAGCGTTGGCAAAAAGAGTCAAAGTAAAACAGACCGTGCAGACTCCTTCTTCTGCTCCTGGTCCAGCTCCTGCTGTTGCTTCTTCACCTGAGTCTCCTTCTCCCTCCGAAGCCTCTTCTCCAGCAGAGCTGCTTTCTTTGCTGCCATGTCCTCCTCCCCTTTCACATCATCCTGGTGTTTAAACGGGTGGGGAACACACAAAATAGATGGAGAGATATTTCCACTGCATCTTTAATACTTTCATGAAAAGCTGGCAGTCCTGTTAACTCAGCAGATTAATTATTACCGTGTATTAAGATTCTTCCTGTCGGTGCTACCTGCATATAGCACCATAAGGCTGTATACACTGTATTATTAACGAGAAGTTAATAATACAGTGTATAACAAGTGTATACCGAGGAGTTAAACTTCAGTTGAAAAGCACGTTTTCACAGCAGACATTGTGACTTGTCAAAAATGTTAAAACAATTAGATGGGAATATTGAATTAAAAATCTGTGATGATAAAATGTAAAGGGTTTTTTAGCCAAAATTCCCCTGGGTTCTGATCCATCATAAAATAACACGGAGACGACATATTGACGATATTAATGGGACAATTTCAAATTCAATAGCAATACCGTATAAATCTATAATGTATGAACTTATAAAGCTTGCATATCATTTATTGCTCACTTATACTTCCTCACATATCTTATTGTGTGGAGGTCAACCTATAAAACATTTATCAATTCAACAGCCTTGTTACAAAACCGAGCTATACCTCTTATGAATAAGGCTGGTTATTATGATCACACAAATCCATTGTTTCTAAAATCTCATGTTATGAAATTCAATGAGTTGGTGTCTTATAAAATAATGCAAACAATGTTCAGAGCTAAAGCAAAGTCACTGCCAGACTTAGCTAATGACGTGCTAACGTTAGCTAATGACGTGCTAACGTTAGCTAATGACGTGCTAACGTTAGCTAATGACGTGCTAACGTTAGCTAATGACGTGATAACGTTAGCTAATGACGTGCTAACGTTAGCTAATGACGTGCTAACGTTAGCTAATGACGTGCTAACGTTAGCTAATGACGTACTAACGTTAGCTAATGACGTGATAACGTTAGCTAATGACGTGCTAACGTTAGCTAATGACGTGCTAACGTTAGCTAATGACGTGATAACGTTAGCTAATGACGTGATAACGTTAGCTAATGACGTGCTAACGTTAGCTAATGACGTGCTAACGTTAGCTAATGACGTGCTAACGTTAGCTAATGACGTGCTAACGTTAGCTAATGACGTGCTAACGTTAGCTAATGACGTGCTAACGTTAGCTAATGACGTGCTAACATAACTTACGCAGCTCTGCAGGTTTTTACCATGTTTTTATGAATGGCCAGTCTGTGTTCGAGGCCCGGGACTGGGCGAAGGGGTACGGAGCCATCACTAATGTTACCAGTGCCACCTGTTCCTTTCATTTATGACGAGTCAAAATGTCTGCTGTCAAAAAGTTTGTTATAAATGTGATTCTCGCATGGCCAGCAAGATTTATGCTTGCAAGTTCGCTAAGATGGACAGACCTTTGACTGGAAGAAAAGACAAACTGGTGATCATCATGGGAACATCAGTCCAACATATTAAAAACCTGTCTTGGTCTTGAGTTGCAATGGAGTCTTGTGTTCAAAGCCTTTAAACATGTTGACTCTATTTCACACAAAAGCTATTTCATGGATTTTCTTAAGACATTGGGAAGATCAAAACAATTCTGTCGCTCCAGCTCACCTTGAAGAAGAATCCACAGCACATCTTTTGGTCTTTTCCATACGTGTCTCCTCCTGCCTCTCCCTCTCCTTCGCCGTCTCCCGTCGTCTCCTTGCTGCCGGGTCGTCCTGGAGGTTTCAGCCCAGACAGAGTCACCTCCACCAGGTGTCTTCTGTCCTGGGGCTCTCCCTTGACCCGGCTGCCTGTGGGCCCTTGGATCTCAGACACCGGTTGACACAACACCTCTGACGACTGTGTTTGCTTGACTTCGCCCTTTCTTTCCTCCTGTCGCTCGTCTTCCTTCTCTTTGGCTGCTTCTTCAGTAGACAGCTGAGGAGTGCCAGCACTCTTCTTTACCACTGCGTCTTCTTTGTCCTGAGTGTTTTCTTTGTTGTCCTTGGTCTCTTCGTTCCTGCTTTCCAGAGGCCCCTCGTCGTGGCCCAGGTACGCAAACGGGCTGTCCTGGTTTTGGCTGGGGGTGAAACGTCTTAGTCTGGGTATGCTGTCCACTGAGGTCTGGGTGTTGAGCATTCGACTGAAAGGTGTGACCTTCAGATCATTTGGTCGTGGAGTCCTGGGTGTCCTGGCATGGAAGGAGGCCGGACGGCGCTTGATGCCAGCAGGGGAACGGTTGGGAGTGCGAGGAGAGCCGGAAGAAGAAAGGATGGGAGACAAAGACCCAACCGAGCCTCGTCCTGATCCCCGGCCCGTTACACTGCTGCTACGCAACTCGCGGAGCTGCCTGTGTGGAAGAGAACGCACACGGTCCTGCATGTGTTCACAAACAAAATATATCTTTTTCTTTGTCATGAAGTGATACCTGTGCGGAGATGGAGCAGGAGGAGGAATGACCCAGGATTGTTGCTGTTGCTCTCTCATGGACATGATCGTCTCCTGCTGCTGGGCCAAACGCTGCATCTCTGTCTGCAGGAAGCCCAACGACGTGTTCAGCCTCTCAATGGAGCGAGTGTATTCCGTGAGGTCGATTTCTCCCGGAGACGCGCCTGTATCACCCACCACATTGCATGCACAGGTCAGTCAGTCATTTACCAATATGACTGAACAACCATATCGAGACCGCCTGATAAGGAAAGTTCTCCCAAGCTGACTCTGTTGCAGTTCGTTTGTGGTCTGAAAGCAAACTGACCCACCACAGGACTTCATGATACGAAATGTGATTTTTAGCATACATTTCTACTTCTTCTGGACGTGAACTACCGAGTTCTTATAAGCAATCTGTAAGCAACACTCACCTCCAGCATCCTCACAGGGGGATTTAGGAGCAGCTCCGTCTGGCTTGCATCGCTCTGCCCGCTCCATGCTGCCCTGGTTGGTTTCCCTCGAGGCCGTGAGGGACTCTGGAGAAGGTGCTTCTGCTGCGCCCGAGCTGGGGCTGAGGGGGGCAGTGATTCCTTTTCTTCTCACCACATTTAGAAAGGCTGTTCTGCCCATCCTCTGACGATGGCGGGTGAAAGCTGCTTCCACCTGTGACGAGAGCGACACGGTGTGAACATTTCTATTTAAAGCTATACTACTTGGCTGTCTGTCTTTGTCCTGGTATTTTTACCTTCTTCTTTTGGGCTTCAATGGCTCTCCGTTTCTCCTCCAGCTTCATCCTCAGCTGAATCATCTCTGTGGCTATCAGGTGGGAGGGGTCTCTGGGGGAGGGCGTTACTGGAGAGGGAGATGTGATTGGCAAAGGAGGTGTAGACATCTAGAAAAAAAGTGCAAAGATCATTGACAATAATTCTATGCCGACTAACTTCACTCCAAACTGTATTTCTGCCTCTGCAACAAAGGTAGAGTTTAGACGAGGGAATGAGTGACCCACAATAGGACACAAACCTGAGAAGAAATGCTTTTTGGCAGGTGTGCATATGGCACATTGAGATCTGAACTCTCCGGTGTGGTTCCTCCACTACTCCTTCCCTCCAGCTTCCTGAACTTCTGCTCTGCAAAGCTCGTCATCCGGACCATGCCTCCTCCAGAGGACGAGGCGGGGCTGACTGTGTGGGATCTGGGGATTGTGGGTGCTGAACTGGGACAGGGGCTGCCCCTGTCGCCCCCGTCTCCCCTCTCACCCTCGTGGTTAGCATCACTGACTCCTTTCCGTCCTCCTTCCCTGCTCTTCTCCTTCTCCAGCTGGTCAGGCAGAGGACACGACCGGGTCATGGCCTCACAGTCTGGGTCTATGTCTGAATAGTCTTTCAGGGAGGAGGAGTCCTCATCCAAGCTCTGGATGTCCTCTGTCCCCACATGGATGCCGGTGTCAACTTCATCTGTGGACACAGAGTTGGGGTCGTGGTCGTTCAGCTGAGCCTTAGCTGAACCCAGGTCGTCTCCTTGACCTCGGGCCCCTGAAGGGTCTGAAGGCTCCGCACCGTGGAGAAAGAAGCCATTGTCTCCGTCCCCCACGCCCAGGCTAGCGTGGGGCCGTTCAGTGTCGTGGATAATCTTCAGGGCCTCCTCGATGCTCGGAGGACTTGATGGGCTGATGTGGCTACTGCGGTTGCCATGGTGATTGTTGGGGCTGTGGTGGCTCTCTGGGAGCCCATTGGAGTACCTAGAGACAGATTTGGGTAAATGAACCGATGATTGGTTAAAGTAACGGTTAGCTTTAGGGGATATTGACAATCTCATCTGCTGGATGTCCTTCTCATCTTTACATCTCTTTGTAGTTTGAACATTTGTACATGTAGTTTACCTCTAACGTTAGCATTGGTAGCAGAGCCCTGAGGTAACACATGGATTTAAGAACAACTTAGATCATTTGTGGGTTCTCAAAGCTAATAATCTTGTGTTTATCTGTAAAGATTATGTGCACGTTGAACCGTTGAAAAAGCAAATTACTGTAAACAGGCGCTGCACTTGCTGCTGCAGGCACTAATGTGGCTACAACTATAAATAAAGGCTAAATAATACACTAAACCTCCACCCACATATGCTAATTAAGTCTTTATTTTCCCACTGAGCTAGGAAAAAAATCCGTTTGTCACTAAATAAATGAAATCACATACATTCTCTTCGACTACTATTACTCTCTGAAACAGTGTCATAAAATCCATCCATTCATTTATCTCGTGTGTGAAAAATTGCGGGATGTCCACCAAAAAAACAACAAAACTGTTTCTTTAATTGAGAATGTGGCGATGTAGAGGACAGAGGTTCAGTGTTTAAAAACCACCCCTCTGCTGTACCTGCTTTGGTTCTTGACTGAGAAGGTGTTGTTCCTCCCGAGGGGTTTGTGGGAGGTGAACTCCTCGTCCTCCTCAGGTATGTGTCTGCTCTGGCCGTTTACACTGACGGGCATGAGGGAGAGGTGGCGCTTCATGACCCCTCGAGATGCATAGTGAACTTTGAATCCAAGACCGTCACTGCTGACAGAGCGGGTCATACCACCGAGGGAGGGCGCTTCACAGGGCGGCACAGTCCGGTCTCCGTCCAGAGGAATCTCAAAGGCGATCCCCCGACAGGAGGAGCTGAGGGAGGACATGTAGTGTTAGTTTAATAAGGAAACATCAGACCACTTCACCACTGCTCTAGTAGGGCCACTGTGGAGTTCAGGTACCGACCGTTTCTCTTTGGGCCATGTCCCAACACAGCCCTCCACGTAGGACATGGAGGTAGACCTCTTCATTATACCTGTCACAGACACAGAGTAGCTTCTTACTGCATGTATTAAATCACTTATTTCAACAGTTAACGACACATGCTGCGGTGATCTGCTTTAGTTTCATATTTGTGTAGGGCTCAAATATAGCATGCGTGATACTGGAGCGACTGACTGCATGTATGTAAATCAGCCACTAGAGGGCCTCTGGTTTCACATCCTCACATTCCTCCACTGTTCTGTATTCATAGCCCAGGTAACTGCTAACAGTACTGATTATGTTGTATTGTTTAAAAGCACTACATAACTATGTATGGACAAGTAGAGGAACAACTGTTACAGCTTTGTTAATAAGAACAGTGATACCAATGCTCCAGTTGTATTTACAAACGAGGAACATGAAACAATACTCACTCGCATTGTGACAAATCTGGACGCATGATCACTAAAGAGAGATTTATTCACAGCCCCAGCTGATAACAAATAGTTTACCCTGTGACGAGGCATTCTCAGGGCTGTCAGGTGCGTCTGCATAGCTCTGTGTGATTGGACTGGAAACAGGAGCCATATTTCTACAGGACGATACAGGCTCACAGGCTGCAGAGGAAACATATGACAGGTACTCAACATTCAACTGCAACCTCAGGTTAATTAATAATGTAATCCTTTAGCATGCATATCATCATCATCATCATCGCAGTTAGCAATAGCATGCGGATGTTATTGTGAACTTGTACTGTACCGTTTGGATCAAAGACTCTGGGCTGTACAAATGAGGGTTTAACCACTTCAAACCACCAGAAAAGCTCAGCCATAAACACCAGGTAGTTACTCTGCAAAACCACACACACACACACACACCTTTGTGGTAAATATTGCAGACACATATGAAGTAATTTATTTATATCATTAACATGACACGTGTCTCTTTGCAGTCACAGCTTCTTCTCCCTGTGTCTCTGTAAAGATGTTGGTTGAGCTTCTATCGTAATATCGTACAGCTTTTGACAGATCAGTGAGGTCACAGCCTGTAAACTGTTAGGTGACGGGCTCAGGTGTGTGTGTGTGGTTGAATATTATTTCATGTTTCATCATCTGGATGCTTTATTGTCAAAGCCCTGCACCTCTTGAAAACTGCCAAAAACACCATCTGGAGTTCAGTTGAAATATGTCACATGTGCACAGACGGATGCACAAATCAGCGAGTGAGTAACTTAAATCAATGATGAATGCATTCATGTTATAGAGAGAGAGGCTCTGGGGGCTTATATGGATGATTTCATCTGTAGGAAACCTCTTAGTTAACACACACAGATCAGTTCATTCACTTTCTAGCAAGAATAGACGTAAAAAGATGTAAATTCCTAAAAACTTGATTTTCATTTTAGATACGCCAGATAATACTGCTTAATGGCAAACGCAACATGTCTGTTTGTATAATATATGAAATGAATGGACATGCACACACACACACAGGATTTAGTGGGCAGGCTATGGGGAATGGGCAGCGTGCCCGTCTCTTTGACTGGTCTTCATGACCATGCTCTCCCTCTCCTCCCCTCCTTTGCCTACTTGTACAATTCTAGCACTATACACTCAACGCACCATCAACACTATAGTGACTGAGAAAGGAAGGGAGAATTAGAGAGCAAAAAGTGCACAAGTGTAAAAACCGTCTGCTGTGTTGTTTTGAAGAATGGAAAGTCCCAGTCAGCTTGGACCGTGACTTGAATCTGAATGTTTTCACCCCACGCTCCCTGCATGCTATTTACCCACACGGCTTCTAAGAGAGCCTTTTCAAGTTGTGCAGAATTTTATTATTTAGAAACAAATGTGTGTAAAATGGGGAGATTGAAGCCTGACGACAGAGTGAATCAGCTGTTGTTATCTTTGAAGTTCACAGATTTTACTGAAAGATAGAAACAGAGGATGTGGAGGTGGGGGGGGAGACGAGGGAGGCAGGCAGAGACGGGTCAGGACTGTGAATCTCCTCTGAGCAGAATCTGTCCTCTGTCTGACAGAGGGGGGGGTATTTGGCTTCCAGCGCTTGCACTAGAAAAGAAACGACACTCTGGAACACGCAATCTGTCATATTCATTTAATGGCAGCAGAGCAATACTCACTGTTGCAAAATGATCTTTATGTCCCTGCTAACACACACACATACACACAAACAGCCCCTTAGAGAACCAAGCCTGCTCACACACATTCATGATTCAACTTTTCCTTGCCCGACTCATTTTTTCCTATTTTAATGCCGCCCTAACGCTCCCTGTTCCCCGAAACACTTTTCTTTCTTTCACTGAATCCACAGGGAAAAAATAGCACTCTCCACAGCCTCCACATACATTTCTTTATTTTTCACATTTGAATATACTCCTTACCTTTATAGATGCGTGTGCATAGAGCATGTCCTCCAGGCTGAAGTGGCAGCAGTGGTTGAGGTTGTTCCTGCAGAACTCCTGCACCAGCTGAAGGTTGTACAGACTGTCGGCCAAAGACATGGTCTCCTTGAGGCAAATGTCTGCTCCGCCAGGGGAGGGGTCAGACACACAAGGGAGGGGTCAGACACACAAGGGAGGGGTGATAGCCAGGCAGGAAGACAAGCAAAAGATAAGGCATAGTTTATTTTGGATGAGGATAAAATGATCCTACTTTTCCCACTAGTATTTGCACCATATGCAGAAGCTGATTTGAATCACTCAAAATCCTTGAAACAGTTCGTGACACACTTCTTCAAACTCGTACTAGATGAATCATCAGGATGTTGATCCCCTGACGTTACTGTAAGGACGGCCCATGCATGTGTATAATATCTGACAAGAGGGAAAAGACCCGGGACAGACAACCAAACATTACAGCAGATGGTTTCTCTGGAATTATGTCATTCTGCACTTTACTGGACCTCTTTATTATCCTTACAGGAAATCAATCTGCCAGCAAGAAGACCTAAATTACCCTCGCTTCCACATCTGGTCCACATGTGTACGAGCGCCCCGTGAGCTATATTCAATCCCGAGAGTCTCGGAGCACCGGCACGAGAGTTGTTTATCTTTGAAATAGCAGCCAGCTACTCCTCTGACGGTTCCTCGTCACATAACCCTCGTGACCAATCACAGCCCAACTCGGGGCATTTTTAGAAATGAGGGCGCAGCGAAGTTGAGAGGAAGCACGTCTTTGTTCTCCATGTCTGTCCTGAAACCTCTCTGCCTCACAGTGTCTTTCTAGGGTCAACATCCTGAACAATATCCTGCATTTATATCATTAAATGTGACCACAGAAGGTCCAAACAGGGTCCTTAATCTCTTGATTATGTTGTTCTTCGAGATAAAGATTAGTTTAGCCCACTGAAAACATTTCCTGTAAAAGGCTACTACGCTATTATTTGTTTTTATTGAACTGACTTCCTTTCTTATTTATTCAAAAGACAAAAAGCCCTCACAAAATAAGGGCAAGTTGATCATAATTATGCTCTTTGTTTGAAGCCCTTTATTCAAATGTTTGTCTGTAGTTAGAGCAGCGAGAGCAGAGAAAAGCCTCCTTTGTGCTGTCAAGTTGAGCCTCGGAGTCATTGTGGTCAGCTCATTGAATGCTATTTCTAATGTATAAGTGAGCTGACTTCAGTCTTTTCGTGTAATCACAGTAAGAGTGGGTGCGGTTACAGATCGAGCGGTTGGTCCCACCTTCCAGCCCGACGGCCTGTGGGCAGTAAAAATGCAGCAGGGTGGTCAGAGCGCAGCCGTCCGTGTTGTCCTTCAGCAGGTTCTCCACCAGGGGGAGCGACGGAGCGCTCCTCTGCTGGACAGGGTCCCTCCTGTAGCGAGCCTGAAACCATGGCAACAGCACAAAGACACCACATATGTGTCATCGGGGGTGGGGGTGGGGGGGGGGGGGGCGCTGGATATGAACAGTTGGCTTTTTTATTGTTGGTGCAATATCTGCATGAGCACTTTTACCTGCATGCAGCAGTGCACACACACAACTCAATGACGTAAGTGTTAAGTTAAAGCGTAGGGTGGGCTTCAGGCTCAAATAATGCATATTAAATTCCTCATGCAGATAATCAGATGCAATAGAATTACATCGTCTTAAATGTAAAACACGTCACTAACGTGCTCCCTGTGATTGCTTGTGAGGAGCAGTTCGTTCTCTAGAAGGAGAAAAGGAGCAGAATGCATATAACAGATGAATTGCTGTCAGCACGACTCGTCTCACGGGGGCGTGTGATTTAAAGGTTAATAATAATTTGTTAGTAGCGCATCCATCATTTTCTGTTTCTCTAGGCCTGTAAAAACCAGAGACGATACCACTGCATGTGTCTACAGGGCATCAGTACTCCCAGTTTGCCCATAAACACACAACAGTGGCGTCACGTATGCATTTTACAAGAGATACGATGGAAGTTTTAATCCCAGCAGCTCTCGCTGTCTGACAGCCTCTCCGTTTGTGCATTGAGCTCAGAGGGACTAAATGTTGTCCTCCTTTACATTTGGTCTGTAAAAACTGATTTAAGCCGATTTAAAGACATACAACCGAAGAAAATAACACGGTTTTCAATGCACAATACCGACAACAGACATGCCAGATCAGAAACAAGGAAATGTGTAGCTAACAATACCGGCGCATCAGCATTAGTTTGTATTCAAAAGATACATTGGCTAATTCCTGGTGTTCATGCCAAATATAGTTTCTGACCTTTAAGGTGTGATGCAAGTTTAAAATAGTTACTATATCATTCAATGAGATTCCTGTGAATGTGGAGACGAGGGTTGAGGTGGGAGGTATGTGACCAATGCATGATGGGGCTCAGGGCCACATGCAACTACAATGTGAAGGAAGGGGTGTGTCCTAGTTTTGGGTTAGACAGACAGGAGGAAGATGGTGGCGGTGGATGAACAGGAGTTCTTCAGAACGGATGGACTTACAGGTACTAATCTCCAGTACCATTTGCTAGGAGACTTGATGGTGGATGATGATTGGACAACAGAAGAGAGTGGAGAGGCGTTAGGCCGACAGCAGAACACGTTTGGCTACTTACAGCTGAGACTGTATGGGAGTATGAACTCTGATAGTGCATGCTACACCTCTGCACAGTCCTCTACATGTAAGCATCCTGTCAATAACTTCTTCCCAGCCTCTACAATCTGCCATAAAAAGGTGCTCAGTGGAATTCAGTCTCAGCTAACAAACAGCCTTTTGTCTTCATGGAGTTGAACTGTTTTTAAGGCTAATGGCATTTTAACTGTACACATGGAAATATTTGACTTTTGGTTAAATTGTTCTCCTCATAATACTCGTTATTTTTTAAGAGACAGACACTAATGGACCATATCTAATTATACAATCGGACAATTTTCCCAGAGGGTCTCAAATATTCCATCATAAGAGAGGCCCAGCGGAGCTTTGCGCTAAAAGCTAACAGGTTAATACGAAGCTACGGTTCTGATGTTAAGCAGGTATAATGTTCTGTTTACTTTAGTTTAGTTTGCACAATTAAAAAAAATATACAAACACAGCAGAGATGAATAATATGACCGATGTGCAGGAAGAGTCAGAAAACCCACTGGGCCTATTTAAAGTCTCCACCGATATAATATTATAGAGACCACAACATTAATATACATATGACGAGGTAATATTGACGACAAAGTATTTTAACAAGATACGATATAATCCTGGTTTAGCTTGTTAGCATGCTAATTTGCCGCTGGGGCTAACGTCATGGCAGTTTTGTAGGAAGTATTGGATAAAAGAAAAGTTTGAAAAAGTATGTCGGGTTGATCCTCTGGGGAACAGAAATATATGTACAATATTCCACAGTAACCCATCCCAAAGTTATGGAGGCGTTTCGTCCTGTGCTGTTGGGAAATCCTTTAAAAACATATTGGCCTCTGTGCAAAACATTCCACCAAATTTAATGGAAATCTGTTTTGAGATATGTTGTGAACTAATGAGGAGAACTAATAGGACCCTAAACCTTACAACATAAACCTCCTTGAAGGAAGTTGTCAAAGCTACAAGCTTACATTCACACTGTATCCACACACACACACACACACACACACACACACGCTGAGCACTTAGTCATGAGACCACAGTTAAAGATTCTTCACTGTCCCAGAATAGACCAGACCAGACTGAGAAGTGTCTTGTGCTCATCCATTAGTGTGCGTGTGTGTGTGTGTGTGTGTGTGTGTGTGTGTGTGTGTGTGTGTGTGTGTGTGTGTGTGTGTAAAGGTACGTGTGAAATGATCTCTTAAGTACGTCCCACTCAGTGAATAGTCTTCTTCTATTGAAGCTGATAATGCAGAGAGGGAGCTGTGTGATGGAGCGAGCAGTAGGAAAGCCGCTGACTGTCACCGAGTGTACAGCGTAGTCCTCGCACTCTTAAAGAGACCTCCTTAAGGGGGGGGGGGGAATGTGCCAAAAAAGTTCCACAGCAGATAAGAGCTGATTTAGTGACATCCTGCAGCTCTTTGATAAGAAAATCATTTTTTCTCCATTAGACGGAACCATGTGACCATTTTACAACTTGTTGTATGCAAACAGTTCAATCTATGGTAACGGGTGTGTACGTCAGCCATGCTTGCAGTGTGGCTTTATGGACGGTACTGTCGGTCAGTCCAGACTATAATATCTACGACTACAACTATATTTTCAACTGTCGGATGGCTTGCCATGACATTTTGTACCGACATTCATGGTGCCCAGAGGATGAATCCTACTGACTTTGGTGATCGACTTAACATTTATGGTTTTGAGTGAAATGTCTCGACAACCATCTGAGGGCCTGCCATGAGGTGCAGATCTTTATGTAAATCTTTTTGCCTGATTTTTCACCCAGCGCCATCATCGGGTCAACTTTAGTTTAGGACCAAATAGATGACATTCAGCCTCAGCTATACTTTGTGTTTAGTGCTCATTTAGAAAATGTTAGCATACTAACATGCATGCATACATAACACCAGCATGTCCCCATTATCACTGGGAACATGTGGCCGTGCTAGCATTAGCATTTAGCTCAAAGCACCCCTGCGTCACAGAGCAGCTAGCATGGCTGTGGACGGTTAGCACGCCGGTTAGCTGAAGCTATCTCTGAAACCAGCCAGGTCGCCACATTCAGCCGAATCAGAGTTTCAATCAGTGTTTACCTCTTTGATTTGGGACTGAATTGCAGGAAGTTTACTTTCCCGTTTCCTATTTGCTCGAGTTCTATTTTTTGCCTGTGTGCATGTACACATAATACTTCTTTTTCCATTTGTTAACCTTCGTTCACCCTCTTGTCTCTGATTTAAAGTACCGACCCGAGGCGAGGGTCATGATAAGGCCCTGTGCTGTAGTCTCATGGTTAAGTGAGTGGAAGAGGACGGGAGCTGACGGCTGTGTGTTTGTCCCAGCAGACCGACTCTTTGTGTCACATGGACCTTACATAACTACGAGTCCTGCAGGATGACAACACTGTCTCTGTCTGTCGCTGACTCTTTAGCTACAGCTGACAACGTCCCAGAGTGTCTCTCTCCATGTCTCCCACCCTGGTGTCATTTCTCCCTCCCCTTCCCCTCTCTCTGATTTTCCCTCCTCTCTCTCTCTCTCTCTCTCTCTCTCTGTTTCACATTTCTTTGTCTCTAACAGCAGTGTTTTGCGACTCTTGCCAACATTTCTCTGCAGCTGGTCGGAGACTGAGCTCATCTGTTCCTCTGATGTACAGAGCTCTGTGCTGTATGTGTGCGTACATATCATGTGTGTCTGCGTGGGCTTTATGTGGACACAGACATAATAACCTTTGAGTGAAAGAACACATTTAAAATCGCCTATCAACAGATAGGAGACAAAACAAACGTTTGAGAAGCAGAAAATGCATCTCAAAACAAAAGCTAATCAAAAAAGTCCTGTTTCTGCTTTTCTTGCTGTTCTTAAAAGGAATATTTTCGGAAATATTCGTGAAGAGTTAAATGGGAATATTGATCTTCTCTGAGCGTGTTAGTTTAGTTTAGCCCAAAGACTGGAAATAGGGGGACACTGCTAGTCCGGCTTCAGTGTTTGTTCTTACTTGGTGTGTTGTTGAGTTTGACTCCTGGAGGGAGGCCTCTCTCAGCTTTTGCTCTTCAACAAGGATGTCCCTCAGGTGTTCACTCACCTGGAGAGAAAAAGAATTACGATTTCCGTCTTCAAAGGTTCAGTACAAACAGCGATGTAACATTTTGGCTTGAGGATGCACCGGGTCGCATCAGCCAATCCCAACCATGTGGTTTTTAATGTGCGCGTCTGCAAATGAATCCTGCATGTGTACCGTCCCGTCACTGGACTGCAAAAGGAGAATCAAGCACATGAGCTTCTTCAGCAAAGAATGTCAGCGACCATTGTACATTTAATTGACTAAATCATGCCTTGCTGGGGCTTGTTTCATTATTTTAAACCAAGTAGAAATAGGGCAACATCATATTTTTAGACAACTGGTCAAAATTCCCTTAAAGCCTCCTGCAAGATCAGAGAAAGCAACTTGAAGTGACCGTAGGATGAAGAAGATTAAATCAGAGACTTAACTACTGCCCTCTGAAAGCTTTACTCTCTGAAAGCTTTACTCTCCCAATCCTGCTCGAGCAGACCAGAGGAGGTCAGACTGAGTCGGTTCTCTCTTGCTAGTTTCTCTGGCATGAATATATGTGATTGGTGCCAGTTCTTCATCAGGCTCTCTTGGAGTGAGATTTTGAACCAGCGATGGAGGGATTGAGCGCTGACACACTTTCCAGCACCTCTTGTCTGCTATGTCCGGAGTGAAACGAAGAACTGTGTGTCACATTGTACAAGGCTCAAGGATGTGTACAGTTGGCATCCTCGTCTTTATGGTTTTGTGTGCGTACCTTGTTGATCCAAGTGGCGATTGCATCCTCGGTGTCATAAGGCAGCTCCTGGATGTGTCCGTCACCGTGTGAGGGTTCAGCGGAGGAGCACCTGTTGATGCAGGTCATCACTCTCTCCACGCTCACCATCTCCACAGTATACGCCATCATCAGGGTGTCAATGAGCGCCAGATGGGAACTCTGGAGAAACATAAGAGCGATGCAAGGATTACGTTTCACTCTACCACTTCTTATCCAAAAGCATCAAACTGACAATTAAAAGGCCTGACTTTATATGTCCATGTTGTGCTTCTTTGTGCATCATATTGACTGCAGACGTTTTTTAATTCAACAAACCGACAATGAACCCACAGCAAATCGATCATGCTTCAACAGGTATCATGTGATGTCAACTGAAGCAGTATCGTGGACACCAGCAGGTTGCTGAGATGTCGTCTGAATGGGATCCTATGAAGTGTATCTTGAGAGAATAGACGTTTCTGTCCAACCCCTCTGAAACACACTCCTAAAAGTCTGTACATGTAGAACTACCTCTTTAAGTGCACACGTTGCGTAATGTGGTTTTTTTTTTTACCAGCCGTCAACACCTACAGCGCACAAAGCTTGACCTTCTGCTGGCCTTTCTAATCCCATTCCAGGCCGGTCAGACCAGCAGACCTCCCCTTCCCTTTCCTGTCACCCCACCAGGTCAGCTCAAAAGCACTTACTTAGGTACTCTGTGTACATGTGTGCAACCTAACTGAACAAACAACCTAAAGTCAGGCGCTCCGTAATCCAGGTGACTGAAATAAGCAGTGCGACCTCGTCCCACCGCAGCCCGTACCGTCGAGCACAGGCCTCTCTATTCATAACCACGGAGCCTCTTGTAACAGCCAGAGTGACCGAGTGTTTCCCCAAGAAACCATCAACTGAGCCAGCGCTACGACTCGGCGCTGCTGCTGGTGCTCGGCGACTGCCAGTCTAAACAGACAGCGTGTGCCGAAGTAATATGGCTGTTAAAAACAAACTCCTCATGGAAATAACTGCTGAGAGACCTGTGTGTCTGAAATAGAGAGGCTGGACAGTTGTTTGGAGACATGTAATGCTGCTGGACATGCAGAATGTAATACCGAACGCTACAGCTGCAGTGCATTAAATGGGTAAACAGGATTGTTTGGATTGCAGCCTGATATTGAATTATGAAACAGTCTGCAGACACTGTTTTGAATTCCTGCATCTTCAGGATATTGCCAGATACTTGACATTGCGTGCATTCTCATCCAGAGGTACAAGAGCCGGTCTGACTGACAGCTGGACTGACCGGGAGACAGGCATGGAGACAGACAGGCAGGGAGACAGAGGGGGAGACGGGCAGAGGGAGAGACAGGCAGGGAGACAGACAGAGGGGGAGACAGGCAGAGGGAGAGACAGCCCAAGCAGCTTAGGCTGCAGCTGAAGAGCCAAAAAAAACATGATTTTCATGAAAAGTTTTTTCTGTGATTGAAGCTTTTCTGAACTCATTTGCATAAACCCCCCATAATCTTTAATGTTGTTAAGCAGCTTGTGAAGGTGCGTGCACATGTGTGTGTTCAGAGCATTGGGCGAAGAAGCCACATGAATTTAAATGGTACTGACAAGTTATTTTGTTAATTCATGTTTCATTGGGATTTCTGTAAATTATCATTTGCATTAAAGCACAACATATGGATCACAATTTTGTACGCCTTTTATAGTGGGATGTAGAAGTTTCACCATCATTTTACAGTGTGTTTTGTACATTTTATAAGAGTCTGTATGACTACGTGTTTGGGAGAGCAGGTGAGGGTCTTTTAGAGTACTAGTACAATAGAAGTACTGTATAATAGTTACAGCGTGTAGAACCACAACTAGTAGCTTTTTAAGGAGCCAGATGTTTTTACTTTGGATAGAGTCAGACTTGTTCACATTTGTCTGCTAAGCTCAGCGAAGCTAGCTCAGTAATTAAAACACAGACATGAGGCACCAACCTTCGAAACCAACTCCCAAAATGTGAGACCAGTCCTTTAACAACACTTTTTAAAAGTGAAACATGACATTCAGTCCCACTCATTTTCATACAATATGAAATGTGTTATTGCTACCATTATTATTACTTATGTTGTTATTATCTAAATGGTCAGAGGACTGAAACGTTGATGCTGCATCTCCGTGTGTGTGTGTGTGTAAGACCATGATGTGTAGGTTTGACTGTCACTGTCTTTAATAGAACATTGTATTCAGATCTAACATGCATGTGTGTGTGTGTGTGTGTGTGTGTGTGTGTATGTAGATATGGGTGTTTGCACGAGAGACAGAGAAGAGGACAGACAGACAGACGGACAGGCAGTACATGGAGCCACTGCTTACATATCCACCATCCAAAGACAAAAAACACGATACTGTTGACACTACCTCATGGATTTAAAAGCCATGTGCTGTCCATTATCCCTTCACAAAGACCTTTGGGGTATGTGTGTGTGTGTGTGCGTACAGAAGCAAGTCTAAACCACTCGGGGTGACAGACGCACCTTATAAGGCTGTGGAAATGGCAGATGCTGGTCATCAAGAGCTGTAAAGAGCTGCAATGCTCACACATGCACACCCTCGAACAGGAGCATCAGTATTCATCACTACTGTTGTATGGCTGCGTTAGTGTGTGTGTGTGTGTGTGTGTGTGTGTGTGTGTGTGTGTGTGTGTGTGTGTGTGTGCACGCCCTTGATCAAAAGGTGGCTATAGGAAAGCACAATGCAGCTGCGCAAACAGATAATCAAAGTAAACATCACAGGGGTCCGTTCAACGCAGGTACGTTCTGAGAAAGTGGTTTTATTGTACAACTTCACAGCTCCGTGTCTGGCTCTGTTGAGATGTTGGTGTGTACCGTTTGTCCAAACTGCCACGACAAATAATGGCCGCTGTCGCTATCTCCCTCACACACACACACACACACACACGTTCGGAAGGAGGCTTTTAGTCGAGGGTACACGCCCCTCTGCAGGAAAATGTAATTACCGCTACGGCTCCGTCACTTTCTCATCTTAGTGCTTTAACACTTAGAGGGCGGCGTGGGCGAGGCAGGAGAGGAGTCGCAGAGAAACATGGAAGTAAAGCGAGACAAGGACACACAGGTCTTGTGCACACTGCTGGAGGTCTGTTTGGAGGTGTGTGTGTGTATTGTGTGTGTGTGGGGGGGGGGGCTCTCATTTGTGCACCAGACATGCTTTGACTCACTGTGAGACCCCACCCTCCACTGCTGCAGTGGTGCACATCACGTCTTCCTCCTTTCCTCTCCTCAACCCTCCCTGCTCTCCATGTACTCGGCTCTTCTCCTCTCCCGCCGCCTCCTCTTTGTCCCGTCCTCTCTCCTCTTTGTCCCCTCCTCTCTCCTCTTTCTCCCCTCCTCTCTCCTCTTTGTCCCCTCCTCTCTCCTCTTTGTCCCCTCCTCTCTCCTCTTTGTCCCCTCCTCTCTCCTCTTTCTCCCCTCCTCTCTCCTCTTTGTCCCCTCCTCTCTCCTCTTTGTCCCCTCCTCTCTCCTCTTTGTCCCCTCCTCTCTCCTCTTTGTCCCCTCCTCTCTCCTCTTTGTCCCCTCCTCTCTCCTCTTTGTCCCCTCCTCTCTCCTCTTTCTCCCCTCCTCTCTCCTCTTTGTCCCCTCCTCTCTCCTCTTTGTCCCCTCCTCTCTCCTCTTTGTCTCCTCCTCTCTCCTCTTTGTCCCCTCCTCTCTCCTCTTTGTCCCCTCCTCTCTCCTCTTTGTCCCCTCCTCTCTCCTCTTTGTCCCCTCCTCTCTCCTCTTTGTCCCCTCCTCTCTCCTCTTTGTCCCCTCCTCTCTCCTCTTTCTCCCCTCCTCTCTCCTCTTTGTCCCCTCCTCTCTCCTCTTTGTCCCCTCCTCTCTCCTCTTTGTCTCCTCCTCTCTCCTCTTTGTCCCCTCCTCTCTCCTCTTTGTCCCCTCCTCTCTCCTCTTTGTCCCCTCCTCTCTCCTCTTTGTCCCCTCCTCTCTCCTCTTTCCAGATGGCCATATTAACAGTGGGCCTTTTCCATTCGTTCTCTGGCACACACATGTCATCCCGCCCGCCAAATAGGCAATACCTTACTCTTCCCTCCTCCATCTTTCCTTCCCTCCTTGGGGGAACTATGAGGTCATCATTTTCTCCGCAGATAGACTATAACCCAAAAATGAAAAGCCTCGACTTCAGCCTGACTGAAATTATCTTGCTGAGTCCGCAAATACACACACAGGCAGTTCCTGTACTTTGCAGAGGCAATCTAATGAAGTGCGAAGGGCACAGAGCAACAATAAGGATGGACAGATGAATGCCTGTTACACAAGCGAAGGTCCGTAGTCACAGGGAGTCAATAGGCGTTATTTTTCTACTTCACTTAAACTGCACGCTAAATCACCTGCCATGCACACTGAATCCCCGAGACAAAGAGAGCGATGTGTAAATGCCCTTTTATAGTGGAGAAAGATCACGGGATCATTACGCGCTGCATGTAATCGCCGCCCATCATTCCCACCTTCACAACATCCTCGATCAATGAGCGCCGGAGCACAAGCGGCCGTAAACATAGAAATGCCCTCGACTTGTGACTTTGAATTATTCTCTAGAGCCGTAAAAAGGGAAAGCACAAGCAGAGGGCGAATAAAACACCGGCTGCAGCCCGAGACCGAGAAACATTTGAGGGCACTCGGTGAACTATGATTAAGCTTCGATTAAATATTCAGGAGATAACAAAGTCCCCGGTCTCATTTTAATCCACACAGATAAGAGTTAGGATGAGACGGAGGTAGCGGGAAGGAAAGGATTAAAAAAAAGAGCGTGACAAGAGATGGAGAAAGGGAGCGCACACAAGCAGTTCCTCTACTACAGAGGGAATCAAAGAGTTGAGGAAAGAAACAGTAGGACAGACAGACAGAGTGGGAGAGCAGGAGAGGGAGGGAGGAGAGAGAGAGAGAGGGTGCACTGCAATGCAGACACCTTTTTGGCGTCAGCAGAAGTGCCGGTCTCCAGCCATGCGTGTGCTAGCAGTGTGTCTGGATCTGCTGCTACAGTCTAAAACACCACGAATCAACGTCGCAATCGAATCAGCAGAATTGTGTTCCAGAGCTTCAACAATGAGCTCATCAATTCATTAGTCCATCAACAAGGAATTATCGACAGCTCGATGGTCATTTTCTCAGGCAACGATTCCCCAAATGAGTTTGTTCAGCCTGGTGAGAGGACTTTCTGCTCGCCTCTGTTTAATGTAAGCGTAAACTGAATATCTTTGGGTTTTGTCTCTATGTTCTCATATTCTAGAGACAAATCTGTCTAATCTCCATTAATCAAGCATTTTCATATTAAGATCAGTCAATGATGAAGACCATTGTACGTTGCAGTCTTATTATGTTCTCCACACAGGATCGACATCATACGACTAGAATACATAAGGCATGACGGCCCGGAGCCTCTCATGACACAGAGACCGAACAGTGAGTAATGGGTTGCTATAGGAAACCCGTCATTAGCGGTTGTTTTGCTCTCAACAGGACAGGCCTTGGAGGACGGTCTAACAGTTGGACACATGGAGCCGTGCACTCACACACACTATATAACTGACTTACTCCCCATGAGGGGGAAGACACAGCAAAGCACACGGTTACATCTGATCATCCTGATAAAAGCCATCTTTAGCTTGTTTCTCACATTTTATAGACAATTAATGAAATTGAGATTATTAGTTGTAGCCCTGGTTTATATGCGTATACACTCACGTGTGTGTGTGTGTGTGTGTGTGTGTGTGTGTGTGTGTGAGCATACGTGTGAATTTGCAAGTGAACAGACGGAGATCTAAAGCCAGTGATCAAAAGGACGTATACAGAAAGAACCACGAGTTACAGACTCAACTGTGAAAGCAGCATAAATACCAGGATGCGTTCAGTGATGTGCTGGTGCATCTCCACTCACCATGTGTATAGGCGTGCCGGTCAGGTCTCTCTCAGTGACCAGTCTGTCCTGGTCCGTGACGTACAGGCCTTTCTGGGCCAGGGCCTGGATGACAGCGTTGTGTCCCAGTAGCGGTTTGACAGCATCGCTGCGGAGGATCAGGCTTCCCGCCCGGCAGTAGAGCTCCGCGGAATGGAGCAGGCAGGCCACCGGAGGCTTCAGGTGCTCCTGGTTGTACTGGTCCCGGTATAAAGGCTCCACCAGCTCCTCTGGTACCGCGTCTGGAAACGACACAGAGACGGAGAGAGAGGACACGTGGGTGAGATATCATTTTGATCAATATGATGCTTCTCCCGTCCTCCTGAGACACCACCGTCGACAGAGACGATAATAAAAGCTCTGCCGCTGTCGTTTTCTATATTTGACTGTCTTTGTTGTTACTATGGCTACATACATTGTAGCTCAGAGCCACAACCAGCTCAAAGCTGAAACAGTATAATCACACACACACAGAAAGGATGGTGTACACCACAAAACCTCATGAACATCATGAGTGAAAAGTATATTTTCACAAAAACAAAAGCCTGAAATGAGGCGATTTTAAGGGTGTATATTCGTTGGTGCTTATCTGACTGAAGATCCACACAGGACATCTTGTGAGCACAAAGCAACAGAGTATGTGCGTGTGTAGGTGGACGTGTATGTTACAAAGCATGGAGCACCTTCGAATCGAGTTACCTCATACAGTAAATCTGATTTCAGGGAAAATAGCTGAACACACACAGCTACACTTCCAGGACTCACACACACTCTTTCCTTCCTTCTTCACCAAACTCTGTTGATGTAAACCACATGTTGTGACTCAGAGTTATACAATACTAGCCAATTGAAGCCATTGTCATTGAATAACATACTCTATCTATGCACCTATATCCCATGTGTGTCAGGCAAGTAAAGGAATGTGTGTGTGTGTGTGTGTGTGTGTGTCTGCGTGCTCCAGTGTGAGTGTGTGTTCCTGGTGTGTGGGGTCATTTCCTCTCTGTCTGCCTCTGAATCACACCGAAGGAAAGAAAAGACGTAAAAGGAATCTATCGCAAAGGTACAGCTTTCTGCTCGTCGATCACTTCAAGGTAACACAAATGCCGAGACTAAAGAGCTCAACATGATCAAATGTAACATTTAAAGATCAAAGCCCATTCAACTTGTGATCAAACATCTGCAGTCTTCCAGTGGCTGTGGTTAGTGCAGCTCTCCCAGGCCACAGCTCCGGGTGATGAAAAGAGATATTTAAAGCAACAGGCCGATGTTAACCCACATCAACAGCGCTAGTCACAACTATTACATTGACGCTACTTTTGTCAGAATGTTCATGAAGCTACAACAGCACGGAGAGCAGGCTTTTCTAGAGTTCATAAAAATCTGCCTCGTCAAGTAGAAACCCTCTCCTTTGTGTTGTTCATCAAAGAGGAAACAGACAGGAAGTAGCTGCCACAGGAAGTCCAGGCACGGGGAAGACTGCTCCCCTGGAGACCCCCGAGATCACAGCTCAGCACACAACGTCACGGTCAGCAGTGTTTATCTCTGCTGGCTAACTGAAACTAAAAACATATTCAGCTAGGGATCGCCAACAGCTCATGCTTTCTGATTTATTTCTCTTTTTACAGGGATTAGACTGTTATTACTAGAAGCAGCGCAACATATGAAACACAGCAAAAGCCATGAGAATCACCGCACAGCTGTTTGCTGATCAAAGCCTTAAAGTTCCTTAAAGTATGCATGTTTTCATTCAAGTCGCCGTCTGATCTCATCGATCAGTCCCTCACAGCTTTAGAGGTATTCATTCCACCACAGCTGGACAGAATATTCTCCTGGGCTCTACGTGCTTGCTGTTCTTCATTGTAAGAGGCACTGATGGAGTTGAAGAATTGCATTTCCAGCCAGCGGGCTCTTCTGAATGAGCTGAATAAAAGGTCAGTGTTGGTGACCGCTGGTTACATCACTGCTGAGATCTGAGTGATACAGCAGCTGAGTCCAGTCACAATCACTGTGGTGTCTGTGCTGCAGCTGATCATGTGATATATTACCCTTTGGTGAACACTCACCTTCAGATTTGGAGAAATATTCAAATTCCAACCTCATGTCGCTGTTGAGTGCCGTTACATTGAACCAGTGCCAGATAGCTACCGGTAACGTTGATTTACTCAAACATGTTGTGCTTAGTGTTACTGAACTTGGATGTGCATGTGCAGAGTTTAAACCTAGATCTGCTGAAGCACAAAGCCAGCACACACACTCACACACACACACACACACACACACACGCTGAGAGTGGGCTATTCAGTGAAGGAGGCATCTTGTGTCCCACAGTTAAACGTTTGACCTGCGTGTTCATAGATTGTGGATTGTACAATAAGAGAGAGGGAGTAGATGTGATTCTAACAATGTTGAGCAAGTTAATTGATCTTTTTGTGGTGAAAGACACGAGTAAAGATTCAAGGCAGAGTCGTTTCATGGGTCTTAAAACATGTCTGGTGGGGTTCTTTAACAACACTTGAAGACTAGCTCTTAGGCCCTGCTGTTAAAACCCATGTTGAGGCCAACATGGAGACACATCAGTGTGGAGACAGTAAAACGGTGCTCTGACAGTTAATACACACAAACCTCCACATGCACACATGTGTTGTGTCTCAGTATTATCAGTGCACATCTGTACAAAGCATCTTAAAAGCCATTTGTTGTCTTTCTTTTGATTTTTAACTTTGGGGTTCGTACACTGAATTGTGCTTGTTTTTATAAATGGTCCTCACTGTCTCTTCCCTTCTTCTTCTTCTTCCTGTCAATCACTTTGTTTTGAAAAGTGCCACATGCATATTTAACTCCCTTGCTTCCTACTGCATGGTCAGCACAACCGTGCTTACACAAATCCACCTCTCTGAACCTTCAGTCCAAACTTTAAGCTGATGAGAAAGTTTGTTTTTACATCCGAGCGCCACCAGATTCAAACCATCCGTCCAAACTAGGCCACACGAGGCTCTGAGGCCTGCTTGTGAAGTGGGCCACAGTTTGTCGGCGGTGCCGGGAGCTGAAAGTGTGTCACTCGAGGGAACGGGAAAAAAAACAAGGCGGCAGGTCGTGTTGAACCAAGACCTGCTGATGTCACCTTGTGTGTCTGGAGTAAACCTCGGGGCTGAGAGCAGGACTCTGTGTTTTTAAAGGAGAGGCCGCCAGACCACAGTGAGGAACAGCAGGGCCAGAGCTCGGATACACGTAGTCACGTATGAGGAGTAATTACTGACACGCGTGAAAACATCACCGGCATGACTGTGAAGACGAGCACAACACAACAGCTGTTATGTGAAGCTATGATACTGTGCTTAGAAAATAATGAATTTGTCAATTATTCAATTAGCTCATCGACAGAAACTTAACTGGCAACTTCTCCAGTCCAGCTTCGCCATTGAGAAGATTTGCAGTTTTTCGTGGTTTTATATGACAAATGAATATCTATTGGTTTTTGGACTTCTGGTCGGACAAAACAAGACGTCGCTTTGGGAAAGTGTGACGGGCATTACTCTCTGTGTTCTGACATTTTATAGAGCAAAAGATAAATGTTTCAGTCATTTTTCAACCAAATGTGTCAAACGCTCCCTGTTTACGGCTACTTTGCTGCTTTCCTCCGACTAATATGACAGTAAACTGAATATCTTTAGGTTTTGGACTGTTGGTTGGACAAAAGAAGCAATTTCAAGACATCCCGTTGGGCAAAGTGGGATGAGCATTAACTAACATGTTGATCAGGTATTTTAGAACATTTGGTTTGGTTGCATGTAAACCAGTGGAAGGGAGTTTGGTTTTATAATTAGACTTATAAACAACCAGAGTACAAGAGACAGACACGTTTACTGTCTGGATAGAATCACACATTTGCACTTTTTAGATTGTTTTTGTGGGTGTGAGTGAATGTTTACACGCATCGTGTTGTGTTTGCGAACGCATTGATCGAATCCAAATGCATTGAGTTTTTCTGACATTGCTCAAGTTACAACACAGACGTGGAGTCCACGCATCTGTTGATCAACAGTGAAGGCTGGCGGTACAGACCTGTAGCCAGAGTGTTGCATAACAGGCTGAGCCTCACTTCTGCAGTGGGGGAGAATTATCATCAGGCAAGCAACAGGTTGGATCAATGACACTGTGACATGATGAGCAGTGATGCGGCTCATTGACTCATGAACTCCAGGTAGAGACTGTTACAAAATAAATACACAAAATGCACCCATTAACCTCAAATACTATTTATTTTGATGTCACTCAATTAAAGGATAAATACGACTATTATTCTGGTTTTGGAGACCAATTCGTATTCAATTGCTGCTATTTTATAGACTAGACAGAGAGGAAACATTTCAGTCTCATCAAAGGCTGCTGTTGACAAAATAGTCCCCTTTGGTCCAACACGACATCTGTCTACGGTCCCGATACACGTGTTGGAGGATTATCTTAACAATGTTTGATGATAAACGACTGGGAGGCGTCACCTACCCGAGCCGAACGCCTTGGCCACCAGCCACGTCAGGCTGCACGAGATCTTGGCCCTGGTGAAGTCGTAGTGATCGAAGCTCTTGATGGCAGGGACGATGAAGGTCCGTCTCATCCCGCTGTCGTCTGCCGCATCTCCCATCTTCTCTCTCTCGTTACCACACAGCAGCCGGACGATCGGTCAGCCAGAGGAACTCCTCCTGACTGCGGATGACGTCCCGTCCAAAGGAATTCAATGCAGAGAAATTTCCCTTTCTCCTGACAAAAAAATGTGGGGGAAAAAAAAAAAAAACTTTGCGCGTGGCCTGGTTGTTGGAGAGCACGACGATGTTGGATAACACAGGGCGCTTCCTCGCTTACACGAGCACCTTCATCCGTTCTTCTTTAAATGTTCCAGTGGTATCCTTAAAGCCTGACAGCACAGCGCACTTCAGCGGCAGGATTTCTGAAGATCTCCTCCCTTCCCTGACATTATTCTCCTCGGGTTGTCCGACATAACGGCGCAGCTGTGCGGCAGAGGAGGAGCGCGCCGTCCGACGCCAGCCGGGGGCCGTATCACGCATTAACCGAATAGTCCGTTTGTGTACATGTTGTTCGTCTCTTTTCTAACTGTTTTCCTCTCTCCCTCTATCTCCTCCGCGGCGTCTTCTCTGCGCTTTTCCTGCGGCACCGACAGGAGGATAGAGCGCACTGCGCACGCGCGATCCACCCACCCCAGTCTATTCAGTCCTGACAGGAGTCATCATAAAGTAGCACAGACCAAGTTCACTGGCTCAATGGATTCGGACTGAATCCCAAATGATCTTAAATGAAGTGAGGAAAGACAGAAATGATATGTGTAGGTCTATAAACCTCGAACTGTATTGGCAGATTTACAGACAATCATAACAGCTGTATGTTTATGAAGAAGAAGAGTCGTGAAGGAACGTATTTTATTCTATTTCTTTTCACAAATAAATTTGGACGGATCGAAAAAAATGATCATGTACTTCTCCACTTCTGAAGGTATGATTAATTCGATGATATAGAAGCAGACTAGACAAATGCAAAGATTCCGTGAAAGAGGAAACCAGCAAAGTCTGAAACAACCTATACTTAGTCCTTTAACATTGAACATGGTTTTCTATTTATGATATTCTGATAAGTGTGACCCTAAAGTAGGTCCTGATCATTATTACTTGTTATTGTACAATAATTCAGTTAAAATATGTCAAGAAAGGGAAAGAAATGTTGATGTTAAGCACAAAGCACTATTCTGGTAGCCTGAGTATTTGTAAGACTTTAGACATTTTCACCATCCACACACTTCACGACTTTTAACTCGTGTGTCTCCAAACTGTCAATGTTTCATGAACTACACAGATTAGTGTTTTCTTCATTACAGTGCTCTTTACATTTTTACAATATTTAGAGTCTTGGGTAACACATGCAGCAGATCAGATCATGTTCTTATTTAAAGAAGTCATCAGTGGTGTGTACAGACTCTTTTGGGCTGGAGACAAAATGATAAAGGCATGGCAGCACAGGGGGATGTACACATGCTGAAATAGTCCTGCACCTATATGACTGAGTTTAGGCTGAATTGAGTCACACACACACACACACACACACACACACTAGGATACTAGCCCGTCTGAAGTCTGAGCGATAGGATGCTCCTGTGGGTGTCACCTTGTTTTTTGTGACAGTCAATCCTGGCTTCACCTAAACGATGAAGAACATTGAAATACACTTAATCCCGAAAATTATGTTAGCGGGTTACTCATCTTTTTTGAGAACCAAGTACATTTTATTTTAGTACAGTGTAGAAAGTGCAGGTTATTAATGAAGAATTGAGTATTTTCCATAGAATAGAATTTATACTGTCTTGATCCCTTTAAGGGGGAAACGTTTCTCTGCATTTGACCCATCCCTGTATATAGGGAGCAGTGGGCTGCCAATGACAGGCGCCTGGGGGTTCAGTGTATTGCTCAGGTACACTTCAACACGTGACACGTCCCAGTCGGGGATCGAACCGTTGACCTTTCGGTTGCCAGACGAACCTCTTAACCCAGTGCACCACGGTCGCCCTAAACACAATAGTGGTGTTGTGTCTTCTCAAGTTAAGCATTTGAATCTTCCGGCGTTGATTAAAGGCAAAATGAGTTACACGGGGGTGGATAAAACAAGCATAGAGTCAGAATTAGAATACAAATGTAGTTATAACGCACCTTCAACAACAAAACACAACACGGGGAACAAACTACCTCAGCACAAATATTTTCAAAAACGAACAAAATACGTGGAGGTAGCTACAAGAAGAAAAGATCAACAAAAAAAGTCTAATTAAGTGTTAATCGTTTTCAGTCTGAACTATTTAAAATTCAGCCTGATAATCTCAGGATGCGGGTTCTGGTCCTCTTTCACCTGAACGTTAGCCAAAGAGTAAAATCTTTAAATTAATTTTACACCTCAACACAATGATTTGAGTACACACACACACACACACACACACACACACACACACACACACACACACACACACACACACACACACACACACACTTGAAATAATGATATGCAAAATCAAGATTTGAATTGATCTCTTTTAGCTCTCAGTGTTGTTGGATGACGCTGGCTTTGTAGGTCCTGTGAAGGCCGATGAGGCGCAGTGAGGAGTGTGTAACAACGTCGCTCCCTAGTGTCCACAGTGGGCTCATACAGCAGAAGAGATCAGGAAGTACACATCACATATTGGTCAGGAGATGGCAGTCGTCTGTTGAAAATCAAAAGCATTGTTCTGCTCAATAGACTCTCTTCACGGCGTCCTCTTTCATTAAAACGCCACTCAACTGATCTTTTGAACATTTTATTGAATTT
Source organism: Melanostigma gelatinosum (assembly GCF_949748355.1). NCBI lineage: Eukaryota > Metazoa > Chordata > Actinopteri > Perciformes > Zoarcidae > Melanostigma > Melanostigma gelatinosum. The sequence continues at coordinate 14,673,527 of NC_136648.1, forward strand.
CCTTTCACCAACAGGTTTAAATACAATGAAACAATCTGCGTGTGTCATCAATACTCCACTGCGGTTGTTACAGCTCTGACATTTTAGTGTTCAGACAATAAACATGACTATTCCTCTCATTTTTCTCCAAATAATTTGACTCCACAGTCATTTTTTTCCCCCACCTGCAAGGTTATTGCTCCTCCACTGAATCATCTTTGTCTGCACCTCCACCCACAGTCATGTGAGACTCATTACCAATTATTATGTAATTAGCATTTTCAATGTGAATATTCTGCTGTTGTTGCCGGTGAACCCTGCCCTCGCCTTGTTCAGGTGGCCCAACGGGGCCGAGATGAAGTTTTCCAGCCAATGAAATCATCTCTTCTTCTAGCAACTGTGCTGTTGCACACTCTTTGATCAGCTGCTGTTGGGACTGGTTTAAATTCTTCAGTCTCTCCTGTCGCTCCATCTTCCTCTTCACCAACTGATCTGCGTTCCAGATTTTCCTCTGGTTTTCAATCGTCGCTCGACAGAATAACTTTTTTATTTTCCTATCGAAGCTCTTGTTGTCCACGAGTGCATTTATTGTTTGCAAAACCAAAGGGAGGCTATCTCTGTGCATGCAGTTCTCCCCTGGCAGAAGAGGGATAACTGTGTTGTACTTGTGTCTCTTGTTTATGGAGTTGATGAGGGCCGAGTCCGTCTCCACCTCCAGCAGGCGAGTGTTGAAGTTGCGGGTGAGCAGCAGGAGAGTGAAAGCCGAGTTGTCGATAGCATCCTCTACACACCTCAGGGTGCTCTTTCCGGGGATGGCAAAGTCCCCAGAAAAAGTTGCACCATCGCTACCAATGACCGCTTTCACTCTTTCCCTCATGCTCTCGGCCACATCGTCATCCTCCAGTGCATGCAAGATAACAAATGAATAAAATATCGCCTCTCCCTCCTCTTCGGCATCTTTACTGTCTGGCATTTCATATGGAGCGGGCATCTTGGGTCGAACAATGTTTGTCGCAGTAGGTGGTGCAAAGGATGGTCTGGTGGTTTGGTTTAGAGTCTTATTCTGAGCGATGAGACTGTCCGACTTACTGCCCTCTGCAGCTAATGCTTCATCCATCTTTGAGTGTTGCTTTGCATCAGACATAGGAGGTTGACTGGATCGAGGCTGAGATGCGAGGGATTGGCTGAGTGCATTTTCTGCTTCACATTCGCTGACAACGAGGGCGGGTTCGGTCTTTAGTTTGGATTTATCGGATGTTTCTGGAGCTACTCTGTCATCTGGAAACGAGGCTGTCGGAGTTATACTTATCTCTAGATGAGTAGGGTACGACGGCATTGAAGAGGTCACCTGCAGTGGGCTGGGCAGACTGTGAGCTCTCTCTGACTGACCCTGAGGAAGGGTAACTCTTAAAGTTGCGTTACCTTCGTCCAGGCCGCTGAGAGGATCACGGTAAGGCCCTGACTTGAGATCATTCGAGGAGCACATCCACTCTGCAAACTGAGGCCCACAGACGACTTTAGCTTCCTCTGTGAGGTGACCGTGCTCCAGTTTCTCACAACTGCTTGTTTTTAGATGGTCACTGGAAAGGGCTCTCTTGTACGCCAGATTTCTCAGACATGGATCACACAGCCTCCGTTCTGACAAAACCTTGAAAATACGAGCCAACAGGGCCAGAGATTCTCCTGCAAGCTCTTGAAAATGTCCACAACGAACGGCAAAATCCTCTAATTTGCCTCCACTCATCTGCCACTTTTCAACTAGCTGGGTAGCGAGGTGGTGGTTCTTCAGCCTCTGGAGTTTGTCCAGGGCACGCGCCTCTTTCTGGAGAATAATCAGACATAAGGCGTGTACGATATTCTCTTCAGGAGTCTCGCCCAGCTGGAATGTCAAGCTGAGCAGCCGCTCCGGAGGTGCTTTGACCAGTATGTCGAAGACGTCTTTCAGTCCCGTCCCCTGATCTTCTTGTCCCCCGTGACTCATGTTTTCAGTCTAATCTGCTACTCAACCCTCAGCCTGTAAGAGAAGCGGACGGGATCACACCTGATTTTCCGCCATTTTCTTCCTTATTTCTTCAAAAAACTTGAGTTGTTGAGCAGAGAGGTGCAGAACTTTTATGGGCTTTCTTCTTTCTGTAAAGAGATCCAAAAAAATAAAGAAGGTAGTTATAGTTATACAGTATAAGTAGCCCAAATGACATTCAATAAATCAACCTTGATCCACCAAGATCAAACTGACACTAAAACAACTATCATAAACCGGATGATATAACTCACCTGCCTGTCACCTGAGTCCAAGGAGCCATAACAATGAGTTGAGTTTGTGTGTTGCCAGCTCAAACAAGGAAGTCACTCAAAGTATATTTTCCAGTTCAGTTGGACCAGTAGAAATCTCTTCTCTCTGAACAGGAAGCTCGCAGTGCACATTGGAGGTTGACCACAGAACACCTCTTGTGAGTCTTGTCGAACTTTGGGGATCAAGTTTCTCAGTGACTGTCGAAGACCTCTGCTAGCTTGAAACTTTTTCACAACAGGCTGATGATGTCACAGGTTGTGAAGTAAGGGAGCCCGTGAAGGACAAAAGCAGGAAGAAGGAAACACATACTCTGCCTTCCAAATCCCCTTTTCTTTTTACTTTGACTACGTACTCCAGATGCCCTTACAAAGTACGTACTGTTGCATGCAGTATGTATTCAGTTGAGAATATTACTTTGTACTACCACTTTGAAGTATTCGCAACTTTGTCGCAACTTGACACCTTGAACTTTGACCCCCTTGCTCGTATATCCGCTTTGCAGAGGATTGTGGGTCAGAATAGCCACAAAAGCATGCTGGCATGTGTGCTGCAGATTGTGACCGCATGCAGTACGACATCCCGGTATTTTTTGCATGAATGTGACATATTGGGACATACGAAATCTTTTTCTGGGATACATTGTTCGGTAGTATGGGAATTGGACCACACAGATAGTTCTCCAAATTACCGAATAAGTTGCTTAACAGACGCTTTACACAATGTAAGCATTCACCAGAATTGCTGCTCACTTCTATAACATGCACTTCGTGACACTCACTCACCTTTGTATAATCAGATTGCTTTCAACGTCGCCATTCAACACTTGTGATGAGTGCGGAAGTTACTCTGGCTCCTCGTGCACAATGGGCGCAGAAGAGAGAGGAATTCTGCCTTTTCTTCCCCCCTCTCTGCAGAGAGGCAAGTGTATTTTTATCCACAGAGGAAACCTCCAACCCTGTATTTACCAGGGGTGGGGTCACGCCGCAGAATGCAAGCCAGCATCAAATCCCTCACTACAGTGCAGACAGAGAGCCTGTCTGTTCTTACCGCCGAGTGCAGTGTGAAATGTTTACTGTATGACCACTTCTGAGGGATTACAGTAACTCCATAGGAAGTGTGGTTTCTATGTGTATTATGACATTGGTATATGTATGTAGTGCATATACAGGATAAAACATCACCATTCAGTTGAGCTATATAGCACATACCACCAAGACCGTAGCTTTCTTTTTTTAAACATAACCCCAACTAAGGGACTGTGTGGAAATCATTAGAGGACAAGTGGGTGGGGGAGGTCTGAAAAGGGTTTGACTGAAAGGACGGTAGTAATGGCATTTTTATATAACTATAACAAGGGGTGTAGTTATTGGGGTTTGGGACTGTTGGTTTGGTGGGATATGAATACATCTGCGTTTTTCTATTTCCCTCAGTATCATACCTAAACCACAGAGATTCTACCGCACGGAAAGGCTGAGCAGCTTTCACCACACATTTTGTCACTGCTCTGTGACATTCACAAACTCATGTTTCCTTTTGCTGCAAGGGGAAAACAGCGGTTGTTCCTCGCTGGGGGGCTGTGCTACATCTGCAGAAGACATAAAAGCAAATACGAAAAGAACGCAGTGGAAATAATATAAATTCTACTTTACCATTCACCAAATATTGACTAGATATGTCGCAGATCTTTCTGCATGCACGATGCACTTAACGTTAACGTGAAATGGTCGTTGCCCCGGATCAGATGGGTCACAGAATACGGTGTAACACTGGCACTTGCCATTCTCGGGTTATCAAAAATGCAACACGCTCTTACTTGGAGGACTGCAGATGAATATTTCAGCACAAGATTTTAGTCGGCCCCCCTGGTGTTGTGCGTGCCCTCCAGAAAATATTGCATTTAACAGTTGTTTTGTTGACTTTGGCGAAGTGTGTCCACATGTTTAAGTTAGAGCGGTGTGCCATATTCAGGCAGCCAGTGTTGTTAACAACCCTTTGTTGAGTTATCATGTGCAGGTGTTTTTGCAGATACCTGTGGTGTCAGAAAGAGACAAAAAGGACCATCTAAGAGAGCTTGTGGGAGGTGGGATTCGTTAACCACGGATTTTACCAACCTGGAACCAGATCCAAAATGGAGCCAGAACCCATCCGACGGACAATCAGACATACAACTCAATTTATACATAAATTACAACATCATCTGATCAAACTGACATTTATTCTTTATATCTGAAATCTGGTGTGGGGTTAAAAGCATTATAGCGTGATGTATAAATAAATTGGAAGTTTTCAATGGGGTACACAATTAAACAAGTTGTACTGACTCAATGCGGCTCTGTATTGTTTTTTTTTAGGTATTGGGGAGAAGGGTGTTGCAGTTTTTGAAGTTAAAGAAAGGGTGCAAAACAATACTTATTTTTCAAAAAAGTGGAGCATAAGATACAGATCCTTCCCCACACCAGTAACTTTCGTACGGCCCCTAACATGAAAGCACTCGGGAAAAAAAACCCAACAACACACACATTCACACAGCCTCAGGATCATCCTCAGTTAGTTACATAACGGACTGCCAAACGTCCGTCTTTATTGAGGTCAGCTCCTCTAACAAGGAACACGCTCTCCCAGCAGCTGTGTTAGTCAGCATGGCGGTAAATTTGCCTTCACCTCGAAGCAAAAAGTGAGAGGCTCTGTCAGTTCGGCAGATCGTGACTTTGGACAGCTTCCGTAATGGTGTTTGGCGCAAATGCATTCTGACCTCAGCTTGTTTTAGAAGTTGAAACATTCCGTTGTTTCAACTCAAACACGTGCAACTTCACGTGGCTTATTACCATTGAACTAGAATGCACAGATGTGGGTGTCTGTGCGTTTGTGTGTGTGGTTTTCTGGCCGTGGGAGAGAGCCCCGAGGGAGACACAGAGGGGTCACATATAAGAGGCTTTAGGGCACACAAGTGAAAAAGAGGCCCTTTCTTGGACAGAGACCCACGGATTAGGATGAAAGACGTATATCAGTGGGGGATGCTCTCTCCTTTTTGTATCTGTCTCACAGGCTTGCAGCATCTCTCTCCCACATTCTGCGTGATATCTATTAAATAAAGAAGCAGATACAAAGACAGACACGGCGGAAGATGCAAAGAGGATGATACAAAGCCATATAGATATGATAGGGAGATAGGCGCAGAGCAAAATTTGAATTGAGACCTTGACAGATCGATAGCCTCTTTAGAATTCAGTTGGTGAGAGGCCGAGAGAGGCCATAAAGCACGCTGCTCTTTTCCCAGCCACTTGATTCGTCACACATGCTGAGAGAATTTAACACGCTCGCTTCTGGCGGGCAAATATATACGCTCCACACACATGTACATGTGAAGACACACACAGATACAAGGCCATGCACTCATTCAATCGAACATCCACGTGCACTCGCGGTCTGGCCTCTACTGAACCACTGAATGAAACACCTGCACTACAGCCACGACTGCACTCGGCAGAGAAGTTTCGCATTTCCCCCGCATTCTCTGCAGTTTTGCTGAGAAAATACAAAGCAGCATACAGCTTTAAAGTCTCACGCAACAGCGCGCTTTGTTCAGATTACGTTATGGATGGTTGCAGCTTTAGGTTTGGCCCACATACATTGAGGCAAACTCAGCCCATGCGTGTGCTGTGTATCAAAGCCAAAATAATGCCTGCGATCACACACTGAGGCTAGTTTATGTTGTTGACAAAGCGGGCCAACAGATCTGAGTTAATGTGACAGTTAACTAGCATTAATTCAGGAGCAAAGGTAAATGAAGCGGGCCTGCGGACACGACAGGGGAATGCGGTGGGGCTGGGAAGACGTGTGTACTGTACCACACTGGACCATGCTTGGGTGAGCATGTAGGCCATGCCAACAACAATGCATAATACAGCCTCTGGTGATGGATATGCACACACACAACACCCCCACCTCACACACACACAGACATGCACTCGTACCATCACACACACACACACACACACACAGAAGCGCACACGCATGCACAGACATTGACGGTGATGGGGCATGGAGCAGTTTATGCTCATATCAAGAGAAAGTCTTTGATCAGTGTGACAGGAAGGGCACTCGCCCCAGAGCAATTAGCTAACTCTTGCCTTGCAAAAGAACATCCACAATAAAGCTGGCATGTTTGCATTTGCAACAGAGAATGTCTGATATTTAGCCTCATTAATATGCTAAATGTATGAATGTGATTTGTTCCAGCTCAACGTCCAGAGTAGCATGTCCAAGAGTGGCATGATAACCTGATAACCCTAAAGAGAAGAATGTGCAGAAATCCAGGTTGCGTGTATAATCCTCTGAGTTTAATAGGTTGTTAAGCTGCACAAGCAATTTACATTTGGCTTTTAAATACCCACAACCACCCGTTTTATTTCTCCTGTAGAAAATATAAAATAACACAATAACAGCTTCTGACTGTAACGAATTCAACGCATTGTTTATTTTTGCCTTTGGAGTCTGAAGCTGCAGTGCTTTCTCAAGGATACAGTTAGAATAAATGCTTAGTGGCACCTGGAAGTGCCTCAACATTTTTCCTGGTCCATAGTCTTTACTTCAGTTTACATTCGGCCTGATATTCTTCAAGGCATTATGTTTAATATTTACACAATGTATAGTTGTAATCTAATTTCATTGAATTAATAATTTGACATTGTTTGGAAATACGCTTATTCGTCTTCTTGCAGAGAAGATGGTTACCACTATCGGCATGTTAAATATAAGACTACAGCTTGCAGCTGGTTAGCATATAGCTTAGCATAAAGACTGGAAACAGGGGAAAACAGCTAGCCTGGCTCCATAGTAGCAGACCTAACCTGCCGAAAAACACAAATTGACATTTTTACTCAAAATATTACGTAAGTAAAGAAGATCTTAAATATCTTGCCGGCATTAAGTAAAAAGGCAATTACAAACTGTTGGCTTCTACATCTTCAAGAAGAGATGACCTACTCCATACAACTAGAACATTGGTGGGAAACATGGTGTGCTTATTAAGGCAAGGAGACAGATCTTTCATCATGTTGGTATGTTTGGTATGTGTGCAGTATTATATTTTAAACCTTTTTTCACTCATCAGCCCATATTTGTTTGCTTTCTTGTTTCGTATTTCTGTGAATCTGGGCTATATAGATTAAATTGTCTTGATTTGACTTTGACTTTGTAAATTGTATATCGTTTTGGCCAGTGAGAAAGGTTGATGAGGTTTTTTAAGTCGTCCACCCGTTCATAGATTTGCAAAGCAGAGGAGAAAAGAAGTGACAGAATTCGGAAGAGCGTGGCGCAGAAGAGGAGAGGAATTAAAACCAGCATTGTATCAGAAATGAACAGAACTAAAAGAATAAATGGACCCAATCTGGCAGCACTTGCCGTTAGAATAGCTGCCCGTCCAAAAGCCTGTGCCCAATCCCCCATGTCACTTTTGTCCATCTCCAAACCCTGCGGATGCTCCGCTTGTATAGCAGATGCACATAACCAAAGGATGTGAGGCATGAAAGCAATGGGAAATTCATTACATATTCCTACCCCCCTCCGTTCCCCATAATCACCACAATTAGCAGACATCTGCAGTGACTCCAAAGCTGGGAATGTATTCAGTCAATCAGAGCAGCTTCACCGACAGCACTGACTGCAGCCCCCTCGTGATGGGCCTCATCCTGAAGGGAAGCATTCCATTAGAAACTCAGTGATTAATTGAGACAGAGAATTTGCTCCTGGCGTCGAGCAAGAATGAGACCCGACAGGAGGCATCCGTGATGGCAGAGTTGTACGCGGGGTTGGTGGAGGTGGTCCGGGGGTTGCCGGGGACTGTGCCACACTGTTGATGATGTGAGATAAGGTGCTCACGCCGTGGTTTCGCAATTAGCTGCATGAGAACAGTTACCAGACAACGGCTGTATGAAAATGTTCTGACCCATTAAGTAAACAAAACCTGTGTGTATCTGTGATGATCCAGTTTTATAGCTATTTGCGTTTGTTGGCAAAAAAAGCGATTGGTGTTGATTGCTATTCCTTATATCCCGTTATCTATTTGAAAACAGTTGACATTTGGATTCCCAAATTACCCAAAGCACTATATAGCCCTGAATGGTGGCCATGTGCGCTTAGCTTGTAGATAAATGTAACTCATGTGTACGGTTTAACTGCTGAAACTTTGTAGGAATAGTTTGACATTTTTGAAAATGTGTTTGTGAAGATTGATAATGTGAAGCTACAGCCAGCAGCCGGTTAGCTTAGCGTAGCATAAAAGCTGGAAACAGGGAAACAGCTCTGTCCTAATGTAGCAAAAAACTTAGCACCAGCTAAGCTAACTGGCTTTAGCTTCATATTTACCATAACGTCTCTGGAGTCGTGTCAATGTGGCCTACTGTACAGCATGTGCTCCATCTGTAGAGGATGACAGCATGTTAGACAGCTCATTACTGAAGCAGTTGGAGATGTCCCTCTTACTACGCACAGTGTGGAACAGCCATGGTTTTAAGCCCCAGCTTAATATGTGCTCATAGTGATCAGCAGTAGCATATCGGACACTTTCCATTAGTGTTGAGTCCAGCGTCGACTTGTCTCTGGATCACACACACACATGACAGAAGAGTAAATATGCACATCATGCAAAGGCATAGCTGCACATGGGCCTTATGCTAAGCAGACCTAGACTAAGCAGTTTATTAAATCTATTTAGAGAAGATTTGGCCACAAGTGGCAATTACATGATGGTAGCCAACTCTTGACCTACGACCAGCTACTGGAAACACTACGTTTTGCGGCGCCTGGTTAGAGCGTGCAGGAGGCCGGACATTACGCAAGAAACACAGAGGTCACATAGCCGGTTCGTTATTTGTTCTTAAACAACCGACATATGGCCGTTTCTTGGATTTAACGACTAAATGCCGGCCCTAACAAACAGAAATCCCTGAATCTGGTAGTCTCTCTAGTTAGACACTTTCATTGCTGTCTTTGTGTAAATGACCCCTCTTCTTCACCCTTGGATGTTCTTCTGGTTTTGCGCCAGTCGCATGCAAACGCCTTTAACACGCCCACTCACTCGCTGTGAGTTCTCCAGACAATGAATTCACACATGGGCTCGATCGGACATTACATGGACTTTGTAGCAAGGAGCTGGCAGTCCATTTAATGTCCGGTCCAACATCCGTCCAGTTAAGTTCAGGCTTGCAGTGTGTGTGAATGTGTGAAAGGGACTCTGTTGCTCTAAAGATATCGAAATGACTGAAAGCAAGTGAAATGGGAACAAAAGCGGGAAAACTCCAACATGGTGTGGTACACTTCATTTACTTCATGTATGACTTTTGAGGTAAAACTCTTGAAATCTTGATCTGCAACATGCCTAAACAAACATAGTGTGTCCAGCACAAGTAGAGAGGAGTCATGAAGTCAGCAGGCTGACTCAGTAATATCACAACACGGCATAAAGTTTGTTGACAATAAATAACATTAGGGAAAGGGTGAGGAATGAATGCGATGTTTCATTTTTATGTTATTACTCTTTCAACAGTATTGTTTTGGTTGATAGCATTTGTTAATAATCCTTTATAGACCAGTTATAAGCTGCAATATAAACAACTTTTGTATTGACAGGTTGTGCAAATTCCCTTTGACTGGTGTTTGTCCTTTCTTCTTGGTAATATTGCAGTTACAAATGTTAGTAATTAATAAATGATTGTGGTTACTTTACTTTGCTTATAACTGAAATAAAATGTATAGATCTGTTATAAAGGCTCCCTATCAGAAAGTGGTGCCACAATCTTAAACCTGTGAAGAACCATATGACCCTTCAGCTAAAAAGTATGAATTTAGCAGAATTATAAGGGTTTCACATAATGGCGGTCACAAGCAAAAACTCCACTTAGATTTGTGAAACAGCTGTGATTGAAGCTGAAGCTAAATTAAGAGAAAAGAGAGATTCGAAACTTAAAGGAAATTAAGCCACAGCTGTTATTCTCGTTGGGATGTTTGAAATTAGACTGAATAAATCGAGGTGCTTTACTTCTGAGAGCATCATTCCCACCAGTTATGCAAATTAGCCTTCAGATCAGCACAATAATCAGATTACGTGCTGCTTTGTTGAGATTTGAGCGTGCTATTTTATCGGTTTAATGGAGACAAGAGCGAAGCGTCTTCCAAAAAAAGAGCTAATTTGCGGCGGACAGCCTCTTGACCGTTATAAGAAATTGTAGAGTCATAATGAAATGGGTGTGATTCTCCACTTGGTGCTTCCTTCCTTCCAGTCCAAGGGTCTGGGCCTAATAAAGGCCTGCGTGGTGCAACACAGACTCACCGCCTTTCTTGCTGTGTGGAGAAATGTGTTCAATCACCATGGCTACCGGTCAGAGAAGAGCCCCCGCTGTGGTTATTAGGATTTCTCTGTCTGCTCACAAACTGGCTCAGTATGCAGGTTAATAACCCACAGTCTGTATTGTGGATGTGAATCTGTGTGTGTGTGTGTGTGTGTGTGTGTGTGTGTGTGTGTGTGTGTGTGTGTGTGTGTGTGTGTGTGTGTGCGCAGGAGGCCTGTAGGTCAAGGGTGATTTAGCATCGTACAGGAAATATCCCTTCTCCAGACGGAGTGGTGGCATTTTTAAAATATTTAAATAAGCATCTAGAAAACGCCTAACATGGACTCTGCCTCCCTCCAGTAGCACTGATGTGAGAGTGAGAACACGAGAAAGCTTTGAGCAGTATTGATTCAGCTGAGTACTCTCGGAGCGAGTACCAGAGGATCTGAAGAGAGAATTATCCATGCACCATTTCCTCCCCTACTCCTGTGTGGAAAATTCTGCAGTTCCAGCTGTCTCCTAGCCTACATACAGCAGAAACACACTCTCACACACACACACACACACACACACACACACACACACACACACACACACACACACACACACACACACACACACACACAGAGTGAGAAAGTCACATGCACACACGGCTATTATAGTTGTTCCCTTCCGTCTGGTTAGTCCAGCATATTTAATTATAATATTAAAACAAACATAGAAAGAACAGCTAAAAAGAGAAGTACACTGATGTAATGGTGTACATCTTATTATGTAATATACCATTTTTTCCCCTATGTGAAATTGCCATTATGGGTTTGTAACAGTGATCCCAGAGCCGATATTAAGAAATCTGAGGTCATTACAAACATGAATATAGCTACCACAAACACTCTCGGGTTAAAGTAAGTGCTCCAGTTTGCCTGTTAGTCCACGAGGAGATTATTAGAAGCCATAAACGGTGGTGGATAAGTCCACCAATGAAATCTGACATTTCTGAGACAGGGCATTGTCTGCATATGCCACTTTTGCCCCGAGAATCCTCCTCTTCCACTCCCCACCCGGTTTCTCCTGAATAATACACGACAGCGGCTCCCCCCCCCCCCCCTATACCCCCACCCCACGCGTGCCCCTCCGTCCAATGGCAGGCGCGCATTTTATCAAGCTATCTCCTCTGAGCCAATCCCGGTCCTCCCGGTGATCCCTGTAAACCGGATGCCCTCCCTCCTGCCTCTCAAACAGACGTAATCGGTGGATCAGAGGAGCAGGCGCTCAGTCGGTGGAGAGTTGGTCTCGGACGGAAGTGATGAGTGAAAATACCCACTGTGGCACACTTGAAGAAATCCTCATCGGTCCAGCTCGACGGGACCGCGCATCCTGTTGTTTTACAAGCAGCGGGTGAAGGGAAATGTTGTGAGTATGCCGTCATGTAAAATGCATAAACTATAACCTGAACATAGAGACGCGTTGTTTTTGTTAAATCCAGCAGTGTGTAGCGGACATGTATAAATATATGCCGTCGTTGTGAGAAATTATGCGTCCTAAAAAAAGAAGAAAAAAAATAGTCAGAAGAAATGATGCGTAATCTGCTGAAGGAATGTGAAAGCGTGATAACATGTGACGGGTCTGAGGTTTGGCGCTCCGTGGGCTACTAATGAAGCGGCTTCACGTCTCCAAAAACGAGCGCAAGTGAAACATGCCAGCGGACAGAAAAGCGTGTCTTTCATCGCTCATTTTCACAACGCATCCGTGTGACTCGAGAAAGAAAGAAACCCCCCCCCCCCCCGTGATTTCCGATTGGTCTTTGCAGACCCCCTTTTTTTTCCTGCACACTTGAACTTTTGCAATGCTCCTCAAGACGCATCGATGGTACACGATGTACAGATCCCAAACGCTGTTTCCACTGCTTGGAAAGTTTGACCGATATGTTTAAACAGCTGGTGCAGCCCAAAGGAATCCCGGTGGGAGCCTCCCAAACAATATAACTTTGATTCATTTCACTCACCAGACAGATCTGCTGTTCCTATTGCGCCTGAAAGTCGGCGAACACTGATAGATGGTGGCTATTATTTTTCTGCTGAACAATGCGCGCCGGCTTTTGTGTGGACCATCTGTCATTGTGTCGACGTTACAGCAGCCCTCCTGGCCCCCAAAACAATCCCAGCGAGACACCTGAAGAGCAGAAAGCAGACACCAGCCGCCACCCCGTCTCTCGCCTCAGTCCGTGACTCATGATGTGATCGGTGCGGAACGTAGCCAGAAAAAAAAAGAAATACGCACTGAAAATGTGTCATGTTTTCGTGCAAAAGGCGCGGTGCAACATAATGCATGCACGACTGTTTTGTGTGCCAAACGCGGAGAGACGTTGGAATAGTGCAAGTAGACTGCAAGCGTGGCTTTTGCGCATCCTGAATTCGCGGAAACATTGTGTGCGCATCTGACTTCCCTCCCGGAATTTGGGCCTCCAGCACATGGCAAAAAAAACAGCCAGACTGCCATTTTCAGAATGGGCACAGTTGAGTGGATGCACTGACCAGATAAACACACCTCATCAGAGCGTTCCACACTTTTGGGTCGAATTGGCCACTGGGCTGTTTGACTCTGCAGGTAATTTAAAGCAGCTGAGACCATCTTTCTTTAAGGAGGCTTTAGAAGCTGCTGTGCTCAGTCTCTCAGCATGCTGTGCCAAGCACTAATATGCCTTAAGGTTAATGAGGCAGTCTCCATAAATTCGTCTGCCGTTTGGATAGGTCTAGACGCTTAGTGCAGCACTACATTTTACTGGCTATGTATCGTACACAGCGTGCTTTAATGAAAAATGCATGGCTTTTTATTGAAAACAATATTTTCCGAATACTGACGTTTAACGGCTTGTACTTACATTTCTTGTACAGTTTCTGTCATGTCAATGGAGAAATGCAGAATGGCTGAGCAGTACTATAGGTGCTGATGTGCTGTGATAGCCTCACTTCCGTCCCTCTCAGGGCTGAGTTACACATAATTCACTTTGTCCCTTTGTGAAGAGGAAAAGCAGCATCCTGCTGCTCCCTCCCAGCAAAGAGCAGCGAGTGTCCGCGTGCGTATCTCATGTGGGGCTTTAATTCAGTTTGGAGTTGCTCTCAGAGAGTTGTCGGTGTGTGAGTGGAGCATCGTCACGTGTGATCAGCTTCATCAGCTGCATCCTGCCATCGGAGTGGAGCGACTCGCGACCACAGATCCCTGTTCCTCCATTACTCCCCGGCTCCTTCTGGACGGCATTCATCGAGCAATTCAAATGAGAAAAATAATGTTCCTGTTGTTTTTTGAAGACGTCGTGTCGTTAACAACAGGGGGTCCCATCTCGCGTCTTCAACCATGACTCCCAGCAGACACCCGGTTTTCTTCCCCCGCTGCCATAAAACATTCAGCACACAAATAATGAGGAACAAAATGCCCCCCCCCCCCCACACCCCCTTTTTTTTTTCAAACATTAAAATACAATCTGCAAACTTTTTTATTTCTTATTTCTGAGGCATCTGGAAGACATAAAAAGCGCAGAATTGTTTTTTTTCTTCTTTTTTTTTTTTACTTGTTCCAGCTCAGACTTGATTGTACATTTGTGGATCCAAAGCATAAGATCTGAGAGCAGCTGTTTACCACATACACTTTGTGTTTATGCATTACAGGTAAATGAAGTCAAAGGGGGAATGAGTTCATAACGGCAGGAACATGTGTGTGTGTGTGCTTCTCTTGGGTGTGCGGGTGCATTGTTGGGTAAATGGAAAGGTTAGGTGGTGGAGACCTCCGCACTCCGTCATGCAGCCTCTGGCATCTCAACATTCTGCCTATCTAGTTGAGTGGATGACCTCTGACCTCTTCTCTAGCCAAAGGCTCGGGTCAAGGTGGCTTTCAAGAGCATATTGGCACGTTTATGAGCATGGGATATTTGAGCTTTTTTTTTCAGGACCAAAGGTGTTCTTTGGTTAATTAAGAAACTCTTATGGCTTGTGTGAGACTGCGTGTACTTCTGTGTGTGTGTGTGTGTATTGATATTAGAGGGAAGGTTTTGGATAACAAAACACAATAATAGGTGAGGGAAACATGTTCCATTTTAAACACTCCTCTATGCTTAATAAAGTCAGACACTTGTCCAAACAGTTTGATGCTTCATGAGCTCCTTTTCCCTCGAGGCGCAGACCTAAATGTCTCATATGAGAAATAACGGATCTCCTGGTGAGTTGTCAAGGACCGATTCAGGTCCGCCATTAGACTTCACTCTCAGCTCATTTATCCGAAGTCACAGCTGTTGCGTGGCTTGCTTTAATCATGAAGTACGCGACATGTAAGACAAAAACATTGCATTCGTCCCGATCTTGTCACGGCTGGAGAGAAACAGCCTGCCTCAAGTCTGTCACAACACGCTCTCTATTTCATCGCCGTGCAAGAAACTCCTCATGGAAATTTTGGAATCTTTCCCCATTGTTCCTGAAGGAACGGGGGGCTTTCATATGGAAGTGGGGAACGCCAGGAAATGACAGGCATTCTTTGTGAACTATTTTCAAATAAACTTGTGGGTGCTCGCTTCCCTCTCGACAGCGAAGCAAAAACTAGAAATAAGAAGAGAGGATTATGGTCTTAAAAATCCCTCAATGGCTTTTTTTACTTTCTTATGTTTCCTGCTGAAATTTGTCCACAAAGTATATTTTCTTATTTTGGCGCACTGGAGACATGCCATCAGAGTTTCAGCTAAAGAGCTTTTGTCATGGGCTTTTCACTCTTTTCTCGACAGTCTCTTGAATGGGTGCATTCTTATTTTCCTCCTCATTTTGCCTTATCTTTGCCCCTGGCTTTAAACACAACCCGCTGCTTGAGCTCTGCTTTATGAGGTGTGACAGTGAGGTCTGGTTGCTGAGGCAGTCCGTGTGGACTGGAACTTAAGGCTTTACAGTCAGCCGGCTGCGGTCGGGGTTTTGGAGAGGACTTAAACTCTCTTCACCCCTATACAGTTCCTCGTATACAGGAACTGCTTTCATTCTGCTGAGCTGGCATAAAAGTGCAGATTGGAAGGAGAAAAAAAAAAAAAAACCCAGACCTGCCTTCCTTCAACCTCTGCCCTTAATTGCATACACACAGTTGCTACCTTTTTAATGATAAAAAGGATGAAAGAGGAAGAAAAGTAAAAACAGGTGGTCATAAGCTTCCAAAATCTTCAGTTTCAACAAGTCTAAAATCATTTTTAAAGTGTAGTTTGGCATCAGGTGTTCATAGCTCAACTTCGTCCTCGGTCCTTTCGAGATTTAATAACCGGTTTTATTTAACCCCCCCCGTCTCTCCTCCTCTTGTTGTTTTCCCACCGGGCCAGTGGTAGTTCCCAGGTATTTGTCCGGTGTAGCGTGGTCGGGAGGCTGGTTCTGGCCTGTGAGAGACAAAGGCTGCGCGCCTCAAGGAGAGGGATGAAAGGAAACGGGGCTGTGCAGCCACTCCTTTTTACAATGGGGGAACCTCCTTAGTGAGGTTGTAGAGCAAATAACCACCTTCTCTCTTCCTTTTTTTTAACAGGCACTGAGAGTGTGTATCTTTTTGCAGTAGGCAGAGTGCTGTGTGTGAACATATAGATGTGTGCGCAAAGAGGAACGGGTATCCTTTATGTCTGCGTAAAACGTTTTTTTTAGGCTTTCTCTTACTTCCACCTGCTTAGTTTGGGGCGACAGATGGTGCCTCTCGTTGAAGATGTTTCCGGTATTACGGTTTGTTTTGGTTGTGGTTTAAAAAGTTACACATTAAGGAAAGTAGCACAAAAGAAAGCTTTTAATGATTTAAATGACATTTTTGAATTTAAATTATTGATTATAATGGTATTCAAATATTTTGCTGATGCAAGAGTGGCAATATCACAATTCAGCATTTATTGCTTTCTTCATTTACCAGTGGATAGTTCATGTTGTCACGGTCATGTATGAAGTACCACAGGATGAAAATATTAAAATGAAAGTGCTAGCACCTCAAAAATGTATTCATGTACGGTACTTGAGTGAAACTATGTTGTTACTTTCCAGCTCCAGTTTTATCAAGGATTTATTATTCCATGTCGCATTTTGTCTCTCAGTCGATAACAATATTTTGCCACATTGTTACGGATCAGTTGAATTATACAAAAACATCTCTGGCTGCTCAAACCCGCTGGCGCTCGGTCTGGTGTTGTCATCTCGGGAGGTAGTCAGGGGGAGGGAGGAGAAGCCGCAGGAGTCTTTTATGGCTCCGGCTCCAGAGACAACCTGTTCTCAGCCACTTCTCTTCTGGCTCCTTTTTATGACATCATAAATTCCTCCATTTCCTCTGGATATAAAGGACATACCTGGCCAGTAATTGTCTGTCTGGCCCTCTCATCCGTCAGTCTCCATCTACTACCGGTGACTTCCTCTAGAGCCAGACTCTCTGACTGTCTGAAGATGCTCAGATACTCTTAGATCTGGACGGTGGACCAATAAAAAGTGGTGAGCGAAGGGGAAAAGAAGTTGTTACTGCATCTTTGTTGATCATTTAGGTCAGCGAGGAGAGCTAGCCTGGCACCCGTGTTAGTGGCTTCTCTGCATGCATGTGCACTTTAGACCGACAACAGCGGCCAACTCTTAGACCTGGTGATACCTTGTTGTTTGTTGAAGACTGAGGATAAAGAGCAGAAAAGAACGGATCAGGGGACGAAAAAGGAGTTTCTTTTGGGGGGTGGAAACAAGAAGCCCTCAGCGCCCACATTCATCTGATACACTGCTGGGGCTCCTTAGGGAGGCTGAAACAATACACGCACCAGCACGACAACATTCCTCAGGGTTAAAAAGGTCAAGGGTCACCAAACGACCCCACCCTGCCAATCCGTCCCAGGGCATTAACTTTGTGCCTTTTTGTTTTTGGCTCATGTCCTGCCACTTGTAGAACAGACTCTGCACCTTGTGTTACAATGTGCCCTTTACTCTCTGATAGACTGGGTTGACACAGGGCACTTTCACGCTTTCATAATGTTTGTTAAGTCCCCGTTGGCTCAGGTAGAGATAGTTTAATTGTACAATGTGCCAGTTCTGCTACACAGGAGAAGACAATCAATTTGCTAGAAGCGGCACAGGCCTTCAAATTAAGTTTTTTTTTATTTTTTTAGATTCTTTGGCCAAGTTACACAATATACTTTTTTAGAATTATGTCTGCAGCTCCCAGCCAGATGTTGGGCAAGCCCAGCTCTGTAAATGTTTGAAAAGGAACCACCACAAAGCAGTCAAACTGCAATTATCCACAGTTTGAATAGATTTAAATGGCCACTTCATATAATGAACTCATCAGGGTCAAATATTGGGGCCGCGGGCATTGTAGGTCCTCAGTCATGTTTGCACTCCCTTCTGAAAAATCCTGGTTCGGTTTTAGTTTTTTTTTCCTTCTTTTTGTCTGAACACCACAGCGCACTTCAAATAAAGTCTGAAGTCCGCCATTAAAGTGGAGCGTAGGCATGGAGTGGTGTGTGAGGCCCCCAAACAGGCAGGTCTGTTAGTCATTACGGGTGAATGTACAGTATACACCGGAGTGGACATGCAGCTACATTAAAGTCTCGCCCACGGCCACGTCGGACCACCCCAGAGACGCACCACGGGCACTTCCTTCACCCGCTGCCATCGCTCAGCCTGGAGGGGAAGCTTGTTTTGGGATTTCCGGACATTAATTATCTGTTGATTAGGAAACTTACTACTTGAAATCAGATTCATTGTGAATTTATATAATAGATCGTCAAGATACCCAGAAAAGCTTTCTTCCGTTGTTTCCGTACACTGTAAAAAACCAGACATGGCCTCCTCACCGTTTTGTCTTTGTCTGCTTTTGTCTTCTGCCTCCAGGTTTTCACATTGTGCCTCCTGCTTGTGACTCCATGAAGATCATTTCCATCAGGTGTGTGTGTGTATATATGTATGTATATATATATATATATATATATATATATGTATATGTATATGTGTATATATATATATATATATACCGCACACCATCATTAAAACGGCTTCATGAAATCCTTAAGTTTCTCCATTCCTGAATATCCACCATGTGTCACATTATTTTGTCCTCTTTCTTAGAGGAGAGGCATCACAGAAAGATGACTATAAAGCTCCCTGAATTTTATATCCTGCACACTAAATCTGCTTACAGTCGAGGAAGGAGACATCGCTCTCTATTAGTCCGCACTTAGAAATGAAAGCCTATCTGGCTGCAGCTGTGGCGGAGCTCCAAAGATGGGGACGTTTATTGTCGGGAACAAACGGAGGCCTTTTCATTTTGTCAAGCAGCTGACGCCTCTCCCCTCTCACTCTTCCAAAAAAAAAAAAAAACACTTTTCTCGGTAATGTCGAGCTGCCTGCTCACGCAAGAGCAGGAGACGGCGAGAGTTTCATCGCAGGAAAAAAGATAAAGTGCAGAGTCTGTTGGTGATGGGCTCAGAGAGAGGAAAGGCCCGGCTGTTTGCCAAAGGATGTAATTATCCGCCATTTCAAACGATGATCTCGCTCCATCAATATGGTGTTTAAGTGTGTGTGTGTGAGTGTGTGTGTGAGAGTTTCTGTGTGATTTGATCTCTGGGTAGTACCCCCGGTGTAATGTTGAGACTCTGGCCTGCAGCTTGGCCCCATATTTAAGCTGGGTTAGCTATGATCTCTCCCCCCCCACACTCTAACCCCAATCCCTCCCCCCTGCGTGATCCCACCCTCCCGCACACGCATACACACACATACACTCTCTTCACACAAAAGAAATATTCAGCTGTAGAGAGAGGGGGTCTCTCAGAGGGCGCGACATTGAATTGGGGGGGGGGGATTAAGAAGAAATGGCTGGCTGACACTGGGGTTGCCATGGCAAAGCCCCCCCCCCCTTCTCTCCCTCAACCCTCCGCATATTTATCGTTTTAGGTCTCATTGTGGGGTGAGGCGTGTGTGTGTGTGCGCGTGTGACTGATAGAGAAGGGGAGATGTAATATGGCTTATGAATTGAGTCTCTTATCTGAGCTGCTTCACCGTGAGAGAACAGAGACTTCTAGTTCACAGGCTGCAGTTCAGACACAAGAGGGAAAAAAACCAAAAAGTCACCAAAAACTTTGTGTTTCATGTTATTTACTAAGTGGCACACTATTCATTATTTGGCTACATTTATTTTTATTTTTTTAATGCTCATCCAAATAAATAAATGTAGATTTTTACATATTCATGAAGGAAAGCACGCGGTGAAAGAATGCGGAGGCGATAATTCAAAGACGCAGACAAAAAGCGAACTGTCTGTTCCATGACCTTCTGAATTCTAGCTGCCACACCGCGGTGCATTACTCATTCATTGTAACCGGTGCGTGTGATCATGCTAGCCTGACGTCTGCCTCGCTCAGCAGAGTAATGGATGCAGGTCTCGCCTGCTCAATGACATCAGCGCACTAAGCCGATGAAACAGTGCGATGAATGGCCGTAGATCAGCGTTTACCCTCCTGACGTCAGCCCCCCGGTCTGCGCAGGAGCGCGGTAACACTGTCGGGGAGTTGTTCCCCGGCTCTGCCCTGCGTCTGACAATGGGAGCTCTCAGCCTGTGGTCGGGCGATGGCTGGGGTCTGAAAAGCTTGGCTGCACAGTGGGACATCGCAGCATTGTTCTCCGGACTAGAGAGTGCAGCGTCTATTTATTCTGTTTATTCAAAATATTTATTTCTTTGTGAACCGTCTCTGATTAAAGCGTCGGGTCACTCGAATTTCAAAAACTGAAGCCTGGTGTCATATATATATATATATATATATATATATATATATATATAATGAACGCAAATATTTTTGGTTTAATTTTTCTTGATCACCCCAAAACAATGAAGGTGATTTGAATTTGATCTGCGTAGTTTATTGCATTGAAACATTACTTTTATAAGGCCCTGTGATTATTTAGAGTGGTTGGGACTTTGTTTCTGGAAAGAAACGTGTTTGAATCCTAACATGTTTTCTTAATGCTGTTCCCTTCACCTCTCTTATGGGGTAACAGCAGAAATCCCAGAGACGGATATCTGAAAACCTGAGCAAAAGAAAACCAAATATGTTATGTAGCTGCTGTATCTGCATTTTTTTACAGACAAAAAAAAAAAAATGCCGTGCAACATCAGTGCTAGCATCTTCCTCTTCATCTGTGTTTCAGATGCTGTTCCGGACAATTTTGAAGTGAAGATGAAAGAAGGACCTGCGATTAATGAGGTGGTGGTGATGCAGTAAAGCACATCCTCTCAGTTTATGTTCCAGCTTCAACACGCATGCTCATGTATAACATAACCAGAACCACGTTTGCCTCGTGGACAGTGGACTCATTCTGTCGGTGTCCTGTTGCATTACATCCCTCTGCTGTGCGACCTGGCCTCTGGGGTTTGAATCACGTCCTCGGCTCTGTCCCTGTCCCCTGCCTGTCTGACTTGTCTGTTCTCCCCCCCCCCCCCCGCTACACCCTGCCTCGTCTTGTCAGCTCGGCTCACGGTCACAGTCCTGCTTGCCTCGGTGAACATTCAACGCTGTCGGTGAGTTTTGGTATGGATCACATAAAAACCATCGACCGTTGACTGTGCCCCGAGGCTTGCCTCTGACGACGTCGGGAATGAGCAAAAAGAAAAAAAAAAAGAACAAAAGGGCATGTGGGCGCATGCAGAATCTAGAGAAGAAGACGCACACACACAAACGTGACACTCTGTTTCCGCTGCACCCAAAGACCAAAGGTCACAATCAACATTCATTGCTGTCGCTGGGTTGGACTGTGTAGAAAAGCTCGCTGAACAATGAGTGCAACTGTGGCCCAGATCTGCCTGACTCGCATCTCAGCCAATCAGCCGACCGGATGTGAAACACCGATTTTTTTTATTTATTTATATGCTTCTTGTTTTTCACTTCTATTTTCTCCTCTCCTTCTCCCTCCCCAGCGCTGGATGGTCTTCGGGGGGTGAAAGAGAGAGAGAGAGAGAGAGAGCGCGCGATAGAGATAGATAGAGACACAAATAGACTCCTGGTGGCTTGCATGTCCTCATCCTCCTCTCCTCTAATTGGTGGTTATGTGTGCAGCAAGGGGGAAGGAAGCGGAGTGAATGTGTAATCATTTGGAGTCTCTTCTCCTTCAGATGTTTCATCCCTCTTTTTTGTTTGTCTAATTATATACAGAGCTCGGATAACTGAACTGTGCCGGCAAGAATGAGCGAGTGACAAAGAGAGAGGGAGGACAAAGGGGAAGCAAAAAAGGTGGAAAAATTACAGCACCAGTCAAATTATTATCTCGTTTTTAGTACATTTATTCCAATATTCTCCCTGTTGTTGCCGCTGCAAATGTGCCGGTATACAAGCAATTTGAAAAGCAAGGTTGTTTTCACCGCTCTGACTGAGGATGTCTCATTATCTTTGTTTGAGCTTCATGAGAGACTGTCTGGTTTGTGTGTGTGTGTGTGATGATAGAAGACCTGTCTGCTGATCTCAGAGTGCAATATGTTATTTTCTTTCGATACCAGAGCAGCCTGCTCCCTCATGGGAAAACACAGGTCTATAACCTTGTCCTCCTCCAGACGTCGGGGAGCGGCCATGCTGCTGCCATTTCCCACTGTACCCATCTGTAACAACTCTGCCACACTGTGTCCTTTATCAGTAATTCACGTGATGTAAACACACACGTCGTGTAGGAATGTGTTTGGCAAAGTGTGACTGATTAATTCATTAATAAAGCAGAATCAGAATCCATGCGTTAGTGTCTGATGTGATTATTTACGGTGGGGATTCTTCGTATAACTCATATTCGGTGACTCCAGAATGTGCTTCTGACTCCCATCTTTCCATCTAACAGGATGTACTCCCGCTGTCGTTTAGTAACCCATGTCCCGCTCTCCCCAGTCTCTCTGTATTATTCATAGAAAAGCACTCTGCACGCTGGTGCAGAAGAGTGGAGGTGATGTAATAGTGGCTGCGAGCGTGGCTCCAGACTGTCATTTGGGATGGATTCATGCGACAGGAGAAAACGCTCATTTGTTCGGCTTTGTTGGTGTTGCAAACTCCTACGCCAACAGCTGATGGCCAATGATCGGACACGAAGCACATCCATGACAGAATTATATCTATCTTTTAGCAGTTTAAATACAGAAAGTCACATTTCAAAGACTTGAAACTCTCCCAAAATGTGCAAGTGTTCAGATGTTGAAAGAGAAGAAAGAAAGAGAGCGGGGATGCTGCTGAAAGTCGACATCATTGATTGACGCAGCACTGAACAGCGTCGTGCTGTGGGGTGAACTATGTTTACTGACAAATGGCACTGAAACCGCTAAACTTGATAAAAGTGTTGCTGAGAAATTTCATTTTTTTTATCATTTTACACGACTTCTTCTTTGAAGTGATAGTACCACCACCTAGTGGTCAAAGAGTTTATTACATAACTTCATGCACACGCGGATCTTTGACTCTGTACTTTGGAAGTTACATGAGAAAAGTTTACAGGTCATTAATTTTCACAGTATAACTTATTCTGTTTTATGATTTTAACTGGATCTACGATGTATTTTCTACTTCTTTGATTAAAAAAAACAACTTATACATACATATACTGTGTATGTGAATGTATATATGTATATACATTTGTATATATGCACTACTGTTTACAACAGAAACTCCTATAATGAAACACCAGCAGCATTTCACTTCCTCACAGCTGATGTCAGCGTTTAATTAATACCTGTTCTGCTGCTTCAAATAAACTGCTGTCACTACTTCCTCATGCTGATGTCACAGGTTTTCCACTGCGTGTTTAACTATTTGCTATGTTTTGATTACAGGACACAAAATCTCCGGAGCTGGAATTTTTCACGGCGACAAAATAAACAAGGAAGTTAAGACAAAAGAAATGAGGCAAGAGTGCACCTGTGTTCATTTCAGTTCGGTGTAAAGTTTCAAGAATACATACACAGAGTAGTGTTTCCATTAAGAGACCTGTCACAACTTATTTGGGGTTTTTTTCAACTTTAATGATTTTATATTTAAAAAAAGCATGTGCAAATACAACATTTTACAACAGCAAACAATATGAAAATGTTAAAATAATATGATACAATGCTCTTACAACTGAGCTGATGCCTGTATTAAAATGCTTTTTTTAATTATTATCAGCAGTTTTGTTGTACTAACTTCAACCCGGAGTTCACTGAATGATAAACTGTGGAACATCACTGGTTACTGGATAACAGGCAGATAAACAGTTTGGGCTCCACCATCCATCTTCAAAAAGCAGAACAACTCTACTGCTGCGCTTTTGACGTCTTGTTGTGAACCATTCGGGCTTTATTTCTGCAATGACAATTGAACAAGTTATAATTTCAGCCATTCTCTTGTGTAAATACATTTCACGGCAGAATTAAGCTGTTTCTTTGTTCTATTGCACAATTTCTTTGCTAAAAATCTTACCCCAAACGGTTGATGTACTGCATCACCCAGTTGAGAGCAGGATTCATGCACGCTTTACCCTTCTTTGTGTGGAAACTATATAAAAGGTAAGAAACAAAATGAACATGAGTACACTTTCAATGAATAATGGTGCTGTGTCTTGTGCTATTTATGTTCTGGTTGAGAAGTAGGAGATACTCACATGATGGCATTGATATGACATGTTTCTGTGATGGTCTGGACCGAGTACCCCTTGATCTTAAGAAATGGTATTTTGGCTGTCATGTAACTTCGACAACATCCGTAATGCCCTGTGAAACAAGGAAAAAGATGATTAGATGCGGGAAAAGAAAGAGAAAAGTTAAGAGAACTTTTTCTGTCTATGGCCAGATATCTGAGCATGACATTAGATAATACACCAATGAGTAAAAACAATGGAAAAGAAAGAAACACAGAACATACCAGATGCATTTGTTATCATCAGACAAGCGGAGAGGAGTGTGAGCACCGCCACTGTAGCTTTGATTGACGCCATGTCTTCCTCTGTGTTGGCAGCAGTGACTCTGAGCTGAGCTGTTGTCTCGTCTGTCCTCAGGTGGAGTTGTTAGAGAGCTGGTGGTGACTGAGCTATTGATCCTCCTTTTATATTTTTCAGAGGAACAGGGAACTTCCGCTGAGATCAGTTGAGATCTACACACATCAAGTATTACACCATCATAGAAAACCCCCCCTCACTTTCCCCAATGAAAGAAAATAGGGGAAGATGTGGGGAGGAATACATCACACGCACACACACACACACACACACACACACACACACACACACACACACACACACACACACACACACACACACACACACACAGCAGTATTGCCATTGTGAATAAGATAGTGTTGTGATGATTATTTGTGTGGACATTACCAAATAGATCACATCAATTTGGAAAAATTCCCAAGTAGGAAGGACTGTTATGTTGTTGAACATTTTACGGTGTTTAATTAAAGGTAAAGTTGCAGGGGAAGAAATAAAAAACAACTAATATGAACATTCAGTGTTGGAATTTTCGGGATTTTACCGTCAATATGAATGAATTAATATCACTCGCATGTTGAGTCGACCAAATGTGAATATATAAATAATAGAACATCTGATTATACATGCGTGCACGTACTATTTCAGGTAGAATATTATTTGATCAAAGAAAACAATCGGAGATTTAACATTTAGAGAGGATGAAGAGATGAAGCTCCACTGGAGACCTCGTTGTGCACCGCCTAGATGTGGACCTCCATAAGTAGGTTGCTTTGAGGTTCTTTTCTAGGTCAGAGGAACACGTATTTCTCAAGCAGCATGCATCAAAGTGAAATAGGTCATGCAACACTTTTAATAGCTGTGTAATTGTGCATCACAAACTTTCCAGCAAAACCACACCATGATTGCAGTACACTAATTTCCTGCATCGTGCATTTTTAAAGCATTGAAACTCAACTGTAGTATTGTCTCTGATGTACTTTAGCAGTGAGACAGAGCTTACACGTGATACTCACATGTACATATGTACATAAAGATGTATTGGTCACTGTAATCGCTCCTCCTGTTCAGACTAGACGTGAAGTGTTTCCTTTCCAGTGCGACTCAAATGTGGGTGACGGTGGACAAAATCCAAATTTCTCATTCAGCTGAAGTTAATATAAGGCATCAGAAGTTTGTTAGTGAAATGAAGTGTTCCGCTTTTAAAATAAAAGCTCTGTGAATGTACCTATGAGCAGATGGGGAGTTTTGCTTTAAGACGGGCTTTAAAAAAGTAAAACACAACTTTAAAAAAATCATTCCATTAATGTATGGGATATTTTAGGAATCCAGGTTTCTGTGAGAACAAGACATCAAAAGACACCTACTCACAGAAAGAAGAAGAGGGTTTCAGCCCACAGCTCCGCTGTGATCTTTCAGTGTGTCTTCTCACAGCCCACTCCAAACCAGTCAGAGGAGCTGAGACAAAACACAAATCTGCCAGTGAATGAACCAAAGCAGTTTGAAATGACCAAAGATTCCTTTAGGGCCCTTTTGCTAATAATACGAAGTTGATTGAGCAGACGTTTTGACTTGTCACAGCAGGAAAAAGCACATCTGTCACTCATAACATGAACGATTGTTCTGTCCTGTTGTCCCAGTAAAGCCGTGACAGTGAACCAGGACCCTGAAACTAAAGGAGCTAAAACGATCCAGTCACTCATTTTATACCCACTGAGATGTGTCAAGATGTCTTTTTCTTGATGTAATCATGTCCTTAAATGAATGTTTTGCACACTGAAAAATAAACCACAGTGTTTCGATGAAAGAGAAGATATTTTCCAGTATGTTTGGACCTTTTGTCATACGTGTGTTTGATTTGACTCTGACTTGCTTGCCACTACATTCACTTGGTAATCATATCTGCATCATCTCAACGTTTACAAATTTGTGTGAGCGATGGCGACGTGTTATATTAACCAGTAGTATATTATATTAACTGACACGTTATAAAAATCGCTATAAATGGTAATTTGATATAAGGACAATAAATACAATGAAAATGACGGTCATCATTGCAAACAATGTATTTTTTTATATACGCTGCCTCATCATGTTGTTGGCGTGCGGAAAAAAGGTCAGCAGGATGTTGTGCTGCGAGGTAGGGGTTTGGGGTTCCTGTCAACCTTTGCTATTGCACGTTGAATAATTCTGGTTCCAAGTTCTCTCTTGAGCAATAGATACCGATCTCAATGAGTCCACCATGTTAACAGTTCTGTAAGAAGTATATAGATATTGTACTTGGCAATACCAACGTAAAAATACTGTATTCTAAGTAAAACTATTCTAAAAGTATCATCAGCATATACAGTAAAAACATCAAGAGCAAAAGTACGCAGAACCGCTCCTCACAGAGTCATGCTATTGTTACAGTCAAAATGAACCGCGTCATATACAGTTGGGCAGTTTTAACTGTGGAAATATGTCATATCGTATAAAATGATCACCTGTATTGTGTGACATTTGAACCTGCAAAATAGTGGAGAAGAATAAAGTAGCATAAGATTGAGGGTAAACAAGTACAAATACCTCAAATTTGTAGGGATATTTGAGTACAGTACTTAATGAGTACGTAGTTACATTCCACGTCTGCTTATTACATAAAGTTGTAAAATAATGCAATTTGAAAGGAACTGATTTAATAGTGTTTACATTCAAAGGAATGAACACCGTTTATTGTTCTGTACAACCTTTTTTGTAATATTAATCAAGTCAACATAACAACATGCAGGTATCTTTAAAAAAAGAAAGTGTTTCACATGTACAGTACACTTCATCTCTTAATTGTTCTCTTGTGACCCAGAGAAAAGGGGGTTTTGTACCACTCTTGTGGTTAAAAGTACGCAATGCCCACTCTTCCTTGACCCAGATACATTGCAGCATCGGTATTTCCAATACTTTCTTGCTCTGTGGTGGGACATTACCTTTGGCATTTGAGTATTTAAACTTCACTGAGACTAATGCTATCAGCTCATTCCGTCTGAGAATCCAGATCAGAAAACCGATATCCTGCTGAAGAAGAGCTGCGTGAGGATGGCCAAGCTTACTGTGTGCGTCTCTGTTCTACTGGTGCTGCTGGTGGTGCTGAGTGACAGCAGTAAGTGACTTCAGCAACGATTCACTGCACATGATACATTTCACTTATTTATTTAGGAAATTACCAGCTGTTGCCTGTATTTCTCTAGATTATGCACTGTTTTCACATTAAAGTGTCTCTTTTAATCTTGCCTCTTTTATGCTGAAATGTTTGCAATGTCTTTCTTTGAAGGTCCCATTTGCTGCAGACAGTACCAAGAAAAAGCAATCCCTGTGAAATTTCTGAAATACTACAAAATCCAGAAGGACACAGATCACTGCAACATCAAGGCAATAATGTAAGAAAGATTAACCAGTGCTTCAGAAGAAACACACACGACTATAACAAACAGAGATGTTGGCTCTGCCATTGTAATGCCTTAACTTCTTCTGTTGTCTTAATACAGTTTCAGGACTTTGAAAAACAGACCTCTCTGCGCTGATCCTGAAAGAGAATGGGTGAAAGATGCCATGAAGTCTGTACCAGAGTAAGTTCATCTCGGTATTCAACAAATTTCTGAACTAAAACACAGAACAGGCATCAATATTGAGTCAAGATGCAACAATCTGTGAATAGACTCAATGTGACGTTTTCCTTTTTGTCTCTCCAACTAGAAAACATTGAACAGCATTTTAACTCGTGGGGATCACCTGAGCCAATCAGCTAAAAGACACAAAGACATACAAGAAGAATTAAATGTATTGTTTTCGTACTGTGTGTACAAGAGGTGAAAGCCAATAAAAACTATATTTTTGCATTCACTTTTTCTGTGTTCATCTAAGTACCTGAATCTGATGTTTTAAATAGAAATGATGAAAAACCACAGTACAATTTCTGTATGACCATAGAACAATTACATTTTTTTGCTGAAATGAACAAGCATTAGGAGTACTCAGGGATCCAAAGTAAAAGCCCTTTCTGATCGGCTGAAGGAGGAAAGGAAGGAAAGAATGACGAAAAGAGAAGAAGAAATAATTGAAGGACTGAATACACTGATAGAAAAAAGGGAAAACACAAGAAAGACATGAAAGACAGAAAGAACGATGGGGAGAAAACAGGGAAGTAAAATTGCCAGTAATACGAAGGACAGTGCTTCAGTTTACATATCCTCAGTTGCCACTTAACTATATTGCAGTCTACAACAACAACCCTGCAACAAACCCCAACTTCATGGAGGTTCGCTTCTTAAAACTGTGTTTAATTGCTGCATTTACTGTATTTCTCATATTTAGTCTACACTCACTGATAATAAAAACAACAGGAGGACAGCATATTGGAAGCGTCCCTTTGTATAACGCAATGAAATTCACAACAGCATCACAAACTACATCCTCCAACATCACCATGGAATTCAATTTTTACATTATCATCATTATTAAGGTAGGATTTATTGCAGGGTTGTTATATTATAATATGATATATATAGATAGATATATATATCTATCTATATATACAAAATATATAATTAGGCTGCATTAGTTTTAGCCAGATGTGTCTGATAATAACAATATATTTTCATCCGTACAAACGGCAGTCGACCGTGTGTAATTCCCGATACCGACAGGAGGTGGCGGGCGTGTTCAGCTGCACAGGAAGGATTCACTTTATGAATGAACTCCTGGACGTCCAGGCGGAAGAGACTTTTACGTGTATTTATACTCAGAAAGAATCACGCGCCTTGTTTGTATGTATAACTGTTGATCATAATGACGTCTCTCGTGCTTTTGGGTGAAATAAAACTCGATGTAATCGTGGTTGTGGCTGTGAAACCACGATAAGATGGAGCGATACGGAGATACGATGCTACTACATGTGTGCAGGTTAAGCTAGCTGGAGCTAACGGTTAGCTGCTGTGTTGTGATGAAGAACGAATGCTTCAAAGAGGAGAAAGGTGAGAAACAGAAACACAGGTGCTCCACACAGTTACCTGCAATTACCTGCAATATTACAGTTTGGTTTGGAGACATATTCATACAGCTTTTCTTTATATATCACTGTTATTACGGTTCTGGGTAACATTTAATATTTGTCTTTTATCACTTAAGCTAGGCGAATAACCAAAGTATGTTTCCCCCTAAAACTACATGCATACAATGTTGTTACAATACATATTCATTGTAACATTTTATTATACACATATTTGTGGATTATGAGGGAAGGTGAACTGATATTGTTTGATTTGTTTCCGTCATAAATCAAATACGCATAACACACTTGTTGAAGTATTCACTAACAAAAATAAAGACACACACACAGTCGCTTTATGGTCACAGATAAATACAGTTAAACTACCTATATCTACAGCAGGTTGCATCTTTCTGTTGGTGATATTTGCACCAAACCACAAATAAACAAAATCTCATTCATATTTAATGTAACTTTGTTTTAGTTTTCAGGTGTAATGCATGTGTGAAGTGTACAAAGAGGCCGTGAGGATGGTCACAGCTGGCTGAGGTTCCATCCAGGTTGAAAAGAAGCAGGAGGCATGAAAGAAGCAGGTGGAGCACAGTGTGGAGGCGAGGCTCTGTTTGAGGACCAGGACTTCCCCTCGGACGACGCCTCCCTGTTCTCTGACAGCTCCACGCCCATCGCCCGGCTGCAGGGTGAAATCACCTGGAGACGCCCGCAGGTCAGACACAGTGCTAAGAGGAAGTGGGAAATGCCGTCGTGTTTTCCTTGTGCGTCTTGTTTTGTCAGAGATTGAATGTTGCATCACAGGTTGATCTGTTCAACCACAGAATGATTCCCCTCATCAGGTGGTTGATTGGGTTATGAAAGAGTGCTTACAGGTTACAAAAAGCAAATATATGGAGTAAAAGACATGTGTTTTTGATTTAATTGTTTATTATCTTGCAACCCGAAGAAACTGATTGGGTGACAACCAATATGTATGAGCCCCTGGCCTTCATGTTGACATCTTCTGTTCACTCATTTCTGCACCTCATCTTTTTTTTCAACTCCCCAAATGCCAGAGTTATTGCAAGTCTTCTTTATGTGTGTTTTTCTCAATTTCTGTCTTCTTTTACACCTCCAGGAGATCTGCCAGTCGCCAGCTCTCTTCCCTGACAACGTCAGCCTGGGTCATGCAAAACAAGGCTTATTGGGAGACTGCTGGTTTCTCTGTGCCTGCACCTTCCTGCTCAAGAACAAACAGCTGCTGAACAAGGTAGAGCAACGACTGTATTGTCATTTCGACTTGAATAGATGTGAATGATCTACGGCTCTGGCCCAGTGATTAGACTCGGTTGCATTGACTGTGTAGGTCATGAGCATGTTGTCTGCTGTGTGTCCTTTACTGCTGTGTTGATCTGTGACTCTCTGCAGGTGTTTCCTCCAGAGCAGCCCCAGTGGGACGACAGCAGGTACAGGGGCTCCTTCCACTTTTGTTTTTGGCAGCAGGGACACTGGACAGAAGTGACCATCGACGATTGCCTGCCCTGTATCAATTCCACTCTCTGCTTCTCAGGCTGCCTCTCCCCCACTGCCTTTTGGGTTGCCCTGTTGGAGAAAGCCTACGCCAAGTAAGTAACGCGTGGAATCTCCCATCTTATCTCTCAGTTTAAACCTACTTTGAACAACACTATGAACCAACTACGTGTTTGGTGAAGTTCTCCCTTCCTTCCTCTTCAGGCTTCATGGCTCATATGAGCGACTGTGGGCAGGGCAGGTGTCCGAGGCCCTGGTGGATTTTACCGGGGGCCTGGCTGAACGCTGGAGCTTGGGAGAGGCAGAGGAGGAGCAGCAGAGACCAGAACAAGACAGCGACCAGGTCAGGGGGAGAATCCTGGACCTGAACCTTCTGCTTCCAGTGAAAGACGAGTGTGCGGTTAGCTGCTCCACTCACAGCAGCCCAGGAGGTCAGAAAGAAGTTGTGTTCTTGCAGATAGAAGCGATGTTGATCCTGTGTCACATCGCCTGATGACCTCGATGACTGTTGCAGGTGCCAGTGAGCTGGGTCAGTACCATGCGATGACTGTGATGGAGTGGTTGGATGTCCAGATGGTGTCAGGGAGCAAAGTACTGCTGCTCAGGGTCAGAAACCCCTGGGGAAGATGCTGCTGGGGAGGGGCCTGGATAGGGAGGTAGGCATGTGTGTCATAGTTAAGATTAAAAGATGAGCCTTCAGACCACAGTCATTGCCTTGTGTATGACCTATGCGTTGACAATGTAACTATATCTCAGTGTTATTGAATGATGATGTATGAATGGTTTATCTGATCAAGTCTGCACTAAGGCTCAGCACTCTGAAAGTCTGTAGAAAGTCCAGAGAAAATGCTCTGAAGCACCTTGCAGACATGATTCTACGCACCTTCTAAAATCCACAAGTCTGCCATTTAGGTTCAGCCCCAGTCTGCAGTCACTCGGTCTTCCTCTGTGTCTGCAGGGATTTGGGTTGGAGTTCAGTCGACCCCGTTTCTGCGTTGGACCTACAAGCCAGGGTAGCGGAGGGCGAGTTCTGGTTGGATGAAACCGAATTTCTGTCCCAGTTTGATGATGTCACAGTGGGCTACCCCATCAGTGACGAGGGGCACCTGAAGAGCATCTATACTGGTGATTCCCTTAATTCGCTCAAGACTGTTTTAAACTGACTTTGACCTCCTCGTCGGCCCTTTTTAAACAACGTTCCTCTCTCCGACAGGAAATCTGCTGACACACAACCATCAGCTGGCGGGCCGGTGGATGAAAGGGCACTCGGCCGGGGGCAGCCGAAACAGCAGCAGCTACGGCAGCAACCCAAAGTTCTGGCTCAAAGTGTGTGAGAGAGGAGAGGTGCTGGTGTCCCTGCTACAGCATAGAAAACAGAGACACACAGAGCAACGCGCACAAACGGCACTCGAGGATAGCAACAACACAACACACCAGCACTACCAGGCTATTGCTCTACACATGTGGAAGGTCTGTGCTGTCACTTCTAGGAAAAAAATACCTCGTAAATGTTCGTGTCTTTCCATCGTGTCACTCACATGTTTCTGTCAATAGGTGGAGAAGAGGCGTTTTAATCTGAGCCGGATGTTGAACAAACCTCCCTGTGCTTCTACTCACTGCCATGCCTACGAGAGAGAGGTGGTCCTCCGTGAGCAGCTGGAGCCTGGACACTACCTGCTGATCCCCAGCACCTACCAGCCAGGAGCCGAGGCCCGCTTCCTCATCAGGGCCTTTTCCTCCTCTTCCACGTCCCTCAGGTAAGGACCAGTTGGAGAAAGGCAACAAGCTCGTCTTATCTCTGGAAACATTATGGGGAAACATGCAGCGCATCCAGGTTATGTTTGTTTTTCATAATAAAGTTTGAACTTACAGATCAAAGAGATTTCTTTCCATCTTTAAAAAGTTACGGTACTTTTAGAGATATGTGTAACGTTGTTTCTTTGGAGCCCAAAGGGTGTCATAGAGAGGGGGGGACTAATTGGTTTGCAAAAAATTATTAATTCAATATCTCAAATCAGTAAAATTGGATGCACAAATGAACGGAACTGAACAGAAATTGTGAAACAATAAAAAAATAACACAATATCTGCTTTCATTCGTTGTGTTGTGTTATCTTTAACATCCCGTACATGTACTCGATACAGAATTCAGAGCATATCTATTGGCCAGCAGCGAGCCAATGGCTCACGCTCTCGTGCACTTACATGGGTTAAAAGGCACGCTCAGCCATGTAAACAAAACACAGAGAAGCTCCGATTACATTATTATTATTATTATTATTATTATTATTAACATCATTATTATTGCATCATTACTATATCTTTAAATGGCAAATAGTTGTTTGCTTGACTAATGCTTTGAATATCATGTAGCACCCTTACACATATGTTATCAACACCATTGTTAAATGTCTTCTTTATATTTGTGTGCATGATTTATTCATTTGAGATCACGGTTTATGCTTCACTAGTGCACTGCCGGTTCAACACGTGACTGCTCAGAGAACAGGCCTCCTGTAACCGCTCATACAAACATCCCACGCTGCGCTTCCTTCCGTAGGTAGATCTCTAGTCTCTCAGGTCTGTCTTTACTTCAGCGATTCTTGAATGTGCCGTAGTGAGCGACGGAGAGTGAGCTATACCCAGAATGCTTTTGGGTGGTCCCCTCTCGTTACACCACGCAGTGTGTACATATTGCACTTCTACTACATTTGTCCCGTAGATCTCAAGAGCTCACACTTGACACTTGTACTTTCTTGGGTCCTCAGCAAAACACCCGCCGAGTGTGAACTCCATCGGACGAACGGTTGATCAAATCAAATGACACAGACACAGACTTTCTGTGGTCGTGATGTCCCTTACAAATGAATGACAGCAAGTAAACAGTGACATCTGCTGGTTCATTTCTCTTTTTTTTAAAATGTATTTTCCTACTTCCGTGCTTTGCCACGTGAAGTGCTGTGATTCAATGGAAGTTTTCCTGACATGACAATGTTGGTGTCCTCCTCAGTGCCCTGAAAAGCCCAGCACCTACACTGCCATTGACAACAGATGGAGAGTGGGAGAGCAGCTACTTCCGGGGTTCGTGGGCGGAGGGAAGCACAGCCGGAGGAAGCAGGAATTTCCTGTCTCACTGGCAGAACCCCTGCTTCCCTTTTACAGTGTGCGACGAGTCAGCAGTGACGTCAGGAGTTAATATCAGGATTAACCTGCACCAGAGCCGCCCTGACACGGATCTCCACCCTATTGGCTTTCACATATACAAGGTCAGTGAAACATTCAGGGAGAGTACCAGCATCAGTTAGAAGCACGGGGCCATTCACCTCTGTGAACATTCAACCTCAGCCGTTCAGCGACGTTTAAATAAACATCAATGTGAAAGTGCCAGGGTTAGCTCAGCAAATCATTTGCATTTGTAGTTCTGACACAATTATAAACTGACTTTTAAGATATCTGTATTATTATAATTATGTGCTGTAAAGAAAAACATATGAAATATAAACAATATTCTTAATACACTATATGTTACAATAAAATAGCTAATGGATGTAATTATACAGCATTTGATCGTCACTGTGCATCCAGTTTCCAGAAGGGGAGTCTGAGCAGACGTTACCGAGGGACGAGGATCCGGCAGCCAGTTGTGTCCCTCACTGCTACACCCAGGATGTGAGTCTGGCCTGCTGTCTTTCTCCCGGAGACTACACCATCGTGCCGTCGACCTATCAGCCCGACTGCTCGGCAAACTTCACCCTCAGCCTGGCTCGCAGAATACACAGGTGGGCTCTCTTCTTGTCATTAGAACGGGATTACACAGCTAATAGCAGCTTATAATATTGTTGTTGTTGTCAGAAATAATAATGGACGTGTGTCTGTTTCAGGAAGGTGGTGAAGAGCCAGGAGAGACTGGGAAGAGCCATTCAGGAGGTCAGTCCATTGAAGTAACTTATTATTGTGCAGCGCTAAATGTGGGAAAGACAACACGAGCTGATGAGTCTTCTTCATTTCACCAAATGCTTCATCATTGTGATTTACAGGCTCTGTAAAAACACAACCTATATTGTATACCACAATAAAGCAGAATCTTCATCAGTCACCCATTGACAGATAGACACATAGAGAGCTAAAGGATGCTGCACATTTAATCGACAACAAATTCAAACCATTAATCAAAAACATTCAATCAATCTATCG
This sequence comes from Melanostigma gelatinosum, assembly GCF_949748355.1. Lineage (NCBI taxonomy): Eukaryota > Metazoa > Chordata > Actinopteri > Perciformes > Zoarcidae > Melanostigma > Melanostigma gelatinosum. Next base: position 14,708,809 of record NC_136648.1, read on the forward strand.
CTGAATGCTACCTTTTTAAAGCCACATTTTAAAGTCTGTGATTGTGCGCAGAGGATGGCAGCACTGAATAATCGCTCTGTCTTGCTTTTGTCTCTTTCTGGGCGGCAGATCTCTCACATCTCTGTGATGCAAAGCTAGTTCTCTGGGACTGTTGCTGCTCCACTGACGGCTCACCTCCCGGTGCCTCTTGGCCCATGATGAAAGAACCAGTTCTCCCATCCACCCTCACCACGGAGGCTGTGTGTGTGTGTGTGTGTGTGTGTGTGTGCATGTATGTGTATTTATTTGTACCACTAGTGGCTGAGAAGGCAGGCAGGCTGATTTAGTGGGAATCCTGGAAACCTCTTTATTCTGAACCGCTGAGGCTCAGGGCCGATGGGCAGCCACACACTCATCGGCGATTAGGGCATCAGAGGTTGTCGGTGGGCTGGGCTGCTAATGAAGTATGACGGGACTTGGTGGTGTAAACAAACAGCCGCAATTGAAGAGGGCCGCCGCTGCTCTTGCTCATTCACTCACTGGTACGCCTGCCGGCCTGGAACAAAGGGTCCTCTCATGAAGGTCCTCACAGAGGCACAGGGGCGAGGGGTTGGTCACTGACAGCAGAGCCAACCAAACCACACCACACCATAACGTGCCATACCATGCCAGAGCCATCCTCCCGTCCCTCACCCCCAAAACGCTCTACTCCTTACCTAGCCTCTATGGTTTGTCTCAAGACACAGACAGTTTCTTTTTCAGTCTCACCAGACCCAAAGAAGTCCACTTTGTTCCTGACTCCATCCTCCCCCCCCTCCAGCTCCCTGTTTGTCCCCCCAGACTCGGTCCACAGCTCTGCCTGGACCTGAACAGAGCCATGGTTTGAAGTTGCCGCAAGAACAGATGACAAGCAGATGGATGGAAGTGATGAAACGAGGGATGCGGCACATCAGAGGAGGCCGCTTCATGAAAAGAGGCCGCCGGCCCTTGTGTCGAGGCTGCGTATGTGTGTTGGTGTGTCTGCCTGCTCGTAGCCATGTCTGCGTCGAAGTCACAGGGTTTTCTGATGATTCATTAGACCCAGTGTTAACAGAGACTTTTACTAAGCTACAATTAACTGATTAGAGTGGTACAGTGATATGTATTTATTATGGTTGGGAGTTAGACGTGATGAATAAAATGTTGAAAGATAATTTGGTGCTTATATTTCCCATATTTTTTTAATGTGATTTTGGCTTCATATTTGTGTATATTTGGATTTCCAGTGAGTGTAAATGAATTAATTGGGTCAAAACGCTATGTGTCACCCCCACGTTCATCACAACGACTACCGGTAATACACTGCGTGCACGTGAGTCTGCTCTGCTCGCTGCTGTTCCTGCGGAATTCAGGAGACTGTGGTCGGACTCCGAAAGGCTTCCTACCTAGAAAATAATGAACAACAAATTTGACGCGTGAGTAATCAAAAGTTTCCGTGGGATATCTGCCAGAGAGTGGGCCCCCGTCGTGACTGTACATTTACGTGGGAGAATAACGCTAATGAAAGCTGCTGCGTGTAAAAAGAGGTGTGTCAGCTTTAATTGCGTGGTCCTGCATGCTCTGTGTGCTACGTTAGGCTTATAAACCCCCCATGAGAGCGAGGTCCACACATACACACACACAAGTGCGTTTAAAACGAAGGGAAGTAACAACAAAGAGTACATAGTATTGTATAAATGGGGATGTGCTCTGTTGTTAGCTGTAGCTTAGCATTGCGGAAGGCGGACAGGCCCTGAATCCCCGGTGTGGCAGTTGTCGAGAGGCGGTGAGACGAGCGCGCAGTCTCTGTTCAAACTAGACTCCCATGGCCCTAAAGTACGGGCTGACAGCTAACCGTGTGTCGTAGAATATTCACGAGCAGGGTAGATTAAGTACAGGTGTGTACGTGTGCATCACAAACAGTCAACATTGTTTAAGTGTTTCCCATTGTTATACTAATGAGGGCACACTGAATATCATGAATACCTTTGACTAAAACACAACACACTTCAACAGCACCACAAACTTAACACCAGAAACTGACCTGTCTTTCTGTTGCTTTAGACAGCATTGTATTAAGCCAGGTAACGTTGTACCGAATTACTTGTCAACAGAGTTGTAAGTCATTCTTACTTTAAAAGAAGTTGGTGCATGACACAAACATTATTGTTTTTGCTGCTCATCAATTCCAGTCTGAAAGATGATGACAGTGGAGACCACGACCAGGACCAAGGCTCACCGAAAGACGGTGAGAAGGAAAAAACTGAAGACGAGGACCAGAACATCAAGAAAAAGGTATTATTAAAGCTAGAGAATGACTGGTGTGTGTGTGTGTGTGTGTGTGTGTGTGTGTGTGTGTTTTGCAGCTTTAAGGTTAATTGTGTGTCTCAGTCACTTTCTGATGTTCTGCAGATGGTGGTGCCAGGGGCAGGAGAGCACCCTCTTCAATACAACTACACCTTCTGGTACTCCAGACGCACCCCAGGGAGACCAGCCAGTACTCAGAGCTACGAGCAGAACATTAAACAGATTGGCATCTTCGCCTCGGTAAGTCGCTCCACGTGACTTCTTTTAGATGGGGCATACCGGTGTGCGAACTACACGGGAGACCCTCTGAATAAAAAACCCTCAAAAGCAAAATTTGTCACTTGCAATTGTCCCTAAAATGTCTTTTCATTGTGAATACAGAAATGTTTCCACTTATATTGAATACCCAGTTGTTTCTGGTAAGGCCTTCTTACATGGGTGGTGCTGTTGTATTTAGTCTGCAATGAAAATGTAGTTTATCCTGACTGGCTCATTTTGATACAAACATTGTTTCGTCCTTCCCAAGGTGGAGCAGTTCTGGCGTTTCTATAGTCACATGATCCGGCCCGGTGATCTGACGGGCCACAGTGACTTCCACCTCTTCAAGGAGGGTATTAAACCTATGTGGGAGGTGAGTACTGCTGTACTTAAGACCGTATCTTGTAATGAATCGTACATTTGGTTTTATACATGAAAAGCCCTCTTTGAAACCCTGCCTCTTGCTTTTAGGATGATGCCAATAAGATGGGTGGGAAGTGGATTATCCGTCTGAGGAAAGGCCTGGCATCTCGTTGCTGGGAGAACCTGATCCTGGCCATGCTCGGGGAGCAGTTCATGGTCGGAGAGGAGATCTGCGGGGCCGTGGTGTCGGTACGCTTCCAGGTAAACCCACAAACGGACACGCGCGCCTGTTTGTACCAACTGTTTGTACCAACGCTGCCTACTTCGGTTTACTCAGACATGCCTTCTCTGCTTCTTTTCTCCAGGAGGACATCATCTCCATTTGGAACAAGACCGCTGGGGACCAGGCGACCACCGCCCGTATCAGAGACACCCTGCGCAGAGTCCTCAACCTGCCCCCCAACACCATCATGGAGTACAAGACTCACAATGACAGCATCAAGTATGTATGTCTCATCGTTCAATTATTTTCTCTCTCTCTCTCTCTCTCTCTCTCTCTCTCACATAGATGTATACATACTCACAAATTGCACTCTTACTGACTTGCTATAATGCAGTAGTGTGGCTTCAATGATATAAAACAGAGCTAATGTTTCTCACAAAGACAGAAGATTGTGGTGATTTCTTGTTTTTGCTTGTTCCAGCTGTTTTAAATGTGAAGATTCGCTGCTTCTAATTTAAATATTTTTTTGGTTTCAGACTATTGGTTGAAAACTATTGGTTGGGCTCTGGAAACTGATGATTTGGTTTACAGTTTTCTGACATTTTGTAAATTGTACATTGAAGTTAAAAAGTCAACAATATAACCAATAAATCTGTTTTTCTATGATTTGTTGTTGTATGTTATGAAAAGACTATCAAGTAAAATACAACCTTGTCTGTAACTTCAACATGTTTCACGTGCTTTTGATCTAAATTCACTGGTGTCGTGATTATAGTTGTGATTCTCTTTTTGAAAAGACCTAAATATCCAAACGGTTTGTTTATTTTGAATGATGATGTGCTGCATCCTTTGTTGGCAGAGCATGGGAAGACTTCCATGGACTGGTGAATCCTAGTGGTGGACTTTAGCCTCTCACACAGACCACCTCTGCAAGAGTAAGAGCTGCTGCTACGTTGGTGGTTCGGAGTGCAATAAATCGTCTCTCATGTACTTTGTCTCTCGCTAATGTTGTTTGTCTCTGTTCGTGCTGCGTAGGCGTGTGTGTATATGTGATGTGCTGGAGGATGACTGGTCCGGGGAAGGATACTTCTACGTGAATTGGCGCTGTGTAACATGAAGCCGGAGCAAAAGTCAGGAACAGAGGCAAGAACACCACCGTTCCTTCTTTGCGTCAAATTGGAAATGAACAGAGAGGCCTGTCACGGGACACCGAACCAAGCCGAAGAGAGAAACGTGCGTTATTTTTAATCAACCAGAGAACAACAAAGCCTCCAATTTAATTTAATTTTTTTAATGCAAGATGTAACATCTGTCAACTTGCCACCAGAGGGAGGCCATGTGACTGGTGTTTGCTGATCTGGTTACTAGCTGTTGACAAAGTGTACTTGACAAAATACAACAAAACCAATCTGTTATAGTACCACATCTGATTTTATTGCTTAACATCACACCTCCTGCTGTTTCAAATGAATCTCTGTTAACCTGTTTCATTGGGACTCAAACAGGGTGGCAGGTAGATGTTATTTTATTACAGTGCTGTATTTTAACTACAATTTCTCTGGTCATTTCGAGCTAGAATGCCAACTGTTATTGTGTACGATATGTTTGTAAATACAGTCCACTTCAAAGATCACTTTACTGGATCCGCAATGATTCTCCATCTTTTGACTTGGAAGTTGATTCCCAAAGGATGAGGCCCATCCTGTGTTGGGCAGAAGTTTGTATAACTGGCATCTTAAGAATGGACTGCCAAGCTGCCTAAATCACTGTGCCTGGCCTCGAGCCTGACCCTGAACCAGTTTCCCCTTCTGTCTGTTTTGTCTTCATCCCGCCTTGAAAGAATCCAGGGGATGGGCTCTGCTTTAATGTCCTCAACAAATGTGTGTAGGAGTCCTGAAACACTGACCGTCACTCCTTTTGCCATTTTGTATTAAAAAAGAAATGAGACTGGGCCCACGGTCAGGGTCTGTTACAGTTTCTATCAATTCCTTGGGAGCATTTTTTTTGATCATGTCAAGAAAGCGCCTATAGTTTGTTGAAAAACTGTAATGCTGCCCGTGTTTGGTGGTGCGATGATGGGGGCAGGTGTGCGTCGGCAGTGAAGAGACACTATTGGATCTACACCTGATGGATTATAGCAATAAATGTCAAATATGCATCTGCTGCTAAAGCTGGTTTCATGTCATTTTATTTCATAAATTGGAAGTTGTGACCGAACGTTTCAATGGTTGTCTTACAAACACAATTCAACGATGCAGTTTCTTGTACCATGCACTGACTCGGCGGGTGCGCCTCATTTTTGTCGACCACTTTCACCGATGTCCGGTTTACCCTCGATTGATCAGCTCATTTCAAAGAACATGTAATTCTGTAGAGGAAACATGAATTATGTAGACCCTTTTTCACAGCAGACATTAACCACACACACAACACCACAACCCTGAAACTGAAGCAGCTAAATGGGATTAGCCATCTTTAGTTTCACTATTTATACCTCTGCTGTTTCTTTGGCCTATTTTAACACAACACAGGAGCGAGAGTGATGATAATTCACATACTTACCAACAAGAACGTCGCCGCCAGCAGCAGCAGTTTAGTATGTGATTCCATATTGAGTGGAACTAAAAAAGTGACATTAAAATTATATTTACAATATGTTACGACGGTGGTTCCAAACTATGCGGTCTCATGATTACAGAGGATTTGAGAAACCCTCAATGTTCACATGCTACTTTTCATTTGCACTAAAGAAATGACATCCAATTCAACTCTGCTTTGTTTTGATCTTTGGACATGTCGGGAGTAGTTTTGGGACCACTTCATGAGGAATTAGAAAATCATTCTCACCCTCCAACCCAAAATGTTCATGATCCATGTTGTGTTCCACATTAAAGCCGGGCCATTTCTTCCATATTGTGCCCATTTTCTCACCAATGTTGGAGACAATCTAGTGTATAAACAAAAAGCCAGAAATACTGATTGAAACACACTTGTAGAAACACATTATTTTGCATTTCTTAAATGTTTCTACCTGGAATTGCTGGTTGGAGAAGCAGCGGCATGGACAGCAGGAGCCCTGGATTCTGATGGCCGATTCTCCTTCTGACCCACGCACCTCCAGGAGAGGGGTGAACATGCTCCACCTGCAAACACAGTCGGCCATCACACCAACACATCTCCTTACGTAATCATGCAATAAGCAACCTGGGAGATGCACTGGCTAGTACTTCACACACTGGCACAGCCCAGCCTCGATGCTTGGTTGATCACATTTTCAGCTGTCATGATTCTGAAGCACCAAAAACCATTGTTTGCTTGGTTCCACAAGGGTTCAAACTGGGGCATGTTTTATTCAAGCACAGCTGAGAGAATATTTATAAAGTAGGTATCTGGTCACCGAAACCTCTGCCAGATTCATCTTAATTGGGGACAAGTTCATCGAGTGCTGCTTCTTGAAAACTCTAATTTTGACACACAAAGGCACCCCAGCTAAATGAAGACGGAAGTATTTTGGTTTGACTGCGAGAGACTTGTTTCTATTTCATCCATCAGCCAACACTCCCATGAGGGAGGATTCCTTCCCAGCACAGGGCGGCTCTGTAGATGTGTCTCTGTGCAAGCAGCTGTTTTGTGCATTAAGTCTCCCAGGTTTAGACTACACCCCGGCTTGAGTGGAACAGTAAAAGCTCTCACGGCTATTTACAGACGGGCCAGGGCATCTACAGTGGTTTAGGGTGGCCAGAGGCTGGGAGTGACATGGAAAAAGGCTCACATAACAAGCTGTTCAGTCTGAGAATGTGAAGTATCAAGATTGCTGGTATTCTGATGGTAGGGGTCAAAGGGTTACAAAGTAAAAACACAAGTCACATAAAAGGTCCTGATAAACTGCGTGAGAATGAGCAGAAGAAAGGAGTTGAATCAGAGAAGAAGCTGCAGGTGTTTCTGCAGCCACAAGAGGGCAGAGCTCTGCGTTCACGAGTCAACAGTGATGGCACTCAGAGAGATGACACCCTACAAATGTTTGCGCTCACGCGCCGGCTCTAGCCCTTCAAGCATAATCCAATTAAGATCACATATGGGGCGTGGCTGCAATCAGCAGTTCACCTCGGCATGGTTGCACCGCCTGGCCAGAGCGCTACAGGCTGCCTACAGTGGGGGCACGCTGGGTCAGGCTACATGCTAAATGCTAACATGCGCTTCCTGACTTCTGCATTCACTGAGGAAACTTCAGTGAGGTGTTTGAGGACTTCCTGCTGTTTGAGACCGTGGATCCCTGATGTGACAGTAGAGCACACGTGTGCCTATACCACATTGTCTGCTTTGAAAGTGTTTTTTGTTGATTGTAAAAGAAGTTTACATAGAATGTGGATGTCTGAAGTTGCATTGAATAAAATAGGCCTACTATACATGTATTTAAGTAGTGTACTGATATGTATTTAAGTAGTGTACTTGATCAGCAGTACTCGTTTACTTTTCACCACTGTTCAAGCGAGACAAGGGCAATAAAAACGGATATGAGACCATCCTACCTCTGACATACAGTGCCAATTAGATGTTTTTGAGGCGTGTAGGCCCTCATCTCCATCAGGCAGCAGCCAAGGCAGCAGGCGTCCACCCTGAGGGGCCTTTCAAAATAAAAAACCTGCCGACCCTGACAATCAAAGCCCTGCAAGGAACAGGCCCGAGCAGGACCGCAACACTGGAGGCAAACACAGGAGCTCTCTGACAAGAGGAAGAGATCAAGGAGAGACTGAGAATACCTTGAAAAAACATTATAACTCACTCTTTATGAAAGATGGATGTGAATGTTCTCAGATAGGACACGTACCTTCCACAGCCACAAGTAACTGTGACCTGCTGCTTCCTGTGGTGATGCTGTAGATCCTCTGAGGAACACACTGTGGACCTACAATGACGAAGCATCAGTCTTTTAAAACAAACAAATCTCTGCAGTGCAAGAGTTCCCTTTTACACACAAATACACAAACGTAATCCCTCATACTGGCCTTGCAGCTCTGGTCTGGCAGTGATATGTATTTGACTGACTGTTTCCAGCGCAGACATAAAGGGGGATCCTGCTGCACCTCCATGGCACTGCTCCTCCGCTCCTGGACCGCTCACTTCACCTGGTGGCTGTGTGTAGCCGTCCTCCATCTTCCTCTCAGGAGCCAGACCCGGCAGTTGCTCATCAGATTCCCAGTCATGAGGATTTTGCTGTGTTTTTGGTCCAAGTGACTGAGTGTGGCACTCGCACGAAGGCCCACAGCTGTTGTGGAAAGCGCTGAAGATCATCTGGATGTGCTTCTCTCGCTCCAGTTCTCCAAAGGGAAGAGGCTGATTGGTCACTACTGACATGGTGTAAAACTGAAAATATATGTGGAACTCAGCAATGACATAACAATGACAAACAGTCAGACAAACAGTCATCTTGTGTCACAGGTGTGTATGAGACCAAGGTCAGATGTCACTTGTTTGTTTGGATGTAATTATTTAGGTTCCAGAATGGTGCGACACAATTCACCAGGATGTTTTCAGTTATAGAAAAATGTATTGTAAATTGACAGTATTTGTTCTCATTAATAACTAACTCTATTTAATTATATGCCCAAAATTAATTGAGTATCTCTGCAACTACAAGATCTATTTGAATCGGAAAGAAACATCGGAGGCGCTTTGGTTTCCGTTTGTAGTCAGAGTAGCATGGACCAATGATGTTCGAGCAGGCTTTGGTTGGAACAGGTAAAGTTTAAACAGTCTGTGTGGAGAGCAAAAGAAGCAGAAGGTAGTGACCGAAGTAGAATCTTGGTTGGCTATTGACTGTAAACAATGAGCAGTGCACGGAAAAGGAAGTCTTGGCCCTTGCCCCCAGAGGATCAACATCCGATGGATTCCGAGATTGGTATGTATATATGTAAATGATGATGGAACACAGGATCAGTAAAAGATTTCATTTCGGCCTGACAAACCTGTACACACACCACACCACAACTAAATAAAAAAGCGTATATTCCCATTCTAAGATAACTATAACCAGTGCCTTAATGATGAGTGCAGTACCACAATTCATCCACTAGATGGTGTTTTCACAAGGGAGGCTGCGGATAGTCTGTACGATGCTAGAAGGAAGAATGCAGTCGCTTCTTCATGACATGTAAATGAATAACGACGACTGGAAATTGGGGTCGCCATTAGCAGTGATGATGTGCCCTCGAACACTACTAAGTTAAGACATCATTTATTTATAGAAATTCAGCAAAGTTTGGAGGGAAAAATAATATAATTTTGTGTTGCAGAATATTGTTTTGAAGAAGAAAATCCAGAAATATCTCAAGACCCCTTACATTCATCTCGTGGACTCTTATGTTTCTTTTTAAATGAAGACTTACAGTTAAAAAAATGTAATTAACTCTTTGCAAGGACACACAATGTTCCTTAGAACAGGACAGCAGGTTTAGAAAGTTGTCTGGCACCAATATCAACGTTCTTGCCTTAAAGGGATTTCATCACAGCAGCCAGCCTGAGCCTCCTTTTTATTCACATCACGCACAGTTTGTTTCCTTAGCTGCATGCAACACTGCGCATTATCCTCCACAACAAAGTACCATAATGAAGCCCTATGTCCTGCATATAGGCAGTGAAGAGTACAACAGGTGCCCAACATCTTCTACAGCCTTATTATCTCAAGCTTAAGGAATGCAAAGATGTGAAATAGCACAATTGAGCATAAGAAGTCTCTTACTTACCATCTGTAGTCAACCTCCTGGTACCGACTGACTCTAAGTGTGACGGGGTAGAGACCAGGAAAACGTCCATGAGTCGTCATGATCAGGAGGGGTGAAGCACAAACCTCCTTACCACCTCTGTGTGTTTGTGTGAATATTCACGTATTAATGTTTGGCTTTGTGAGTGTGTGTGTATGTGTGTGTGTCTCCTGTCTCACCCCCTGACCATGTTTCCATCCCAACCAGCCGGATCCGTCTTTTGTTGGGTTAGAAAGGCACCACTCAGCCATGTAATTGAAATCCTGCTTCCAGAGGTGGGGGGGGGGGGGGGGGGGGGGTGTCAGTGCTCTCTATGTGCCTCAAAGAAGGCGTCAAACACTTGATTATGAAATGTCTGAGATTGAGCTATCACAACATTACAGTTGTACCTTTATTGATAAAAAGCATTTATGTGGCAAAAGTAAACTTGCATCAAACACTGAGCTGGTAACAGGAAGAGCAAAAACAACATGCTCTTTTTATTCATTTTTATCACCATGAACAAGATTGTTTCTCTTTGTGATAGTCATCATACCCGACATCTTCTTCATTCTCTCTGTGCCCCAGTCATTAGTGAAAGACCACTGATGGACACCGTCAGATTTCCACTTCGATTAAAGGAATCAAATCTGTAGACTTTCTCCTGATTCACCCAAAGAAGTTTGCTCCGATCCCATATTCAATTAGATCTGTGAGATTGTTTATTGGAGGGAGATACTTCTTGGGATCCCCAAGGAAAGGTGAGGATGGAGGCTGGTTGAAATGGCCCATCAGGAAGATCCCAATCGTGCCGATAAAAAACACAGACACCATGACAATAAAGCAGACCCTGTCGATCACCCTGGCGACCAGGAACCACTCTTCATTTTCCTAGGGGTTGGAAGAAAAAATTGGAGATTATAACTGATGTTGATTGATGTTGAAACCTGAGAAGATAAGCAGATATAAACATGTCAATCTTACATTCTGGAAGTTGTTCTGTTGCCTTGCAGTCTCAGCTATGTGTTTGCAAGAGGACACACACTGCTTTAGCTGTGGAGAGGCCTTCACCAGGCTGGCACTGAGCTGCTCAGCTGTGGCCCCCTCCAGCCCATCATCTGTGTACAAAACACACCAGTAAGTCATGACGGGGGGAACACAAACTTTCATGTATACTTTAACATGGAAACTCATTCAAATACCTACTTAGCTTCTCTAGTACTGATTTCATCAGTCCGTTTCTTTCTTTGAGTCTGGCAAACATGAGTTCAGACCGGGCTGTTTTCGTTGCATATTCCTCTGCCTTGGTAATGAGGGTCATGGAGCTGCGGCGTCGGCAGGGGACCAGGAACACACCGTTCCTGTCTGGAGCCAGAGTTTCTCCATTTCTATTGTCTGCGGTGTCCCCGTTTGGTGTCCAGGGTCGCATCTGCATCCTCAGCAGCCGAGGCAGGATGTTTAGGAGGACCTGGGGAGGTCGCAGGGTCAGAGGGTAATCCAGTGGCAAATAGACCCGTGTTTACTTCACGGCACACGGTATGTTCATTCAGTAGCTTCTTAATGGAAATAAAAGGGTTTGCTCTGGCCGCAGTCTCACCTTTCGGACTTTATCTGTCATTATGTGAGTGTTTGGGGTTCTCAGGGAAACGTTGAGGACTATCACACAGTTCATCACCACCATGGTGGTCACTGACATCACAAACATCAAATACCTGCAGTCAAAGGTTCACAAATCACATATTTTTCTCTCTTCAGATCAGCTGTAGTTGAACCGAAATCTGAATGTGATCACACAAACTTACTTTCCAATAAGAGGCACTGCCCTCGAAGTCTCTGGAACCTTCTTGGCGATAAGGAAGAGGAACACAGTCTGGCCCAGAAGAGTGGCAATCGACATGGTGCACTTCTGACCACCCGCTGTAAAACTCAAACCAAGATTCAGAAAGAGTGGTGAGGTTTTGTGTTGATTGAAATGGATATTAACTATACAGACCATCTTGCGAAGGGATCACACCAGCCAAGATGCCAAATTGGGCCAAGGGCGTTAAGTGGGGGGCCCCTACCCCCCTACCTACCCCCCCTACTTCCAGCGCTCTTGCTTGGACAATGCTCATCTTTAAACTCGATACTAAATCTGTCCTACACACCTGTAACGTTTTGTGACTGCATCTTGCACAGTTGTGTCACAATGGCGGTGACTAAATCTGTCCAGATACATGAACAACTAGCAAAGTGCTTAAAACCGCTTCTTTGGCAGTTCCCTCTATAGTATGTGTCTTTATTAGCGCTGCACTAATAACTGAATATTAATAGCGATCACGATTTTGGATTCCCACAATTAAATGAACATGATCAACTGCGAGATTGACTGTTTAAAATGTGTGCTCCACTCATAGAAAAATCGGCTGCAGGTCAAATTAAGCCAAGACCAAGAGCGGTTCACTGACCCTAGGGATCAATGAAAAGTCAATTTGAATACAGTAGTTCAACTTATGACAATACCCCAAGCAATGTTATACCTTTTCTCGTATCTCTTTGCTTTCCCTCAGACTTGGGTGAGGTTAACGTGACAGAGGTCTGACTACCTAAGGTTAGGTTGAGATACACATAGAGAGGAAAAAGACCTTTGGCAGGTAAGAAGTAGACAAGAAGGCCGAGGGAGGAAAAGAGCACACAGGGAGCGATGATGTTGATGACGTAGAAGAGGGGCTTTCTCTGGATGATGAGGAAGAAGACCACCTCCTGGTATTCCAGCTCATCCTTAGTGTACCGAGTGTTGATCACCTTCTTAGCCGGCCTGTGTTTGATGGCCCACTCTCCATTTTCTAACAAAATTAGATTGCAGAAGGACATTTTGCTACACATTAGATAATGGTCGTGCTTCGTTTTATTTTGACTAGATGTTCAAACTCTATCATTTACATGTTGCTATACCTGTAAAAGCCTCCGGGTCAATATCCACCCATTCCAATGTGTGGTTCTCCTCCTCTTTGAGAACCAGTTTGATCTCGTTGGCACTGTAAGTCTGGGAGCTGAACACAGGGAGAAGACATACGGTCTGTTACCACAACAAACACAGCCATCGATCCACTTTACAAGACAGCACGGTGAAAAGGGATCACGAATCAAGGAATCATTGTTCCTGGTTTGGACACAAGTGAACGGGAGAGTCCCATGTTTCCACACTGCCACCCTACCCAATGAGACATTTTACTTTTGTTTCCCCTGATTTGATGAATCTATTTAATTTAACAAATTTACTTATTTGTCTTAAATTACATTTTCTCTAAATTTTACCTCACATGATGGTTTGAACACATGGTCTGAATTTAATTTCAAATTCATCTCTATACTAGATCCTTCTACCAAATCAAATGTAATGTTTTACCTAAACTGTCAAATTTTAAAATGTCTTTTTTTTTATTTTTTAAAATGACTTGAATTAACTTTTAAACTCAACTATGTGTAATTTGTTGATGCGGTTAAAATGTCCTCCACAAATTGTTAAAATCCCCAAATTCCGAGAAACCATTGGGGACAGGACCTCTGTGTTCTCAGTGCTCTGTGAACATGTGAGGATATTTATTTCTAAAATAAGGAAAATAAGTTATTTAGAAATTATATCTGTAACAAGCATTTTACTACAATACACCTGCACCGTCTCCTCCATTATACTGTATGTTACCAGTTTTATATATTACTATTGGAGTAGTAACATATCTTTAACACTATTTTCGACATATTACATATATCACGATATAACAACAATAAAATGACCATTATATAGTTAATATTGCTCTCTAATGTTATTATATTATGTATTATCTTTGATTTCTATTATATATATATGTCATAGTATTTTATTATTGCGGTATAATGCAATATAATTAATTATAAATGTATTATATAATTCTCATTTTACAATCTAATTCAGAGTTCTTTATCTTTTGCCGAAACCCTACCTATCTGTGTGCTGCTGTAACACGTGAATTTCCCTTAAAAGATCAACATCTTATCTGAAATCTGTCTCAGTGACTGCACATTGATTGATTGATTGATGGATTTGTGAGTGACAAGACAACTTGAGAGATGCATGGTGAATCTGAGGCGTTTTAACTTCTTAATAGAGGGATCTAGCTTTTTATTTGTGTATAAAGTTACATGTACTGCTCATTGGCCAGTCATCAAATCCCTACAGATCTCGTCTCTATACTCACCGGAAGACCATGGTGCAGTTCTGCCAGTCAAAGGGAAAGTAGTTGACGGTGATGGCACAAGCACTGCGGTAGATGGCAGGAGGCAGCCAGTACACACAACCGTTAGGAGACACCAGTGCATTGCAGTAAAGTGCCACCTCAAATTGTCCATCCACGCTGTTAACAGAGGGAAAGACACAAAGACACATTTCTTCTACATTGTATATATACTGTATTTATTGTAAGTATACAGTATACATAATACCAACATTTACTATGTGAAAATGTGACGGTTGTTGCACGCACTTGTTCTCCAGTATGACGTCGGGCAGCCAGATGCTCTTGGAGGGAACCCGCAGCTGAGAGGTGATGTTCCCATACAGAGCCCATCTGGGCGGTTGGTCCCATCTGAGCCTGTAGTCGCACCATTGCTACATACAGAAATACTGAGGGTTTCACATCAACGCAAAGCAGCAACAAAAACATCCAGCAGTGGAGATGTGTGTACGGTTACCATTTCTATCCAGACGCTTGTTGTCAGAGCCTCCTGCTTTACATTCTAAGGAGAGACAGTTTGGTAAGTGACGTGAACCATCAGGCCCGAGCAGCCACTGGCAGTCTTCAAAATCACTGAACTCACCAGAGAGATGAGGTTGGTGAGCGTCATCTTGATGTCGACCTGAGTGACGTCACCACTGTTGTCCGTGGGCCGGACGTTCTTGTTGTAGCCTTTCATCAAATCCTTGAACAGTTCCCCTTCAAGGTTGATTGCTGATGCTGCAGACGAACCACACGGGGCAGGGCGAGAACATATGAGACACTAAAACAAGTGATAAGGGACTAATTTAAAGGAGCACTTCCATCAATTCTATAGACTTAAAGTCAGGATATCTCAGCTTCTGCTACTTCACTTCTGACCAATTTTTGTTTAATCTGCCTGTAAGTGCAGCATGAAATTACTGGAGTACCATGTTGAAATGATATTTTCTCTCATCTTTAATCTTCATGAGTAGATGACCCTTTTTATATAATGGTCCCAGCTTACTTTCCAGGAGAAACTTTGTTGGAATACAAACGCATCATGACAGAAATAAAGAAACATTATTTCTTTCTTCCTTTCATTCTTTCTGTGTCATGACATTAAAACAAATGTCTTCATGTAATTGGAAGGAAGCCTACTTTATTACTCTATTTTATAGATTAACAATTAACACACAGTGTTGGTATGGTGCAGCACTACACATTAAGTCCGATTTTTGCAACTTTTTATACATGCCCTGTCAAATAATGCACTACGATTCAGTAACAAAGTATGTTTATCACAAAAGTGGATCCTTGTTTTATCAGCCATTTCCTACTGAACCTGTCACAGTTTGGTGAACGGCAAAGCTTTGTAATGACAATTGTCTCGGGGGTGTAACCACATATAGTTTGAATGTAAGAATGCAAGCTTAATGAATAAAAAAGAAAGCAATATTTGAACTGTTCAAGTATGTTTAAAATAATTAAATGTTACAGTTGGTTGAGCAAGAAGTTGATGAGGTGCCTCCTTTTGTACCCTTTGTCGAAGTGATTTATGTTGCACTTAAGTCAACATAAATCTGACTTTTTAAATTCAAATCTCTCGAGACTAACAAGATACTGTATCATTTTTCACAAATGTGGCGGCGGGTTGAGTAGCCTACCTGTGGCAGAAATCATAAACACCCTCAGGAGGAGTGACGGAGCGAGCGGAGGTCCAGAATCCATTAGTGTGTCTGTTTGTGCTGCGCTGTCCGAGACAAAGCTATGATCACTAATCTGATACACATGAACACTACTTGATGGAGTTGCTGGCACTTAGACTGTGTGTGTGTGTGTGTGTGTGTGTGTGTGTGTGTGTGTGTGCGTGTGTGTGTGTGTGTGTGTGTGTGTGTGTGTGCGTGTTTCCCAGCAAAAGTCGGGGCTTAGCCAGATGGGATGGGTTGAGGTTTAGAGGAATGGTTGGGAGTTGATGATTGTTTGGATTGAATCCAAGAGTTTATTTCTAGTACTGCAAAGCCAGCTGTCACAACGCCCACACACACTGATGGCATGACATGCATCATCAAATTGCACTCTGTATCTTAGCTCTGTTCGGTGCACCTGGCTGTTGTCATTCAGACGTCCTCATGAACAAAGTAAAATAACTTGTGGATTCTGTGAGGGCAAATTTAGCACATCAGCGATCTATAAAAAACTATTTTTTTCCACCAGCAGCCATGGTTAAATGTGTTCTCTACAATACAAAGATCAAAAGATTAGACAATAAAGAGAGAGGGAGGCAGCAGCAACACTGTGCCTGTCTGCAAGCCAGAAAGTTTAAAAAAAGAAGCCGCACAGTGGATCAGAGAACAGGTGATACGTTTTGTCCATTTACAGCACACCCACTGTGATGACTGGCCAGGCTCTGTGTGTGTGTGTGTGTGCGTCACAAAAATACTCGTTCCTGCCATGATTTGGCACACTGCCCACATACACATAAACACACCAGCCAGAGGCAAGAGTGTTGCAGCAGAAGTATGTGTGAGTGTTTACTCAGCTGTTCCCCTCATATCCCTGTATATCCCTCTTTTAGCATTTGGACTGGGCAGAAAACTAGCACAGATTAGTGGGCACATATTAGTTGTGAAGTTGCTTTGTTTTTTTCTGGGTGTCATTCAGCCTCTCATCACCGTGCTCAAACAGTGGCCAAGACTTGGCAACCACAGCGAGGAGGACAAAAGTCAACACACAGCAATGACGAGGCTTGTCTACAAGTCGAGAGTGTCACTTCCTCGAGCAACAGTTGTCTTCACTCACAATGCTCGGACTCATTACAGACAATACCAGAACCTAAAGCTCAGCATAGATATGTGTCCTGTTACAATTTTCCATCCTGGAAATAAGGCATGAAGACGGGGAGGATGTGGGAAGTACTGGTCACCGCAGCACAGCAGCTGCCGTGTTGATGGGAACGCTTACCCTCAAAGGGTCGGAGGACTGAGGTCAACACGGGGTCACAAAAGTAAACCGATCGGCATTGACACCTGTCTGGAGAGAATATGTTTGGGTGTCAGCTGAACTGCTTCACCAGCAGCAAAATACTGTCGGATTAGCAGCATGACTGTCAGTCAATTTGAATATCTCATATCTGAAGTTGAATTTGGAATTACATAAGTACAGATCACCCCAACACTCAACACAACAAGCCATAGTATTAATAACAATTTTATTTATGTATAGTTTTTTACAAAAATACAAATGCTTTTCTCTATATACAAATAAATATGGTAAGAATAAGAATAATATATACAGTCTGTGTGCTTCACAAGAGGCTCAACCTTTGCAAAAGACAATACGAATAACTTATCATTTTATACAGATTCATAAGTTAGACAAGGCTGCGTCTCCAACCCCATAAAATAACCCTGTGGCGTGATGGGTGGCGATAGTTGGATTGATACATTCATGGTTGTGTTTTCATTCAGAGCCAAAGTCAGGTTGTCCGACAGGGGAAACAAAAAAAATGCTTTTCTCAGGAGATGGCAGAATAAGTAAAGTTTGAGTGACTCTCTGTCCCACGACGAGGCTTTTCTGGTGCAAACACGTCTTTTTGAAAGTCTTTGTGCCATCACTTCTCATTTGAGTCTGTCTTTTGTTTTTCATGTCGTCTTGCTTGTTTTTGTTGCGATAAAGTTAAGTCTTGAGTGCCTCCAGTCCCAACGCGATGATCCTCGGCACGCTGCGGTAGAACGACTCATTCTCTAGGCCCACAAGACTGTAGAAGGTTAAAGGTCGTCCTCCCACTACTGCTCTGACTCGTGCCTGATAAAGTCCTCGATCGTTTTTGGAGCTCAGATCAACTAACACCTGAACAAAGAAAGAAACCCAAATGAAGCAAAGAGAGACAAATAAAAGAAATATGAACTGTTTCTTTCTGCTGCTCTTAACTTCTCCATCTAAATTCATAATTTACCTCTTGGAAGTTCATGCGTAGGTTCTTGCTTGGGATGCTTAAGACCCAGCTGTAGGAGTCTCTCACTTGGCTAACTTGCTGCGAGGACTCTCGCACTCCAGGACAAACTACAGGAACAAACAAAAGCATTTCATTTGAGAAACATAAAAGACATGACATGGAATACATTGTGATGGTGTTTTATGAAAGTTTTGTCTGAACTACGTGCTGTACCTACTTTTCCCACTGGCCCCAGGAATCTGCCTCTTGCGAAGAAGGCTCCTGTATTTTCTGTGTGGACTGAAAGTCTTTCCAGCTTGTCTGGGGTCAGCGGTCGTCTCTGCGTGAGCACCCTCAGTGAGCGACTGAACGACAGATGTTGACTGCATTAGAGGCGCTGAGGATTTTAATTCTGTTCTTTCTTCATTCTCAACAAAAGTAAAATCCTCCGACGTTGTGCTCCATTTTTCATCAGGAGAAGCGTTTCTATTGGACGAGGTTTCACTTTGTGACGCATCTTCTGTCACAATCTCATCCTGTGTGCTTGATTTCTGAAATTCATGCATCAGGGCAGTTAGAAGTGAGCAAGGCTCCTGTGATTCCTGGGAGGAGGAGGGACCGCTGTGGAGAGGTGCTCCAGTGGAAGAAGTAGTTAAAGGGTGAGTGTTGGAAGAATCCTCCTGGAGGTAAAACGTGTCCAAGTGCAGGCTGGGAGGAGCAGATCTAGAGTCCAATTTGGAGCGCAGAGCTGAGATAACAGATTGAAATTCTCCATCCAGCTGATGTATTGAGGAGTCCTGTGTCTGGAGATGACATGTAAAAAATACATTTGGCTATTAAGTTTCGAAGTAACGTCAAAATAAATCCACACTTAAATTATTGTTATGTTTAATTGCGATGTCTAGTTCAATCACTGGCATTCTACAATTCAAAGATTGCCGTTCAAAGCCAGAAGTCCTGCACCTTTGGACATTTTAGAAATCTACCTGTAGGAAAAGCTTGTTCTCCTGTGTTGTTGGTGTGGTGGACGTGTCTGTGGACTTGTCAGTGTGTTGTTTGTCCAGGTCCTCAGCCATGCCTCTCAAGTACTTCTCCCAGTCATCCACTGAGGGTCCCACCTCTCTGAATAAGGCTGGGGGAACTGGAGAAGGACCCTGCTCTGTTGGCACCACAGCTCCACCTAGCTGTTCTGCAAGCAACAAACGTGTGTTAGAATCGTGACCGGCAACACAATTTACCAATGCACCAGAGCAAGACAGAGAAAATGTAATATTTGCGTTATCTGTTATCTGTAAGACAGAAGATGAAATAACAAGTTGTCAATCCCGTACCTTTAATCTGTGTGAGACCATGGCTCAGGCCCAGGTCCCTCCTCTCTCTGGTGTGAGTGAAAGCTGTGCTGTAGATGTGCTCCACCAGCTGAGGCAGAGTCTGGGTGAAGAAAGTCAAGTCCACTTTGTCCCGTATGTAGTCCTCGGCCTTCTGGAGCAAGTCCAGCAGTGTTTGTAGGAACGAATGCAACTCTGAATGGCAGAGAGGGAGAAGCTGATCAGAAACCTATAAACCTCAAAGCAACATAAATACATAAATGATAATGAGTGGCTGAGCTTTTTAACAAGAGTACTCACGACATTTCTTAAAGCGGGTGAGGCACTTGTCTTCGGCCATTCGGTTGCAAGTGCTGGCAGACTGACCAGGGGGGCAGGTCAGGGTGTAGAATCGACAGAGCGAGCTGAACTCCGACCTCTGCTCCTCCGCTGTCATTTCTGTTGTCTTCAGAAGCTCCGAACACGTTGGCTCCCTGCTTCCAAACGACTCTAAAAAAAATACAAGCATAGATTGTAGTATTGGAGGGAGTATTTCAATATTTTGAGGTATGTAGTGAGGCAGAATATTTGAGTTTCCGTGGTGTTTTATTGTTGCTTGAAACTCACTCTGTATCTCAGCTTGAATCCAGTCAGAGAAAGCAGACACCCGTGTGTAGACTCCAGGCTTGCCCTTCTCCCCGCAGCCGTCTCCCCACGAGGTAATGCCGTGGAGCTGGAACCGACCTGAAATTCGGTCCTGGTATATCAAGGGGCCTCCAGAATCTCCCTACAGATGACAGAAAGTCCCCCAAAAGTTTAAAAAAAAAAAAGCATATTTATAGTACGTTAACGGAAAAAACGGTTTGGCTGTTGCTTAAACATTTCAAAACAGAAAGGGCTCAAAACTTTACAGAGAATTCAGTCACTGAATTACCAAATCAGACCGAAAAGATCTGAAAGAAATGTGCATTAACAGAAAAATGTTGTTCTGCCCACCTGACAGGAGTCGATGCCTCCGGAGAGATAGCCGGCACACAGCATTGTATTGGTGACAAGTTCTTTGCCGAGGGTACTCTTACAGGTGCTGTGTGGCAGCAGGGGCACCTTGGCCTCCATCACCACCTTGGCAGATGGGCCGTCTGTCGAGATAAATACACACAGAAATGCACCATGTTGACTACATAAATATTCAGACAACTTTGCTGACTTGCAGTCTTCATCAACAGCAGATATTCTCACAAAAAGAAAGCATTTAAGCTTGCTCACAGAAAACTAAGCTATATATAGCTCTGAAGTGAAAATCCATGCCAATTATCTCCCACTCACCCTCATAGAGGGAGCCCCAGCCTGCCACCAGACATGGACTGCCAGTAGGGGGCTCCATGCCAGAGGGGAGACACACCGGAGTGACACGGCTGGACAGGACCACGGGGGATGTCAGCTCCACCAGGGCTATGTCGTTGTTAAATGTCTTTGGATTGAACTGTGGGAGAAGGAGAAAGTTTGATCGATTGAGTTGAAGAATGACAAACTGAGCTGGCTGTTTGACTGTTTGACCAATGAGGTGTGATGGGAGAGATACCATTATATTATGCCGATTACAATCCTATGTACTGTATCCTGCGCTTTGGATTGTTACCTTAGGATGAGGGATGATGCGATTCACTTTGAGAACCTGCTCATCGGGGTCAGTCTTCGTGATGTCAAACTCCCCCACCACGGCTGTCCAGTAGCTCTCACTTCGGCTGCTACAGAGGTCAGAACAATCAGAGAAAGTGAGGGAGAGTGGAAAAAAAATAATAATCTCAACAAATCAAAGATCTTATCATAGTTGCAAAAAAGCAGTGATGCACACTCACCCAGCAAAACAATGAGCAGCAGTGACCACCCAGGAGCTGTCCACCAGGACCCCTCCACACATCAGGCCGCCGTCTAGCTGGAGGTTGACCAGCCAGGGCCAGCTACCTAGAGGCGCCGGCGAGCCGCCCACGATCCGTGAGCGAGGCTGCGTGATGTTTTGCACCGTGGACGACCTCTGACCGCACACTGCTGCTGGGACAGAGAGACGCTGAGGGTCAGAAACTGCAGCAAAATCAACATTGAATGCTTGGAGTTCAGCAAATGAGCCTCACTCCTCTTCAGTGACAGACGCAATCTCTATGAATGCATCTTTTGTGAACACATGTATCACGCTCACCCTGTGCACGCGTCTGTGTAGCAGGTTCCAGGTTCTGCATTGTGTTAAGCAGGCTGCACTGGAGGACACGGGCGCTGCAACTCTCACCCATGATCCGTATGCAGCTCTCTTTGTCCAGTTCTCCAGACGGGCAGCGATGCTGATAGTATGCACAGGCCTGACTCAGAGCCCAACTCCGCTCAGCTTCATCTTGAAGCTTCTGGGCCTTACTGATGACATCACAGCTGGGCTCTGATAAGGCATTGGCAGGAGACACTGTTTGGAGAGAGGGGGGAGTTATGGACGTACTAAGAAAGCTATTCATTGGTAATACAGGACATGACTCGAGATGCTCAAGAATGAAAACGGGCAAGAAGAGTAATATTTTACTTACAACAGGACCCGGAGAGCTGTCCACAGTCCTGAAACAAACAGGGAACACAGCCCCGACAGCCTGCTTCAGCCCGACTTCTCTCAGATGATGCGCGCTCGAGAGAGGACAGGGCACTAGTCATGGCCGCCTCCAGAACCACAGTGCCACGATCAGACAGAGCTGCAGGAGAGGACGGGATGACAGAGAAAAGAGAGAACAATGTGAGACAAGCTAGGGAAGAAGAAGAAGAAGAAGAAGAAGAGGAGGTATGATGAGAGAGTGAGAAGAAAACACATGAGCCACGGCAATATTTTGGTCAGGCAGATATATTGCATCATGCATATGTTGGCCAATTTATGACAAGAACTGGCAGTACAATGGCAACGTTTGTGGTATTGCCTGCATTATAACTGTCCTTGTCAGTATATGTATGGTAACAACTGCTTTATGAACAAATTTAAGGAATTCTTATACAAATCTGTATGAAATTAAAATGGACAGTAGCGGCCTGGTCGGGCTCCCGGGCATAATGTTCTGATACCTTATTTTTTAGGGTACTAGATTTTTGATGAATGCATGTACATTTACTGAATTCTGACAAAATAGGAAGGACATCTAGGTCGTTAGGATGGAAGACTGTCGTTTGCTGTGGGAACATTATGTGTATGTGTGTGTGTGTGTGTGAGCGTTAGTATAAAGTGGTGCAGCTTTCTGTGTGAGTAGCCCCCTTTTTCTCATGCTGATCTTTGAGCTCATTGGCACCGCGTTAGGGAAGCTAGCTCACGCTCAGCACACTGGTGAGGCTTCTGCAGACACACATCAATCGGGCCGCCGACCCTGCAGCCCCCCCTCTGTGCCGGACCACATGACAGGATAGGTCACTAACAACAACAATGCTGATTGAAGACTTCATTAGAAGGCCAGGGCTGAGCTGGCAGAGGCAGGCAGCCCTGGGGTGGCTCGGACCCAGAGTCCCTTGTTCTAAACACTCCAAACACACATTGCCATCACCAGCCGTTTGTATGAAGGCTGTGCTGCATTCAGAACTTCAACCAGAGAAGGCCAGAGGTTCCTCCCTACGGTGCTTTATTGCAGGATTTAAGTTTCTCTGCAGTGACTGTCTGACGAGCCTGCCCGAGAATGTGCAAAAATGACACAAATGTAGGCTGAAGGTAAAAACGCAGGACGAGTGCAGAAATGCACAGTCTGATGAAATGTGTTGTATTCCTTCTTTTAAGGTGCTCATCAGTAACACACTAAAGCATACTGCATGTATCCAATAATATTAGCAATCCTCCAAATCAAATAACAAAGTATGCCCACAGCAACATTTGTACATTTTTTTCATTCTTCTTTGTACATGTGTCAGCTGTTTTGCCAAAAAGCATCAACTTGCACCCGACATTGGGTATGACACTCACGTTTAAGCTGTTAATATTGGGCTATCTTCACGGTCACCAGATAGAGAGATTGTAATGCTTTTGAAGCATCACAGCATCTCCAGTGTTTGAGGACTCACTATGGTGCATTGAATGAAAAATATCAAGAATTGTCTATAAGACAGAGTGAAGTACTTTATTTATGTATATATATTCATATCTAATTGGTTGGCTCCACCACTGAGGATGCAGAAATCAAATTTAAAATTCAAGTCATGGCTGTTGTCACTACTCTTAACACATATTAGTGCCATACTTGAGAGACAAGTTTAGTAAAATGACCTTTAAGTGCGCTCTGGGGCATCCTGTAGACCTCTCGACCTGTCGGGGCTCCCAGCAAGCAGTCGAGTCCCATAAGCAGCAGTGATGTCAGCAGCAGCATGGTGTCAGAGCATCAGACCTCAACGCCACAGTGACAACAAGCACACACAGGCAGGAGACACGCGGAACGGCTGAAGAGGATGCAGAGGTGATGTTTTAGCCTGCAGCGTTTCCAGGTCCTTGTTGCCTGGTTGCTCTCTGCAATCCTGAACTGTCTCCCTCCTCCTGACTCGTTGGGCTCTCTCCCACACTGTGGTGCAGGGCATCTGTCTGTAAGTTTACTTAGAGGAACAATAGGTGCCTGGAGTGGTCTCTGGTATATATAGAGTCCCCAGGGGAACACCAGTAAGAGGGAGGTAGAGAGAGAGGGAGGGGGGAGAAATGCTCCCATGGCCAATACACAAACAGATGAATTCATTAAGACTGTGACAGCAAATCGGGTGCAACTTGCCAAGGCTGGACATTACAAAGAGGTTTGGTTCTATGAAAAGAGACAGAGGGAGGGAAAGAGAGCTGCAGATAGGGAGGGAGGGGGGAGAAGGGGAAGGTGGAGTGATCGGCTGGGCGGCAGGAAAGGGGGTGTTATGCTAATTATTGAATGTGAGAGGAAGAGGGAGAAAGTTATGCAGATAAGGATATGGGCTGATGTGACGCTGGCGTAGAGGAATATAGAGCGAGAGAGGCGTCCACGGGCGTCTGAACCAGGAGTCGCTGCGGGAGCGGAGCGAGCAGGAGATGGAGGGAGGTTGAGTAACAGAGTGTGAGAGAGAAAGAGGGAAGTGTCTGCCATTCTGCATGCCAGGACAATGCCCTCAAAGAGGGCATTGTCCCTCGGCGTCCCTCTGAGGATGCCCACATCAAAGCCGTCCCCCGGGCATCACTTGGCGGCCGCCTCCATTGATCACTTACAGTCTTTTATCCCCTCCATTAAAATATTGTCAGTTCACATCACTTTTGTCTTTCTCTGCTGAACTCTGCTTTTGTTACATAAAGATACAGTAAAAAAAGGCCTCAAGAACATGATGTGTTTTTAAAGTCGCCCCAAAAAAATCATCTGAACAAATTAACATTCCTTTGTTTCAACGTCTTGCATTTATTGTCAACGTTTTGGTCGTGTCTTGTCACTGGACCTGCTGAAACATCAGTAAAACAGACACTTTCAGGCAAAAATGTTTATTGAATCAGGAAGATATGGTGACATCCTTCTGATTAGATAACACACATTTATATTGTATCGATAGAAAAGTGAAAATGCCAGAGAACACATGAGCTGATTTGTCTCAATCATTACATCTAAAAAATGATTAAAGTGTGTCGTTACTGTAGCTTGTCAGCTTTTTACAGCTCAAACAATAATATTACATGAGATACATCAACCTGTGCAAATAATGTCACCGTCAATGTGTAAAGCATGATGACCACCCACTGTTTTAATAATGCTGAATGTAACTTAAACCCTGTCAATGTCCCCACATTCATTTTTATGTTTGTGGAGAAATGGAGATGTACTGTAGGAGGAGAGTAAAGTACAACGTATGTGCCTTCAGAGTGCCATTCAGCATTGAATGATCTCAGATTTGTCATAGTGTATAGTCACTGTGTTGAAGTAAAAAAGTGGTTTCTGTGTGTGCTGGAGGACACAATATGTTAATATGTAATGTGTCAAAATCAGCTAGTTTGCTTAGATCCCGTCACTGTAACTCTGTGTCAAAGCATCTCCATATTTAAGGACATATCTTTCTCTCCCACGACACAAAAGCCAGCTGTGATTCAAATGAGAAAGGCTGAGATTGTGTGACTGTGTTTATGTTTCACTCAACAAGCTTCAGAGACTAAATACAGAGGAGGAAGAGTCAGAGTTTGAGTGAGACTAGATAGAAAAATGCCAAGTCTTCCTTTTGAAGCCTTGGTTTCAGACATTTGTTGTGTGCATTGTGCCCCAGCCCCCCCCCCCCCCCCCCCCCCCCCCCCTCCATACGCACGTGCGGCACAAGGGCCCTGAGATCTGAGAGCAGGCTCAGGCGGAGCGGAGCGGGGACAAACGGGCGGCACTCTTTCATTCCTTTGCTCCCTTCAATCCATTTGCCTTTGATGTCTTTTGATTAATTTGCCTTCTGCTCACTCTTCCTTCATCTTTCCACCAAGCATGGCGCACTGTGGCTCTCATTTCTCCTCCGCCTGCCTGTCTCCATCTCCACAGGCGGTGATGTTTTACCTTTCTCTCGTCCAGCGGTGGCTACACTCAATCATTAACACTGCGAGTCAAAAGATGTGTTCGATGAGCTAAACTTAATGCAACCTGATGCGTTAATGATCAAGTAATGACTTATTTGACTGGACTACGGTACATACATTCATTCTTTTCTGTGCCCCGGCCTTTAATAGAGTACTAAATTAGGTACATCATGTACCCATGAAGGTTGTTTAAAACAATCTCAATTCATAAATACATGTCTGATCTACTTGATGAATATATTCACAGCAGGTCTCTTAGATCATCAGGAAGAACTTAAATCAACTCTACATCTAAATGAAATCATCTGCTGATCTCCTGTGATTTTGATTGATTCATTTATCTACTGTGCTTTTATTTTCCTATTATCTTACAACTGCATTTCTGGTCTTTGATCTTATTTAATTTAATTTCTGTGTTTCATTTCATTCTATTTATTGTGTTTGGAAATGTTTTTCGAATGTATTTCTTTGTCTTATGTTTAAATTGCCCTTTAAAGTTGCCTAAACTGAAAAGTTACACGAGCCAGCAAGACAATTGCATTGCTTAACAGTAAACGAAAAGTTTTTTTTTGTCTGTCTAAGCATTGTGCACAGATTGATCCTCTAAATTAAGTTTGCCGCCGTGAGATTTGACAGCTGTGTGAGATTTGTAAGGTCATGTGGGAAGTGTGTTTGTGTTTGACACAGCAATGATTGGACTAGCTGGGCTGCATGAATTCATCTGTTGAGCCGTCTAGAAGTGATCTACTGTGGGTTGCACCGTCCCGTCGCTGGCTGCTTGAGCAGGTTACATAAAGAAAACACACAATGCTCCGCACAAACTCACACCACAATGAGAACTTTAACAACAGTCGTGTTGAATAACACCCAGGTATTGTGTTCAGTTACGAAACCATTTGTCCCATTGTCTCAGGCAGAAAACAATTGAAATCTAGGTCAGTGGGGTACGCAGCGAGAAGAGGTTCCCAACAATTCAGCACAGACACTTGAAGCTCGTGACAATAGTCAAGCAGAAGCAGCTCGTCTGCTCGGGCCTGTATTGGGTCATTGTTAGGCATGTCGTTAATTAGATCTATTATGACCTCAACAATCACATTAACTGCCATTAAATGCACATTAACCACCAACTGTTCAATAATTAAGTATCCGCTTTATCTAAATGGAGTGATAATGAAGATGTGGTTGATTAAGTTTATGTGGAATCACTGCTTAGATTTTTTTTCCCCGATGATAATTAAACAACACAATCCCTTTGTCTTGTGATACAATGTCATATTTTTATTGACTAATAGTACTTGCTAAAATGTAATTTACGAGTAGCTTGACGAAATACATTTTTTATTTCATGATTCAATTAAACATACATTTGATTCTGTTTGTGAATGTTTATTTATGGAAAACCAAAGGGTCCTTTGTCTTCTCAGCCCAGCCGTAACATGGGGTTACGAGAATGATGCTTTGATGGTCGGTGATACCGAGGCTGTATCTTTGACATCTGGGCTAAATGTGAGGGGTGAAAACCTGCAGTTAATCCCCTAACTGGCCACGTGTCCTTCTGTCCTTACGAGTCCACGAGTCCAGGCTAAGATGTGCCTCTCAGTGTGCCTTAGTGGTTTTGAGCTGGCCTGTTTGCACTTATTGACTCTGTCCACCTGCTGGTGGTTAAGACACAGCCTCACACTCTTTCCACCCAAAGCCACAATGAACAGAAACAGAATGAGCTTGTTATACCGATGCAATTAATCAACTGTTCAACACTGTTGAATTGCCAACTAAAATGGTCTATTGTTAGAAACCAGTGCTCCTGATTCTGTGATCCAGTGGGTTCCCTCTGGTGCAGTGTTCCTGCTACGACAGCATGCCCAGTTATTGCTTTCACCAGCTTCCATGTGCATACACAAACCTGCTCATCAATTCACTCAGCTTCCCTCAGCTCCATCTTTGTATTAGATGCATTAGACAGATGAGGATGGAGAATTTGTAAGTCTGGCCGTATGAAAGCAAAACTGGAAAGAATTTTAAGTGTGAAAACTGTGAACTAAACTTATGCACTATGTGCCATTGACAAAACTACACGTTGACGATAGCTCCTCTTTGGAGCACCAGACAGCTAGAAATGGAGAAAAAGGCTGACATCTAGTGTCACAGTATGGAACTTCTTTTAATAGAGTTCCAGTCCAGTCTGGCAGAGTTATTACCCTCTGCTGGACCTGCTATGCTCTGCATGATTTATTTGAGGTAACACTAGCAGACCCTTGAATGCATGGATATATAACAGAGTGAAAAGAGTGAGTTTTATAGGATCACACATTTGATTACTTGATTCCGGCTTATCTTCTGCTAGATCAGTAATGCCTTTATTAGCTCTTTGCACAGTCAGCAGAATATTGACAGCGAGAGACAGCGAGAGAGAGAGTGTGTGAGAGTGAGAGAGAGAGAGCTTATGTCTTCATATGCAGTCTATGGTGCAAACCCAGTCTTAACTGAACTAGCCAAAAGAGCATTATTTAAAAAGCGAAGATTTTAATTGACTTGAATTCCTTCTCCAGGGACTAAAGACAATAATAGAAATAGAGAAAATGTAAAAGGCCACATGGAGGCAGTATGAGACACAGATTGAAAATACTGACTAACTCTCTCTCCCTCACTCCCTCACTCACTCACTTACTCACGCACTCTCACTCACTCAGTCACTCACTCGCTCACTCACACTAAGAGAGGATTTCAGTGTTATGTCACAACATGAACATCAAAACAGACTTCCAGATGAAATATCAAAAGGAGGAATTACACATCTCCGACCCTAGCTGTCCTTTTCTTTCTCTTTGTCTTCCTGTCGCTTGCACACACACACACACACACACACACACACGCACACACACACACACACACACACACACACACACACACACACACACACACACACACACACACACGCGCACACACACACACACACACACACCTGCAAACCAACCATGTGCCATATAATAAAATAAAGAAATAATCAGAAAAACAAACAATCTTGTGTATTCTGGTTTTAGTGGCCCTTTAATGGGGTAAACTTTTGAATATATTATAATTACCAGTTACTAAAAGCAATATAATAATGATTTACTGCCCTTTTAGATGAGGCAGTTATTTTGGTACTCCTTATGCTAATCTTCTGTTTTACCAGTCAAACAAAAGTAGGCCTTTAACCTCATTGTCTGTCTTGATGTTGAATGGTACCTTCATCCTGGGGCGTACTAAATCAAAGTAATGGAAACTTCCACCGTAAAAAAAGAAATGTTTGGGCAAAATGAAGGAAAATTAAATTAGATATAGCAATAACACATTTAATGGATTTTACACTTCTGCACACATTAACAAGAAATTATTAATTAACAAAAGACAAGTTATGACTGCTTATTCAATTGAAAAGCAATTGCTACAATGATTAATGCAAACAATGATTAATGTAAAGATAGCAGTTAAACTGGCAAACAAAATGTTGATTTTTAATCACAGTACAAGTCCGCCTGATCACTTATGTGTCATATGGGAATTAATGGGAAAAAAATGCTTTTGCTATTCTGTTACATTTAAATATATATATATATATCATAAATAATATATAATAAAGACTATATACAGTATGTTAAATGAGAAATAACAATGATGCTTTGATTACGTTTAGATTCATAAATAAAAGAAGACAAAAAGCAACACACAGTAACAATAGTTATTCATGGTCATATGTCGATTACTTGCTTGCCATTCCATGTGTTTTTTTTTTTCCTTTTTCAAGTTTGTAGCATTGGACCCACTAAACTGGAGAATAGGGGACAAACAGCAGCTTCTTCTTTGGTCTCACCTACACATGCCTGCTGCTGCTCTCTGACTGACCTGCTGGGAGAGGAAGAACACACAACCCCCCCCCCCCCCCTCATCTTTCTGGCCAAGCCATTAGCCATGAATTATGGTGCTGCTACCATCACAGCCAATTGTCTGGATGAGAAGCAGGCTCTGCCTCACTTACCGTTGTGTGTTAGCTTGTAACCGAACAGCAGCTTCAGGATCATACTTTCTGATCAGCTCTGTGGTTCAGGTCCGAGTCGGTAAGCAGAGGACATTTCACTTATAAAATAATGACATTTCCATGCTTTCCAAAACTGGCATTTTAGTATGTATATACTGGTTGCCTGATACTGAAAATATATGTTACATTTACTCCAGTTTTGGCTTTGATGTCTCATACCAGGTTAGACCAGCAATGGTCTTTTAGTGCATGCTAATTATATTCATATTTAGTAACTGTTTTGTACCATATTTGTAAAATCATATTTCTGAATATATGACTCTCTGTGAAATGATTGTTGTCCTTGTAGGGAAAACTGGTGGAATGAGAGAGAGAGAGAGAGAGGGAGAGAGAGAGAGAGAGGGAGAGGGAGAGAGAGAGAGGGAGAGAGAGGGAGAGGAGAGAGCAGTATCTGTTACCAGGAAAACTCCTACCGTTGTGTCACTGGGAGCAGATGTGATGGTGGAGTGATGCAGACACTGGACACAGAGGCAGATTATCAGACCCTGAACAGTAAGTGTTCCTGTATGATTCTTTTGCTTGTTATCTGAAGCTTGTACCATAACATAAGGGGACTGCAGTGTTGCCCAGAGCTAACTCTTGGCCAGCTATGATACTGCAAACACCCAGACAGAATAATTGAAGCTCAGAAATGCAAAAGGTTTTTTGATCTTGATTTACTTTGAATGTTTTACTTCTATTGATAACAGCTGCTATACTTACATTGCAATTTATCAAAAATGTGTTACTGATTGTTGTTTTTTGGTAGATATTTGCATTTGAATTTCAGGCAGAACTTCATGATGTTATAAGGTGCATGTGTACTGTTTACATCGTTCATTCTGCACCATGTGTTGACATACTTTAAGTAAAACCACACACACAACCAACTAATAATGTTTAAAGAAGTCATTATCTGCTTTTTTTGTCTCACTGATGAAGCTGAGCACACTGTCTGGCTTATTCATCAGCTTTGCCAAAGCTGTAAGTCTCAGCAGTCTACAGGGGGGTGTGATGTTGTACTTACTTTAGTGTGTATAGTGACAGCATCAGTTTGTCCTTCTTTAACCAACCAGGCATTTATTATTTGCCTGTTATGAGCTGAGAGCACAGTAGCCAGATGGAGGCTGTTGATCTTGTTAAAAAGGTAGATGTGAAAAAGCCATTACCTGGACCACAGCAAACACACACACACACACACGCACACATGCACATGCACGAACAACTACACGCGTGTGTGCGCGCACACAAATGCACACACACAGTTTTGTGCAGTCTACCATTCGCTAAGCTGCAATCTGCACACTGGTCTTTGCACCTGCTGCACTTAAAGTTATTAAGTGGTCAGTCATGAAGAATTATTGCGTACAGCTTGAGTTGTACGAATGGAAACTCCAAAGGAAATTGGGTCTAGTTGGTGGTTTGTTTTGTTACAAAATTTCCGTTAAAGATCAGAAGAGTATAGTCGATAGTTTATTACTTTCTAGGTTCTTGCAGTTAACTAAGAGTGCAGTTAAGTAAGAGTTAGATGGGAGACGTAAGTTTACATACATTTGCATACAGCTCGGCCACTGATCGCATATGATAGGCATGATGCGTAGTGGAGTAAGTGCTGACCTGCAAAGTTAATGATTGACGAAGCCTCTTGCACTGAAACTATCACAGTTGGTTGCTAAGAGCCTTAGGAGAGGAGATAGCTTGGTTACATGTCCAACAGCTGATGTGTACATACATTATAGCTATCTGGCAGGCGTATGCAGTTTACATACAAAATGTGAAACCAATGGACATTTTAATTAATGCAGCAAATATCAGGTCTGATTTACAAAGATTACTGCTCTGTGAATGGAAAAATGAGAGAATTTAAATGCACACTCACATATTCCTCTTCCTGCCTGCTCAGACCATTTCCCTTAGCTGTGTTCTCGTGCAACCAGCAGAATAGAGGCGTGTTGCTGCCCTGGGAAGATGGTGGGACTGAGAAACTGCTCTACATGGGAACCATTGCTACTCAAGGCCTCCTGCATCAAGTCCTGTGCCAACGGCTGCTCCCTGGGCATCACTGCACACCTTACCTATGCTAATGCTGACATGGAGTCTGTAGAAGGTACATGATTCACTCTTAACTCTCAAGTAATAATCAATAACAATAAACAACTGTATTTTGAATGGAATTGCATTTGTATTTGACTCCATATGTCATCAAATCAGAAAAAGGAAGAAGTTGAGATGGGTTTGAGTTGGAAGAAAAGTAAACTGTTTACTTTAGTCAAGCTTCAAAACAGAAGTACAGGATGTTGTCGGTGTGAGGCAACAAAATGCATTATTGCAATAGAAGAGGCATGAGGATTGATCCTTGAGGAACACCACAAATAACACCAAGAACGGTTGCATTAGAGAATTCAAACATTTATTATATCAAGAGCAAAACAATTAAAGTCAATCTAAGCTGAAAAGTTGTCAAAAGTTGCATTTAAATGTAACCATCCAAAATTGGTCAGACACCAAACACGTTAAGCAAACAGTCAGCAACAGTCAATATTTATCATGCCCGTATAAGATATATTGTACTTATATGTTATGTAGTTTGATTGCTTTCTAAATTAATGCAAAAGGCTGACATTATTTTTTTTGTGTGTCATTTCTGGTCATCTAGGTGTTTTTGTGTACCCTCTCGGGGAAAAGGAGGTTGTGGTCGGCTTTGAGGCTGTGATTGCGGGCCGGTTGGTGGGGGTCCAGATACAGAGCCGAGGGAAGCTTAAGGACTGCTGTTCGGATTGCTTCCCTGGATCTGGTCTTGAAGGCCACTGTGGGAATGGCCGGGAGTGGGGCTGCTGTGGGAGCTCCAGCCTTGACATGCAATGCACCAACGGTGAGGATGGGAGGACACTCCCGGTATTTTCTTTGTAGATAAAAATGGTCATTTGTACGACAATGTAATGTGGACCATGGTCTACTGCTGTAATGATCTGGTGTCTGCATGAATACAAATATAGCCACAGTCCCTTTTCTGTCCTGTTTTATCCGCTCTTAGGACAGACAGTTGAGGGAGGCAAATAGATTTGGCTGCCTGCCTAATGGTGATAGGGCGTTCACTTAGTACAAACGTATATCAACTTGAAGTGGGGAGTATTTTATTGGAAACGGTGATATCATGTGCATGGAATATATTCTCTAATACAGCCAACACAACACAGATTCAAGTAACCCTTTTGCAATCTTAGATTATTTATTTCATTTCAAGGCATGAGTGATTTTATATTTGTCACTGTACAAAATTCTTAGGGGTTCAGTTTGTTTGTTCTTTTTTTGAAGGGAAGGTAGTCAGAAAAATGTGTCTTTTTAATGTTCTTGTCCCAGCGGTACATTTCATTTGATTCATCTCTTGTGGGATTGATTTAATAAAATATCTTGACATGCATGTCAGTGAGTACTGGACTTTAATTTACAAGTAATTAACAAGATAATTAATACATATTTTGTCATTTAACGGTGTGCTCTTTGGAGGTACTGCCGAAATGTCTTTTGATATTTTTATTGTGATATATGTTGTTGATGTGTTTGCCATAAATACATTATTTTGAGATATTGAGAGAGGGCACTGTAGTGTCAAAATAAGGATCTAAAAAATAAAGATGATGGGAGGGCCTTTTATTTTTTTTATAAAATAAAGAAAAGATGAGATTCAGCCCCGCCTCTGTCCACTATGTCTTTTTGAGTTGTTGTATGATCTGAGTAACTGCTGTATTTGACCTTTAGGACATCTCATCCTGGACGAAGACCTTGAAAGAACCACCTTCATCGTGAGCACAGGCGTCATTGGCCCCATGGATATAGTGTCCGTTATCATAAGCACCACACTCGAACTCCCCACATTAGAAAATGGAGCAATCAGCATTGTCTACCCCACATTGCTGACACCAATCGTCACTGGCCAGATGACTCCAAGCAAGAGTGAAAACGGGGGGAAATCTGAAGAAACTGGGTATTTATGTCAAAAAAACACAATTGTACTGAACATTATCCTTTTAAATGAATTAAATGTAACTGACCACTGTATTTTGTTTTCCAAAATACTTTACATTTCTCTCCTTCTCAGACCAACCAGCTGCTTTGGTGCCACCTCAGGAAAACAGGACCGGGCCCTAGACTCTGAGCAGCAGTGTGCCTATTCCATCTTCACCAGTCCAGCTGCCAACCTGGCACCTTATGAACTGAACTTCCAGCTACTGGTCAGAGGGGCCTGCCTACTGGCCGGTACGGTTGACTGAGTCATTGTGATGTGTTAGAATGGTGGGCAATCTCATTACAAAATAAAATGAACGGTTTACAGACAGGGCCTGAATCCAAGCACAGCCAGAACACAAAATCCAAAGGATAGACTGAGGACTCAATCTCCTCCTACAGTAAAAAAAAGAGTAATCATTACTGATCATAAATGCATATAACAATGATTAGCTTTTCTTTATTTCTTCCTAAACTGGTTTATAGGACTGGAGAGCCCCACTCACGCTCTGAGGGCAGATGCAGACCCCAGTGCCCAAAGTGCCTCAGCGACCTACATCACCTTGGCACAGGAGCATCCGTTTGACAGACACATAGAGATCATTCTGCACCTCAGTGGTGAGTAGAAAAGTGTACCCACTTCCCCCCCCCCAATACCTGAATATGACTTCAATTAACAAACGTCCTCCACAGAACCTCACAGCCCATTGGTCATATTAGAGCGAGGCAGGCTTTCGTTCAGCCAGTATGAACAGCAGATCTACTCCCGTCGGGATTTCATTCGCTGCATTCGCAAAGATTCCCAACCTGAGAGGAAGGTTAGTGATTACTCATGATGTGTCCCTATTCATGTACTCTGACGGTGTTACTGCATAAACACATGCTGCTGTTCCACTTGGCCTGCAGCTGGAGTTTGTGAGGAAGCGATACCACAAGGACATTCTGAGCAGCCCCGTCTTGATGCTCAACTTCTGTCCCGACTTGCTGCGTGAACCTCTGGAGCTGCACAAAGCCACCAGAGAGCTGTTGTTCCTTATTGATCGCAGCGGCAGCATGAGTGGCACCAACATCCACCATGTAAAGGTGAGCTGCTGCAGGCAGGATGAAAACATACCACTGGACCAGATTTTAGTCTTGACATTAAGAGACGTATGTTGATCTGGCTCCATCCTGTCTGTCCCTTCATGTTTCCGCAGGATGCCATGGTGGTGGCATTGAAGAGTCTCCCGTCTGGCACCATGCTCAACGTTCTGGGCTTTGGAACCACCATCAAGCCTCTGTTCACCTCCAGCAAGCTCTGCACTGATGTCAGTTTTATGCAGTAACCTTATAGATTGGATAATTATCTGTATCTGTCTTGTTTACAGGATTTTCAGTGAAACAAATCATGTTATTGTTAATTACGTATGAATTATTTTCAGTGAAAGACAATACATGCAGCATTTGGATCATGTTCATGGAAAGCGGATGTTTTTCGCCCATTTTGGACAATCTGTTCTATTTTGTCGAGCTTCTAATCAGGCAATATGCGTTGCCTTAGTAGCAGAGTATCAGGTTTTTTCCAGACCAGGGGCTGCAAGGACAAACAGTCGTTCCACATATTACTGAGCATATGGTGACCTTTCGTGCATTTTCACTAAGGCACGAGATGTCCTTCCATCTCCTCGCCTGTCGGGCATGTTTGTCCAAAGTGTGATTCGAGGTGGTGTGAAGGCAGGTGCTAATGCATGTGTGTTTGCTCTCTCTTTATTAGAGATTTGCCGATTCAATTCTTTGCCACCCTCACAGGCTAATTGGGGAATCTTGACAACATGGGTGATGTTTGCACAGGCAGCGTCTCGCAGTTGGACAGATGCTGTTGGTTGATGCTTGCTTTTCCCACCTTTACTGTAGGTCTGATGGCATCTTTGCTTTTCTTCTTCTCTGCCTCAGGTCACTCTAATGCAGGCATTAGAGTACACCCAGAGGATGAGAGCTGACATGCGAGGCACCAACCTGCTGGGGGCGCTGTCCTGGGTGTACCAGCAGCCAATGCAGCGCTCATATCCTCGCCAGGTCTTCATCATCACAGATGGATCCATCAGCAATGTGGCTAAAGTGCTGGAGCTGGTCCGAAGAAACACGTGCGCTGGCAGGTAATGAGCTAAAACCTATCTGCAGTTAGATATTTGACCCATCATGTGTGAGGAAAGGTACAGCGAGGCACAAGGTGGATATCCAATCTGAGGCAAAAAAACACACAAAATGGACATTAAGTCGAACAACTAGTTACCAAAGATTTATTCTATGGCTGGCATGTGACAAGGAAGCAGAGAGGGATGGAGTGCAGTGAGTGCAGGCAGAATGAGGTGATACATATGAAAGAGACACCATCTGGAGGAGGAAGGAGAGGAAGAGACAAGCAAACAGTGATCTTGATCTTGAAGAACTGAGCCCAAAGCACTGTGAAAGAAAGAAAAGAAAGGGCTGAGGTATTTTTCTGCCCCGCCCAGTAATCCCGTTAAGTGCTCTCCTCTGCAGTAAGAGACACGCCCCTCAGGGTTGTCCTGAGGCCCTTCAGCAATGCACAATAACTCCATTTATCTCTCATTAGTATTCTCCTGGTCGGCTGTCTTTCTCCACTGTGTTTTGGCTGTCCCTTCGCATACTATGTAAATCTTTCGTTATTCTCAATACATTTCATTTCAATGAAGAACTGTTACATGTCACAAAAATAGGCCTTGTATTTAAATCATTGTGTTTTTCTGTCTTGTTGTTCAGTTAGTGCTAACAGTATCTGGCCAACAGACTGACTTGCTGTTTTTAGAGACAGCACACAAGCAGGATCTCAGCCCTTTCAATTATTCTGTCACCTGCTCTTTTCAAACTCCCAATTAGCCAAATGGTTTGTGATCCCTCTGAGTACCAAAATAACAGTTCTTTGTGTTTAATGGCTCCAAATGTTCTCTTTTCTTAGACACATGGAAGCCTTTGTATGCTATTAGGGTTTCACAAATAGATACTGAGTTGCTGCAAAAGGCTCGTAGTGGATTTGTTGACATGGAAACACAAGTCCAGAGCACATTGTACATGTTAGTGCAGGCAGTGCATCAAAGACCACGCTGTAACACAATAACTGAAATTAAATTTAAAAAATGTAAAAATGGAGAACTGTATCATCGATGCAGATGCTTTGGCCTGGGCCTTGGTCCTCGAGCCTGCAGGAGACTCTTGCAGGGCGTTGCCAAACTGACAGGAGGGACGACAGAGTTCTTGGATGATGAGGAGAGACTTCAGCCCAAGGTCAGCAGCAATGCAACACTGCCACTTATTGGAAGAAATATGAATTGCAGAACAATTATAAGCATGAGCTTACATACGAGATAAATACATACAGATTTAGTTCTTCACATTTGCCTTTTTGCGTATCACAAGCCATCAGCAGTGAAGAGTAAAGTACATTTTCTCAAGTACCCTTCTTAAGTATACTTTTCTACTTCACTTACTTACTACTACACAAAGTAGTTAAAGTGGCTACACCTTCAACATCTACAGCAATAAATTACTACTTTTAGTCCACAATGAGGAATCAGTTTTACTACTAATAATGAAATACCACATGGGCAAAAAAAGTACTGAGATTTTGATACTTTCAGTACATTTTGCTGATGATACTTATGTATTTTTACTTGAGTACAATTTTGAATGCAACACTGGAGTATTTCACATGAATGTTTTGGTACTCTTGCACCACTGGACACTATTCAGTTGTAAAAATGAATTGTAAAGCCTTCAATTTAGAAATAATGTGCTCAATCTATCTCCTCAGTTAATAAAGTCTCTGAAAAAGGCCTTTGAACCTGTGCTGACTGACGTACGGATTGACTGGTATCTGCCAGAAAACATGGAAGCTTTTCTTTCACCCAATGAAATCCCTCCGCTCTACCCTGGGAATCGTCTAATTGGATATTGCACTCTATATGATATGACGTATTTCAAAGCAAAAAGGACAGAGGTATACGTAACTACATTCTTTAAAAGTACGTCTGTGTGTGTCTGCATAGGAAAGCAGATATCTAATCTAACTTTTGTATAGTCTCAAGGACGGGGCTATAAAGGTGTACACCGAGGCTCCACGGGTTCAGTCTTTGGACAGTCAAATGATGAGCTTTCACCTTCCCCTGCCGCCGAGTTAATGCCTGTGGTGACATGTGCCAATGGCGCCAACCTGGAGGAGGCGCTGAGGGAGATTTCCAGGGAAATCTCCTCCGAGTTCTCCTGCGCCAAAAACACAGATCCTGGAACCAGCCCAGGTCAGTCACTCATCAGTCGATCTTGTAGTGAGTATAAATCAAGACCTCATACCATTGTGGTTCGTGTTGGGCTTTTATCCACTCTAGGTGTGGGGCTAGACTGGTCCAGTGACGTGAGGAGGAGGATCCAGGAGAGCTCATATATCCAGGAGCAGTACGTCCTTACTCGCTGCTCCCTCAGTAGTGAGCGGAGTCTTCAAACACAGTCCCACTCACACATGCACGCCTCGTCCAACTCTGACTCTGCAGGCGGGGTCTTTCTCCCGGACCCTCACTCCTCTGGTTCAGTGCTGGATACTGGGTCTCTACCCCAAGGCCTTGAAAAGATGCCCCCTCCAGAACAGAGGTCGTCCCTGTCTCGCTGGGCAGACTCTGCATGGCAGCAAAACCTCTCAGCAGAAACCCCCGATAACGGGGTAGAAAAGGTGCAATTGATATTGTATACACATCATAGAAGTACTGTAATGTACAAAATATCACAACTAGATACAGTACAAACAGATAACCCGAACATATTTTAAATTTAGACGTATGTGGTTGCAAGGAAAAATATAATAGCAGTGTAGTGGCCATTTGTCGGCTAAATCAAACTTAAACAAATAATAATCAAACGCCACTGATGCACCGTGGTCGGTATCTTTACGCAGCCAGAAGAGAGTAAAATGTCCAAGCAGGATTCAATTTTGGTGTATTTATTAAATAAAGCAAATAAAACAAGCAAACAAACTAATTAACAAACTCCTGTCGTGCTGTCTCTCCTGTCCTGTGTAGCTGGTAAAAACTATACGCCCACCCCGGTGCATGCTGGTCCTACCTTGCCACTCGTTTAAATAGCAACAGGTGCCCACAGTAATTACCCAAAAAATAATAGAAACAAACAAATTACTATTAAAGAGAAAAATAATCTTAACATATGAAACATCTACAATAATTAAACAATACTACTTATAAATGAAATAACAAAATACAATATCAAATAAATAGCTCCAACATTCCGGCCCCTAATTGTGCATAATATCACAATTATTATTCTCAAACGAGCTATTCCTATAATAAACATGACCTAAAGTTAATCTTCTTCTTGACTCCTACAACAAAAAGAAAGATTAGAGAGAGAGAAAATAGAGGTCGAGAAAACATCAGTCCATGATGTTTAGTCTGCTGCTTCCAAAAGCAGACAGAGCTTCGTCACCGGCCTCTCCAGAATGCTGGTCCTGGTTTGAAGTCGCACAGACCGCACCAGCCCCTTTGTATCTGGTCTTGCCTCCAAAACTTTTCCCATCATCCAAGATCCTCTTGGAGCTGTAGAGTCCGCAACAAGGACAATGTCTCCAGCAGTGAGGCTTCTTCTTGGCCTTGTCCACTTTTGTCTCTCTTGCATTATAGGCAGGTACTCAGAGATCCATCTCTTCCAGAAGAGTTCAGCCATGTACTGTACTTGCTTCCACCTTTTCTTGATGTACAGATCACTTTGAATGAATAGTCCTGGTGGCATGATTGGTTTGCCTTTTAACATTAGAATGTGGTTTGGTGTGAGAGCTTCAAGGTCATCTGGGTCATCTGAGACTTTTGTGATGGGTCTGTCATTTAGAATTGCTTCAACCTCACAGAAAATAGTCTGGAGCCCTTCATCGTCCAGAATTTGCTGTTGCAGAACTGAGGTGAGAACACCTTTCACTGAACGAATCAGGCGCTCCCAGATGCCGCCTTGATGGGAAGCTGCTGGGGTGTTAAAGTTCCATTTTATGCCATCCTGGACCAAAGCCCTTTGAATTTTGTCATGATTCAGAACAGCCAGACTTTCCTTCAGCTCCCGGTTGGCTCCAACAAAGTTTGTGCCATTATCCGACCTGATAGTGGAGACTGCACCTCGTCTACAGATGAACCTTCGTACTGCATTTATACAGGAGTCTGTGTCTAGTGTATATGCCACTTCCAAATGCACAGCACGACTGGTAAGACAGGTGAAAAGCACTCCATATCTCTTCAGAAGACTTCTTCCTCTTTTAACATTGATGGGCCCAAAATAGTCAACTCCAACATTTGTAAAAGGAGCTTTATCAGGCAACACTCTCTCCTCCGGCAAGTCTGCCATCTTCTGTTCACCAAGCTTTCCTCTGTTGCGTCTACAAACAACACAGTCAGATATGACTTTCCTGGCAGCGGAATTTGCATTGATGATCCAGTACTTTTGCCGTGACCTTGACAGCATGTGATTTCTTCCAGCATGTCCCAGCTGATGATGGATATGGCGCAAAATCAGCGTGGATACATGCAGGTCTTTGGACAAAATAACTGGATGTTTGGATTCTGCTGGCAGTGCTGCTTTACTCAGCCGACCACCAACTCTGAGAATTTCATCATCCATTACTGGGTCTAGTTTGTACAGCGGACTTTCTTTGTGGATGTTTTTAAAGCATCCTTTCAGTGAGGCAATTTCAGCTTTGAACTTGTGTCGTTGTACATATTGAATGATTGACTGCTCTGCCTTAGCAAGATCTTCAGGTATTATTCTTTGTCCTTTGAGTGTGGCTTTAAAGCTTTGAACTTTTCTTTGCACTTCATGCTCCCGATTCTTCAGATCGTCCTTTCTGAGGCCTGCAGAAGCACAAAACTCCTTTCTCTTCTGTCCCAATAACAAGAGACGTTCCTTGACCTTCAGAAACCAAGCCACAGATGTTTTTAGTCTAGTCCAAGATGAAAAATAGTAGATCAGGTGGTTGGTGGCATTTTCCAAATCCTTGATGATAGCATTTACCATTAAGTCCCTTTTGACCTCTGGGTCATCTGCAGAAATCACCTCAAGATTCCCATCAAGTTTAGGCCACTCCTTCTTTGACTGATAGAGAAACTCAGGTCCACTTATCCATCTCCTGCCTTTCAGGAAATCCTCAGCTCTCATTCCTCTTGATGCTTCATCTGCTGGATTATCCTTGGAACCCACATATCTCCACTGATCTACATCTGCTGCTTCTCTGATGAAAGAGGTTCTGTTTGCCACAAAAGTGTGGAATCGTCTGGTTTCACTAGAGATATACTTAAGGACTGTTGTACTGTCCGTCCAGAAGACTGACTTCTCCAGCTTGAGTTGCAACTCCTTCCGAAGCATTTTATCCACACGAACTGCAAGAACTGCGGCTGTGAGTTCCAGTCGAGGAATTGTGGTCTGCTTTAGTGGGGCAACTCTGGCCTTTCCCAAGAGAAATGCAACATGTACTTTATCATCAGTTTCCAATCTCACGTAAGACACAGTTCCATAGCCAACTTGACTGGCATCAGAAAAGTGGTGAAGTTGTGCTGTAGCAGGTTCTCCAAAGTCTCTGGGCTTAATACAGCGGTCCACTTTGAACTCAGACATCCTTTGCAGGTCCTCAAGCCAATTAGACCATTGTTCAGCGAAAGAGTGGGAAATAGTGTCATCCCAACCCAAGTTTCTCCTACAAAGCTCCTGCAGTAACAGCTTGGCTGGCATGCTGAATGGGGCTAGAAATCCCAAAGGGTCATAAAGTGAGCTGACCACTGACAAAATGCCTCTTCTGGTGTTTGGCTGTTGTTGTAGTGATGTCCTGAACTTGAACTTGTCAGTTTCAATGCACCACTCTAGTCCTAATGCTCGCTCCATTGGAAGTTGGTCTGTATCCAAATCCAGTTCCACCATTTCTTTTGGTCTTTTGTCCTCAGCGATTGACAGCAGCACTGTGCGGCTGTTGCTGATCCATCTTGAAAGATTGAATCCTCCTTTATGACAGAGCGCATTCAAATCTTTGATTATTTGCAGTGCCTCCTCCTCTGACGCCATGGATTTCAGGCAGTCATCCACATAAAAATTATGTTTGACTGTATTTGTCACTTCTGGAGGGAAATGTTGGACATTATCATCTGCAGTTCTCCTCAAAGCATAATTTGCACAACTTGGTGAGGATACAGCTCCAAACAGATGTACTTTCATCCGATACTCCAGTGGAGACTGCGCAGTGTCACCATCAGACCACCAGAGGAAGCGGAGAAAGTTGATGTGCTTTTCTGAGACACGAACTTGATGAAACATGGCTTGGATGTCGGCCATTACTGCAACGGGCTCTTGCCTAAATCGGACGAGGACTCCAATAAGAGTGTTAGTGAGATCAGGTCCCTGCAAGAGCTGGCAGTTCAGTGATGTCCCTTTAAAAGTTGCTCCACAATCAAAAACAACTCTTAGTTTGCCTTTTCTGGGATGATAGACTCCATGATGAGGGATATACCACACCTTTCCATCACTTTGTTCGAGTTGATCAGCAGGTACCATCTCAGCATATCCTTGAGTTATCATGTTGTTTAGGAATGCGGTATATTCCTCCTTAAATGGAACATTCTTGACAAATTTTCTTTTCAGGCTTCGGAGGCGCTGTTCTGCAACACAGCGATTGTTAGGCAAGACAGAATTTTCCTGTCTGAAAGGTAAGTCAATACAGTAATGGTTTCCAGTTAATACTGTTGTGTTGCTCATAACATTCATGAACTTGATGTCTTCTCTGGACATTTCAATCTGCTCCTCTGATGATCTCTCATTAAAGTCATGGTTATACTGTTTAACCAGCATTCCTTGCAGATGTTCCACAGAGATTCGGTTGGCTGTTACAGCAGGGCAGCCACTCTTACTCCTACTGCCGCGAAGTGGACCATTAATGACCCAACCAACTCTGGTTCTGACCGCATAAGGCCCTTCATCCTGGCTGTTTATCAGCTCCCAAGGCTCCATCACTTTGGGAGCATCAGTTCCAATTAGTAGCTCAACACCTGCGTCAATGTCGTGGAGCTTAACATCCTTGAGGTAAGACCATTGATCAAGATCCTCCTCTCGTGGGACGTTGAGTGCAGAAACAGGCATGCTTCTTTGAGTTAAAACATCAGGTAACTCAATGAAATCGTTTGTGCTCATACCAGACACTTCAAGGCCTGACAGAATATGTGCATTTACGATCTTCTTTTGATTCATTGTTCTCAGCAGAATACTAGTCCTTTTACCCTTCAAGTTCAGTTTTCTTGCCAAGTCCTCTGTACAGAATGTGCCGGAACTCCCTGGATCCAAGAAGGCATATGTCTGCACCGTTTTGTTACCTCTCTGGCTCTTGACTTTGACTGCGACAATAGAAAAGATGGAATTATCTTCATAACCAGCCCCGATATGGCCGCAGGTTTGAGACATGGTGGTTGAGACACTTGGAGGGCTCACAGACTGTTGGGCTTGTTGAAAGGTTGTTCTTTTGTCTTGCCACTCTATGTGAAGGACTCCTGGGTGCTTTTGGTGACACACATTGCAATCCAAGCGACTCCTACAGTCTTTGCTTGTGTGGCCTACTTTCAGGCAACCAAAACAAATACCCTGTTCTTTGATAAAATTAATTTTATCACGATGTCCTTTAACTTTAAACTGTGAGCATTTATCCAATGAGTGACGACTTTGTTTACAAAACAGACAGTTGTGAAGAGAGGAAGACGTCTTGTTTCCTGTGTACTGAGTGATGACTCCTTCTTTCACTGCAGTA
This sequence comes from Melanostigma gelatinosum, assembly GCF_949748355.1. Lineage (NCBI taxonomy): Eukaryota > Metazoa > Chordata > Actinopteri > Perciformes > Zoarcidae > Melanostigma > Melanostigma gelatinosum. The sequence goes on from NC_136648.1 coordinate 14,752,578, forward strand.
ACGTTGGTGGCAAAGCTGCTTCCTTTTTTCCTTTGCTTCAAGTAACTAACGTTGGAGACCTTCAAGTTGGTAGGTTGTGAGTCCTGAATGTTGCCAAAAAGTGGATCTGAGGCAATTCTGACTTGTTTTTCAATGAAAGCAACAAGATCCTCAAACAGTGCTCTCTGGCCACGTCGCTCTTGCAGATCACAAGCAACATTTCTCCACCGTTCCCTTAACTTATAAGGAAGTTTCAAGATGATGCTCCTCATATTAGATGGTAGGTCCAGTTCCTTCATATGCATCATTTGCTCTGTTAGATTTGAGCATCCTCGAAGAAACAGGGAAAATGATTGCAATGCTTTAAGATCTTCACTTTTAACAGTCGTCCAGCTGAGAAGCTTTTCCATATACGTAGATGCAATTTTGTATTCGTTTCCAAAGTGCTCTGCGAGAAGACTTTTGGCTCTGTGGTATCCCTGATCTGAAGGTAGATGTTGACAACTGCACACCAAGTCTCTTGGCTGCCCCCTGGTGTATTGTTCGAGAAAGTGCAAACAGTCACTCCAATTAGTTGTCTTCTCCTCCACTCCATTTTCAAAAGCTCTGATAAAAGACCTGTACTGAAGAGGGTCTCCATCAAACACAGGAATGTTTCTTACAGGCAGGACAGAGCACAGATTTTGCTGGACCAGCAGAGCAGCGATGTCATTTTGTCTTTGCATCACATTTACAATGTCATTCTGATGGGGTTGAGGTTGCACAAGTCCTGCTTGACTTTCATTCACAGTTTGTGTCGTTTGACCTGGAGAATCAGTCTTTACGAGCATCTCATCAATTGGTGTGTTTGACCTTTGTTTAGGCCTAACAACCTGTGGTTGCATTATGGGATCAGACACAGAAATAACATCCTTTTCAACAGGAACAAAGGTGTAGGCATGGGGATTTAATAGTCTTGCTTCTTTGAACTTGTTCCTTTCAACATAAGAGTTCATTCCGTCTGAACATTTTGAGCCACGCTGGGATGAATTTATTTCCAAGACATGAAGCTTTGCACTTGTAGCTGCCAATTCCGTTTCAAGTTCCAATTGTTCCTTTTCTTTCTTCAACTTTTCCTTTTCCCTCTCCAACTTTTCCTTTTCCCTCTCCAACTTTTCCTCCTGAGCTTCGATTAGATGTTTCCTTTTTAGAGCAGCAACGCGCTCCATCAGAGCTGCCTTGTCAGCCTCAGCGCTAATGCGTGCAGATGATGTTGATGAAATCCGTGATAGCTGGGAATGTGTCTTTACCGAGTTCATCTTTACACTTAACACATTAGAAGCACTATCCTCAGGGTTTATTTCATCTGCAACACCTTGGTGGTCGAGATAATCTTTATATGGCTGCACATATGGGTGACCCATTTCAGACAGCCAGCCTTTTACCTTTTCAGTGAAGTCATAGAACATTGTCATTTTTTCTTTGAAGTACAGATTTTGCCTTGTAACTTCATCTTGAGGTAAAGGTAAGCTCACAAAAGATGTATGCATGTCATTTGCATCTTGGTAACACTTGATGAATGTAAAAAGCTCAGCATTCACTGAATTTACATTTTTATTGGAAGTCATTAAATCACTTATGTTTCTCAAACACTTTTTGGCTTGTTTGCATTGTGCGGTCCTCTTTTGCTGGTACATTTCCGTGTAGAACTCCAAGCCTTTAGAAGTCATTTTAATGTCTCTTCTTGCTGACGGCCTTTCAACATCCGTCGCCTGAACGTCAGACATTTTGAACACTTCTTCCAAACTGCTTGTCACACATCAATCAAATCCGTCGGACGTGAATGCAGGTAAAGTGCAGCAACAAACAGCAAAGGCGCTTACAGGCCGCTCCTCCAATTCACCACACACACACACTGAAGTCGGGCTTTTTAATGAATGAAAGCCGCCGATAGTGGTGCGCGGGTGTTGCGCAATGTCCATTTGTAGCGATTCAACGCAGTCAGGCTTAAACATCCAGAAGCACGTACATCACTGTGAATACAGACTTTTAAACTCCACTCGTTTCACCGTCTTCCTATACGGCAGTCGTATCACGTACCCGTTTCTTCTGAGATGTTTCAGCGCTGTGTTGATCCGGTCCAAAGCAGTTGTCCCGCTGATATTGAATCCAAGAGTGATGAATGAAACAATCCTCTTTGATCATCCATACGAAATCCAAAAACGATCCAACCCGTTGTGGCTGTGGTGGGATCGGTCCTTTGAGTCCAAGAGCTAAGCTTTTACTTTAGTCCTAGGGCGTAGTTTTTACTTTATGTAGTGGCCATTTGTCGGCTAAATCAAACTTAAACAAATAATAATCAAACGCCACTGATGCACCGTGGTCGGTATCTTTACGCAGCCAGAAGAGAGTAAAATGTCCAAGCAGGATTCAATTTTGGTGTATTTATTAAATAAAGCAAATAAAACAAGCAAACAAACTAATTAACAAACTCCTGTCGTGCTGTCTCTCCTGTCCTGTGTAGCTGGTAAAAACTATACGCCCACCCCGGTGCATGCTGGTCCTACCTTGCCACTCGTTTAAATAGCAACAGGTGCCCACAGTAATTACCCAAAAAATAATAGAAACAAACAAATTACTATTAAAGAGAAAAATAATCTTAACATATGAAACATCTACAATAATTAAACAATACTACTTATAAATGAAATAACAAAATACAATATCAAATAAATAGCTCCAACAAGCAGTCTAAACTACTTTTTTTGAACCCAGTTGCTTTTCCCTCTTATACAACCAGAGTGAGCGTCTGGATGGAGGAGAGGAGTCTCGTAGGAGACATAAAGTACTGGCCCGTTCAACCATGGCAGCACGGAGTTTCTCGTCCCCCCAGGGCGAGCTGGAGATGCATCGCCTGAGGAGAGCTCTGGAGAGGGTCTCCTTCGACCAAACGCTGGGAGGGAGACTGGACGAAAGCGATGGGGAGACAAAGCCCCCATCGAGAGGCACACTGTCCCGCCGAAGCCTCACTGACTCTAGTACGCTATAGTTCTAAGAAAAGCAGGATTGCTATTTTGCCTCCAACACATTTTTCATCTTATTCTTTCTCGCTCCGACCCTCAGATGGACTCCTGTTCCCTGCTTCTCCTCTGGACTGGGACAGCTTCACAGACCCAGAGTACCTCTTCACTGCTGCACCACCGGAGGATCCTCCACCAGGTCAATGCCGCTCGCTCATTCACGGCCTGCTGAGCGGCAGACCCGTGTCCTGGGAGGTCACCATGGACCTGGGGCACCTCTGGACCCCTGAGGTCCAGGAGTCACCAGGAGTTGAGGGATGTGGAGAAGGAGGAGGAGGAGGAGGAGGAGGGGAAGAAGGAAAAGGAGGGGAAACATGGGATGAGATCATTCACCAACTGACTGCTCGCTCAGTTATTCGGGACTTTGAGAAGATGGCAGAGAAGGAGAGCGACTGTGGACACGGTGAGGCTTAACTACTTCAAACGTTTATCTCACGTTACCTTAAGTTATTTGGTATACGCTCTGTCTACCCCTTACTGTTTCTTAGGTTCAGCAAAGCGATACCGCATGAAGGCTATCCAGACCAGTAAGCATTGTAACATCATCTGCATGTACACAGCCTTCACTATCACTGATAGCAACCCCAACAAAGGCTTGCAGGACAGCACGGACGTCCAAAACACAGGTGTGGCTTACTACCAATCAATTTTTAACTGAAAGCCTATGTTCAGAACTTGGTACGTGCAGTTTGAAAGATGTTGGCATTAATTAGGCAGCAAGGGTCTGTTTAAAGATGCTTCAGTGTTGCATTATGGGAATTTTAGGATGAAGTGTTTTTTTGTTTTTGAGCCTGGATTATAAATCAGGATATAATTTAGCCACCGCTTCTTAGTTTTGGACCATTCCTTTATTTATGCGTTTCTCGTGAGTTCCCATCTTAATGATACTAATGCTCACTGGAGTGCACCTTTAATATTTATTTTTGTAAGTACATAGTTTCAACCAGCACCACATAAATCATAACCTTCATAGTCTAAAATCATTTGCAACGCCTGTTGCACAATGTTAAAATGATGAGGAAAATACTGATTTGATCTCTTACACCAGGGTAAAGATATGTGAACCTATTTACCCTTTCAAGAACACAATTTTGTCTGTGTGTCTGTGTCTGTGTGTGTGTGTGTGTAGGGATGCATTTGGGGAACAGTTCCCAATCAGGTAGTCGTAAGCAGAGGGCGTATTCTGTTGGTTTAGGCAGACGGCGGACCAGCAGAGACAGTGAAGAGGTTGAGGACGCCTGGAACTCTACAGGTAGACAGACTGAATGATACCAGCACCCATTTCTGTTTTCAAGACTTTAGGTCATCAACAATCTTTGTATCTCTCAGACAGAGATGACACCCCTGCCTCACCCTGTAGCCTTACATCCTGGGACTCTAGTAAGTATTGTCGACTCGATCAGTGAAAAAACATTGTCGTGCGAGTGTAGTCTCGAGGTTAGAGGTGTCTTATCAGAAAGTTCATTCAAATCTCAAGGTGAGTCTTTACTGAAGGAGAAAAATCTGAACCGCTCTCTCCTGACTTGATTATGCGCACCCGCAACCCCTGAGGTAGTCCTTAAAGGATCAATTTACCCAAATTAGAACAAAAAAAGATATCCGTCTTCACCCCAATGCAAAGGAAGCCGATGGATCTTTAAACTTGCATTGAAAAACTTTAATAGCAACATTTTCTCCCAGAAAAAAAATAGCCCAAAATGTTGAGAGCAAGACAAAAATGTTTTTTAGGTCTATGTCATGTAAAGGGTGAATTGAGCCTTTAAATACAACCACAAACATCACGTTATCACTGCGCTGATGACACAATACTGTTTGTGTTTTATCCCACACTGCTTTCTCAGATGTAGGGGGCAGCGCGTACTCTGCCACAGCGCCAGCAATGACAGGTGCCTCATGCACTCGTTCACAGCGATCTATCGAGAGCAAGTCAATGGAAAGCTTCTTTGGCGCCAGGTAAAAGTTTCACTCCAAATTATAATTCTTGTGAATGTGGCATTACAGTGTGAAGGGGACTTCATAGCAGTGCTTGTGCTCCAGTTACGTCAGAGAGGAAACTTTCTGGTTGGGGTGTGTATTATGTCTACATCCAAATGTATGGATGTTCAAAGGCCAAAAATCCAACCTCTTCTGTATATTCCAGATTTCCATTGGGCAGACTCAGGTCCTCCATCTCATCAGGGAAGCAGGTTCCTCTCAAGTCCCACTGTCTGTCCGCAGAGACTGAGAAGCAACCTGAAACTGAAGCTCCAGACTACCTGCCCTTGGTGAGCTGTGCAGACACGGATAACACCTACACTTAATAAATACACACACAAGTGTGCAAAGACATTTATTAATCTGTGTCTGAATGGTCTTTAATCAGGTGCATCTGCAGCTGGCATCGGGAGCTTTTCTTCTGACAGAGATCTACTCTGACTGTGTCCAGATCCCCCTGGACCGCCTGAAAAGGGCTTCACCTTACAGCCTCCACCGCCGCAGTCTCAGCCCGCCATTCCGCTGCACATCTCCCAGTGCTCCATCTTTATCCGCCTCCAACAAGCCTTCTGGGGCTCCTACCAGCCACCATGTAACATTTTCTCCTTCTTCTTGCTCCCTTGCCAAACCAACTGCCCCTCCTTTCCACCACACTCCAGACGACACTCCCCTGATGCTGGAACCAAGGCTACGCCGAAGACACCCGTCTGACCGAGACCCTGTCTCCTCGCCCCTTGACCTCCCCAGCTCTGAGGAGGGCTCCTTGGAGCTATCCGTCGGACCCTCTCAGAGCCTGAGCCACGGCCAGGCAGATAGCGGTCGTGGATCAGAGACGGATGTATGTGAAGGCTCCTCAATAGAGCCAGCTGATCTCCAAGGGAGCAGCCAGTTGGCTCAAGAGGACCTGGAGGGCTCGAGCTGGGCCACAGCTGTGGCTCTAGCCTGGCTCGAGCACCGCTGTGCCGGCTACTTCATGGAGTGGGAGCTGGTGGCAGCAAAAGCAGACTTCTGGCTTCGCTGTCAGGAGCTGCCCGAGGGAGTGGACCCGGCAGGGCTGAAGGGAGCTGCCAGACAGCTGTTCCTGCTGCTGCGCCACTGGGACGAGAACATCAAGCTCAACATGTTGTGTTATAACCCCAATAACATGTGAGACAATCATATCTGAGGAAACCGAGTCCGATCTACAGATTAGCATAATCATTTGTTTCCGATAATAACGACTCCTAAAAAGGGACGTCTCTACATAGACGAGGAATCCTGTATTTTATCTGCAGGATCAACTAATACTGTAACCTAGTGCCAAATTCATTCAAATATTAAGTTGCACATTCCTTTAAAAAAAAAAAAAAAATCAATTTAAGACTTTATATTTATGTTGAAAGAATAATCTCAAATGACAGACCAAGTGGCCTTTGATCCTAAATCTGTATATTGCTTTATGCAATCACAACAATGCCTTGACCACCTGAATGGGCTTTTTCTAGTCTATATGTAGTCAGCTACTTTGCCAAACGTATAATCACAGTCAGTGTTGAATGAGTATCATTTTGATTACGATTATTTGATAAACTAATGAAATCTTACTTTAAATAATGAATGTTGGGAAAATAAAATAAAAAAAACAGTGGAATTCATACAATTGTTGTAATATGTAACAAAAACATACATAAAAGAAGAAGAAGAAACTTCAAGGTAAAGTGGCATCTCTGTTTAATATAAAATGTCATGTGTTTGCGGTCTCAGTCTATACTGCCAACTGTTCACATTAAATGTGCTGAGTGAAGTGAGCCACTTACAACAGAAGATGAATCAATTATGTAACAGATCAGACAAATAGCCATGATGGTCTACGGCTTAGTTTTACACATTTGTGTAAATTATTAACTGCTAACTACTGGATAATATTTTTGGCCTTGTACTGAAGAATACTGCAACAAGTGGAAATGCTGCAGCCTACTGACCGATTGCAATGAATTTAAAGCTTTTGGTGCTACGTTCAAATTCTGTAACATATCAATGATGTCTTTATATTTTTTTATAATATCAAGTAGAGGAAAAATGACTTGGCCTGTTGAAAGTCACAATCTCCTCTTAGCACTCTACTCCACTCTTGAATCTGAACATGAAACCTGAGAATCACTATTTTCTTTCTCGTTTCATATCTTTAAACTGCAAGGGGACTACTTCATCATGTCGGCATCTCTCTGCCGACCGCACCCACACATGATCTTCCTTCACTTTAATAGCTGAGATGTGAAGCATTAAACGGCTCCTTGTATTCCCTTACAAAACAGTCTATCCCAGTGACCTCACTCTGCACCGGTGTGAGGATCAGAGGAGGGTGGTGGAGGCTGTTCAGCAGCTGATTAGACTTAAATATTGACCAATCGGGCTGTGGCTCACTGGCGCTTGTCCTTGACGGGTGTGTGTTCTTGTGTTTCTGCTGGGGCGGAAGGCAGCGGCGGAGCCAGCCACAGACAGAGGAGGATGATGAGATGACAGACGTGGAGGGCGGCGGAGCTGCTGTTTGTAGAGGGGTAGGTGTTCCACGAAAGCTCGATCAGACCCAGGATAAGAACCCTGAACGCAAGGAGAAAACAATATAGCATTAAACATTTGATCGAGCGTTTGGTGATGTGCTATGCTGTAGGTCTAAAACTAATCAAAAATATAACTTGTAGCTTAGTATATAGACGCCCTCTTACCTGAGCAGGTGGGCCAGCTTCTTGACTCCTCCGCTCCAGAGCAGGTAAGGCAGCGTGTGGAAGTACCAGACGTAGAACTGGTAGTGCAACGAACGACTGAAGCACATGCCAATGAAGTTAGAGCTGAACAGAATCAGCACCATCTGTGATTTTCTGTTAAGGTCTGATACATAAGCCAGGGAATACTAAAAAATATCATTTACTCTCTGACCAATATCATGCAGACACCCAGCAGTAAAAGCTATAATGACAATGCTGATTTGTCCTTTGAGGAACAACACAGGAGTAGATTCAAATGGAACAAAAGGATATGATCAACAGGGATCTTCTGAGCAGGTGTTTTCCTCTTGCTTGGCTCCTTGAGCAGTTCGAAGATGCTTTCTCCTGGCCTTGTAAGAGAAAATAGTTACTTTCAACAGAAAAGAAAATTGTAATTACACCTCAGATAAACTACTGACTGCTGTGTCGTGGAACAAAAACTGGCATGACTTTCATGACATTAACTCCTGATTTATTACAGCTCAAGTCAAACTAGAAGGCCAACGGTAACCTCGGCACAGCCAAAGTCTCTCTCACCTCTTCCAACGGCGGAAAGCAAAGAGCAGCAGGGCTAGCAGGTGGACAGTCAGCAGGAGCAAGTGGAAGTACCGATTCAAGAAGAACCACTCTGGCAGGAAGCGCCAGTTGACCGTCCACTTGAACATGAACTGACGGCCCAGGTCAAAGGCCTGGCTCATGTAACCCATGGGATTCTCCAGGAGGAAAGGCAGACCTAGCAGAAGCTGTGATTTTCAGAGATTTAGAGATGATGCTTGACCATACTGGACATTGTTCATGAAATATGCCAGTTAAACCATCGCTAGTTTTATGTCATAGGTCATCTTTTACCTGTATACCTGCACACAGACAAAGTTTGGGAATTGTCCGGATTAGACCAAACTCAGACAGGAGGAGCAAAAGTAGTCCCGGAGCAAAAAGGAGCACATTCATTTTCACAGACACTGCTAAACTGTCAGAAAGAGAGGAAGATTAGGTTGTTATTACATTATGCAACGCATGGCAAAACAAATAACTGTATGTTTGAATATTTACATCGATACATTACACAGCAGATAACTATTTCCTCCACAGAAAGCCATCACATGAAAAGCTGCATTGTGCTGTTAAGGAGTTCACACTTGCCTGTAAAGGCCGCAGCCCAGAGTCCAGTATCCATCCATGAAGAGGTTGACGGCTGCAAACAGCAGCATCATGGCCACAGGGTCATTAAAGAGACGCAGCACAAAGATGGAGTGTATCCGATAAGAAGCACAGCACACAAAGAAGAACACATAGGGAGGAACCTGGGAAAATTCAAAGAAATAAAGAAATATACAATTATGGCAATAAAAAGGGGAACTACACTTATTGTTGTTTCAACAAGAAATTGGGTATTGGCATATATTATAGACATATATACAGAATATTGAAGTTAAAAAGTACAGAGAAATAGTTTAATGCTAACTCAATGGCCTCACAAGCACAACACTACAGTTTAGTGATGTATCGCAGCAAATTGTATAAGGCCACATGGTAACTGAGGCTTTAGTTACACAGACTGACCTTCTTAGTGCGGTGGTACACCCTGAAGACGAGCAGCAGTGTGATGAGGTAGAAAGCAGCAAATATGTACTGGGCCAGACGGATGTTCACCCCACGGCTGGTAATGTAGTAGAGCGCTGTGAAGATGTAGACAAAGCCAGCCGGGTACCTGCAACAACGAGGTGCTGATTTATCCTGCACTGAAAACCACATGTAACTACAGGGTAGCGAGACCTACATCACATGAAACCTTTGAAACTCACACTAACGGGCCGGTGTCTCCTTTGAGCTCGGTGTAGTCGTAGGTACCATTGATGACTCCCTCTACTTCATCCATGTAGGCTTTCCAGTCTATTTCGGTGTCTGCAGTAAAGAGCAGGAATTGGGGATTGTGAGCGATGGGGAAGGTTACCGTCAGTGCTGTGTTGTTTTATATATATATATATATATATATACATATATATACATATACACACACTGTACCAACATCATCGTTTTTTTCTCTACTGAATATAATACATTTTCTTTGGCTATACTTTTTTTTAAATATGACAAATGCCAATCAAATATCTTGGTCCAAAGTCCTATAACAAATTATTTGACATCCAAAAACCCAAAGTCTTCATCTTTTGATATGGAACCTCCATATCAATAAAACCAGCTCGTTGCATTTGTGAAGCTGCAAATTGGTGGTTCATAATTGACAAAAACACTTCATCAATATCATATCATAAACTCTGTCAGCATGACTAGTGCTGTCAACTAGTGCTGAAATGGTTAGTTCATTGATCAGTGAGCCATATTGTGTGTGAAATATCATTTTAGTTAGTTAACAAGTAGAAAATGTCAAACATTCACTGGCTCCAGCTTCCCAACTGTGAACATTTGCAGTTTTTTTATTTATTTAATAGCTTTAGATTCTGGACTGTTGATGGGACGAACCAAGAAAACAGAAGTTTTGATCACAATTGACATTTTAAAGAATTTATTGATTGATCCAAATGAATTGATGAGATTAATTAACAAATCAATTATTATTAATTGTGAGAGCCTTATATCAGACAAATAAGTACATTTGTCAAAATAAACTATGACATAATCATGCTTGGAATACACGAGTTAACGTATGTTGTCAGTGGGCGGTACCATGCTTCTGCAAATTCACGATTAACGTTGTTGTCATTAAAAGTAGCTTGTTTAGCTGCATGTTTTTGAAAAATAATAAATGGCGTTCAGCACTGTAACAGAACAGACGATCGTATGTGTTCATGGAAGGGCAGAAAATTCCCTTTGACAGGTGGCTGACTAAGTTAGTTTGCTAATGCTAGCTACTTAGCGTTCAGATACGTTCAGAACAATGACAAAGCACCATAGCATGTTAACTAGCCGCGCAGCTACTTACATGCTACTTTCTGTATGACCCACACATTGATCCCGATCTCTAGGAACCACAACACTGAGACGACCAGTAACGTGTATTCCGTCTTGAACAGGACCATATGTTTGTCCTGCCACAGCGTGTGAAGTTTCCCCCACAGTGCGGACGGGGAACCCGGAGATTTTCTCCGCACACCTCCTACCATCTCGGCGGCGTATGAAGCGACCACAGTGGCTGCGACGGAGAGAGAGAGAGACTGCAACGGACATGCGCAGTAATACGGAGTCCTGCAACGTCATCATCTACGTCACGTGACATGGCAACAACACCGGTCAACCGAATATGTCAACTTGAGAGCAGCTTGGTTTCTCTGACAGGTACAAAAACTAATTTATAATTAATCGTACTAGACAGTGAAGACATTTATACACCATGTACTGTTGCTCACATGGTTGAATAACGCTAATGTCATAAAAAGTGGTTCGAGGTCACTACTTCTTCCCCTGTCTCATTGTAGCGTTGGTTGCTAGCAGCTAACTTTAGCGAACCAATATTTTAATTAGTATTCTCACTGAAATACTCGATGTGACAAGCGGTACGCTCACATGATATACAATGTGCCATGTTTTCAAAAGTTCAAAGTTTGCTTTATTGTCAATTCCACAATGTACAGGGGACATACAGGGGAGTTGAAAAGACGTTTCTCTCTAGTCCAACATGAACATATAAAGTGAATACAGTGCAATAGATTAAAAAACATTTAGACAATAAATATAACGTTATATAATAAGAGAAAAAAAAAAAGCTATCAATCTGTATTCAGCAGCAGTTGGACATGGGGAGTCTTAAAAGAGAGGAGGGAGAGATTTTAGAGAGTTCAGCTTCCTAACAGCCTGGTGGACGAAGCTGTTTGAGAGTCTGGTGGTGCGAGCACGGAGGCTCCGGTATCTTCTCCCAGAGGGCAGGAGGCTGAAGAGACTGTGTGAGGGGTGGCTGGAGTCGCGCACAATCATGGTCACTTTGCGGATGAGGCGAGTGTCATATATGTCCTGCAGGGAGGTTTTAATGGCACTTTTAACAAAGGCAGTATCGTTGACTTTACGTTGGGACTGCTGCAAATACCAAGCTAGTTAGCGTAACATAGGTACATTTAATTGCAAAACATGTGGTTGCTATTCCTTGTCAACTGACATATTTTGAATGTCAACACCAAGAAGCTACACCACACTAAACAGCTGACAAATTCATTAATGCAAGGGGTAAATTCAAATTCCATGATACCCAAGTGTAAAGTTTGACATGTATAATTTTCCTTTATTTATTTCTAGCTCTGTTTGCAACTTTGCAATAATTATTGAAGTGTCTGATTCCATTGCTCATCACTTTCCATCAGTAGGACTTGATGCTGTCTGCATGTTCCTCACATGACAGCTTACATGTGCTACATTTGGGGTTGATGATGACCAACTTAGAGCACTATGAGGTGCTTTATAGACTTATACACTGCATTGAGTCCCTTTTAAAAATGCGCAGCAACATGCACTTTTTTGTCATCATTGATAGGACATAAAGCCATCTTTTTTTTCTTTTTTTTTTTACCTTTGTACAGGTTGGCAGCGACAGGAGGTTCAGAGGGAATGGATGGATTTCCTATGGAGGTTACAGAGGCAGTGTGTCTTGGGGCCAGCCTTGCCCTCTCAGGCATCTGTTACTATCTCTATAGGAAGAGCCGGACGACACTAGATAAACTTGACGTAAGTTGTTTTTCATGTGTAATCAATATGATCTTACATGCGTTTTTATTGTTTTATTTTGAAAGTTTAAGTTTGTGTTTTCATGTTGTTCAAGCCATCGGGAGGAATGGGATTAGTTGTGAAACCATGTAAACAATCTTTAGCTTTCACACACTGCTTGAAATCCTTTCTGTCACTACAGTATGTGCACTACATATACAGTTTGTGTACTACATATACAGTGTGTACATGTGCGTTATGTTCTCAGGATGCTCCACACTTCACCATAGATGGAAAACTCAAAGACATCTTGAAAGTTACTCCAGGAGCGTGTCTGCAGTATGCTGTCATTGAAGGTAAACAGGGTGTCACAGATTTATTTACATTGAAAAATGTGTATGGTGTCCTTGTCTCTTATTATCTATCATGTGTATATGCATACTGTAGGTGCTGTGCAACCAGCAGGTGAGCCTCTGACAAGCCACTTCCAAAAAGAATTTGTCGGAGTGTTGCAGAAATTCCTGTTGAGAGAACACAGGCTGGTGTGGAACAGCCTATCACGCACTTGGTGAGAAATCTATCAAGACAAAAATACCAAGCATTGTTATGATAGCATACGTGATACTTCCTCTTTACCTTTACGTGACAGTGGACAGTTTAACGTTAACTATCACAGTGTGAAATAAAGTTGAATTGACGATCGTCCGCTGACAATAATCTGTAAAATATGCGATCAGGACATCGTCATTCATGCTTTTCTAGTCCCAGATCTTTGATAATGTTACATAGTAAACAACTAATCTGTGTTTAAATTCACAAGATGAGAACAAAGGTTCCGGTCAGTTAGATTATGATGCGTTCAGGCGCTGTTCAGTGAAAATTTGTGTTGGACGAAGGTAAATTATAACGTCATCATGATGTATTCACATGTCATCTCGTAAAATGTAGTGTTGCTGAGAAACTTGAAGAAATCCAGTTGTTTGAAGGAGACGTTTTCACAACAATATCAATAGATATTAAAGATGAATTATGAGCTGTTTAACTTCCTAACACTAGCTCTAAGCAGCTTATACATCATTAAAACTACGAATGACAGAATTAGTTTTAATCAATAAAAATACAATCTTTTATTTCTCTTGTCTTTTAATAAAAAAAAAAAAAATTAGAATAATAATACATTTTTAAAATGCGTTAACGCACGATAAAATAATTGTCGGCGTTAATTAATGAATGCGTTAACGCGAAAATAACGCATTAACTTGCCAGCATTAATTATTTTGCCTTTTTTGGCACTTTCGTAAACTGGATATTTTGGAGCTCTCAGAAATATCTGAGCTTCTATGGTTATCCCATATAAGATGACTTGGCTTTGGACTCTTCTGTTTGGATCTGATAATAGTCAAATGATGCTACTTAGTTTCCTCCAATTGTTTGTATATTTATGTTGCAATGAGGCAACCCCAAATTTCCAATGTATATTTTGTCTTTGTCATCGTATGTGTAGACTAAAAAGACCTCATGTTCCTCCCTCTACATGTCGCAGGACGGACAGTGAACGAGTCTTGCACCACAGAGTGAATGCAGTGCCCTTTGTGTTAGTGGGATCAAATGAGACCACCGTCAGAGTCCTGTGCCCTCTGCAGGCCTCCGGACTCTACATGGAGACTACACACGAGAAGTTCCACCAAGTCAACTACGGCTTGGGTGACATCATAGGACAATACCTCAGCGGGGAGAAGCTTAAAGGGCAACTGGAGACCGAGGAAATGCTCAAAGTAAGTTGTTAGATGAGATACTAACGTTGTTAATATCTATAACTCGTATCTATAACTTTTTTTGCTAATCACAAGGGCAGATATGAATAAAAACGGATCTTAATGATACATTCCACGAATATTCCCCTCTTTTTCCAGGTGGGCACAACTCTTACCGCCGTGGGTGAGTTGATACTGGAAATGGACGGGACTCTGAATCTCCGACCCCCTTCAAATGGCTCACAGTACTTTTTGAGCAATACGGACTTTGACACCCTGGTGGGAGAGCAAGTGAGCACGGCTCTGCGGTGGAAGGCGCTGGCCATCGCCTCTGCTTTGGCAGGGGCAGCATTACTCCTCTGGGTCGGCCGACGCTACTACTATCACCTAAAAGTTGGCTGGGAGAGGGAGCAGGAGAGGAGGGAATTTGAGAGACTGCAAAATGAAGGCCCGAGAGCACGTGCTTCAGGACCGGGCCCTGAGACTCCTCAAGATGGGGAAGAGGAACACATAGAAAATGCCTGTGTGATTTGCCTCAGTCAGCCACGTAACTGTATTCTGTTGGACTGTGGGCATGTGTGCTGCTGCCACAGCTGCTACCAGGCTTTTCCACACCGCCGATGCCCCATATGTAGAGAAAGCGTCACGCGAGTGGTGCCTCTTTACCATGTCTGAGGCACCTGTGTGATCACATGGCCTCAGTGGAGCGTCACCACGACACAAACTGTACTACGGCTTTACACCTCAAAGGTCTAAAGTGCTGCACTTAAACCTTAAAAAGGCCAACGGTAACTTTTTGAAAAAATGATTACTGTAAAACAAAAAAAACCCACAATGAAGTTTTTTTTTAAAATATTGTGCAAACACTTTGTCCACTGCAGAGTTTCAGTGAGGTATTTTATCTGTAATTGTATATGAGGAATAAAGGTGTAATTGAAAATGTTGCAGAAATGTTCACTCTCCTCTACATGTCTGTTCTGTGCCTTATTCTGGTCATGTATGTGGCTGCTGCCATGAAGACTGAAGTGTATGAATCTAAATAACTTAAGCCTGGTCAGAGTAAGCTACGCTTTTGTTTCATCCACTTTCAGTCAAATAGTGGACGACCGAGGAGGTCAACGATCAGACTCACCTGCGTCAGGCGGCTCCGACAGATGGTCAGTCTGGCGCAGGCTCGGTCAAGTCTTGCGGGAAATAGCCGTGGCGTTGCCCTTGGCCAACATCGTGGCCCGTAGGAGTGGAGGCGGGCCCTGCGGGCCGCAGCGCTCCCGGAGGCATGGTGCCTGGGAGTGTGTCACTATACACCATGCATAATTTTGGCCTATTTCTTGGCGGCCGGTGGCTAGTTGGTTCTGGAGGCCGCAGTAGCCTTATGGATGGAAGAGGGAAGACCCGAGCGCTCCTCTGCGCTTTACGGTCACCTGTCGAGAGGCTTCTTTAGCTGTTGTAGGAAGTTTTCCACGAGTTTGAACGAGTCTTGCACCACAGAGTGAATGCAGCGCTGGCCATCGCCTCTGCTTTGGCAGGGGCAGCAGTACTCCTCTGGGTCGGCCGACGCTACTACCATCGTCTAAAAGTTGGCTGGGAGCAGGAGAGGAGGGAGTTAGAAAGACTGCAAAATGAAAATGCCTGTGTGATTTGCCTCAGTCAGCCACGTAACTGTGTTCTGTTGGACTGTGGGCATGTGTGCTGCTGCCGCAGCTGCTTCCAGGCTTTGCCACACCGCCGATGTCCCATATGTCGACAAAGAATCACACAAGTGGTGCCTATTTTCCATGCCTGAGGCACCCATGTGATCACATGGCCACCAGTAGCATTTGATTTGTTTAATTTAATTATTGGGAGAATGCAAAGACAGAACAGCAAAAGAGTGAATAATCTCACACGGGCCTTTGGAGAGAGTGAATGCTACTAAAATGCTGTAAATCTGGACCCAGCTCACATCTCGTGATGGGTACCGAAACCACATAAATGTGCACCGGTGCCAAATTATAAAAAAATGTAATATTGATCATCTCAGACGTTTTATCTGTACTTTTTAATGTCAGTGATCATCTGCTCTCTGTGTCGCTCCTCCACACACACTGAGCAAAGTCATCTTACAGCAGATGGTTGAAGATTACTGGAGTTAACGACAGTTACTGTAATGCAATAAAACCTTTGTGAGTAAAAAGCAAATACTTTATCAATACACCTGTTATTTTAATCTGCTCTGTCTCACAGCCTCGATGTTGAAGCACAGCATGCTAGGTCGGCTAATAACAAATTTGTTGAGGATTTAATGTTCTAACTGGAGCCACAATCCACCAGGAAACAAGGCTACAATCACTTGTGCTGATTATTTAACCAGGAAGTTATTTAAAGTTGATTGCTGATGATTGCCACGGTTCTAAACAAAGAAAGAAAGAGATTACAACATCTTGCTCAAATCATAAAGTAGGCCTTTAAATCATGCCACATTAAAGTAACATAAATATGGTCTATGAATATAATTATTACCTTAACTTAACTACTACTTCATCATATATTACAAAACAAATTAGATGAAAGATGATACGTTAATCATCTGAAATACGTATAAACCTAATAATAGAAACAACTGAAGTTAGCCCGCAATTAGCTTGTTGACAAAAACGAGTGGCCATACCATTATAATTCGGCCTTTTTTAATAAACTAATTACAACTACCAACAGTCATGCCTTCAATGACCTTAATGTATTGTCATATAATGTCAAATAACGACAAATAAAGGCTAAACTACGGCGGAATCCGCTCCGAAAGAGTGGCAGCTGCCACAAGATGCTAGTGGCAGCAGTCGCAAACAGTGAAAACGGTCGCGAAAAGTAGTGGCAGGTACCATAAAACAGTGGTAACTGTTGCAACAACTTGTGGCACACTGTATATATATCTATATACTGCGTGTATATATCCAAGTCAATAGGTTATATGGATTGCTATCACTCTAAACAGTACAATGCATATCCATCCAAATTTATAATTTGCATTCCTTTAGTCTGCAGCGTGAAAGTGTTTATCGTTGCCATGGGCAACAGGTATCAACTGAAGTTAGCCCGCAATTAGCTTGTTGACAAAAACGAGTGGCCATACCATTATAATTCAGCCTTTTTTTAATAAACTAATTACAACTACCAACAGTCATGCCTTCAATGACCTTAATGTATTGTCATATAATGTCAAATAACGACAAATAAAGGCTAAACTACGGCGGAATCCGCTCCGAAAGAGTGGCAGCTGCCACAAGATGCTAGTGGCAGCAGTCGCAAACAGTGAAAACGGTCGCGAAAAGTAGTGGCAGGTACCACAAAACGGTGGTAACTGTTGCAACAACTTGTGGCACACTGTATATATATCTATATAATGCGTGTATATATCCAAGTCAATAGGTTATATGGATTGCTATCACTCTAAACAGTACAATGCATATCCATCCATATTTATAATTTGCATTCCTTTAGTCTGCAGCGTGAAAGTGTTTATCGTTGCCATGGGCAACAGGTATCAACTGAAGTTAGCCCGCAATTAGCTTGTTGACAAAAACGAGTGGCCATACCATTATAATTCGGCCTTTTTTAATAAACTAATTACAACTACCAACAGTCATGTCTTCAATGACCTTAATGTATTGTCACATAATGTCAAATAACGATAAATAAAGGCTAAACTACCGCGGAATCCGCTCCGAAATGCTGGCAGCTGCAACAAGATGCTAGTGGCAGCTGCCACATACAGTGGCAATCACTTCCTGTTGCAAGCTCAGCTGCCACGGAAAGTCGTGGCAGCTGAGCTTGCAACAGGAAGTGCCTGTACTAGCTGCCGCTGCCACGATTTGAGCTTGCCCTTTCTCCCGTTTCGGACAAACTCCGCACAGTGTGTTGTTGTAGAGTGTGTTGTTCTTGTTGTTGTTAATGTTGTTGCTGGATGTGCCTATTTTTAAAATGTCTTGTTGTGGCTGAATCTGCTATCTGCTGATCTTTTAATACACAAGTTGACCTACTATGCTACCATAGGCTGTAAAAAAACAAACAAAAACAAATGTGACCCCCCCCCCAAAGCAACGTAAGGCCCCCCCGCAAATCAGTGCCTGGAGCCGGGCCTGCATACCATAACGCTTTGTCCACCACCCTCATCCGTCATTATACGTTACAGGGAAGACAAAGTGTTCCCAAACTTGCGACTGAAATGACGCCGCGGCTTCTGACGTTCCTCCGCTCGCCATGACTTCACCGTTAAATGCTTCTAAGCTGCTCCGGTCACGTGAACACACTACTGCTTTATATCTGTTCACTGACACTCTGCACTGATATTCGGGGACTTGTTACTTGAAAAGGAACAGCAGCAGTAGAACTTTATTACACACTATGATGATTACGCTGTAAAAAAAGAAAAAAAATACTCGATTGATCCGCGGTTCACAAGTGATCCGAACCGTGAGGGTTGATCCGAACCGTGAGGGCTGATCCGAACCGTGAGGGCTGATCCGAACGGATCACGTATCGATCCGTGACACCACTAGTTTTAATCAATAAAAATACAATCTTTTATTTCCTTATCATTTGAATTGTAAATTGTTATGAAGAACAAAAAACATTACAAATTACTACAACAAAGTAAAGGATAGCATGTAACATTTCTGATGGTTTAAACTGACTTCAGAGCGGTTTAAATGATTTTTGGGGCGGTGGCAAAAAAACATAGTCTGGAGCCTCGTAGACCAGCTGCTATAATCAAACAAAGGGATCTGTATCTGCTGATTTGGATCTTCAATGATCGGCAAAAAAACGTAAACAAGGATCTCTAAAAGTTATATTTGCTTCTTTTTTTCTTTTGTGCTGATCCGATTTTTAGACTAGTTACTTAATAACTAGTGCTGGGCAAGTTAACGCGTTATTATCGCGTTAAAGCATTAATTAATTAACGCCGACAATTATATTATCGCGCGTTAACGCGGTTTTTTTAAAATTTATTATTAAGCAACATTTTTAACAAACGAACCAGGCAGCAAGCAGTGAACAGCTGTGTTCATGTGGTGTCACTTCCTTATTCCTTAAAATTATAATAATAATACATTAAAAAAATGCGTTAACGCACGATAAAATAATTGTCGGCGTTAATTACTGAATGCGTTAACGCGAAAATAACGCGTTAACTTGCCCAGCACTGATTATTTTGCACTTTCGTAAACTGGATATTTTGGAGCTCTCAGAAATATCTGAGCTTCTATGGTTATCCCATATAAGATGACTTGGCTTTGGACTCTTCTGTTTGGATCTGATAATAGTCAAATGATGCCACTTAGTTTCCTCCAATTGTTTGTATATTTATGTTACAATGAGGCAACCCCAAATTTCTAATGTATATTTTGTCTTTGTCATCGTATGTGTAGACTAAAAAGAACTCATGTTCCTCCCTCTACATGTCGCAGGACGGACAGTGAACGAGTCTTGCACCACAGAGTGAATGCAGCGCTGGCCATCGCCTCTGCTTTGGCAGGGGCAGCAGTACTCCTCTGGGTCGGCCGACGCTACTACGATCACCTAAAAGATGGCTGGGAGCAGGAGAGGAGGGAATTAGAAAGACTGCAAAATGAAAATGCCTGTGTGATTTGCCTCAGTCAGCCACGTAACTGTGTTCTGTTGGACTGTGGGCATGTGTGCTGCTGCCGCAGCTGCTTCCAGGCTTTGCAACAACGCCGATGTCCCATGTGTAGAGAAAGAATCACACAAGTGGTGCCTATTTTCCATGCCTGAGGCACCTGTGTGATCACACAGGTGAAAATATTCCTTTATGTTCATGTTTCCTTTATGAAACAAAGTAACTGATAGATATAGCTGATCTGTATTATAGCATCAGCAAATTAAGTCATGTTACTGTACTGCATTTGATTCACAACGTACAACACAAGAAGACTGAAGGTTTGACCATTTTCACAGTAGACGACGGTGAGACACATGGCTACCTCTACACTGCCCCTCGACCCTCCTAACCCAAAATCATTTAGATCCGAGATGTTTATTGAAGCCAATCTGTCATTGAAGCCTGTTCAGTGTGTCCGAGTTTGGTTGGTGCAGAATACAAGTACTGTATATCAATACATATATATCTACACCTTAATGTATAATAGTGAATGTATGATGAATTGAAAGCCAATGTATTTTCAAAGCTGCCCAAAAGGATTTTGCAGATGTCCGTCTTTGTGCGTGAAATGAAACTCCTTTATTTCCCCTCACCATTCCGTTTGCCATTTCATCCTCATGCATTTGAAAATCTAGCCTATTTTTTTATACAAGAGTTGAACTGAAACTGCCAAAAAAAAAAAAAAAGAATGTATGCAAAACATTCTGTAATACTTTCTGTTCAATTCACGGCCGGACAGCCATGTTAACCTATGATAAACTGATGTACAACTTTTCCTATTTATGGACCATGTCGTCAGACATCGCTTCTATTCATTTTGAGTGACTGCTCTTTTTGTACTTTGTCCATTTATAAAAATTGTTTAAAATGTTTATACTTGATTTTCAAACTGCCTTTTTTGTACATTTAACTTTATAATCAAACAAGTGCAAGCTTTCCCCATGGTGTCTTGACGACCATATTGTTGTAAAGTCTGCAATTGTGTGCTAGCTTTATGATAAGAAATATCAGCCTATATTGATGGTTACAAATTATTGTGTGGGTGTGCATGTGCAATCCCTTAAAATGATAATAATAATACATTAAAAAAATGCGTTAACGCACGATAAAATAATTGTCGGCGTTAATTAATGAATGCGTTAACGCGAAAATAACGCGTTAACTTGCCCAGCACTGATTATTTTGCACTTTCGTAAACTGGATATTTTGGAGCTCTCAGAAATATCTGAGCTTCTATGGTTATCCCATATAAGATGACTTGGCTTTGGACTCTTCTGTTTGGATCTGATAATAGTCAAATGATGCCACTTAGTTTCCTCCAATTGTTTGTATATTTATGTTACAATGAGGCAACCCCAAATTTCCAATGTATATTTTGTCTTTGTCATCGTATGTGTAGACTAAAAAGAACTCATGTTCCTCCCTCTACATGTCGCAGGACGGACAGTGAACGAGTCTTGCACCACAGAGTGAATGCAGTGCCCTTTGTGTTAGTGGGATCAAATGAGACCACCGTCAGAGTCCTGTGCCCTCTGCAGGCCTCCGGACTCTACATGGAGACTACACACGAGAAGTTCCACCAAGTCAACTACGGCTTGGGTGACATCATAGGACAATACCTCAGCGGGGAGAAGCTTAAAGGGCAACTGGAGACCGAGGAAATGCTCAAAGTAAGTTGTTAGATGAGATACTAACGTTGTTAATATCTATAACTCGTATCTATAACTTTTTTTGCTAATCACAAGGGCAGATATGAATAAAAACGGATCTTAATGATACATTCCACGAATATTCCCCTCTTTTTCCAGGTGGGCACAACTCTTACCGCCGTGGGTGAGTTGATACTGGAAATGGACGGGACTCTGAATCTCCGACCCCCTTCAAATGGCTCACAGTACTTTTTGAGCAATACGGACTTTGACACCCTGGTGGGAGAGCAAGTGAGCACGGCTCTGCGGTGGAAGGCGCTGGCCATCGCCTCTGCTTTGGCAGGGGCAGCATTACTCCTCTGGGTCGGCCGACGCTACTACTATCACCTAAAAGTTGGCTGGGAGAGGGAGCAGGAGAGGAGGGAATTTGAGAGACTGCAAAATGAAGGCCCGAGAGCACGTGCTTCAGGACCGGGCCCTGAGACTCCTCAAGATGGGGAAGAGGAACACATAGAAAATGCCTGTGTGAATACAGTGCAATAGATTAAAAAACATTTAGACAATAAATATAACGTTATATAATAAGAGAGAAAAAAAAAAAGCTATCAATCTGTATTCAGCAGCAGTTGGACATGGGGAGTCTTAAAAGAGAGGAGGGATAGATTTTAGAGAGTTCAGCTTCCTAACAGCCTGGTGGACGAAGCTGTTTGAGAGTCTGGTGGTGCGAGCACGGAGGCTCCGGTATCTTCTCCCAGAGGGCAGGAGGCTGAAGAGACTGTGTGAGGGGTGGCTGGAGTCGCGCACAATCATGGTCACTTTGCGGATGAGGCGAGTGTCATATATGTCCTGCAGGGAGGTTTTAATGGCACTTTTAACAAAGGCAGTATCGTTGACTTTACGTTGGGACTGCTGCAAATACCAAGCTAGTTAGCGTAACATAGGTACATTTAATTGCAAAACATGTGGTTGCTATTCCTTGTCAACTGACATATTTTGAATGTCAACACCAAGAAGCTACACCACACTAAACAGCTGACAAATTCATTAATGCAAGGGGTAAATTCAAATTCCATGATACCCAAGTGTAAAGTTTGACATGTATAATTTTCCTTTATTTATTTCTAGCTCTGTTTGCAACTTTGCAATAATTATTGAAGTGTCTGATTCCATTGCTCATCACTTTCCATCAGTAGGACTTGATGCTGTCTGCATGTTCCTCACATGACAGCTTACATGTGCTACATTTGGGGTTGATGATGACCAACTTAGAGCACTATGAGGTGCTTTATAGACTTATACACTGCATTGAGTCCCTTTTAAAAATGCGCAGCAACATGCACCTTTTTGTCATCATTGATAGGACATAAAGCCATCTTTTCTTTTTTTTTTTTTTACCTTTGTACAGGTTGGCAGCGACAGGAGGTTCAGAGGGAATGGATGGATTTCCTATGGAGGTTACAGAGGCAGTGTGTCTTGGGGCCAGCCTTGCCCTCTCAGGCATCTGTTACTATCTCTATAGGAAGAGCCGGACGACACTAGATAAACTTGACGTAAGTTGTTTTTCATGTGTAATCAATATGATCTTACATGCGTTTTTATTGTTTTATTTTGAAAGTTTAAGTTTGTGTTTTCATGTTGTTCAAGCCATCGGGAGGAATGGGATTAGTTGTGAAACCATGTAAACAATCTTTAGCTTTCACACACTGCTTGAAATCCTCTTTCTGTCACTACAGTATGTGCACTACATATACAGTTTGTGTACTACATATACAGTGTGTACATGTGCGTTATGTTCTCAGGATGCTCCACACTTCACCATAGATGGAAAACTCAAAGACATCTTGAAAGTTACTCCAGGAGCGTGTCTGCAGTATGCTGTCATTGAAGGTAAACAGGGTGTCACAGATTTATTTACATTGAAAAATGTGTATGGTGTCCTTGTCTCTTATTATCTATCATGTGTATATGCATACTGTAGGTGCTGTGCAACCAGCAGGTGAGCCTCTGACAAGCCACTTCCAAAAAGAATTTGTCGGAGTGTTGCAGAAATTCCTGTTGAGAGAACACAGGCTGGTGTGGAACAGCCTATCACGCACTTGGTGAGAAATCTATCAAGACAAAAATACCAAGCATTGTTATGATAGCATACGTGATACTTCCTCTTTACCTTTACGTGACAGTGGACAGTTTAACGTTAACTATCACAGTGTGAAATAAAGTTGAATTGACGATCGTCCGCTGCCAATAATCTGTAAAATATGCGATCAGGACATCGTCATTCATGCTTTTCTAGTCCCAGATCTTTGATAATGTTACATAGTAAACAACTAATCTGTGTTTAAATTCACAAGATGAGAACAAAGGTTCCGGTCAGTTAGATTATGATGCGTTCAGGCGCTGTTCAGTGAAAATTTGTGTTGGACGAAGGTAAATTATAACGTCATCATGATGTATTCACATGTCATCTCGTAAAATGTAGTGTTGCTGAGAAACTTGAAGAAATCCAGTTGTTTGAAGGAGACGTTTTCACAACAATATCAATAGATATTAAAGATGAATTATGAGCTGTTTAACTTCCTAACACTAGCTCTAAGCAGCTTATACATCATTAAAACTACGAATGACAGAATTAGTTTTAATCAATAAAAATACAATCTTTTATTTCTCTTGTCTTTTAATAAAAATAAAAAAAATTAGAATAATAATACATTTTTAAAATGCGTTAACGCACGATAAAATAATTGTCGGCGTTAATTAATGAATGCGTTAACGCGAAAATAACGCATTAACTTGCCAGCATTAATTATTTTGCCTTTTTTGGCACTTTCGTAAACTGGATATTTTGGAGCTCTCAGAAATATCTGAGCTTCTATGGTTATCCCATATAAGATGACTTGGCTTTGGACTCTTCTGTTTGGATCTGATAATAGTCAAATGATGCCACTTAGTTTCCTCCAATTGTTTGTATATTTATGTTACAATGAGGCAACCCCAAATTTCTAATGTATATTTTGTCTTTGTCATCGTATGTGTAGACTAAAAAGAACTCATGTTCCTCCCTCTACATGTCGCAGGACGGACAGTGAACGAGTCTTGCACCACAGAGTGAATGCAGCGCTGGCCATCGCCTCTGCTTTGGCAGGGGCAGCAGTACTCCTCTGGGTCGGCCGACGCTACTACGATCACCTAAAAGATGGCTGGGAGCAGGAGAGGAGGGAATTAGAAAGACTGCAAAATGAAAATGCCTGTGTGATTTGCCTCAGTCAGCCACGTAACTGTGTTCTGTTGGACTGTGGGCATGTGTGCTGCTGCCGCAGCTGCTTCCAGGCTTTGCAACAACGCCGATGTCCCATGTGTAGAGAAAGAATCACACAAGTGGTGCCTATTTTCCATGCCTGAGGCACCTGTGTGATCACACAGGTGAAAATATTCCTTTATGTTCATGTTTCCTTTATGAAACAAAGTAACTGATAGATATAGCTGATCTGTATTATAGCATCAGCAAATTAAGTCATGTTACTGTACTGCATTTGATTCACAACGTACAACACAAGAAGACTGAAGGTTTGACCATTTTCACAGTAGACGACGGTGAGACACATGGCTACCTCTACACTGCCCCTCGACCCTCCTAACCCAAAATCATTTAGATCCGAGATGTTTATTGAAGCCAATCTGTCATTGAAGCCTGTTCAGTGTGTCCGAGTTTGGTTGGTGCAGAATACAAGTACTGTATATCAATACATATATATCTACACTTTAATGTATAATAGTGAATGTATGATGAATTGAAAGCCAATGTATTTTCAAAGCTGCCCAAAAGGATTTTGCAGATGTCCGTCTTTGTGCGTGAAATGAAACTCCTTTATTTCCCCTCACCATTCTGTTTGCCATTTCATCCTCATGCATTTGAAAATCTAGCCTATTTTTTTATACAAGAGTTGAACTGAAACTGCCAAAAAAAAAAAAAAAGAATGTATGCAAAACATTCTGTAATACTTTCTGTTCAATTCACGGCCGGACAGCCATGTTAACCTATGATAAACTGATGTACAACTTTTCCTATTTATGGACCATGTCGTCAGACATCGCTTCTATTCATTTTGAGTGACTGCTCTTTTTGTACTTTGTCCATTTATAAAAATTGTTTAAAATGTTTATACTTGATTTTCAAACTGCCTTTTTTGTACATTTAACTTTATAATCAAACAAGTGCAAGCTTTCCCCATGGTGTCTTGAAGACCATATTGTTGTAAAGTCTGCAATTGTGTGCTAGCTTTATGATAAGAAATATCAGCCTATATTGATGGTTACAAATTATTGTGTGGGTGTGCATGTGCAATCCCTTAAAATGATAATAATAATACATTAAAAAAATGCGTTAACGCACGATAAAATAATTGTCGGCGTTAATTAATGAATGCGTTAACGCGAAAATAACGCGTTAACTTGCCCAGCACTGATTATTTTGCACTTTCGTAAACTGGATATTTTGGAGCTCTCAGAAATATCCCATGTGATCACATGGCCACCAGTAGCATTTGATTTGTTTAATTTAATTATTGGGAGAATGCAAAGACAGAACAGCAAAAGAGTGAATAATCTCACACGGGCCTTTGGAGAGAGTGAATGCTACTAAAATGCTGTAAATCTGGACCCAGCTCACATCTCGTGATGGGTACCGAAACCACATAAATGTGCACCGGTGCCAAATTATAAAAAAATGTAATATTGATCATCTCAGACGTTTTATCTGTACTTTTTAATGTCAGTGATCATCTGCTCTCTGTGTCGCTCCTCCACACACACTGAGCAAAGTCATCTTACAGCAGATGGTTGAAGATTACTGGAGTTAACGACAGTTACTGTAATGCAATAAAACCTTTGTGAGTAAAAAGCAAATACTTTATCAATACACCTGTTATTTTAATCTGCTCTGTCTCACAGCCTCGATGTTGAAGCACAGCATGCTAGGTCGGCTAATAACAAATTTGTTGAGGATTTAATGTTCTAACTGGAGCCACAATCCACCAGGAAACAAGGCTACAATCACTTGTGCTGATTATTTAACCAGGAAGTTATTTAAAGTTGATTGCTGATGATTGCCACGGTTCTAAACAAAGAAAGAAAGAGATTACAACATCTTGCTCAAATCATAAAGTAGGCCTTTAAATCATGCCACATTAAAGTAACATAAATATGGTCTATGAATATAATTATTACCTTAACTTAACTACTACTTCATCATATATTACAAAACAAATTAGATGAAAGATGATACGTTAATCATCTGAAATACGTATAAACCTAATAATAGAAACAACTGAAGTTAGCCCGCAATTAGCTTGTTGACAAAAACGAGTGGCCATACCATTATAATTCGGCCTTTTTTAATAAACTAATTACAACTACCAACAGTCATGTCTTCAATGACCTTAATGTATTGTCACATAATGTAAAATAACGACAAATAAAGGCTAAACTACCGCGGAATCCGCTCCGAAATGCTGGCAGCTGCCACAAGATGCTAGTGGCAGCTGCCACATACAGTGGCAATCACTTCCTGTTGCAAGCTCAGCTGCCACGGAAAGTCGTGGCAGCTGAGCTTGCAACAGGAAGTGCCTGTACTAGCTGCCGCTGCCACGATTTGAGCTTGCCCTTCCTCCCGTTTCGGACAAACTCCGCACAGTGTGTTGTTGTAGAGTGTGTTGTTCTTGTTGTTAATGTTGTTGCTGGATGTGCCTATTTTTAAAATGTCTTGTTGTGGCTGAATCTGCTATCTGCTGATCTTTTAATACACAAGTTGACCTACTATGCTACCATAGGCTGTAAAAAAAAAAAAAAAAAAATGTGACCCCCCCCAAAGCAACGTAAGGCCCCCCCGCAAATCAGTGCCTGGAGCCGGGCCTGCATACCGTAACACTTTGTCCACCACCCTCATCCGTCATTATACGTTACAGGGAAGACAAAATGTTCCCAAACTTGCGACTGAAATGACGCCGCGGCTTCTGACGTTCCTCCGCTCGCCATGACTTCACCGTTAAATGCTTCTAAGCTGCTCCGGTCACGTGAACACACTACTGCTTTATATCTGTTCACTGACACTCTGCACTGATATTCGGGGACTTGTTACTTGAAAAGGAACAGCAGCAGTAGAACTTTATTACACACTATGATGATTACGCTGTAAAAAAAGAAAAAAAATACTCGATTGATCCGCGGTTCACAAGTGATCCGAACCGTGAGGGTTGATCCGAACCGTGAGGGCTGATCCGAACGGATCACGTATCGATCCGTGACACCACTAGTTTTAATCAATAAAAATACAATCTTTTATTTCCTTATCATTTGAATTGTAAATTGTTATGAAGAACAAAAAACATTACAAATTACTACAACAAAGTAAAGGATAGCATGTAACATTTCTGATGGTTTAAACTGACTTCAGAGCGGTTTAAATGATTTTTGGGGCGGTGGCAAAAAAACATAGTCTGGAGCCTCGTAGACCAGCTGCTATAATCAAACAAAGGGATCTGTATCTGCTGATTTGGATCTTCAATGATCGGCAAAAAAACGTAAACAAGGATCTCTAAAAGTTATATTTGCTTCTTTTTTTCTTTTGTGCTGATCCGATTTTTAGACTAGTTACTTAATAACTAGTGCTGGGCAAGTTAACGCGTTATTATCGCGTTAAAGCATTAATTAATTAACGCCGACAATTATATTATCGCGCGTTAACGCGTTTTTTTTTAAATTTATTATTAAGCAACATTTTTAACAAACGAACCAGGCAGCAAGCAGTGAACAGCTGTGTTCATGTGGTGTCACTTCCTTATTCCTTAAAATTATAATAATAATACATTAAAAAAATGCGTTAACGCACGATAAAATAATTGTCGGCGTTAATTACTGAATGCGTTAACGCGAAAATAACGCGTTAACTTGCCCAGCACTGATTATTTTGCACTTTCGTAAACTGGATATTTTGGAGCTCTCAGAAATATCTGAGCTTCTATGGTTATCCCATATAAGATGACTTGGCTTTGGACTCTTCTGTTTGGATCTGATAATAGTCAAATGATGCCACTTAGTTTCCTCCAATTGTTTGTATATTTATGTTACAATGAGGCAACCCCAAATTTCTAATGTATATTTTGTCTTTGTCATCGTATGTGTAGACTAAAAATAACTCATGTTCCTCCCTCTACATGTCGCAGGACGGACAGTGAACGAGTCTTGCACCACAGAGTGAATGCAGCGCTGGCCATCGCCTCTGCTTTGGCAGGGGCAGCAGTACTCCTCTGGGTCGGCCGACGCTACTACGATCACCTAAAAGATGGCTGGGAGCAGGAGAGGAGGGAATTAGAAAGACTGCAAAATGAAAATGCCTGTGTGATTTGCCTCAGTCAGCCACGTAACTGTGTTCTGTTGGACTGTGGGCATGTGTGCTGCTGCCGCAGCTGCTTCCAGGCTTTGCAACAACGCCGATGTCCCATATGTAGAGAAAGAATCACACAAGTGGTGCCTATTTTCCATGCCTGAGGCACCTGTGTGATCACACAGGTGAAAATATTCCTTTATGTTCATGTTTCCTTTATGAAACAAAGTAACTGATAGATATAGCTGATCTGTATTATAGCATCAGCAAATTAAGTCATGTTACTGTACTGCATTTGATTCACAACGTACAACACAAGAAGACTGAAGGTTTGACCATTTTCACAGTAGACGACGGTGAGACACATGGCTACCTCTACACTGCCCCTCGACCCTCCTAACCCAAAATCATTTAGATCCGAGATGTTTATTGAAGCCAATCTGTCATTGAAGCCTGTTCAGTGTGTCCGAGTTTGGTTGGTGCAGAATACAAGTACTGTATATCAATACATATATATCTACACCTTAATGTATAATAGTGAATGTATGATGAATTGAAAGCCAATGTATTTTCAAAGCTGCCCAAAAGGATTTTGCAGATGTCCGTCTTTGTGCGTGAAATGAAACTCCTTTATTTCCCCTCACCATTCCGTTTGCCATTTCATCCTCATGCATTTGAAAATCTAGCCTATTTTTTTATACAAGAGTTGAACTGAAACTGCCAAAAAAAAAAAAAAAGAATGTATGCAAAACATTCTGTAATACTTTCTGTTCAATTCACGGCCGGACAGCCATGTTAACCTATGATAAACTGATGTACAACTTTTCCTATTTATGGACCATGTCGTCAGACATCGCTTCTATTCATTTTGAGTGACTGCTCTTTTTGTACTTTGTCCATTTATAAAAATTGTTTAAAATGTTTATACTTGATTTTCAAACTGACTTTTTTGTACATTTAACTTTATAATCAAACAAGTGCAAGCTTTCCCCATGGTGTCTTGAAGACCATATTGTTGTAAAGTCTGCAATTGTGTGCTAGCTTTATGATAAGAAATATCAGCCTATATTGATGGTTACAAATTATTGTGTGGGTGTGCATGTGCAATCCCTTAAAATGATAATAATAATACATTAAAAAAATGCGTTAACGCACGATAAAATAATTGTCGGCATTAATTAATGAATGCGTTAACGCGAAAATAACGCGTTAACTTGCCCAGCACTGATTATTTTGCACTTTCGTAAACTGGATATTTTGGAGCTCTCAGAAATATCCCATGTGATCACATGGCCACCAGTAGCATTTGATTTGTTTAATTTAATTATTGGGAGAATGCAAAGACAGAACAGCAAAAGAGTGAATAATCTCACACGGGCCTTTGGAGAGAGTGAATGCTACTAAAATGCTGTAAATCTGGACCCAGCTCACATCTCGTGATGGGTACCGAAACCACATAAATGTGCACCGGTGCCAAATTATAAAAAAATGTAATATTGATCATCTCAGACGTTTTATCTGTACTTTTTAATGTCAGTGATCATCTGCTCTCTGTGTCGCTCCTCCACACACACTGAGCAAAGTCATCTTACAGCAGATGGTTGAAGATTACTGGAGTTAACGACAGTTACTGTAATGCAATAAAACCTTTGTGAGTAAAAAGCAAATACTTTATCAATACACCTGTTATTTTAATCTGCTCTGTCTCACAGCCTCGATGTTGAAGCACAGCATGCTAGGTCGGCTAATAACAAATTTGTTGAGGATTTAATGTTCTAACTGGAGCCACAATCCACCAGGAAACAAGGCTACAATCACTTGTGCTGATTATTTAACCAGGAAGTTATTTAAAGTTGATTGCTGATGATTGCCACGGTTCTAAACAAAGAAAGAAAGAGATTACAACATCTTGCTCAAATCATAAAGTAGGCCTTTAAATCATGCCACATTAAAGTAACATAAATATGGTCTATGAATATAATTATTACCTTAACTTAACTACTACTTCATCATATATTACAAAACAAATTAGATGAAAGATGATACGTTAATCATCTGAAATACGTATAAACCTAATAATAGAAACAACTGAAGTTAGCCCGCAATTAGCTTGTTGACAAAAACGAGTGGCCATACCATTATAATTCGGCCTTTTTTAATAAACTAATTACAACTACCAACAGTCATGTCTTCAATGACCTTAATGTATTGTCACATAATGTAAAATAACGACAAATAAAGGCTAAACTACCGCGGAATCCGCTCCGAAATGCTGGCAGCTGCCACAAGATGCTAGTGGCAGCTGCCACATACAGTGGCAATCACTTCCTGTTGCAAGCTCAGCTGCCACGGAAAGTCGTGGCAGCTGAGCTTGCAACAGGAAGTGCCTGTACTAGCTGCCGCTGCCACGATTTGAGCTTGCCCTTCCTCCCGTTTCGGACAAACTCCGCACAGTGTGTTGTTGTAGAGTGTGTTGTTCTTGTTGTTAATGTTGTTGCTGGATGTGCCTATTTTTAAAATGTCTTGTTGTGGCTGAATCTGCTATCTGCTGATCTTTTAATACACAAGTTGACCTACTATGCTACCATAGGCTGTAAAAAAAAAAAAAAAAAAATGTGACCCCCCCCAAAGCAACGTAAGGCCCCCCCGCAAATCAGTGCCTGGAGCCGGGCCTGCATACCGTAACACTTTGTCCACCACCCTCATCCGTCATTATACGTTACAGGGAAGACAAAATGTTCCCAAACTTGCGACTGAAATGACGCCGCGGCTTCTGACGTTCCTCCGCTCGCCATGACTTCACCGTTAAATGCTTCTAAGCTGCTCCGGTCACGTGAACACACTACTGCTTTATATCTGTTCACTGACACTCTGCACTGATATTCGGGGACTTGTTACTTGAAAAGGAACAGCAGCAGTAGAACTTTATTACACACTATGATGATTACGCTGTAAAAAAAGAAAAAAAATACTCGATTGATCCGCGGTTCACAAGTGATCCGAACCGTGAGGGTTGATCCGAACCGTGAGGGCTGATCCGAACGGATCACGTATCGATCCGTGACACCACTAGTTTTAATCAATAAAAATACAATCTTTTATTTCCTTATCATTTGAATTGTAAATTGTTATGAAGAACAAAAAACATTACAAATTACTACAACAAAGTAAAGGATAGCATGTAACATTTCTGATGGTTTAAACTGACTTCAGAGCGGTTTAAATGATTTTTGGGGCGGTGGCAAAAAAACATAGTCTGGAGCCTCGTAGACCAGCTGCTATAATCAAACAAAGGGATCTGTATCTGCTGATTTGGATCTTCAATGATCGGCAAAAAAACGTAAACAAGGATCTCTAAAAGTTATATTTGCTTCTTTTTTTCTTTTGTGCTGATCCGATTTTTAGACTAGTTACTTAATAACTAGTGCTGGGCAAGTTAACGCGTTATTATCGCGTTAAAGCATTAATTAATTAACGCCGACAATTATATTATCGCGCGTTAACGCGTTTTTTTTTAAATTTATTATTAAGCAACATTTTTAACAAACGAACCAGGCAGCAAGCAGTGAACAGCTGTGTTCATGTGGTGTCACTTCCTTATTCCTTAAAATTATAATAATAATACATTAAAAAAATGCGTTAACGCACGATAAAATAATTGTCGGCGTTAATTACTGAATGCGTTAACGCGAAAATAACGCGTTAACTTGCCCAGCACTGATTATTTTGCACTTTCGTAAACTGGATATTTTGGAGCTCTCAGAAATATCTGAGCTTCTATGGTTATCCCATATAAGATGACTTGGCTTTGGACTCTTCTGTTTGGATCTGATAATAGTCAAATGATGCCACTTAGTTTCCTCCAATTGTTTGTATATTTATGTTACAATGAGGCAACCCCAAATTTCTAATGTATATTTTGTCTTTGTCATCGTATGTGTAGACTAAAAATAACTCATGTTCCTCCCTCTACATGTCGCAGGACGGACAGTGAACGAGTCTTGCACCACAGAGTGAATGCAGCGCTGGCCATCGCCTCTGCTTTGGCAGGGGCAGCAGTACTCCTCTGGGTCGGCCGACGCTACTACGATCACCTAAAAGATGGCTGGGAGCAGGAGAGGAGGGAATTAGAAAGACTGCAAAATGAAAATGCCTGTGTGATTTGCCTCAGTCAGCCACGTAACTGTGTTCTGTTGGACTGTGGGCATGTGTGCTGCTGCCGCAGCTGCTTCCAGGCTTTGCAACAACGCCGATGTCCCATATGTAGAGAAAGAATCACACAAGTGGTGCCTATTTTCCATGCCTGAGGCACCTGTGTGATCACACAGGTGAAAATATTCCTTTATGTTCATGTTTCCTTTATGAAACAAAGTAACTGATAGATATAGCTGATCTGTATTATAGCATCAGCAAATTAAGTCATGTTACTGTACTGCATTTGATTCACAACGTACAACACAAGAAGACTGAAGGTTTGACCATTTTCACAGTAGACGACGGTGAGACACATGGCTACCTCTACACTGCCCCTCGACCCTCCTAACCCAAAATCATTTAGATCCGAGATGTTTATTGAAGCCAATCTGTCATTGAAGCCTGTTCAGTGTGTCCGAGTTTGGTTGGTGCAGAATACAAGTACTGTATATCAATACATATATATCTACACCTTAATGTATAATAGTGAATGTATGATGAATTGAAAGCCAATGTATTTTCAAAGCTGCCCAAAAGGATTTTGCAGATGTCCGTCTTTGTGCGTGAAATGAAACTCCTTTATTTCCCCTCACCATTCCGTTTGCCATTTCATCCTCATGCATTTGAAAATCTAGCCTATTTTTTTATACAAGAGTTGAACTGAAACTGCCAAAAAAAAAAAAAAAGAATGTATGCAAAACATTCTGTAATACTTTCTGTTCAATTCACGGCCGGACAGCCATGTTAACCTATGATAAACTGATGTACAACTTTTCCTATTTATGGACCATGTCGTCAGACATCGCTTCTATTCATTTTGAGTGACTGCTCTTTTTGTACTTTGTCCATTTATAAAAATTGTTTAAAATGTTTATACTTGATTTTCAAACTGACTTTTTTGTACATTTAACTTTATAATCAAACAAGTGCAAGCTTTCCCCATGGTGTCTTGAAGACCATATTGTTGTAAAGTCTGCAATTGTGTGCTAGCTTTATGATAAGAAATATCAGCCTATATTGATGGTTACAAATTATTGTGTGGGTGTGCATGTGCAATCCCTTAAAATGATAATAATAATACATTAAAAAAATGCGTTAACGCACGATAAAATAATTGTCGGCATTAATTAATGAATGCGTTAACGCGAAAATAACGCGTTAACTTGCCCAGCACTGATTATTTTGCACTTTCGTAAACTGGATATTTTGGAGCTCTCAGAAATATCCCATGTGATCACATGGCCACCAGTAGCATTTGATTTGTTTAATTTAATTATTGGGAGAATGCAAAGACAGAACAGCAAAAGAGTGAATAATCTCACACGGGCCTTTGGAGAGAGTGAATGCTACTAAAATGCTGTAAATCTGGACCCAGCTCACATCTCGTGATGGGTACCGAAACCACATAAATGTGCACCGGTGCCAAATTATAAAAAAATGTAATATTGATCATCTCAGACGTTTTATCTGTACTTTTTAATGTCAGTGATCATCTGCTCTCTGTGTCGCTCCTCCACACACACTGAGCAAAGTCATCTTACAGCAGATGGTTGAAGATTACTGGAGTTAACGACAGTTACTGTAATGCAATAAAACCTTTGTGAGTAAAAAGCAAATACTTTATCAATACACCTGTTATTTTAATCTGCTCTGTCTCACAGCCTCGATGTTGAAGCACAGCATGCTAGGTCGGCTAATAACAAATTTGTTGAGGATTTAATGTTCTAACTGGAGCCACAATCCACCAGGAAACAAGGCTACAATCACTTGTGCTGATTATTTAACCAGGAAGTTATTTAAAGTTGATTGCTGATGATTGCCACGGTTCTAAACAAAGAAAGAAAGAGATTACAACATCTTGCTCAAATCATAAAGTAGGCCTTTAAATCATGCCACATTAAAGTAACATAAATATGGTCTATGAATATAATTATTACCTTAACTTAACTACTACTTCATCATATATTACAAAACAAATTAGATGAAAGATGATACGTTAATCATCTGAAATACGTATAAACCTAATAATAGAAACAACTGAAGTTAGCCCGCAATTAGCTTGTTGACAAAAACGAGTGGCCATACCATTATAATTCGGCCTTTTTTAATAAACTAATTACAACTACCAACAGTCATGTCTTCAATGACCTTAATGTATTGTCACATAATGTCAAATAACGACAAATAAAGGCTAAACTACCGCGGAATCCGCTCCGAAATGCTGGCAGCTGCCACAAGATGCTAGTGGCAGCTGCCACATACAGTGGCAATCACTTCCTGTTGCAAGCTCAGCTGCCACGGAAAGTCGTGGCAGCTGAGCTTGCAACAGGAAGTGCCTGTACTAGCTGCCGCTGCCACGATTTGAGCTTGCCCTTCCTCCCGTTTCGGACAAACTCCGCACAGTGTGTTGTTGTAGAGTGTGTTGTTCTTGTTGTTAATGTTGTTGCTGGATGTGCCTATTTTTAAAATGTCTTGTTGTGGCTGAATCTGCTATCTGCTGATCTTTTAATACACAAGTTGACCTACTATGCTACCATAGGCTGTAAAAAAAAAAAAAAAAAAATGTGACCCCCCCCAAAGCAACGTAAGGCCCCCCCGCAAATCAGTGCCTGGAGCCGGGCCTGCATACCGTAACACTTTGTCCACCACCCTCATCCGTCATTATACGTTACAGGGAAGACAAAATGTTCCCAAACTTGCGACTGAAATGACGCCGCGGCTTCTGACGTTCCTCCGCTCGCCATGACTTCACCGTTAAATGCTTCTAAGCTGCTCCGGTCACGTGAACACACTACTGCTTTATATCTGTTCACTGACACTCTGCACTGATATTCGGGGACTTGTTACTTGAAAAGGAACAGCAGCAGTAGAACTTTATTACACACTATGATGATTACGCTGTAAAAAAAGAAAAAAAATACTCGATTGATCCGCGGTTCACAAGTGATCCGAACCGTGAGGGTTGATCCGAACCGTGAGGGCTGATCCGAACGGATCACGTATCGATCCGTGACACCACTAGTTTTAATCAATAAAAATACAATCTTTTATTTCCTTATCATTTGAATTGTAAATTGTTATGAAGAACAAAAAACATTACAAATTACTACAACAAAGTAAAGGATAGCATGTAACATTTCTGATGGTTTAAACTGACTTCAGAGCGGTTTAAATGATTTTTGGGGCGGTGGCAAAAAAACATAGTCTGGAGCCTCGTAGACCAGCTGCTATAATCAAACAAAGGGATCTGTATCTGCTGATTTGGATCTTCAATGATCGGCAAAAAAACGTAAACAAGGATCTCTAAAAGTTATATTTGCTTCTTTTTTTCTTTTGTGCTGATCCGATTTTTAGACTAGTTACTTAATAACTAGTGCTGGGCAAGTTAACGCGTTATTATCGCGTTAAAGCATTAATTAATTAACGCCGACAATTATATTATCGCGCGTTAACGCGTTTTTTTTTAAATTTATTATTAAGCAACATTTTTAACAAACGAACCAGGCAGCAAGCAGTGAACAGCTGTGTTCATGTGGTGTCACTTCCTTATTCCTTAAAATTATAATAATAATACATTAAAAAAATGCGTTAACGCACGATAAAATAATTGTCGGCGTTAATTACTGAATGCGTTAACGCGAAAATAACGCGTTAACTTGCCCAGCACTGATTATTTTGCACTTTCGTAAACTGGATATTTTGGAGCTCTCAGAAATATCTGAGCTTCTATGGTTATCCCATATAAGATGACTTGGCTTTGGACTCTTCTGTTTGGATCTGATAATAGTCAAATGATGCCACTTAGTTTCCTCCAATTGTTTGTATATTTATGTTACAATGAGGCAACCCCAAATTTCTAATGTATATTTTGTCTTTGTCATCGTATGTGTAGACTAAAAATAACTCATGTTCCTCCCTCTACATGTCGCAGGACGGACAGTGAACGAGTCTTGCACCACAGAGTGAATGCAGCGCTGGCCATCGCCTCTGCTTTGGCAGGGGCAGCAGTACTCCTCTGGGTCGGCCGACGCTACTACGATCACCTAAAAGATGGCTGGGAGCAGGAGAGGAGGGAATTAGAAAGACTGCAAAATGAAAATGCCTGTGTGATTTGCCTCAGTCAGCCACGTAACTGTGTTCTGTTGGACTGTGGGCATGTGTGCTGCTGCCGCAGCTGCTTCCAGGCTTTGCAACAACGCCGATGTCCCATATGTAGAGAAAGAATCACACAAGTGGTGCCTATTTTCCATGCCTGAGGCACCTGTGTGATCACACAGGTGAAAATATTCCTTTATGTTCATGTTTCCTTTATGAAACAAAGTAACTGATAGATATAGCTGATCTGTATTATAGCATCAGCAAATTAAGTCATGTTACTGTACTGCATTTGATTCACAACGTACAACACAAGAAGACTGAAGGTTTGACCATTTTCACAGTAGACGACGGTGAGACACATGGCTACCTCTACACTGCCCCTCGACCCTCCTAACCCAAAATCATTTAGATCCGAGATGTTTATTGAAGCCAATCTGTCATTGAAGCCTGTTCAGTGTGTCCGAGTTTGGTTGGTGCAGAATACAAGTACTGTATATCAATACATATATATCTACACCTTAATGTATAATAGTGAATGTATGATGAATTGAAAGCCAATGTATTTTCAAAGCTGCCCAAAAGGATTTTGCAGATGTCCGTCTTTGTGCGTGAAATGAAACTCCTTTATTTCCCCTCACCATTCCGTTTGCCATTTCATCCTCATGCATTTGAAAATCTAGCCTATTTTTTTATACAAGAGTTGAACTGAAACTGCCAAAAAAAAAAAAAAAGAATGTATGCAAAACATTCTGTAATACTTTCTGTTCAATTCACGGCCGGACAGCCATGTTAACCTATGATAAACTGATGTACAACTTTTCCTATTTATGGACCATGTCGTCAGACATCGCTTCTATTCATTTTGAGTGACTGCTCTTTTTGTACTTTGTCCATTTATAAAAATTGTTTAAAATGTTTATACTTGATTTTCAAACTGCCTTTTTTGTACATTTAACTTTATAATCAAACAAGTGCAAGCTTTCCCCATGGTGTCTTGAAGACCATATTGTTGTAAAGTCTGCAATTGTGTGCTAGCTTTATGATAAGAAATATCAGCCTATATTGATGGTTACAAATTATTGTGTGGGTGTGCATGTGCAATCCCTTAAAATGATAATAATAATACATTAAAAAAATGCGTTAACGCACGATAAAATAATTGTCGGCGTTAATTAATGAATGCGTTAACGCGAAAATAACGCGTTAACTTGCCCAGCACTGATTATTTTGCACTTTCGTAAACTGGATATTTTGGAGCTCTCAGAAATATCTGAGCTTCTATGGTTATCCCATATAAGATGACTTGGCTTTGGACTCTTCTGTTTGGATCTGATAATAGTCAAATGATGCCACTTAGTTTCCTCCAATTGTTTGTATATTTATGTTACAATGAGGCAACCCCAAATTTCCAATGTATATTTTGTCTTTGTCATCGTATGTGTAGACTAAAAAGAACTCATGTTCCTCCCTCTACATGTCGCAGGACGGACAGTGAACGAGTCTTGCACCACAGAGTGAATGCAGTGCCCTTTGTGTTAGTGGGATCAAATGAGACCACCGTCAGAGTCCTGTGCCCTCTGCAGGCCTCCGGACTCTACATGGAGACTACACACGAGAAGTTCCACCAAGTCAACTACGGCTTGGGTGACATCATAGGACAATACCTCAGCGGGGAGAAGCTTAAAGGGCAACTGGAGACCGAGGAAATGTTCAAAGTAAGTTGTTAGATGAGATACTAACGTTGTTAATATCTATAACTCGTATCTATAACTTTTTTTGCTAATCACAAGGGCAGATATGAATAAAAACGGATCTTAATGATACATTCCACGAATATTCCCCTCTTTTTCCAGGTGGGCACAACTCTTACCGCCGTGGGTGAGTTGATACTGGAAATGGACGGGACTCTGAATCTCCGACCCCCTTCAAATGGCTCACAGTACTTTTTGAGCAATACGGACTTTGACACCCTGGTGGGAGAGCAAGTGAGCACGGCTCTGCGGTGGAAGGCGCTGGCCATCGCCTCTGCTTTGGCAGGGGCAGCATTACTCCTCTGGGTCGGCCGACGCTACTACTATCACCTAAAAGTTGGCTGGGAGAGGGAGCAGGAGAGGAGGGAATTTGAGAGACTGCAAAATGAAGGCCCGAGAGCACGTGCTTCAGGACCGGGCCCTGAGACTCCTCAAGATGGGGAAGAGGAACACATAGAAAATGCCTGTGTGAATACAGTGCAATAGATTAAAAAACATTTAGACAATAAATATAACGTTATATAATAAGAGAAAAAAAAAAAAGCTATCAATCTGTATTCAGCAGCAGTTGGACATGGGGAGTCTTAAAAGAGAGGAGGGAGAGATTTTAGAGAGTTCAGCTTCCTAACAGCCTGGTGGACGAAGCTGTTTGAGAGTCTGGTGGTGCGAGCACGGAGGCTCCGGTATCTTCTCCCAGAGGGCAGGAGGCTGAAGAGACTGTGTGAGGGGTGGCTGGAGTCGCGCACAATCATGGTCACTTTGCGGATGAGGCGAGTGTCATATATGTCCTGCAGGGAGGTTTTAATGGCACTTTTAACAAAGGCAGTATCGTTGACTTTACGTTGGGACTGCTGCAAATACCAAGCTAGTTAGCGTAACATAGGTACATTTAATTGCAAAACATGTGGTTGCTATTCCTTGTCAACTGACATATTTTGAATGTCAACACCAAGAAGCTACACCACACTAAACAGCTGACAAATTCATTAATGCAAGGGGTAAATTCAAATTCCATGATACCCAAGTGTAAAGTTTGACATGTATAATTTTCCTTTATTTATTTCTAGCTCTGTTTGCAACTTTGCAATAATTATTGAAGTGTCTGATTCCATTGCTCATCACTTTCCATCAGTAGGACTTGATGCTGTCTGCATGTTCCTCACATGACAGCTTACATGTGCTACATTTGGGGTTGATGATGACCAACTTAGAGCACTATGAGGTGCTTTATAGACTTATACACTGCATTGAGTCCCTTTTAAAAATGCGCAGCAACATGCACTTTTTTGTCATCATTGATAGGACATAAAGCCATCTTTTCTTTTTTTTTTTTTACCTTTGTACAGGTTGGCAGCGACAGGAGGT
This sequence comes from Melanostigma gelatinosum, assembly GCF_949748355.1. Lineage (NCBI taxonomy): Eukaryota > Metazoa > Chordata > Actinopteri > Perciformes > Zoarcidae > Melanostigma > Melanostigma gelatinosum. The sequence continues at coordinate 14,792,832 of NC_136648.1, forward strand.
TCAGAGGGAATGGATGGATTTCCTATGGAGGTTACAGAGACAGTGTGTCTTGGGGCCAGCCTTGCCCTCTCAGGCATCTGTTACTATCTCTATAGGAAGAGCCGGACGACACTAGATAAACTTGACGTAAGTTGTTTTTCATGTGTAATCAATATGATCTTACATGCGTTTTTATTGTTTTATTTTGAAATTTTAAGTTTGTGTTTTCATGTTGTTCAAGCCATCGGGAGGAATGGGATTAGTTGTGAAACCATGTAAACAATCTTTAGCTTTCACACACTGCTTGAAATCCTCTTTCTGTCACTACAGTATGTGCACTACATATACAGTTTGTGTACTACATATACAGTGTGTACATGTGCGTTATGTTCTCAGGATGCTCCACACTTCACCATAGATGGAAAACTCAAAGACATCTTGAAAGTTACTCCAGGAGCGTGTCTGCAGTATGCTGTCATTGAAGGTAAACAGGGTGTCACAGATTTATTTACATTGAAAAATGTGTATGGTGTCCTTGTCTCTTATTATCTATCATGTGTATATGCATACTGTAGGTGCTGTGCAACCAGCAGGTGAGCCTCTGACAAGCCACTTCCAAAAAGAATTTGTCGGAGTGTTGCAGAAATTCCTGTTGAGAGAACACAGGCTGGTGTGGAACAGCCTATCACGCACTTGGTGAGAAATCTATCAAGACAAAAATACCAAGCATTGTTATGATAGCATACGTGATACTTCCTCTTTACCTTTACGTGACAGTGGACAGTTTAACGTTAACTATCACAGTGTGAAATAAAGTTGAATTGACGATCGTCCGCTGCCAATAATCTGTAAAATATGCGATCAGGACATCGTCATTCATGCTTTTCTAGTCCCAGATCTTTGATAATGTTACATAGTAAACAACTAATCTGTGTTTAAATTCACAAGATGAGAACAAAGGTTCCGGTCAGTTAGATTATGATGCGTTCAGGCGCTGTTCAGTGAAAATTTGTGTTGGACGAAGGTAAATTATAACGTCATCATGATGTATTCACATGTCATCTCGTAAAATGTAGTGTTGCTGAGAAACTTGAAGAAATCCAGTTGTTTGAAGGAGACGTTTTCACAACAATATCAATAGATATTAAAGATGAATTATGAGCTGTTTAACTTCCTAACACTAGCTCTAAGCAGCTTATACATCATTAAAACTACGAATGACAGAATTAGTTTTAATCAATAAAAATACAATCTTTTATTTCTCTTGTCTTTTAATAAAAATAAAAAAAATTAGAATAATAATACATTTTTAAAATGCGTTAACGCACGATAAAATAATTGTCGGCGTTAATTAATGAATGCGTTAACGCGAAAATAACGCATTAACTTGCCAGCATTAATTATTTTGCCTTTTTTGGCACTTTCGTAAACTGGATATTTTGGAGCTCTCAGAAATATCTGAGCTTCTATGGTTATCCCATATAAGATGACTTGGCTTTGGACTCTTCTGTTTGGATCTGATAATAGTCAAATGATGCCACTTAGTTTCCTCCAATTGTTTGTATATTTATGTTACAATGAGGCAACCCCAAATTTCCAATGTATATTTTGTCTTTGTCATCGTATGTGTGGACTAAAAAGACCTCATGTTCCTCCCTCTACATGTCGCAGGACGGACAGTGAACGAGTCTTGCACCACAGAGTGAATGCAGTGCCCTTTGTGTTAGTGGGATCAAATGAGACCACCGTCAGAGTCCTGTGCCCTCTGCAGGCCTCCGGACTCTACATGGAGACTACACACGAGAAGTTCCACCAAGTCAACTACGGCTTGGGTGACATCATAGGACAATACCTCAGCGGGGAGAAGCTTAAAGGGCAACTGGAGACCGAGGAAATGCTCAAAGTAAGTTGTTAGATGAGATACTAACGTTGTTAATATCTATAACTCGTATCTATAACTTTTTTTGCTAATCACAAGGGCAGATATGAATAAAAACGGATCTTAATGATACATTCCACGAATATTCCCCTCTTTTTCCAGGTGGGCACAACTCTTACCGCCGTGGGTGAGTTGATACTGGAAATGGACGGGACTCTGAATCTCCGACCCCCTTCAAATGGCTCACAGTACTTTTTGAGCAATACGGACTTTGACACCCTGGTGGGAGAGCAAGTGAGCACGGCTCTGCGGTGGAAGGCGCTGGCCATCGCCTCTGCTTTGGCAGGGGCAGCATTACTCCTCTGGGTCGGCCGACGCTACTACTATCACCTAAAAGTTGGCTGGGAGAGGGAGCAGGAGAGGAGGGAATTTGAGAGACTGCAAAATGAAGGCCCGAGAGCACGTGCTTCAGGACCGGGCCCTGAGACTCCTCAAGATGGGGAAGAGGAACACATAGAAAATGCCTGTGTGATTTGCCTCAGTCAGCCACGTAACTGTATTCTGTTGGACTGTGGGCATGTGTGCTGCTGCCACAGCTGCTACCAGGCTTTTCCACACCGCCGATGCCCCATATGTAGAGAAAGCGTCACGCGAGTGGTGCCTCTTTACCATGTCTGAGGCACCTGTGTGATCACATGGCCTCAGTGGAGCGTCACCACGACACAAACTGTACTACGGCTTTACACCTCAAAGGTCTAAAGTGCTGCACTTAAACCTTAAAAAGGCCAACGGTAACTTTTTGAAAAAATGATTACTGTAAAACAAAAAAAACCCACAATGAAGTTTTTTTTTTAAATATTGTGCAAACACTTTGTCCACTGCAGAGTTTCAGTGAGGTATTTTATCTGTAATTGTATATGAGGAATAAAGGTGTAATTGAAAATGTTGCAGAAATGTTCACTCTCCTCTACATGTCTGTTCTGTGCCTTATTCTGGTCATGTATGTGGCTGCTGCCATGAAGACTGAAGTGTATGAATCTAAATAACTTAAGCCTGGTCAGAGTAAGCTACGCTTTTGTTTCATCCACTTTCAGTCAAATAGTGGACGACCGAGGAGGTCAACGATCAGACTCACCTGCGTCAGGCGGCTCCGACAGATGGTCAGTCTGGCGCAGGCTCGGTCAAGTCTTGCGGGAAATAGCCGTGGCGTTGCCCTTGGCCAACATCGTGGCCCGTAGGAGTGGAGGCGGGCCCTGCGGGCCGCAGCGCTCCCGGAGGCATGGTGCCTGGGAGTGTGTCACTATACACCATGCATAATTTTGGCCTATTTCTTGGCGGCCGGTGGCTAGTTGGTTCTGGAGGCCGCAGTAGCCTTATGGATGGAAGAGGGAAGACCCGAGCGCTCCTCTGCGCTTTACGGTCACCTGTCGAGAGGCTTCTTTAGCTGTTGTAGGAAGTTTTCCACGAGTTTGAACGAGTCTTGCACCACAGAGTGAATGCAGCGCTGGCCATCGCCTCTGCTTTGGCAGGGGCAGCAGTACTCCTCTGGGTCGGCCGACGCTACTACCATCGTCTAAAAGTTGGCTGGGAGCAGGAGAGGAGGGAGTTAGAAAGACTGCAAAATGAAAATGCCTGTGTGATTTGCCTCAGTCAGCCACGTAACTGTGTTCTGTTGGACTGTGGGCATGTGTGCTGCTGCCGCAGCTGCTTCCAGGCTTTGCCACACCGCCGATGTCCCATATGTCGACAAAGAATCACACAAGTGGTGCCTATTTTCCATGCCTGAGGCACCCATGTGATCACATGGCCACCAGTAGCATTTGATTTGTTTAATTTAATTATTGGGAGAATGCAAAGACAGAACAGCAAAAGAGTGAATAATCTCACACGGGCCTTTGGAGAGAGTGAATGCTACTAAAATGCTGTAAATCTGGACCCAGCTCACATCTCGTGATGGGTACCGAAACCACATAAATGTGCACCGGTGCCAAATTATAAAAAAATGTAATATTGATCATCTCAGACGTTTTATCTGTACTTTTTAATGTCAGTGATCATCTGCTCTCTGTGTCGCTCCTCCACACACACTGAGCAAAGTCATCTTACAGCAGATGGTTGAAGATTACTGGAGTTAACGACAGTTACTGTAATGCAATAAAACCTTTGTGAGTAAAAAGCAAATACTTTATCAATACACCTGTTATTTTAATCTGCTCTGTCTCACAGCCTCGATGTTGAAGCACAGCATGCTAGGTCGGCTAATAACAAATTTGTTGAGGATTTAATGTTCTAACTGGAGCCACAATCCACCAGGAAACAAGGCTACAATCACTTGTGCTGATTATTTAACCAGGAAGTTATTTAAAGTTGATTGCTGATGATTGCCACGGTTCTAAACAAAGAAAGAAAGAGATTACAACATCTTGCTCAAATCATAAAGTAGGCCTTTAAATCATGCCACATTAAAGTAACATAAATATGGTCTATGAATATAATTATTACCTTAACTTAACTACTACTTCATCATATATTACAAAACAAATTAGATGAAAGATGATACGTTAATCATCTGAAATACGTATAAACCTAATAATAGAAACAACTGAAGTTAGCCCGCAATTAGCTTGTTGACAAAAACGAGTGGCCATACCATTATAATTCGGCCTTTTTTAATAAACTAATTACAACTACCAACAGTCATGCCTTCAATGACCTTAATGTATTGTCATATAATGTCAAATAACGACAAATAAAGGCTAAACTACGGCGGAATCCGCTCCGAAAGAGTGGCAGCTGCCACAAGATGCTAGTGGCAGCAGTCGCAAACAGTGAAAACGGTCGCGAAAAGTAGTGGCAGGTACCACAAAACAGTGGTAACTGTTGCAACAACTTGTGGCACACTGTATATATATCTATATACTGCGTGTATATATCCAAGTCAATAGGTTATATGGATTGCTATCACTCTAAACAGTACAATGCATATCCATCCAAATTTATAATTTGCATTCCTTTAGTCTGCAGCGTGAAAGTGTTTATCGTTGCCATGGGCAACAGGTATCAACTGAAGTTAGCCCGCAATTAGCTTGTTGACAAAAACGAGTGGCCATACCATTATAATTCAGCCTTTTTTTAATAAACTAATTACAACTACCAACAGTCATGCCTTCAATGACCTTAATGTATTGTCATATAATGTCAAATAACGACAAATAAAGGCTAAACTACGGCGGAATCCGCTCCGAAAGAGTGGCAGCTGCCACAAGATGCTAGTGGCAGCAGTCGCAAACAGTGAAAACGGTCGCGAAAAGTAGTGGCAGGTACCACAAAACGGTGGTAACTGTTGCAACAACTTGTGGCACACTGTATATATATCTATATAATGCGTGTATATATCCAAGTCAATAGGTTATATGGATTGCTATCACTCTAAACAGTACAATGCATATCCATCCATATTTATAATTTGCATTCCTTTAGTCTGCAGCGTGAAAGTGTTTATCGTTGCCATGGGCAACAGGTATCAACTGAAGTTAGCCCGCAATTAGCTTGTTGACAAAAACGAGTGGCCATACCATTATAATTCGGCCTTTTTTAATAAACTAATTACAACTACCAACAGTCATGTCTTCAATGACCTTAATGTATTGTCACATAATGTCAAATAACGACAAATAAAGGCTAAACTACCGCGGAATCCGCTCCGAAATGCTGGCAGCTGCCACAAGATGCTAGTGGCAGCTGCCACATACAGTGGCAATCACTTCCTGTTGCAAGCTCAGCTGCCACGGAAAGTCGTGGCAGCTGAGCTTGCAACAGGAAGTGCCTGTACTAGCTGCCGCTGCCACGATTTGAGCTTGCCCTTTCTCCCGTTTCGGACAAACTCCGCACAGTGTGTTGTTGTAGAGTGTGTTGTTCTTGTTGTTGTTAATGTTGTTGCTGGATGTGCCTATTTTTAAAATGTCTTGTTGTGGCTGAATCTGCTATCTGCTGATCTTTTAATACACAAGTTGACCTACTATGCTACCATAGGCTGTAAAAAAACAAACAAAAACAAATGTGACCCCCCCCAAAGCAACGTAAGGCCCCCCCGCAAATCAGTGCCTGGAGCCGGGGCTGCATACCGTAACGCTTTGTCCACCACCCTCATCCGTCATTATACGTTACAGGGAAGACAAAGTGTTCCCAAACTTGCGACTGAAATGACGCCGCGGCTTCTGACGTTCCTCCGCTCGCCATGACTTCACCGTTAAATGCTTCTAAGCTGCTCCGGTCACGTGAACACACTACTGCTTTATATCTGTTCACTGACACTCTGCACTGATATTCGGGGACTTGTTACTTGAAAAGGAACAGCAGCAGTAGAACTTTATTACACACTATGATGATTACGCTGTAAAAAAAGAAAAAAAATACTCGATTGATCCGCGGTTCACAAGTGATCCGAACCGTGAGGGTTGATCCGAACCGTGAGGGTTGATCCGAACCGTGAGGGTTGATCCGAACCGTGAGGGCTGATCCGAACCGTGAGGGCTGATCCGAACGGATCACGTATCGATCCGTGACACCACTAGTTTTAATCAATAAAAATACAATCTTTTATTTCCTTATCATTTGAATTGTAAATTGTTATGAAGAACAAAAAACATTACAAATTACTACAACAAAGTAAAGGATAGCATGTAACATTTCTGATGGTTTAAACTGACTTCAGAGCGGTTTAAATGATTTTTGGGGCGGTGGCAAAAAAACATAGTCTGGAGCCTCGTAGACCAGCTGCTATAATCAAACAAAGGGATCTGTATCTGCTGATTTGGATCTTCAATGATCGGCAAAAAAACGTAAACAAGGATCTCTAAAAGTTATATTTGCTTCTTTTTTTCTTTTGTGCTGATCCGATTTTTAGACTAGTTACTTAATAACTAGTGCTGGGCAAGTTAATGCGTTATTATCGCGTTAAAGCATTAATTAATTAACGCCGACAATTATATTATCGCGCGTTAACGCGTTTTTTTATTTATTTATTATTAAGCAACATTTTTAACAAACGAACCAGGCAGCAAGCAGTGAACAGCTGTGTTCATGTGGTGTCACTTCCTTATTCCTTAAAATTATAATAATAATACATTAAAAAAATGCGTTAACGCACGATAAAATAATTGTCGGCGTTAATTAATGAATGCGTTAACGCGAAAATAACGCGTTAACTTGCCCAGCACTGATTATTTTGCACTTTCGTAAACTGGATATTTTGGAGCTCTCAGAAATATCTGAGCTTCTATGGTTATCCCATATAAGATGACTTGGCTTTGGACTCTTCTGTTTGGATCTGATAATAGTCAAATGATGCCACTTAGTTTCCTCCAATTGTTTGTATATTTATGTTACAATGAGGCAACCCCAAATTTCCAATGTATATTTTGTCTTTGTCATCGTATGTGTAGACTAAAAAGAACTCATGTTCCTCCCTCTACATGTCGCAGGACGGACAGTGAACGAGTCTTGCACCACAGAGTGAATGCAGTGCCCTTTGTGTTAGTGGGATCAAATGAGACCACCGTCAGAGTCCTGTGCCCTCTGCAGGCCTCCGGACTCTACATGGAGACTACACACGAGAAGTTCCACCAAGTCAACTACGGCTTGGGTGACATCATAGGACAATACCTCAGCGGGGAGAAGCTTAAAGGGCAACTGGAGACCGAGGAAATGCTCAAAGTAAGTTGTTAGATGAGATACTAACGTTGTTAATATCTATAACTCGTATCTATAACTTTTTTTGCTAATCACAAGGGCAGATATGAATAAAAACGGATCTTAATGATACATTCCACGAATATTCCCCTCTTTTTCCAGGTGGGCACAACTCTTACCGCCGTGGGTGAGTTGATACTGGAAATGGACGGGACTCTGAATCTCCGACCCCCTTCAAATGGCTCACAGTACTTTTTGAGCAATACGGACTTTGACACCCTGGTGGGAGAGCAAGTGAGCACGGCTCTGCGGTGGAAGGCGCTGGCCATCGCCTCTGCTTTGGCAGGGGCAGCATTACTCCTCTGGGTCGGCCGACGCTACTACTATCACCTAAAAGTTGGCTGGGAGAGGGAGCAGGAGAGGAGGGAATTTGAGAGACTGCAAAATGAAGGCCCGAGAGCACGTGCTTCAGGACCGGGCCCTGAGACTCCTCAAGATGGGGAAGAGGAACACATAGAAAATGCCTGTGTGAATACAGTGCAATAGATTAAAAAACATTTTGACAATAAATATAACGTTATATAATAAGAGAGAAAAAAAAAAGCTATCAATCTGTATTCAGCAGCAGTTGGACATGGGGAGTCTTAAAAGAGAGGAGGGAGAGATTTTAGAGAGTTCAGCTTCCTAACAGCCTGGTGGACGAAGCTGTTTGAGAGTCTGGTGGTGCGAGCACGGAGGCTCCGGTATCTTCTCCCAGAGGGCAGGAGGCTGAAGAGACTGTGTGAGGGGTGGCTGGAGTCGCGCACAATCATGGTCACTTTGCGGATGAGGCGAGTGTCATATATGTCCTGCAGGGAGGTTTTAATGGCACTTTTAACAAAGGCAGTATCGTTGACTTTACGTTGGGACTGCTGCAAATACCAAGCTAGTTAGCGTAACATAGGTACATTTAATTGCAAAACATGTGGTTGCTATTCCTTGTCAACTGACATATTTTGAATGTCAACACCAAGAAGCTACACCACACTAAACAGCTGACAAATTCATTAATGCAAGGGGTAAATTCAAATTCCATGATACCCAAGTGTAAAGTTTGACATGTATAATTTTCCTTTATTTATTTCTAGCTCTGTTTGCAACTTTGCAATAATTATTGAAGTGTCTGATTCCATTGCTCATCACTTTCCATCAGTAGGACTTGATGCTGTCTGCATGTTCCTCACATGACAGCTTACATGTGCTACATTTGGGGTTGATGATGACCAACTTAGAGCACTATGAGGTGCTTTATAGACTTATACACTGCATTGAGTCCCTTTTAAAAATGCGCAGCAACATGCACCTTTTTGTCATCATTGATAGGACATAAAGCCATCTTTTCTTTTTTTTTTTTTTACCTTTGTACAGGTTGGCAGCGACAGGAGGTTCAGAGGGAATGGATGGATTTCCTATGGAGGTTACAGAGGCAGTGTGTCTTGGGGCCAGCCTTGCCCTCTCAGGCATCTGTTACTATCTCTATAGGAAGAGCCGGACGACACTAGATAAACTTGACGTAAGTTGTTTTTCATGTGTAATCAATATGATCTTACATGCGTTTTTATTGTTTTATTTTGAAAGTTTAAGTTTGTGTTTTCATGTTGTTCAAGCCATCGGGAGGAATGGGATTAGTTGTGAAACCATGTAAACAATCTTTAGCTTTCACACACTGCTTGAAATCCTCTTTCTGTCACTACAGTATGTGCACTACATATACAGTTTGTGTACTACATATACAGTGTGTACATGTGCGTTATGTTCTCAGGATGCTCCACACTTCACCATAGATGGAAAACTCAAAGACATCTTGAAAGTTACTCCAGGAGCGTGTCTGCAGTATGCTGTCATTGAAGGTAAACAGGGTGTCACAGATTTATTTACATTGAAAAATGTGTATGGTGTCCTTGTCTCTTATTATCTATCATGTGTATATGCATACTGTAGGTGCTGTGCAACCAGCAGGTGAGCCTCTGACAAGCCACTTCCAAAAAGAATTTGTCGGAGTGTTGCAGAAATTCCTGTTGAGAGAACACAGGCTGGTGTGGAACAGCCTATCACGCACTTGGTGAGAAATCTATCAAGACAAAAATACCAAGCATTGTTATGATAGCATACGTGATACTTCCTCTTTACCTTTACGTGACAGTGGACAGTTTAACGTTAACTATCACAGTGTGAAATAAAGTTGAATTGACGATCGTCCGCTGACAATAATCTGTAAAATATGCGATCAGGACATCGTCATTCATGCTTTTCTAGTCCCAGATCTTTGATAATGTTACATAGTAAACAACTAATCTGTGTTTAAATTCACAAGATGAGAACAAAGGTTCCGGTCAGTTAGATTATGATGCGTTCAGGCGCTGTTCAGTGAAAATTTGTGTTGGACGAAGGTAAATTATAACGTCATCATGATGTATTCACATGTCATCTCGTAAAATGTAGTGTTGCTGAGAAACTTGAAGAAATCCAGTTGTTTGAAGGAGACGTTTTCACAACAATATCAATAGATATTAAAGATGAATTATGAGCTGTTTAACTTCCTAACACTAGCTCTAAGCAGCTTATACATCATTAAAACTACGAATGACAGAATTAGTTTTAATCAATAAAAATACAATCTTTTATTTCTCTTGTCTTTTAATAAAAATAAAAAAAATTAGAATAATAATACATTTTTAAAATGCGTTAACGCACGATAAAATAATTGTCGGCGTTAATTAATGAATGCGTTAACGCGAAAATAACGCATTAACTTGCCAGCATTAATTATTTTGCCTTTTTTGGCACTTTCGTAAACTGGATATTTTGGAGCTCTCAGAAATATCTGAGCTTCTATGGTTATCCCATATAAGATGACTTGGCTTTGGACTCTTCTGTTTGGATCTGATAATAGTCAAATGATGCCACTTAGTTTCCTCCAATTGTTTGTATATTTATGTTACAATGAGGCAACCCCAAATTTCTAATGTATATTTTGTCTTTGTCATCGTATGTGTAGACTAAAAAGAACTCATGTTCCTCCCTCTACATGTCGCAGGACGGACAGTGAACGAGTCTTGCACCACAGAGTGAATGCAGCGCTGGCCATCGCCTCTGCTTTGGCAGGGGCAGCAGTACTCCTCTGGGTCGGCCGACGCTACTACGATCACCTAAAAGATGGCTGGGAGCAGGAGAGGAGGGAATTAGAAAGACTGCAAAATGAAAATGCCTGTGTGATTTGCCTCAGTCAGCCACGTAACTGTGTTCTGTTGGACTGTGGGCATGTGTGCTGCTGCCGCAGCTGCTTCCAGGCTTTGCAACAACGCCGATGTCCCATGTGTAGAGAAAGAATCACACAAGTGGTGCCTATTTTCCATGCCTGAGGCACCTGTGTGATCACACAGGTGAAAATATTCCTTTATGTTCATGTTTCCTTTATGAAACAAAGTAACTGATAGATATAGCTGATCTGTATTATAGCATCAGCAAATTAAGTCATGTTACTGTACTGCATTTGATTCACAACGTACAACACAAGAAGACTGAAGGTTTGACCATTTTCACAGTAGACGACGGTGAGACACATGGCTACCTCTACACTGCCCCTCGACCCTCCTAACCCAAAATTATTTAGATCCGAGATGTTTATTGAAGCCAATCTGTCATTGAAGCCTGTTCAGTGTGTCCGAGTTTGGTTGGTGCAGAATACAAGTACTGTATATCAATACATATATATCTACACCTTAATGTATAATAGTGAATGTATGATGAATTGAAAGCCAATGTATTTTCAAAGCTGCCCAAAAGGATTTTGCAGATGTCCGTCTTTGTGCGTGAAATGAAACTCCTTTATTTCCCCTCACCATTCCGTTTGCCATTTCATCCTCATGCATTTGAAAATCTAGCCTATTTTTTTATACAAGAGTTGAACTGAAACTGCCAAAAAAAAAAAAAAAGAATGTATGCAAAACATTCTGTAATACTTTCTGTTCAATTCACGGCCGGACAGCCATGTTAACCTATGATAAACTGATGTACAACTTTTCCTATTTATGGACCATGTCGTCAGACATCGCTTCTATTCATTTTGAGTGACTGCTCTTTTTGTACTTTGTCCATTTATAAAAATTGTTTAAAATGTTTATACTTGATTTTCAAACTGCCTTTTTTGTACATTTAACTTTATAATCAAACAAGTGCAAGCTTTCCCCATGGTGTCTTGAAGACCATATTGTTGTAAAGTCTGCAATTGTGTGCTAGCTTTATGATAAGAAATATCAGCCTATATTGATGGTTACAAATTATTGTGTGGGTGTGCATGTGCAATCCCTTAAAATGATAATAATAATACATTAAAAAAATGCGTTAACGCACGATAAAATAATTGTCGGCGTTAATTAATGAATGCGTTAACGCGAAAATAACGCGTTAACTTGCCCAGCACTGATTATTTTGCACTTTCGTAAACTGGATATTTTGGAGCTCTCAGAAATATCCCATGTGATCACATGGCCACCAGTAGCATTTGATTTGTTTAATTTAATTATTGGGAGAATGCAAAGACAGAACAGCAAAAGAGTGAATAATCTCACACGGGCCTTTGGAGAGAGTGAATGCTACTAAAATGCTGTAAATCTGGACCCAGCTCACATCTCGTGATGGGTACCGAAACCACATAAATGTGCACCGGTGCCAAATTATAAAAAAATGTAATATTGATCATCTCAGACGTTTTATCTGTACTTTTTAATGTCAGTGATCATCTGCTCTCTGTGTCGCTCCTCCACACACACTGAGCAAAGTCATCTTACAGCAGATGGTTGAAGATTACTGGAGTTAACGACAGTTACTGTAATGCAATAAAACCTTTGTGAGTAAAAAGCAAATACTTTATCAATACACCTGTTATTTTAATCTGCTCTGTCTCACAGCCTCGATGTTGAAGCACAGCATGCTAGGTCGGCTAATAACAAATTTGTTGAGGATTTAATGTTCTAACTGGAGCCACAATCCACCAGGAAACAAGGCTACAATCACTTGTGCTGATTATTTAACCAGGAAGTTATTTAAAGTTGATTGCTGATGATTGCCACGGTTCTAAACAAAGAAAGAAAGAGATTACAACATCTTGCTCAAATCATAAAGTAGGCCTTTAAATCATGCCACATTAAAGTAACATAAATATGGTCTATGAATATAATTATTACCTTAACTTAACTACTACTTCATCATATATTACAAAACAAATTAGATGAAAGATGATACGTTAATCATCTGAAATACGTATAAACCTAATAATAGAAACAACTGAAGTTAGCCCGCAATTAGCTTGTTGACAAAAACGAGTGGCCATACCATTATAATTCGGCCTTTTTTAATAAACTAATTACAACTACCAACAGTCATGTCTTCAATGACCTTAATGTATTGTCACATAATGTCAAATAACGACAAATAAAGGCTAAACTACCGCGGAATCCGCTCCGAAATGCTGGCAGCTGCCACAAGATGCTAGTGGCAGCTGCCACATACAGTGGCAATCACTTCCTGTTGCAAGCTCAGCTGCCACGGAAAGTCGTGGCAGCTGAGCTTGCAACAGGAAGTGCCTGTACTAGCTGCCGCTGCCACGATTTGAGCTTGCCCTTCCTCCCGTTTCGGACAAACTCCGCACAGTGTGTTGTTGTAGAGTGTGTTGTTCTTGTTGTTAATGTTGTTGCTGGATGTGCCTATTTTTAAAATGTCTTGTTGTGGCTGAATCTGCTATCTGCTGATCTTTTAATACACAAGTTGACCTACTATGCTACCATAGGCTGTAAAAAAATAAAAATAAAAATGTGACGCCCCCCCAAAGCAACGTAAGGCCCCCCCGCAAATCAGTGCCTGGAGCCGGGCCTGCATACCGTAACACTTTGTCCACCACCCTCATCCGTCATTATACGTTACAGGGAAGACAAAATGTTCCCAAACTTGCGACTGAAATGACGCCGCGGCTTCTGACGTTCCTCCGCTCGCCATGACTTCACCGTTAAATGCTTCTGAGCTGCTCCGGTCACGTGAACACACTACTGCTTTATATCTGTTCACTGACACTCTGCACTGATATTCGGGGACTTGTTACTTGAAAAGGAACAGCAGCAGTAGAACTTTATTACACACTATGATGATTACGCTGTAAAAAAAGAAAAAAAATACTCGATTGATCCGCGGTTCACAAGTGATCCGAACCGTGAGGGTTGATCCGAACCGTGAGGGCTGATCCGAACCGTGAGGGCTGATCCGAACGGATCACGTATCGATCCGTGACACCACTAGTTTTAATCAATAAAAATACAATCTTTTATTTCCTTATCATTTGAATTGTAAATTGTTATGAAGAACAAAAAACATTACAAATTACTACAACAAAGTAAAGGATAGCATGTAACATTTCTGATGGTTTAAACTGACTTCAGAGCGGTTTAAATGATTTTTGGGGCGGTGGCAAAAAAACATAGTCTGGAGCCTCGTAGACCAGCTGCTATAATCAAACAAAGGGATCTGTATCTGCTGATTTGGATCTTCAATGATCGGCAAAAAAACGTAAACAAGGATCTCTAAAAGTTATATTTGCTTCTTTTTTTCTTTTGTGCTGATCCGATTTTTAGACTAGTTACTTAATAACTAGTGCTGGGCAAGTTAACGCGTTATTATCGCGTTAAAGCATTAATTAATTAACGCCGACAATTATATTATCGCGCGTTAACGCGTTTTTTTTTAAATTTATTATTAAGCAACATTTTTAACAAACGAACCAGGCAGCAAGCAGTGAACAGCTGTGTTCATGTGGTGTCACTTCCTTATTCCTTAAAATTATAATAATAATACATTAAAAAAATGCGTTAACTGTAAGAAATTTGAGTAAAAAACTGTAGTTAGTAGATATAATAAAAGTGTTTAATAATTCATAATTAATAATTCATAGTTAGTCATAATCATAAGGGTTTTGAGAATGCATAATTAAGATAAACATAAGCATGAAACTTCTGCCAAGTGCAGAAGTATAACTTTTATTTTGAAGGATTATTATAGAAGGGTTTAAAACGTAACTGACAGTCATTGAATGTGATGATGAACTCAGAGCCAGACAGTAGAATACACTCCTGGAGGATAGCCAATAGGAATCGAGATAAATGGAGAGGAGGTGTTATCGAACAGATGTGGGAGGTTTAATTTAAGCCTTTTTCCTCTCTCGTGTCATGGCTCTCGGAGGACGGACGTGTTTTTCACCTGAGAAGCTGAGTTGAGGTTTTTTGCAAATGGGGTTTTATTGTTTTAATATTTCATAGGAGTATGTACTCCAATGTGTAACTGTAATCGTGCTTACATCAGTGGAATTAAATTCCTTATAATTGTAAACCAGTTTTGGTAGCGTTATTGATGCAGCGTGTCGACGGCACAAAGCCGGCCACATGGCTGGCTCCGGCCTCCCCTTTGTTATGAGGTAAAAATACTACCGTAACAAATTTGGCGAACCCCAGATGGGACAGTCTTGCCGGCCTCGCTGTGTGTGCTGACGGCGGCGGTAGTCAAGCAGACAATCCTGGGCCCACAATATCGGTCGGCAGAGCCGTTTCATGAAATCTGTGAGTTAGCTATTAGGATCTTAGGGGAATCTCTGCTTGGCTAAGCGCTGCTAACGGCTAACGCTACGTTGCCGGTGGGTACGTTCCGACGAGGGAGGCCATGTTGTTCCACTGAGGTAAGTACGATTTACTGTCTGAAGTATGATGAACTTAAGGGATTAGTCAAGAGTATAAGGATCCTAAGAATTAATTAAAGACGGACAGCGCTGTGTAAGTAATTAAATCATCACATTGGTACCAAGCAGTTGATTAGCTAGAGCGGGCTAGCTTTGCATCGCTCTGAGATCCTCCAGCTCTGGGGTGCATGGCTGGGTTTGTGCTGACAACTGTTCAAAAGCAGGTATGTAACTTGGCGGACTGAAATATTGTGACATTCCGGCTTTGGCTTGCAAACCTTGGCGGGTCTCGTGCATGAATTTTCGGGTCTTGAAAACATACGCTGTGTAGAGAGCTAAGCTAGCGGGAGTTAGCTTCTGAGGCTGTGGTTTCAGGAAAGACACACTCGCTTGTTTTGGCTGTGAATGTATAATTAGAGGGTCGTGTGGATGATTCAGAATACGTAGAATAAAGACTTTTGGCGGTACTAGGCGGACTGGGTGAGTAGTTTTGGCGTTGGCAGTGAATAACTCGCGTTTCATATACGTAACAATGACCTCGGGTCTGGAGAAGCTAAAAGCCTGTTAACTGGAGGTTTAAGGGAAAAAAACCGGACGATAAGTCCGATAATACGTGTGACTAGTCTGTGTTTTAGCAGCGTGGAAATACGTTTAAACTGATGACTAAATAAGTCCAATAATACGTGTGACTAGTCTGTGTTTTAGCAGCGTGGAAATACGTTTAAAATGATTGATATTGCATGACCGCGCTGTGGGGAGCTAACGCTAGCTACGTGTAGCTCCGGCGTTGCGGCACTCTGTATGTAAAATAAGTGCTTATAAAATAAAATAACGGCTGGATTGAGAGAGGAGACAGAAGGCGTATGAGTGGAATTAAAGTGTGGGATTTTGGTGATACTTGTGTGTGCGTACGCTTTATCAGAAGCTCCGTTTTTTCGTTAGCATTGCGGATAGCATATCTGTAAAAAAGCCGGTTTCATGACAACTTCCGGTTTGGCGCAGAACAACTTCCGGTCCGGCGCAGACGGCAAGGCAAGTTTATTTGTATAGCACAGCTCAAAGTGCTTCACATAAAACCATTAAAAGCATCAAAACATAAGGCAAAAGAAAAGGAGATTTAAAAACAATTAAACAGAAGAAGGAGTAACTGCTAGTTAATGATAATAATAATATTAAACCTAGTGTTTTGAATCTGTCATTACATTAGTACTAAAAGAGACTGACCTCTGGTGACTTAGAGAGACAATCACAGCATAGTTTTATGCCACCCAGTGGCTTCCTAGATAAATTACACAAAACAGTCTTAGAAATTCATTGTCTATGACCTTTGTGCTTACATCCTGACTTTAGTTTTAATTAAGCATTATAACTTTAGTTGTTGACTTTGGTTTTAATTCAGCATTTTAACAAAGATTAATGGTTTCAGTTGTGTTTCTTCAATTCTTGAACTTAATTGTGACTCAGTATTGTGCAGACCAGAGTGTAAGTGCAGTTCAACAGTTTGACTTACATTGGTATTTCTGGTTGAATATCTTTGAACACAGTTATTGATTTTTAAAGTTGAATTTAATATTTAATTGATTAATTATTCATTGTTTTTTAATTTCATTTTACTTCCAATTTTAAACCTTTCGAATTCTGATTTGGAACTGGATTGTGATCGTGATTCTGATTTAGATGTTGAGTTTGATTTCGGAATTCTAGCTTCAATTTTGGATTCGAGATTCCTTCACATATCCAGTATTGACTAATTTTGGTACATTTACTAATTTACACAGTTCCTAAGAATCAATTTTGACACGGACGGCGCAACATATTTGAGAGATCGTTGACCTCTCTTACACTACAGACGTATGCTAACATTTACTGCTGAACTTTTGGCAGTTCTGTGTTTGTTTCAGTCAAGGTGCGTGGTTGAGCGGATCCCAGTTTTGGAGTCAGCGGCCACACGCCATACAGCACAGAGGGTGAGTTGACTTTGATTCAGGTGATGACAAGCATGCACATTTAATACACACATTTGAATACTCCTAGGCTGCATAATGTTTACATTAAAGAAGCAGAGTAAGGAAGTAGGAGCACTGGTAAGAAGACTAAAATGTGAAGTAACAGAAGTAGAACGCATTAGAAAAGATTTGCAACAGCAGATAGAGGAAAGACGAGCAGAAAGTAAAGAAGACGAGGATATAAAGAGAATGCAGCGGCGACTGCTGAAACTGCAAGTAGCAGAGGTCGACAGAGAAGTAAATAGAAAAGTTCAGGCCAAGAAACAGATGATAGCAGCAGAAGCCCAGCAGCAACAAAATCTAGCAGTACCAGCCCCCACGGTGGTGTACAATCAGCCCCCACCACGATGCAGAAGTGGTGCATCCAACAGAGGGAGAGGTAACGATAAAGGGGGGCGTGGGGGTCTTGTAAGTAAAGGAGTGTGCTACGTATGTGGGAGAGAAGGTCATTGGGTAAGAGATTGCCCACATAAAAGGAGAGGAAGACAGATCAGTGCAGCACCACAACATGCTCCGTTCCCACCACAACATCAGCAGCACCTACGACCAGGTCCAGCTGGACCTCCTCCCATGAGACATCAACAGATGCCCATGCTGTCACCAGGACCATGGGGAGGTTCAGGGTGTAGCCAAGATACATAGATGGTTGCCATGTGATCCCTTACAGCAGAGATATCGAGGTGAAGGGGGAATATGGTAAGGTGTCAAACATTTATGGTAAGGTGTCAAACATTTTTTGTAGATCCACATTTAGAATCGTTTTCAGTAAAGGTGCTACTCATAAATTTTGAGATTTAATAACGTCATGATAAACCACAACTAGACTTGCTAACTCTAGAAATTGAGAAATATACGGGAGCTCTAACTAACATGAGCCGAGTGTTGTTTTCTCAGGTGACAAACGCAGAAGCAGCAGCTGACGAAAGGAAGCAGGCTGATGTGTCACCAGGCAGTCTGGTGTGGATAAAAGTCCACAAACGCAAGTGGAGTGAACCAAGGTGGACCGGTCCATGGGAGGTAGTATTGGCAACCTCACATGACACCACCTCACTCACTGTGCAGCAGCGAAGGTAACGAGTAAGACACTCGCAGAGACAGGATTGAACATCAGACAGGAAAATTTGAAGCCAAAGACACCTCAAAAGAGGGGTTTAGACAGTACTGAAGATGACGTTTTCCCCACAGTTTAAGCGAGGGCGTCCATTAGGAGACTCTAGGGTCAGTGGGTTATGGAAGTCTCTAATTACTTTCTCCCTGAGTTCAGTAGCTTCCCTCTTAGTATGTGGAATTAACCACAGACAGGAACCAGATCACATGCATGACTACATCAGGATTCGACATTTAGCCTCAGTAGCTAATCAAACCGATCTTAGACCACGTAGAGAGGCTTATCTGACGACACTCACCTATGAAAATGTAACTCTCACTCTTACGTTCAAAGAAGGTACAACATCAACGGTCCAGGTCGACTTCTGTGAAGTCGTTTCCGGTCCCAGGTATGAACACATCTACGGGTGGATGTCCAAAACCTTGTGCATCATAACTGACGAGTGTGGGCCCGCCACAAATAAGTATGGTAAGCTGTTATCGTATCATAACTGTGATTGTGAAGATTGGGGATGGGCAACGATGAATACAGGTGGCGAGGGTTTAGGAAAAGACCCCAACCCAGGTCTTAAAGACCGACTAAAGATGTTAAATGCCCCAGCTTCTTATCACGTGTAGAAAAGGGGTGGGTAGATGTAATCCTTTAAGACTTACCTTAACAGACCCAAAATTGACTGACGGAGGACTTTACGTAGTACAGGGAAAGGCTACTGATAGTCCTGCCCCACAAGGGCTCATTAGGATTATTGTTAAGCCTGTAAAAAGACCAGGTTCGACATACGACTGACGCAGAGAATGAGGTAAGGGGTGGAAACCGGAATGGCAGATGGGAATTTATGGTGGGTACAATATACGGCTTCAAGCCAGTAGTACAGATTGTATTGTGTGTTTAGGATCTAGACCCCTAGCAACACCAGTTCCTTCAAGATTCAGACTCCTAAGTCCTGAATTAGTTGTATTTTAACTCTGTTTACTGATGACACTTTGCCCCTCCAACACACTTGTCAGAGGCTGCACTGGCATTACCCACCTGTAGAATATAATACCCCACCTCTGTTCAAAGTTACAGAGGGTCCATTTGATTGTATAGTCTCAGATACCGCTAAGGGCCCAATGTAGGTAGTATTATTGCAAATTAAAGCAAATTGTAGCAACAGTCACCTATATCTTGCCTGTCACTGATGCAACTTATGGAGAACTCATCTCTCCACGCCCACATGCTAACAGAAGATCCAAAAGAGATGCCGGCGGCCCGAAGGGGGCCTTTGATGACCAAGTGTACATAAGATGTCATAAGACTGCCAAGGGGGGTGTCTAATGACTTTCAAGCCAGAAATCAAATAGCAGCAGATTTAGAATCTGTTTTCTCTCAGAGGGTGATGATTAATAAAAATGTCGATTGGATCAACTACATTTACTATAACCAACAGCGTTTTGTAAACTTCACCAGTGACGCCATATCAGGACTGCATGCACAGCTGGCGAAGACTAGTTTAATGACCTTGCAGAACAGAATGGCATTAGAGATGATTTAGCAGAGAAAAGTGGCGTGTGCCAGATGTTTGGGTCTGCGTGCTGCACTTTCATTCCGAATAACACAGCTCCTGATGGATCGGTGACCAGGGAGCTGGAGGGACTGACAGCACTCAGCCAAGAGCTAGCAGACAACTCTGGTGTCACTGATCCGTTCACCGACTGGTTGGGAAGTATGCTTAGCCAGTGAAAACATACATTTTTGGCAATCGTAATTATTCTGTGTGCTGTCATCATAAGCCTCCGAGTTGTCTGTGGATGGGGGTTCCCGTGCATCCGTGGACCTCTACAGGGGTTTATTGTTTCACCGATGAGCCAGACACCAGTCCAGGGCAACCAATTATGTGTCGGGGATGAGGGAGAATTGGAGCTTCTGATGGCCACAGTCTAGATGAGGCCACCAGCGGTGCCATAGCGGAACTTCACAAGCGGTTCCTGACCATCCTCTCGGAGATCCTGAAGGACCTGATAAAGGCCCAGATGGACTTCTAACACATCCGGTGAGATATTGGAAATTTGGGAAATAGACTGATTGTTCTGGATGAGTAATTTGAGATTTTATTTTAATTAATGGGTTATAATGGGATTTTAGGGTGTAAAGATTAAGAAATGTAATTTTGACAGGTGTAAAAGAACAGTCAAGGCTTCTCAGTATGTGTTCTCTAGCCTACAGGCTGTATCCTGATCCTGCCAGCCCCAAGACATGGAAGGCAGTGATTTTCAACGCAGTCGATCTTTTCCTTTGTTACGGATTCTATCTTTCCCTTTTTAAATTTTCCTTTTTGTCTTCCTTTTACGGACTCAATTTTTCCCTTTTTTACGGATTAAATTTTCCTTTTTCGTCTTCCTTCTACGGACTCAATTTTGAAACGAACTGAACAGAAATACTTGAAATGATATCTGTGTGCATGAATTGTTTGCCTCTGTTTAGATAGATAGGAAGCCTCTCCCTGGATTGAGTAGGGGGGAGGTCTCCAGGGACATTTGAAAAACTAACTACATTCGAGTAGCTAACTCACAGTGAACTGTGAGTTAGGGGGGAATTGTAAGAAATTTGAGTAAAAAACTGTAGTTAGTAGATATAATAAAAGTGTTTAATAATTCATAATTAATAATTCATAGTTAGTCATAATCATAAGGGTTTTGAGAATGCATAATTAAGATAAACATAAGCATGAAACTTCTGCCAAGTGCAGAAGTATAACTTTTATTTTGAAGGATTATTATAGAAGGGTTTAAAACGTAACTGACAGTCATTGAATGTGATGATGAACTCAGAGCCAGACAGTAGAATACACTCCTGGAGGATAGCCAATAGGAATCGAGATAAATGGAGAGGAGGTGTTATCGAACAGATGTGGGAGGTTTAATTTAAGCCTTTTTCCTCTCTCGTGTCATGGCTCTCGGAGGACGGACGTGTTTTTCACCTGAGAAGCTGAGTTGAGGTTTTTTGCAAATGGGGTTTTATTGTTTTAATATTTCATAGGAGTATGTACTCCAATGTGTAACTGTAATCGTGCTTACATCAGTGGAATTAAATTCCTTATAATTGTAAACCAGTTTTGGTAGCGTTATTGATGCAGCGTGTCGACGGCACAAAGCCGGCCACATGGCTGGCTCCGGCCTCCCCTTTGTTATGAGGTAAAAATACTACCGTAACAAAACGCACGATAAAATAATTGTCGGCGTTAATTACTGAATGCGTTAACGCGAAAATAACGCGTTAACTTGCCCAGCACTGATTATTTTGCACTTTCGTAAACTGGATATTTTGGAGCTCTCAGAAATATCTGAGCTTCTATGGTTATCCCATATAAGATGACTTGGCTTTGGACTCTTCTGTTTGGATCTGATAATAGTCAAATGATGCCACTTAGTTTCCTCCAATTGTTTGTATATTTATGTTACAATGAGGCAACCCCAAATTTCTAATGTATATTTTGTCTTTGTCATCGTATGTGTAGACTAAAAAGAACTCATGTTCCTCCCTCTACATGTCGCAGGACGGACAGTGAACGAGTCTTGCACCACAGAGTGAATGCAGCGCTGGCCATCGCCTCTGCTTTGGCAGGGGCAGCAGTACTCCTCTGGGTCGGCCGACGCTACTACGATCACCTAAAAGATGGCTGGGAGCAGGAGAGGAGGGAATTAGAAAGACTGCAAAATGAAAATGCCTGTGTGATTTGCCTCAGTCAGCCACGTAACTGTGTTCTGTTGGACTGTGGGCATGTGTGCTGCTGCCGCAGCTGCTTCCAGGCTTTGCAACAACGCCGATGTCCCATGTGTAGAGAAAGAATCACACAAGTGGTGCCTATTTTCCATGCCTGAGGCACCTGTGTGATCACACAGGTGAAAATATTCCTTTATGTTCATGTTTCCTTTATGAAACAAAGTAACTGATAGATATAGCTGATCTGTATTATAGCATCAGCAAATTAAGTCATGTTACTGTACTGCATTTGATTCACAACGTACAACACAAGAAGACTGAAGGTTTGACCATTTTCACAGTAGACGACGGTGAGACACATGGCTACCTCTACACTGCCCCTCGACCCTCCTAACCCAAAATCATTTAGATCCGAGATGTTTATTGAAGCCAATCTGTCATTGAAGCCTGTTCAGTGTGTCCGAGTTTGGTTGGTGCAGAATACAAGTACTGTATATCAATACATATATATCTACACCTTAATGTATAATAGTGAATGTATGATGAATTGAAAGCCAATGTATTTTCAAAGCTGCCCAAAAGGATTTTGCAGATGTCCGTCTTTGTGCGTGAAATGAAACTCCTTTATTTCCCCTCACCATTCCGTTTGCCATTTCATCCTCATGCATTTGAAAATCTAGCCTATTTTTTTATACAAGAGTTGAACTGAAACTGCCAAAAAAAAAAAAAAAGAATGTATGCAAAACATTCTGTAATACTTTCTGTTCAATTCACGGCCGGACAGCCATGTTAACCTATGATAAACTGATGTACAACTTTTCCTATTTATGGACCATGTCGTCAGACATCGCTTCTATTCATTTTGAGTGACTGCTCTTTTTGTACTTTGTCCATTTATAAAAATTGTTTAAAATGTTTATACTTGATTTTCAAACTGCCTTTTTTGTACATTTAACTTTATAATCAAACAAGTGCAAGCTTTCCCCATGGTGTCTTGAAGACCATATTGTTGTAAAGTCTGCAATTGTGTGCTAGCTTTATGATAAGAAATATCAGCCTATATTGATGGTTACAAATTATTGTGTGGGTGTGCATGTGCAATCCCTTAAAATGATAATAATAATACATTAAAAAAATGCGTTAACGCACGATAAAATAATTGTCGGCGTTAATTAATGAATGCGTTAACGCGAAAATAACGCGTTAACTTGCCCAGCACTGATTATTTTGCACTTTCGTAAACTGGATATTTTGGAGCTCTCAGAAATATCCCATGTGATCACATGGCCACCAGTAGCATTTGATTTGTTTAATTTAATTATTGGGAGAATGCAAAGACAGAACAGCAAAAGAGTGAATAATCTCACACGGGCCTTTGGAGAGAGTGAATGCTACTAAAATGCTGTAAATCTGGACCCAGCTCACATCTCGTGATGGGTACCGAAACCACATAAATGTGCACCGGTGCCAAATTATAAAAAAATGTAATATTGATCATCTCAGACGTTTTATCTGTACTTTTTAATGTCAGTGATCATCTGCTCTCTGTGTCGCTCCTCCACACACACTGAGCAAAGTCATCTTACAGCAGATGGTTGAAGATTACTGGAGTTAACGACAGTTACTGTAATGCAATAAAACCTTTGTGAGTAAAAAGCAAATACTTTATCAATACACCTGTTATTTTAATCTGCTCTGTCTCACAGCCTCGATGTTGAAGCACAGCATGCTAGGTCGGCTAATAACAAATTTGTTGAGGATTTAATGTTCTAACTGGAGCCACAATCCACCAGGAAACAAGGCTACAATCACTTGTGCTGATTATTTAACCAGGAAGTTATTTAAAGTTGATTGCTGATGATTGCCACGGTTCTAAACAAAGAAAGAAAGAGATTACAACATCTTGCTCAAATCATAAAGTAGGCCTTTAAATCATGCCACATTAAAGTAACATAAATATGGTCTATGAATATAATTATTACCTTAACTTAACTACTACTTCATCATATATTACAAAACAAATTAGATGAAAGATGATACGTTAATCATCTGAAATACGTATAAACCTAATAATAGAAACAACTGAAGTTAGCCCGCAATTAGCTTGTTGACAAAAACGAGTGGCCATACCATTATAATTCTGCCTTTTTTAATAAACTAATTACAACTACCAACAGTCATGTCTTCAATGACCTTAATGTATTGTCACATAATGTCAAATAACGACAAATAAAGGCTAAACTACCGCGGAATCCGCTCCGAAATGCTGGCAGCTGCCACAAGATGCTAGTGGCAGCTGCCACATACAGTGGCAATCACTTCCTGTTGCAAGCTCAGCTGCCACGGAAAGTCGTGGCAGCTGAGCTTGCAACAGGAAGTGCCTGTACTAGCTGCCGCTGCCACGATTTGAGCTTGCCCTTCCTCCCGTTTCGGACAAACTCCGCACAGTGTGTTGT
This sequence comes from Melanostigma gelatinosum, assembly GCF_949748355.1. Taxonomy (NCBI): domain Eukaryota; kingdom Metazoa; phylum Chordata; class Actinopteri; order Perciformes; family Zoarcidae; genus Melanostigma; species Melanostigma gelatinosum. Next base: position 14,817,409 of record NC_136648.1, read on the forward strand.
TGTAGAGTGTGTTGTTCTTGTTGTTAATGTTGTTGCTGGATGTGCCTATTTTTAAAATGTCTTGTTGTGGCTGAATCTGCTATCTGCTGATCTTTTAATACACAAGTTGACCTACTATGCTACCATAGGCTGTAAAAAAAAAAAAAAAAAAATGTGACCCCCCCCAAAGCAACGTAAGGCCCCCCCGCAAATCAGTGCCTGGAGCCGGGCCTGCATACCGTAACACTTTGTCCACCACCCTCATCCGTCATTATACGTTACAGGGAAGACAAAATGTTCCCAAACTTGCGACTGAAATGACGCCGCGGCTTCTGACGTTCCTCCGCTCGCCATGACTTCACCGTTAAATGCTTCTAAGCTGCTCCGGTCACGTGAACACACTACTGCTTTATATCTGTTCACTGACACTCTGCACTGATATTCGGGGACTTGTTACTTGAAAAGGAACAGCAGCAGTAGAACTTTATTACACACTATGATGATTACGCTGTAAAAAAAGAAAAAAAATACTCGATTGATCCGCGGTTCACAAGTGATCCGAACCGTGAGGGTTGATCCGAACCGTGAGGGCTGATCCGAACGGATCACGTATCGATCCGTGACACCACTAGTTTTAATCAATAAAAATACAATCTTTTATTTCCTTATCATTTGAATTGTAAATTGTTATGAAGAACAAAAAACATTACAAATTACTACAACAAAGTAAAGGATAGCATGTAACATTTCTGATGGTTTAAACTGACTTCAGAGCGGTTTAAATGATTTTTGGGGCGGTGGCAAAAAAACATAGTCTGGAGCCTCGTAGACCAGCTGCTATAATCAAACAAAGGGATCTGTATCTGCTGATTTGGATCTTCAATGATCGGCAAAAAAACGTAAACAAGGATCTCTAAAAGTTATATTTGCTTCTTTTTTTCTTTTGTGCTGATCCGATTTTTAGACTAGTTACTTAATAACTAGTGCTGGGCAAGTTAACGCGTTATTATCGCGTTAAAGCATTAATTAATTAACGCCGACAATTATATTATCGCGCGTTAACGCGTTATTTTTTAAATTTATTATTAAGCAACATTTTTAACAAACGAACCAGGCAGCAAGCAGTGAACAGCTGTGTTCATGTGGTGTCACTTCCTTATTCCTTAAAATTATAATAATAATACATTAAAAAAATGCGTTAACGCACGATAAAATAATTGTCGGCGTTAATTACTGAATGCGTTAACGCGAAAATAACGCGTTAACTTGCCCAGCACTGATTATTTTGCACTTTCGTAAACTGGATATTTTGGAGCTCTCAGAAATATCTGAGCTTCTATGGTTATCCCATATAAGATGACTTGGCTTTGGACTCTTCTGTTTGGATCTGATAATAGTCAAATGATGCCACTTAGTTTCCTCCAATTGTTTGTATATTTATGTTACAATGAGGCAACCCCAAATTTCTAATGTATATTTTGTCTTTGTCATCGTATGTGTAGACTAAAAAGAACTCATGTTCCTCCCTCTACATGTCGCAGGACGGACAGTGAACGAGTCTTGCACCACAGAGTGAATGCAGCGCTGGCCATCGCCTCTGCTTTGGCAGGGGCAGCAGTACTCCTCTGGGTCGGCCGACGCTACTACGATCACCTAAAAGATGGCTGGGAGCAGGAGAGGAGGGAATTAGAAAGACTGCAAAATGAAAATGCCTGTGTGATTTGCCTCAGTCAGCCACGTAACTGTGTTCTGTTGGACTGTGGGCATGTGTGCTGCTGCCGCAGCTGCTTCCAGGCTTTGCAACAACGCCGATGTCCCATGTGTAGAGAAAGAATCACACAAGTGGTGCCTATTTTCCATGCCTGAGGCACCTGTGTGATCACACAGGTGAAAATATTCCTTTATGTTCATGTTTCCTTTATGAAACAAAGTAACTGATAGATATAGCTGATCTGTATTATAGCATCAGCAAATTAAGTCATGTTACTGTACTGCATTTGATTCACAACGTACAACACAAGAAGACTGAAGGTTTGACCATTTTCACAGTAGACGACGGTGAGACACATGGCTACCTCTACACTGCCCCTCGACCCTCCTAACCCAAAATCATTTAGATCCGAGATGTTTATTGAAGCCAATCTGTCATTGAAGCCTGTTCAGTGTGTCCGAGTTTGGTTGGTGCAGAATACAAGTACTGTATATCAATACATATATATCTACACCTTAATGTATAATAGTGAATGTATGATGAATTGAAAGCCAATGTATTTTCAAAGCTGCCCAAAAGGATTTTGCAGATGTCCGTCTTTGTGCGTGAAATGAAACTCCTTTATTTCCCCTCACCATTCCGTTTGCCATTTCATCCTCATGCATTTGAAAATCTAGCCTATTTTTTTATACAAGAGTTGAACTGAAACTGCCAAAAAAAAAAAAAAAGAATGTATGCAAAACATTCTGTAATACTTTCTGTTCAATTCACGGCCGGACAGCCATGTTAACCTATGATAAACTGATGTACAACTTTTCCTATTTATGGACCATGTCGTCAGACATCGCTTCTATTCATTTTGAGTGACTGCTCTTTTTGTACTTTGTCCATTTATAAAAATTGTTTAAAATGTTTATACTTGATTTTCAAACTGCCTTTTTTGTACATTTAACTTTATAATCAAACAAGTGCAAGCTTTCCCCATGGTGTCTTGAAGACCATATTGTTGTAAAGTCTGCAATTGTGTGCTAGCTTTATGATAAGAAATATCAGCCTATATTGATGGTTACAAATGATTGTGTGGGTGTGCATGTGCAATCCCTTAAAATGATAATAATAATACATTAAAAAAATGCGTTAACGCACGATAAAATAATTGTCGGCGTTAATTAATGAATGCGTTAACGCGAAAATAACGCGTTAACTTGCCCAGCACTGATTATTTTGCACTTTCGTAAACTGGATATTTTGGAGCTCTCAGAAATATCTGAGCTTCTATGGTTATCCCATATAAGATGACTTGGCTTTGGACTCTTCTGTTTGGATCTGATAATAGTCAAATGATGCCACTTAGTTTCCTCCAATTGTTTGTATATTTATGTTACAATGAGGCAACCCCAAATTTCCAATGTATATTTTGTCTTTGTCATCGTATGTGTAGACTAAAAAGAACTCATGTTCCTCCCTCTACATGTCGCAGGACGGACAGTGAACGAGTCTTGCACCACAGAGTGAATGCAGTGCCCTTTGTGTTAGTGGGATCAAATGAGACCACCGTCAGAGTCCTGTGCCCTCTGCAGGCCTCCGGACTCTACATGGAGACTACACACGAGAAGTTCCACCAAGTCAACTACGGCTTGGGTGACATCATAGGACAATACCTCAGCGGGGAGAAGCTTAAAGGGCAACTGGAGACCGAGGAAATGCTCAAAGTAAGTTGTTAGATGAGATACTAACGTTGTTAATATCTATAACTCGTATCTATAACTTTTTTTGCTAATCACAAGGGCAGATATGAATAAAAACGGATCTTAATGATACATTCCACGAATATTCCCCTCTTTTTCCAGGTGGGCACAACTCTTACCGCCGTGGGTGAGTTGATACTGGAAATGGACGGGACTCTGAATCTCCGACCCCCTTCAAATGGCTCACAGTACTTTTTGAGCAATACGGACTTTGACACCCTGGTGGGAGAGCAAGTGAGCACGGCTCTGCGGTGGAAGGCGCTGGCCATCGCCTCTGCTTTGGCAGGGGCAGCATTACTCCTCTGGGTCGGCCGACGCTACTACTATCACCTAAAAGTTGGCTGGGAGAGGGAGCAGGAGAGGAGGGAATTTGAGAGACTGCAAAATGAAGGCCCGAGAGCACGTGCTTCAGGACCGGGCCCTGAGACTCCTCAAGATGGGGAAGAGGAACACATAGAAAATGCCTGTGTGAATACAGTGCAATAGATTAAAAAACATTTAGACAATAAATATAACGTTATATAATAAGAGAAAAAAAAAAAAGCTATCAATCTGTATTCAGCAGCAGTTGGACATGGGGAGTCTTAAAAGAGAGGAGGGAGAGATTTTAGAGAGTTCAGCTTCCTAACAGCCTGGTGGACGAAGCTGTTTGAGAGTCTGGTGGTGCGAGCACGGAGGCTCCGGTATCTTCTCCCAGAGGGCAGGAGGCTGAAGAGACTGTGTGAGGGGTGGCTGGAGTCGCGCACAATCATGGTCACTTTGCGGATGAGGCGAGTGTCATATATGTCCTGCAGGGAGGTTTTAATGGCACTTTTAACAAAGGCAGTATCGTTGACTTTACGTTGGGACTGCTGCAAATACCAAGCTAGTTAGCGTAACATAGGTACATTTAATTGCAAAACATGTGGTTGCTATTCCTTGTCAACTGACATATTTTGAATGTCAACACCAAGAAGCTACACCACACTAAACAGCTGACAAATTCATTAATGCAAGGGGTAAATTCAAATTCCATGATACCCAAGTGTAAAGTTTGACATGTATAATTTTCCTTTATTTATTTCTAGCTCTGTTTGCAACTTTGCAATAATTATTGAAGTGTCTGATTCCATTGCTCATCACTTTCCATCAGTAGGACTTGATGCTGTCTGCATGTTCCTCACATGACAGCTTACATGTGCTACATTTGGGGTTGATGATGACCAACTTAGAGCACTATGAGGTGCTTTATAGACTTATACACTGCATTGAGTCCCTTTTAAAAATGCGCAGCAACATGCACTTTTTTGTCATCATTGATAGGACATAAAGCCATCTTTTCTTTTTTTTTTTTTTACCTTTGTACAGGTTGGCAGCGACAGGAGGTTCAGAGGGAATGGATGGATTTCCTATGGAGGTTACAGAGACAGTGTGTCTTGGGGCCAGCCTTGCCCTCTCAGGCATCTGTTACTATCTCTATAGGAAGAGCCGGACGACACTAGATAAACTTGACGTAAGTTGTTTTTCATGTGTAATCAATATGATCTTACATGCGTTTTTATTGTTTTATTTTGAAAGTTTAAGTTTGTGTTTTCATGTTGTTCAAGCCATCGGGAGGAATGGGATTAGTTGTGAAACCATGTAAACAATCTTTAGCTTTCACACACTGCTTGAAATCCTCTTTCTGTCACTACAGTATGTGCACTACATATACAGTTTGTGTACTACATATACAGTGTGTACATGTGCGTTATGTTCTCAGGATGCTCCACACTTCACCATAGATGGAAAACTCAAAGACATCTTGAAAGTTACTCCAGGAGCGTGTCTGCAGTATGCTGTCATTGAAGGTAAACAGGGTGTCACAGATTTATTTACATTGAAAAATGTGCATGGTGTCCTTGTCTCTTATTATCTATCATGTGTATATGCATACTGTAGGTGCTGTGCAACCAGCAGGTGAGCCTCTGACAAGCCACTTCCAAAAAGAATTTGTCGGAGTGTTGCAGAAATTCCTGTTGAGAGAACACAGGCTGGTGTGGAACAGCCTATCACGCACTTGGTGAGAAATCTATCAAGACAAAAATACCAAGCATTGTTATGATAGCATACGTGATACTTCCTCTTTACCTTTACGTGACAGTGGACAGTTTAACGTTAACTATCACAGTGTGAAATAAAGTTGAATTGACGATCGTCCGCTGCCAATAATCTGTAAAATATGCGATCAGGACATCGTCATTCATGCTTTTCTAGTCCCAGATCTTTGATAATGTTACATAGTAAACAACTAATCTGTGTTTAAATTCACAAGATGAGAACAAAGGTTCCGGTCAGTTCGATTATGATGCGTTCAGGCGCTGTTCAGTGAAAATTTGTGTTGGACGAAGGTAAATTATAACGTCATCATGATGTATTCACATGTCATCTCGTAAAATGTAGTGTTGCTGAGAAACTTGAAGAAATCCAGTTGTTTGAAGGAGACGTTTTCACAACAATATCAATAGATATTAAAGATGAATTATGAGCTGTTTAACTTCCTAACACTAGCTCTAAGCAGCTTATACATCATTAAAACTACGAATGACAGAATTAGTTTTAATCAATAAAAATACAATCTTTTATTTCTCTTGTCTTTTAATAAAAATAAAAAAAATTAGAATAATAATACATTTTTAAAATGCGTTAACGCACGATAAAATAATTGTCGGCGTTAATTAATGAATGCGTTAACGCGAAAATAACGCATTAACTTGCCAGCATTAATTATTTTGCCTTTTTTGGCACTTTCGTAAACTGGATATTTTGGAGCTCTCAGAAATATCTGAGCTTCTATGGTTATCCCATATAAGATGACTTGGCTTTGGACTCTTCTGTTTGGATCTGATAATAGTCAAATGATGCCACTTAGTTTCCTCCAATTGTTTGTATATTTATGTTACAATGAGGCAACCCCAAATTTCTAATGTATATTTTGTCTTTGTCATCGTATGTGTAGACTAAAAAGAACTTATGTTCCTCCCTCTACATGTCGCAGGACGGACAGTGAACGAGTCTTGCACCACAGAGTGAATGCAGCGCTGGCCATCGCCTCTGCTTTGGCAGGGGCAGCAGTACTCCTCTGGGTCGGCCGACGCTACTACGATCACCTAAAAGATGGCTGGGAGCAGGAGAGGAGGGAATTAGAAAGACTGCAAAATGAAAATGCCTGTGTGATTTGCCTCAGTCAGCCACGTAACTGTGTTCTGTTGGACTGTGGGCATGTGTGCTGCTGCCGCAGCTGCTTCCAGGCTTTGCAACAACGCCGATGTCCCATGTGTAGAGAAAGAATCACACAAGTGGTGCCTATTTTCCATGCCTGAGGCACCTGTGTGATCACACAGGTGAAAATATTCCTTTATGTTCATGTTTCCTTTATGAAACAAAGTAACTGATAGATATAGCTGATCTGTATTATAGCATCAGCAAATTAAGTCATGTTACTGTACTGCATTTGATTCACAACGTACAACACAAGAAGACTGAAGGTTTGACCATTTTCACAGTAGACGACGGTGAGACACATGGCTACCTCTACACTGCCCCTCGACCCTCCTAACCCAAAATCATTTAGATCCGAGATGTTTATTGAAGCCAATCTGTCATTGAAGCCTGTTCAGTGTGTCCGAGTTTGGTTGGTGCAGAATACAAGTACTGTATATCAATACATATATATCTACACCTTAATGTATAATAGTGAATGTATGATGAATTGAAAGCCAATGTATTTTCAAAGCTGCCCAAAAGGATTTTGCAGATGTCCGTCTTTGTGCGTGAAATGAAACTCCTTTATTTCCCCTCACCATTCCGTTTGCCATTTCATCCTCATGCATTTGAAAATCTAGCCTATTTTTTTATACAAGAGTTGAACTGAAACTGCCAAAAAAAATAAAAAAGAATGTATGCAAAACATTCTGTAATACTTTCTGTTCAATTCACGACCGGACAGCCATGTTAACCTATGATAAACTGATGTACAACTTTTCCTATTTATGGACCATGTCGTCAGACATCGCTTCTATTCATTTTGAGTGACTGCTCTTTTTGTACTTTGTCCATTTATAAAAATTGTTTAAAATGTTTATACTTGATTTTCAAACTGCCTTTTTTGTACATTTAACTTTATAATCAAACAAGTGCAAGCTTTCCCCATGGTGTCTTGAAGACCATATTGTTGTAAAGTCTGCAATTGTGTGCTAGCTTTATGATAAGAAATATCAGCCTATATTGATGGTTACAAATTATTGTGTGGGTGTGCATGTGCAATCCCTTAAAATGATAATAATAATACATTAAAAAAATGCGTTAACGCACGATAAAATAATTGTCGGCGTTAATTAATGAATGCGTTAACGCGAAAATAACGCGTTAACTTGCCCAGCACTGATTATTTTGCACTTTCGTAAACTGGATATTTTGGAGCTCTCAGAAATATCCCATGTGATCACATGGCCACCAGTAGCATTTGATTTGTTTAATTTAATTATTGGGAGAATGCAAAGACAGAACAGCAAAAGAGTGAATAATCTCACACGGGCCTTTGGAGAGAGTGAATGCTACTAAAATGCTGTAAATCTGGACCCAGCTCACATCTCGTGATGGGTACCGAAACCACATAAATGTGCACCGGTGCCAAATTATAAAAAAAATGTAATATTGATCATCTCAGACGTTTTATCTGTACTTTTTAATGTCAGTGATCATCTGCTCTCTGTGTCGCTCCTCCACACACACTGAGCAAAGTCATCTTACAGCAGATGGTTGAAGATTACTGGAGTTAACGACAGTTACTGTAATGCAATAAAACCTTTGTGAGTAAAAAGCAAATACTTTATCAATACACCTGTTATTTTAATCTGCTCTGTCTCACAGCCTCGATGTTGAAGCACAGCATGCTAGGTCGGCTAATAACAAATTTGTTGAGGATTTAATGTTCTAACTGGAGCCACAATCCACCAGGAAACAAGGCTACAATCACTTGTGCTGATTATTTAACCAGGAAGTTATTTAAAGTTGATTGCTGATGATTGCCACGGTTCTAAACAAAGAAAGAAAGAGATTACAACATCTTGCTCAAATCATAAAGTAGGCCTTTAAATCATGCCACATTAAAGTAACATAAATATGGTCTATGAATATAATTATTACCTTAACTTAACTACTACTTCATCATATATTACAAAACAAATTAGATGAAAGATGATACGTTAATCATCTGAAATACGTATAAACCTAATAATAGAAACAACTGAAGTTAGCCCGCAATTAGCTTGTTGACAAAAACGAGTGGCCATACCATTATAATTCGGCCTTTTTTAATAAACTAATTACAACTACCAACAGTCATGTCTTCAATGACCTTAATGTATTGTCACATAATGTCAAATAACGACAAATAAAGGCTAAACTACCGCGGAATCCGCTCCGAAATGCTGGCAGCTGCCACAAGATGCTAGTGGCAGCTGCCACATACAGTGGCAATCACTTCCTGTTGCAAGCTCAGCTGCCACGGAAAGTCGTGGCAGCTGAGCTTGCAACAGGAAGTGCCTGTACTAGCTGCCGCTGCCACGATTTGAGCTTGCCCTTCCTCCCGTTTCGGACAAACTCCGCACAGTGTGTTGTTGTAGAGTGTGTTGTTCTTGTTGTTAATGTTGTTGCTGGATGTGCCTATTTTTAAAATGTCTTGTTGTGGCTGAATCTGCTATCTGCTGATCTTTTAATACACAAGTTGACCTACTATGCTACCACAGGCTGTAAAAAAACAAAAAAAAAAAATGTGACCCCCCCCAAAGCAACGTAAGGCCCCCCCGCAAATCAGTGCCTGGAGCCGGGCCTGCATACCGTAACACTTTGTCCACCACCCTCATCCGTCATTATACGTTACAGGGAAGACAAAATGTTCCCAAACTTGCGACTGAAATGACGCCGCGGCTTCTGACGTTCCTCCGCTCGCCATGACTTCACCGTTAAATGCTTCTAAGCTGCTCCGGTCACGTGAACACACTACTGCTTTATATCTGTTCACTGACACTCTGCACTGATATTCGGGGACTTGTTACTTGAAAAGGAACAGCAGCAGTAGAACTTTATTACACACTATGATGATTACGCTGTAAAAAAAGAAAAAAAATACTCGATTGATCCGCGGTTCACAAGTGATCCGAACCGTGAGGGTTGATCCGAACCGTGAGGGCTGATCCGAACCGTGAGGGCTGATCCGAACGGATCACGTATCGATCCGTGACACCACTAGTTTTAATCAATAAAAATACAATCTTTTATTTCCTTATCATTTGAATTGTAAATTGTTATGAAGAACAAAAAACATTACAAATTACTACAACAAAGTAAAGGATAGCATGTAACATTTCTGATGGTTTAAACTGACTTCAGAGCGGTTTAAATGATTTTTGGGGCGGTGGCAAAAAAACATAGTCTGGAGCCTCGTAGACCAGCTGCTATAATCAAACAAAGGGATCTGTATCTGCTGATTTGGATCTTCAATGATCGGCAAAAAAACGTAAACAAGGATCTCTAAAAGTTATATTTGCTTCTTTTTTTCTTTTGTGCTGATCCGATTTTTAGACTAGTTACTTAATAACTAGTGCTGGGCAAGTTAACGCGTTATTATCGCGTTAAAGCATTAATTAATTAACGCCGACAATTATATTATCGCGCGTTAACGCGGTTTTTTTTAAATTTATTATTAAGCAACATTTTTAACAAACGAACCAGGCAGCAAGCAGTGAACAGCTGTGTTCATGTGGTGTCACTTCCTTATTCCTTAAAATTATAATAATAATACATTAAAAAAATGCGTTAACGCACGATAAAATAATTGTCGGCGTTAATTACTGAATGCGTTAACGCGAAAATAACGCGTTAACTTGCCCAGCACTGATTATTTTGCACTTTCGTAAACTGGATATTTTGGAGCTCTCAGAAATATCTGAGCTTCTATGGTTATCCCATATAAGATGACTTGGCTTTGGACTCTTCTGTTTGGATCTGATAATAGTCAAATGATGCCACTTAGTTTCCTCCAATTGTTTGTATATTTATGTTACAATGAGGCAACCCCAAATTTCTAATGTATATTTTGTCTTTGTCATCGTATGTGTAGACTAAAAATAACTCATGTTCCTCCCTCTACATGTCGCAGGACGGACAGTGAACGAGTCTTGCACCACAGAGTGAATGCAGCGCTGGCCATCGCCTCTGCTTTGGCAGGGGCAGCAGTACTCCTCTGGGTCGGCCGACGCTACTACGATCACCTAAAAGATGGCTGGGAGCAGGAGAGGAGGGAATTAGAAAGACTGCAAAATGAAAATGCCTGTGTGATTTGCCTCAGTCAGCCACGTAACTGTGTTCTGTTGGACTGTGGGCATGTGTGCTGCTGCCGCAGCTGCTTCCAGGCTTTGCAACAACGCCGATGTCCCATGTGTAGAGAAAGAATCACACAAGTGGTGCCTATTTTCCATGCCTGAGGCACCTGTGTGATCACACAGGTGAAAATATTCCTTTATGTTCATGTTTCCTTTATGAAACAAAGTAACTGATAGATATAGCTGATCTGTATTATAGCATCAGCAAATTAAGTCATGTTACTGTACTGCATTTGATTCACAACGTACAACACAAGAAGACTGAAGGTTTGACCATTTTCACAGTAGACGACGGTGAGACACATGGCTACCTCTACACTGCCCCTCGACCCTCCTAACCCAAAATCATTTAGATCCGAGATGTTTATTGAAGCCAATCTGTCATTGAAGCCTGTTCAGTGTGTCCGAGTTTGGTTGGTGCAGAATACAAGTACTGTATATCAATACATATATATCTACACCTTAATGTATAATAGTGAATGTATGATGAATTGAAAGCCAATGTATTTTCAAAGCTGCCCAAAAGGATTTTGCAGATGTCCGTCTTTGTGCGTGAAATGAAACTCCTTTATTTCCCCTCACCATTCCGTTTGCCATTTCATCCTCATGCATTTGAAAATCTAGCCTATTTTTTTATACAAGAGTTGAACTGAAACTGCCAAAAAAAAAAAAAAAGAATGTATGCAAAACATTCTGTAATACTTTCTGTTCAATTCACGGCCGGACAGCCATGTTAACCTATGATAAACTGATGTACAACTTTTCCTATTTATGGACCATGTCGTCAGACATCGCTTCTATTCATTTTGAGTGACTGCTCTTTTTGTACTTTGTCCATTTATAAAAATTGTTTAAAATGTTTATACTTGATTTTCAAACTGCCTTTTTTGTACATTTAACTTTATAATCAAACAAGTGCAAGCTTTCCCCATGGTGTCTTGAAGACCATATTGTTGTAAAGTCTGCAATTGTGTGCTAGCTTTATGATAAGAAATATCAGCCTATATTGATGGTTACAAATTATTGTGTGGGTGTGCATGTGCAATCCCTTAAAATTATAATAATAATACATTAAAAAAATGCGTTAACGCACGATAAAATAATTGTCGGCGTTAATTAATGAATGCGTTAACGCGAAAATAACGCGTTAACTTGCCCAGCACTGATTATTTTGCACTTTCGTAAACTGGATATTTTGGAGCTCTCAGAAATATCTGAGCTTCTATGGTTATCCCATATAAGATGACTTGGCTTTGGACTCTTCTGTTTGGATCTGATAATAGTCAAATGATGCCACTTAGTTTCCTCCAATTGTTTGTATATTTATGTTACAATGAGGCAACCCCAAATTTCCAATGTATATTTTGTCTTTGTCATCGTATGTGTAGACTAAAAAGAACTCATGTTCCTCCCTCTACATGTCGCAGGACGGACAGTGAACGAGTCTTGCACCACAGAGTGAATGCAGTGCCCTTTGTGTTAGTGGGATCAAATGAGACCACCGTCAGAGTCCTGTGCCCTCTGCAGGCCTCCGGACTCTACATGGAGACTACACACGAGAAGTTCCACCAAGTCAACTACGGCTTGGGTGACATCATAGGACAATACCTCAGCGGGGAGAAGCTTAAAGGGCAACTGGAGACCGAGGAAATGCTCAAAGTAAGTTGTTAGATGAGATACTAACGTTGTTAATATCTATAACTCGTATCTATAACTTTTTTTGCTAATCACAAGGGCAGATATGAATAAAAACGGATCTTAATGATACATTCCACGAATATTCCCCTCTTTTTCCAGGTGGGCACAACTCTTACCGCCGTGGGTGAGTTGATACTGGAAATGGACGGGACTCTGAATCTCCGACCCCCTTCAAATGGCTCACAGTACTTTTTGAGCAATACGGACTTTGACACCCTGGTGGGAGAGCAAGTGAGCACGGCTCTGCGGTGGAAGGCGCTGGCCATCGCCTCTGCTTTGGCAGGGGCAGCATTACTCCTCTGGGTCGGCCGACGCTACTACTATCACCTAAAAGTTGGCTGGGAGAGGGAGCAGGAGAGGAGGGAATTTGAGAGACTGCAAAATGAAGGCCCGAGAGCACGTGCTTCAGGACCGGGCCCTGAGACTCCTCAAGATGGGGAAGAGGAACACATAGAAAATGCCTGTGTGAATACAGTGCAATAGATTAAAAAACATTTAGACAATAAATATAACGTTATATAATAAGAGAGAAAAAAAAAAAGCTATCAATCTGTATTCAGCAGCAGTTGGACATGGGGAGTCTTAAAAGAGAGGAGGGAGAGATTTTAGAGAGTTCAGCTTCCTAACAGCCTGGTGGACGAAGCTGTTTGAGAGTCTGGTGGTGCGAGCACGGAGGCTCCGGTATCTTCTCCCAGAGGGCAGGAGGCTGAAGAGACTGTGTGAGGGGTGGCTGGAGTCGCGCACAATCATGGTCACTTTGCGGATGAGGCGAGTGTCATATATGTCCTGCAGGGAGGTTTTAATGGCACTTTTAACAAAGGCAGTATCGTTGACTTTACGTTGGGACTGCTGCAAATACCAAGCTAGTTAGCGTAACATAGGTACATTTAATTGCAAAACATGTGGTTGCTATTCCTTGTCAACTGACATATTTTGAATGTCAACACCAAGAAGCTACACCACACTAAACAGCTGACAAATTCATTAATGCAAGGGGTAAATTCAAATTCCATGATACCCAAGTGTAAAGTTTGACATGTATAATTTTCCTTTATTTATTTCTAGCTCTGTTTGCAACTTTGCAATAATTATTGAAGTGTCTGATTCCATTGCTCATCACTTTCCATCAGTAGGACTTGATGCTGTCTGCATGTTCCTCACATGACAGCTTACATGTGCTACATTTGGGGTTGATGATGACCAACTTAGAGCACTATGAGGTGCTTTATAGACTTATACACTGCATTGAGTCCCTTTTAAAAATGCGCAGCAACGTGCACCTTTTTGTCATCATTGATAGGACATAAAGCCATCTTTTCTTTTTTTTTTTTTTTTACCTTTGTACAGGTTGGCAGCGACAGGAGGTTCAGAGGGAATGGATGGATTTCCTATGGAGGTTACAGAGACAGTGTGTCTTGGGGCCAGCCTTGCCCTCTCAGGCATCTGTTACTATCTCTATAGGAAGAGCCGGACGACACTAGATAAACTTGACGTAAGTTGTTTTTCATGTGTAATCAATATGATCTTACATGCGTTTTTATTGTTTTATTTTGAAAGTTTAAGTTTGTGTTTTCATGTTGTTCAAGCCATCGGGAGGAATGGGATTAGTTGTGAAACCATGTAAACAATCTTTAGCTTTCACACACTGCTTGAAATCCTCTTTCTGTCACTACAGTATGTGCACTACATATACAGTTTGTGTACTACATATACAGTGTGTACATGTGCGTTATGTTCTCAGGATGCTCCACACTTCACCATAGATGGAAAACTCAAAGACATCTTGAAAGTTACTCCAGGAGCGTGTCTGCAGTATGCTGTCATTGAAGGTAAACAGGGTGTCACAGATTTATTTACATTGAAAAATGTGTATGGTGTCCTTGTCTCTTATTATCTATCATGTGTATATGCATACTGTAGGTGCTGTGCAACCAGCAGGTGAGCCTCTGACAAGCCACTTCCAAAAAGAATTTGTCGGAGTGTTGCAGAAATTCCTGTTGAGAGAACACAGGCTGGTGTGGAACAGCCTATCACGCACTTGGTGAGAAATCTATCAAGACAAAAATACCAAGCATTGTTATGATAGCATACGTGATACTTCCTCTTTACCTTTACGTGACAGTGGACAGTTTAACGTTAACTATCACAGTGTGAAATAAAGTTGAATTGACGATCGTCCGCTGCCAATAATCTGTAAAATATGCGATCAGGACATCGTCATTCATGCTTTTCTAGTCCCAGATCTTTGATAATGTTACATAGTAAACAACTAATCTGTGTTTAAATTCACAAGATGAGAACAAAGGTTCCGGTCAGTTAGATTATGATGCGTTCAGGCGCTGTTCAGTGAAAATTTGTGTTGGACGAAGGTAAATTATAACGTCATCATGATGTATTCACATGTCATCTCGTAAAATGTAGTGTTGCTGAGAAACTTGAAGAAATCCAGTTGTTTGAAGGAGACGTTTTCACAACAATACCAATAGATATTAAAGATGAATTATGAGCTGTTTAACTTCCTAACACTAGCTCTAAGCAGCTTATACATCATTAAAACTACGAATGACAGAATTAGTTTTAATCAATAAAAATACAATCTTTTATTTCTCTTGTCTTTTAATAAAAAAAAAAAAAATTAGAATAATAATACATTTTTAAAATGCGTTAACGCACGATAAAATAATTGTCGGCGTTAATTAATGAATGCGTTAACGCGAAAATAACACATTAACTTGCCAGCATTAATTATTTTGCCTTTTTTGGCACTTTCGTAAACTGGATATTTTGGAGCTCTCAGAAATATCTGAGCTTCTAT
This sequence comes from Melanostigma gelatinosum, assembly GCF_949748355.1. NCBI lineage: Eukaryota > Metazoa > Chordata > Actinopteri > Perciformes > Zoarcidae > Melanostigma > Melanostigma gelatinosum. Next base: position 14,832,763 of record NC_136648.1, read on the forward strand.
GGTTATCCCATATAAGATGACTTGGCTTTGGACTCTTCTGTTTGGATCTGATAATAGTCAAATGATGCCACTTAGTTTCCTCCAATTGTTTGTATATTTATGTTACAATGAGGCAACCCCAAATTTCTAATGTATATTTTGTCTTTGTCATCGTATGTGTAGACTAAAAAGAACTCATGTTCCTCCCTCTACATGTCGCAGGACGGACAGTGAACGAGTCTTGCACCACAGAGTGAATGCAGCGCTGGCCATCGCCTCTGCTTTGGCAGGGGCAGCAGTACTCCTCTGGGTCGGCCGACGCTACTACGATCACCTAAAAGATGGCTGGGAGCAGGAGAGGAGGGAATTAGAAAGACTGCAAAATGAAAATGCCTGTGTGATTTGCCTCAGTCAGCCACGTAACTGTGTTCTGTTGGACTGTGGGCATGTGTGCTGCTGCCGCAGCTGCTTCCAGGCTTTGCAACAACGCCGATGTCCCATATGTAGAGAAAGAATCACACAAGTGGTGCCTATTTTCCATGCCTGAGGCACCTGTGTGATCACACAGGTGAAAATATTCCTTTATGTTCATGTTTCCTTTATGAAACAAAGTAACTGATAGATATAGCTGATCTGTATTATAGCATCAGCAAATTAAGTCATGTTACTGTACTGCATTTGATTCACAACGTACAACACAAGAAGACTGAAGGTTTGACCATTTTCACAGTAGACGACGGTGAGACACATGGCTACCTCTACACTGCCCCTCGACCCTCCTAACCCAAAATCATTTAGATCCGAGATGTTTATTGAAGCCAATCTGTCATTGAAGCCTGTTCAGTGTGTCCGAGTTTGGTTGGTGCAGAATACAAGTACTGTATATCAATACATATATATCTACACCTTAATGTATAATAGTGAATGTATGATGAATTGAAAGCCAATGTATTTTCAAAGCTGCCCAAAAGGATTTTGCAGATGTCCGTCTTTGTGCGTGAAATGAAACTCCTTTATTTCCCCTCACCATTCCGTTTGCCATTTCATCCTCATGCATTTGAAAATCTAGCCTATTTTTTTATACAAGAGTTGAACTGAAACTGCCAAAAAAAAAAAAAAAGAATGTATGCAAAACATTCTGTAATACTTTCTGTTCAATTCACGGCCGGACAGCCATGTTAACCTATGATAAACTGATGTACAACTTTTCCTATTTATGGACCATGTCGTCAGACATCGCTTCTATTCATTTTGAGTGACTGCTCTTTTTGTACTTTGTCCATTTATAAAAATTGTTTAAAATGTTTATACTTGATTTTCAAACTGCCTTTTTTGTACATTTAACTTTATAATCAAACAAGTGCAAGCTTTCCCCATGGTGTCTTGAAGACCATATTGTTGTAAAGTCTGCAATTGTGTGCTAGCTTTATGATAAGAAATATCAGCCTATATTGATGGTTACAAATTATTGTGTGGGTGTGCATGTGCAATCCCTTAAAATGATAATAATAATACATTAAAAAAATGCGTTAACGCACGATAAAATAATTGTCGGCGTTAATTAATGAATGCGTTAACGCGAAAATAACGCGTTAACTTGCCCAGCACTGATTATTTTGCACTTTCGTAAACTGGATATTTTGGAGCTCTCAGAAATATCTGAGCTTCTATGGTTATCCCATATAAGATGACTTGGCTTTGGACTCTTCTGTTTGGATCTGATAATAGTCAAATGATGCCACTTAGTTTCCTCCAATTGTTTGTATATTTATGTTACAATGAGGCAACCCCAAATTTCCAATGTATATTTTGTCTTTGTCATCGTATGTGTAGACTAAAAAGACCTCATGTTCCTCCCTCTACATGTCTTGGAGCAGCAGCGACCTCCAGTCCCGGCCGCCGCCGTCGCAGTGCAGCAGCGACCTCCAGTCCCGGCCGTCGCAGTCGCAGTGCAGCAGCGACCTCCAGTTCCCGCCGCCACCGTCCCGGAGCAGCAGCAACCGCCAGGTCCCGCCGCTGCCGTCCCGGAGCAGCAGCGACCTCCAGTTTCCGCCGCTGCCGTCCCGGAGCAGCAGCAACCTCCCGGTCCCGCCGCTGCCGTCGCAGTGCAGCAGCGACCTCCAGCTCCCGCCGCTGCCGTCCCAGATCAGCAGCGACCTCCAGTTCCCGCCGCTGTCATCCCGGAGCAGCAGCGACCTCCAGTTCCCGCCGCTGTCATCCCGGAGCAGCAGCGACCTCCAGGTCCTGCCGCTGCCGTCCCGGAGCAGCAGCGACCTCCAGTCCCAGCTGTGGTCTCGGAGCCGCAGCTATCCCCGGACCTCGCGGCCGCGGAGCCAGAGCCGCTCGCTGGTCCTGCCGCCGCAGCTCCAGTTCCTGCCGCCGCAGCTCCAGTTCCTGCCGCCGCAGCTCCAGTTCCTGCCGCCGCAGGGCCAGCGCCAGTTCCTGCCGCCGCAGCTCCAGTTCCTGCCGCCGCAGCTCCAGTTCCTGCCGCCGCAGGGCCAGCTCCAGTTCCTGCCGCCGCAGCTCCAGTTCCTGCCGCCGCAGCTCCAGTTCCTGCCGCCGCAGGGCCAGCTCCAGTTCCTGCCGCCGCAGCGCCAGTTCCTGCCGCCGCAGCTCCAGTTCCTGCCGCCGCAGTCCCAGTTCCCGCCGCAGCGCCAGCTCCAGTTCCTGCCGCGGCCGCCTCTACGCCAGTTCCTGCCGCCGCAGCGCCAGCTCCAGTTGCTGCCGCCTCTACGCCGCAGCCCGCTCCAGTTCCTGCCGCCGCAGCGCCAGCTCTAGTTCCTGCCGCTGCCACCTCTACGCCGCAGCCCGCTTCAGTTCCTGCCGCCTCAGCGCCGCAGCCCGCTCCAGTTCCTGCCGCCTCAGCGCCGCAGTCCGCTCCAGTTCCTGTCGCCGCCTCCGTGCCGCAGCCTCTCCCACACCCGGCCGCCGTCCCAGAGGCGCAACGACCTCCAGTTGCCGTCTCTGAGCGGCAGCGACCTCCAGTGCCCGCTGCCGTCTCTGAGCAGCAGCGACCTCCAGTGCCCGCTGCCGTCTCTGAGCAGCAGCGGCCTCCAGTGCCCGCTGCCGTCGCGGAGCAGCAGAGACCTCCAGTACCTGCCACTGCGGCACCAGCATCCTATTCTCCAGAGCCCTTCCGCCCGCCCGGCCGCCCGCCGGAGCACCCGGGGCCGGAGCCCTTCTGCCCTCCCGGCCGTCCGCCGGAGCACCCGTGTCCGGAGCCCTTCTGCCCTCCCGGCCGTCCGCCGGAGCACCGGGGGCCGACGCTCTTCGGCGGCCCCGTGGCGGGTCAGATCCTGTCACCCCTCCTCCGGACCCCCGCCGCCCACCCTAGTCGGCCTTCTAGCTGTGGGGACACCCCTCCTCCGGACCCCCTCCACCCGCCCTGTGTTGGGTCTTGTGTTACGTCTGGAATCCGTGCCTTAAGGGGGGGGTACTGTCAGGATCCAGGATTCCCCTGTCTGTTGTGGTGTGCCATGTGCTCTGTTTGTCCTCTGCCTTCAGACACCTCCCAGGGCCGCACCCTTAATCGTGCACGGCTGAGGACACTCAAGCTGATCACCTCCTGCAGCCTGACACACCAGACTCAGGGCCCCTTAATGAGTAGCCTGCCACTATATAAACTCTGGTCCTGCAGTCTGGGAGTGTCAGGTCGTACCGTCTTCTCCCGCTGAAACCCCGTGGTTCCTCTGCCCGCCTTGTGTCTGTGGATTACACTCCGCTCCTCTGCCCTCCTTGTGTCTGTGGATTACACTTCGCCGCTCTGCCCTCCTTGTGTTTTGTGGATGCGCTCCGCCGCTCTGCTCTCGTTGTGGTCTACGGATTACACTCTGTCGACTCCAGTATCGAGCCACGGGACTTCACGCCGTCAACTCACCAGCCCTCCAGTGTCGAGCCACGGGACTCACACCGTCGATCTGTCAACTCTCCAGTGTCGAGCCACGGGACATCACACTGTCGATCTGCCACTCGGGTGTCGGACCACGGGCTCCACACCTGCACCCACCTGTCTATAAATAAAGCCTGTTTAACATTCACTTCTGTCTCCTGTGGTCTTGCGTTTGGGTCCTATCTGTGAACTCCCGTGACAATAACTAGTGCTGGGCAAGTTAATGCGTTATTATCGCGTTAAAGCATTAATTAATTAACGCCGACAATTATATTATCGCGCGTTAACGCGTTTTTTTATTTATTTATTATTAAGCAACATTTTTAACAAACGAACCAGGCAGCAAGCAGTGAACAGCTGTGTTCATGTGGTGTCACTTCCTTATTCCTTAAAATTATAATAATAATACATTAAAAAAATGCGTTAACGCACGATAAAATAATTGTCGGCGTTAATTAATGAATGCGTTAACGCGAAAATAACGCGTTAACTTGCCCAGCACTGATTATTTTGCACTTTCGTAAACTGGATATTTTGGAGCTCTCAGAAATATCTGAGCTTCTATGGTTATCCCATATAAGATGACTTGGCTTTGGACTCTTCTGTTTGGATCTGATAATAGTCAAATGATGCCACTTAGTTTCCTCCAATTGTTTGTATATTTATGTTACAATGAGGCAACCCCAAATTTCCAATGTATATTTTGTCTTTGTCATCGTATGTGTAGACTAAAAAGAACTCATGTTCCTCCCTCTACATGTCGCAGGACGGACAGTGAACGAGTCTTGCACCACAGAGTGAATGCAGTGCCCTTTGTGTTAGTGGGATCAAATGAGACCACCGTCAGAGTCCTGTGCCCTCTGCAGGCCTCCGGACTCTACATGTAGACTACACACGAGAAGTTCCACCAAGTCAACTACGGCTTGGGTGACATCATAGGACAATACCTCAGCGGGGAGAAGCTTAAAGGGCAACTGGAGACCGAGGAAATGCTCAAAGTAAGTTGTTAGATGAGATACTAACGTTGTTAATATCTATAACTCGTATCTATAACTTTTTTTGCTAATCACAAGGGCAGATATGAATAAAAACGGATCTTAATGATACATTCCACGAATATTCCCCTCTTTTTCCAGGTGGGCACAACTCTTACCGCCGTGGGTGAGTTGATACTGGAAATGGACGGGACTCTGAATCTCCGACCCCCTTCAAATGGCTCACAGTACTTTTTGAGCAATACGGACTTTGACACCCTGGTGGGAGAGCAAGTGAGCACGGCTCTGCGGTGGAAGGCGCTGGCCATCGCCTCTGCTTTGGCAGGGGCAGCATTACTCCTCTGGGTCGGCCGACGCTACTACTATCACCTAAAAGTTGGCTGGGAGAGGGAGCAGGAGAGGAGGGAATTTGAGAGACTGCAAAATGAAGGCCCGAGAGCACGTGCTTCAGGACCGGGCCCTGAGACTCCTCAAGATGGGGAAGAGGAACACATAGAAAATGCCTGTGTGAATACAGTGCAATAGATTAAAAAACATTTAGACAATAAATATAACGTTATATAATAAGAGAGAAAAAAAAAAAGCTATCAATCTGTATTCAGCAGCAGTTGGACATGGGGAGTCTTAAAAGAGAGGAGGGAGAGATTTTAGAGAGTTCAGCTTCCTAACAGCCTGGTGGACGAAGCTGTTTGAGAGTCTGGTGGTGCGAGCACGGAGGCTCCGGTATCTTCTCCCAGAGGGCAGGAGGCTGAAGAGACTGTGTGAGGGGTGGCTGGAGTCGCGCACAATCATGGTCACTTTGCGGATGAGGCGAGTGTCATATATGTCCTGCAGGGAGGTTTTAATGGCACTTTTAACAAAGGCAGTATCGTTGACTTTACGTTGGGACTGCTGCAAATACCAAGCTAGTTAGCGTAACATAGGTACATTTAATTGCAAAACATGTGGTTGCTATTCCTTGTCAACTGACATATTTTGAATGTCAACACCAAGAAGCTACACCACACTAAACAGCTGACAAATTCATTAATGCAAGGGGTAAATTCAAATTCCATGATACCCAAGTGTAAAGTTTGACATGTATAATTTTCCTTTATTTATTTCTAGCTCTGTTTGCAACTTTGCAATAATTATTGAAGTGTCTGATTCCATTGCTCATCACTTTCCATCAGTAGGACTTGATGCTGTCTGCATGTTCCTCACATGACAGCTTACATGTGCTACATTTGGGGTTGATGATGACCAACTTAGAGCACTATGAGGTGCTTTATAGACTTATACACTGCATTGAGTCCCTTTTAAAAATGCGCAGCAACATGCACCTTTTTGTCATCATTGATAGGACATAAAGCCATCTTTTCTTTTTTTCTTTTTTTTACCTTTGTACAGGTTGGCAGCGACAGGAGGTTCAGAGGGAATGGATGGATTTCCTATGGAGGTTACAGAGACAGTGTGTCTTGGGGCCAGCCTTGCCCTCTCAGGCATCTGTTACTATCTCTATAGGAAGAGCCGGACGACACTAGATAAACTTGACGTAAGTTGTTTTTCATGTGTAATCAATATGATCTTACATGCGTTTTTATTGTTTTATTTTGAAAGTTTAAGTTTGTGTTTTCATGTTGTTCAAGCCATCGGGAGGAATGGGATTAGTTGTGAAACCATGTAAACAATCTTTAGCTTTCACACACTGCTTGAAATCCTCTTTCTGTCACTAGAGTATGTGCACTACATATACAGTTTGTGTACTACATATACAGTGTGTACATGTGCGTTATGTTCTCAGGATGCTCCACACTTCACCATAGATGGAAAACTCAAAGACATCTTGAAAGTTACTCCAGGAGCGTGTCTGCAGTATGCTGTCATTGAAGGTAAACAGGGTGTCACAGATTTATTTACATTGAAAAATGTGTATGGTGTCCTTGTCTCTTATTATCTATCATGTGTATATGCATACTGTAGGTGCTGTGCAACCAGCAGGTGAGCCTCTGACAAGCCACTTCCAAAAAGAATTTGTCGGAGTGTTGCAGAAATTCCTGTTGAGAGAACACAGGCTGGTGTGGAACAGCCTATCACGCACTTGGTGAGAAATCTATCAAGACAAAAATACCAAGCATTGTTATGATAGCATACGTGATACTTCCTCTTTACCTTTACGTGACAGTGGACAGTTTAACGTTAACTATCACAGTGTGAAATAAAGTTGAATTGACGATCGTCCGCTGCCAATAATCTGTAAAATATGCGATCAGGACATCGTCATTCATGCTTTTCTAGTCCCAGATCTTTGATAATGTTACATAGTAAACAACTAATCTGTGTTTAAATTCACAAGATGAGAACAAAGGTTCCGGTCAGTTAGATTATGATGCGTTCAGGCGCTGTTCAGTGAAAATTTGTGTTGGACGAAGGTAAATTATAACGTCATCATGATGTATTCACATGTCATCTCGTAAAATGTAGTGTTGCTGAGAAACTTGAAGAAATCCAGTTGTTTGAAGGAGACGTTTTCACAACAATATCAATAGATATTAAAGATGAATTATGAGCTGTTTAACTTCCTAACACTAGCTCTAAGCAGCTTATACATCATTAAAACTACGAATGACAGAATTAGTTTTAATCAATAAAAATACAATCTTTTATTTCTCTTGTCTTTTAATAAAAATAAAAAAAATTAGAATAATAATACATTTTTAAAATGCGTTAACGCACGATAAAATAATTGTCGGCGTTAATTAATGAATGCGTTAACGCGAAAATAACGCATTAACTTGCCAGCATTAATTATTTTGCCTTTTTTGGCACTTTCGTAAACTGGATATTTTGGAGCTCTCAGAAATATCTGAGCTTCTATGGTTATCCCATATAAGATGACTTGGCTTTGGACTCTTCTGTTTGGATCTGATAATAGTCAAATGATGCCACTTAGTTTCCTCCAATTGTTTGTATATTTATGTTACAATGAGGCAACCCCAAATTTCTAATGTATATTTTGTCTTTGTCATCGTATGTGTAGACTAAAAAGAACTCATGTTCCTCCCTCTACATGTCGCAGGACGGACAGTGAACGAGTCTTGCACCACAGAGTGAATGCAGCGCTGGCCATCGCCTCTGCTTTGGCAGGGGCAGCAGTACTCCTCTGGGTCGGCTGACGCTACTACGATCACCTAAAAGATGGCTGGGAGCAGGAGAGGAGGGAATTAGAAAGACTGCAAAATGAAAATGCCTGTGTGATTTGCCTCAGTCAGCCACGTAACTGTGTTCTGTTGGACTGTGGGCATGTGTGCTGCTGCCGCAGCTGCTTCCAGGCTTTGCAACAACGCCGATGTCCCATGTGTAGAGAAAGAATCACACAAGTGGTGCCTATTTTCCATGCCTGAGGCACCTGTGTGATCACACAGGTGAAAATATTCCTTTATGTTCATGTTTCCTTTATGAAACAAAGTAACTGATAGATATAGCTGATCTGTATTATAGCATCAGCAAATTAAGTCATGTTACTGTACTGCATTTGATTCACAACGTACAACACAAGAAGACTGAAGGTTTGACCATTTTCACAGTAGACGACGGTGAGACACATGGCTACCTCTACACTGCCCCTCGACCCTCCTAACCCAAAATCATTTAGATCCGAGATGTTTATTGAAGCCAATCTGTCATTGAAGCCTGTTCAGTGTGTCCGAGTTTGGTTGGTGCAGAATACAAGTACTGTATATCAATACATATATATCTACACCTTAATGTATAATAGTGAATGTATGATGAATTGAAAGCCAATGTATTTTCAAAGCTGCCCAAAAGGATTTTGCAGATGTCCGTCTTTGTGCGTGAAATGAAACTCCTTTATTTCCCCTCACCATTCCGTTTGCCATTTCATCCTCATGCATTTGAAAATCTAGCCTATTTTTTTATACAAGAGTTGAACTGAAACTGCCAAAAAAAAAAAAAAAGAATGTATGCAAAACATTCTGTAATACTTTCTGTTCAATTCACGGCCGGACAGCCATGTTAACCTATGATAAACTGATGTACAACTTTTCCTATTTATGGACCATGTCGTCAGACATCGCTTCTATTCATTTTGAGTGACTGCTCTTTTTGTACTTTGTCCATTTATAAAAATTGTTTAAAATGTTTATACTTGATTTTCAAACTGCCTTTTTTGTACATTTAACTTTATAATCAAACAAGTGCAAGCTTTCCCCATGGTGTCTTGAAGACCATATTGTTGTAAAGTCTGCAATTGTGTGCTAGCTTTATGATAAGAAATATCAGCCTATATTGATGGTTACAAATTATTGTGTGGGTGTGCATGTGCAATCCCTTAAAATTATAATAATAATACATTAAAAAAATGCGTTAACGCACGATAAAATAATTGTCGGCGTTAATTAATGAATGCGTTAACGCGAAAATAACGCGTTAACTTGCCCAGCACTGATTATTTTGCACTTTCGTAAACTGGATATTTTGGAGCTCTCAGAAATATCTGAGCTTCTATGGTTATCCCATATAAGATGACTTGGCTTTGGACTCTTCTGTTTGGATCTGATAATAGTCAAATGATGCCACTTAGTTTCCTCCAATTGTTTGTATATTTATGTTACAATGAGGCAACCCCAAATTTCCAATGTATATTTTGTCTTTGTCATCGTATGTGTAGACTAAAAAGAACTCATGTTCCTCCCTCTACATGTCGCAGGACGGACAGTGAACGAGTCTTGCACCACAGAGTGAATGCAGTGCCCTTTGTGTTAGTGGGATCAAATGAGACCACCGTCAGAGTCCTGTGCCCTCTGCAGGCCTCCGGACTCTACATGGAGACTACACACGAGAAGTTCCACCAAGTCAACTACGGCTTGGGTGACATCATAGGACAATACCTCAGCGGGGAGAAGCTTAAAGGGCAACTGGAGACCGAGGAAATGCTCAAAGTAAGTTGTTAGATGAGATACTAACGTTGTTAATATCTATAACTCGTATCTATAACTTTTTTTGCTAATCACAAGGGCAGATATGAATAAAAACGGATCTTAATGATACATTCCACGAATATTCCCCTCTTTTTCCAGGTGGGCACAACTCTTACCGCCGTGGGTGAGTTGATACTGGAAATGGACGGGACTCTGAATCTCCGACCCCCTTCAAATGGCTCACAGTACTTTTTGAGCAATACGGACTTTGACACCCTGGTGGGAGAGCAAGTGAGCACGGCTCTGCGGTGGAAGGCGCTGGCCATCGCCTCTGCTTTGGCAGGGGCAGCATTACTCCTCTGGGTCGGCCGACGCTACTACTATCACCTAAAAGTTGGCTGGGAGAGGGAGCAGGAGAGGAGGGAATTTGAGAGACTGCAAAATGAAGGCCCGAGAGCACGTGCTTCAGGACCGGGCCCTGAGACTCCTCAAGATGGGGAAGAGGAACACATAGAAAATGCCTGTGTGAATACAGTGCAATAGATTAAAAAACATTTAGACAATAAATATAACGTTATATAATAAGAGAGAAAAAAAAAAAGCTATCAATCTGTATTCAGCAGCAGTTGGACATGGGGAGTCTTAAAAGAGAGGAGGGAGAGATTTTAGAGAGTTCAGCTTCCTAACAGCCTGGTGGACGAAGCTGTTTGAGAGTCTGGTGGTGCGAGCACGGAGGCTCCGGTATCTTCTCCCAGAGGGCAGGAGGCTGAAGAGACTGTGTGAGGGGTGGCTGGAGTCGCGCACAATCATGGTCACTTTGCGGATGAGGCGAGTGTCATATATGTCCTGCAGGGAGGTTTTAATGGCACTTTTAACAAAGGCAGTATCGTTGACTTTACGTTGGGACTGCTGCAAATACCAAGCTAGTTAGCGTAACATAGGTACATTTAATTGCAAAACATGTGGTTGCTATTCCTTGTCAACTGACATATTTTGAATGTCAACACCAAGAAGCTACACCACACTAAACAGCTGACAAATTCATTAATGCAAGGGGTAAATTCAAATTCCATGATACCCAAGTGTAAAGTTTGACATGTATAATTTTCCTTTATTTATTTCTAGCTCTGTTTGCAACTTTGCAATAATTATTGAAGTGTCTGATTCCATTGCTCATCACTTTCCATCAGTAGGACTTGATGCTGTCTGCATGTTCCTCACATGACAGCTTACATGTGCTACATTTGGGGTTGATGATGACCAACTTAGAGCACTATGAGGTGCTTTATAGACTTATACACTGCATTGAGTCCCTTTTAAAAATGCGCAGCAACATGCACCTTTTTGTCATCATTGATAGGACATAAAGCCATCTTTTCTTTTTTTTTTTTTTACCTTTGTACAGGTTGGCAGCGACAGGAGGTTCAGAGGGAATGGATGGATTTCCTATGGAGGTTACAGAGACAGTGTGTCTTGGGGCCAGCCTTGCCCTCTCAGGCATCTGTTACTATCTCTATAGGAAGAGCCGGACGACACTAGATAAACTTGACGTAAGTTGTTTTTCATGTGTAATCAATATGATCTTACATGCGTTTTTATTGTTTTATTTTGAAAGTTTAAGTTTGTGTTTTCATGTTGTTCAAGCCATCGGGAGGAATGGGATTAGTTGTGAAACCATGTAAACAATCTTTAGCTTTCACACACTGCTTGAAATCCTCTTTCTGTCACTAGAGTATGTGCACTACATATACAGTTTGTGTACTACATATACAGTGTGTACATGTGCGTTATGTTCTCAGGATGCTCCACACTTCACCATAGATGGAAAACTCAAAGACATCTTGAAAGTTACTCCAGGAGCGTGTCTGCAGTATGCTGTCATTGAAGGTAAACAGGGTGTCACAGATTTATTTACATTGAAAAATGTGTATGGTGTCCTTGTCTCTTATTATCTATCATGTGTATATGCATACTGTAGGTGCTGTGCAACCAGCAGGTGAGCCTCTGACAAGCCACTTCCAAAAAGAATTTGTCGGAGTGTTGCAGAAATTCCTGTTGAGAGAACACAGGCTGGTGTGGAACAGCCTATCACGCACTTGGTGAGAAATCTATCAAGACAAAAATACCAAGCATTGTTATGATAGCATACGTGATACTTCCTCTTTACCTTTACGTGACAGTGGACAGTTTAACGTTAACTATCACAGTGTGAAATAAAGTTGAATTGACGATCGTCCGCTGCCAATAATCTGTAAAATATGCGATCAGGACATCGTCATTCATGCTTTTCTAGTCCCAGATCTTTGATAATGTTACATAGTAAACAACTAATCTGTGTTTAAATTCACAAGATGAGAACAAAGGTTCCGGTCAGTTAGATTATGATGCGTTCAGGCGCTGTTCAGTGAAAATTTGTGTTGGACGAAGGTAAATTATAACGTCATCATGATGTATTCACATGTCATCTCGTAAAATGTAGTGTTGCTGAGAAACTTGAAGAAATCCAGTTGTTTGAAGGAGACGTTTTCACAACAATATCAATAGATATTAAAGATGAATTATGAGCTGTTTAACTTCCTAACACTAGCTCTAAGCAGCTTATACATCATTAAAACTACGAATGACAGAATTAGTTTTAATCAATAAAAATACAATCTTTTATTTCTCTTGTCTTTTAATAAAAATAAAAAAAATTAGAATAATAATACATTTTTAAAATGCGTTAACGCACGATAAAATAATTGTCGGCGTTAATTAATGAATGCGTTAACGCGAAAATAACGCATTAACTTGCCAGCATTAATTATTTTGCCTTTTTTGGCACTTTCGTAAACTGGATATTTTGGAGCTCTCAGAAATATCTGAGCTTCTATGGTTATCCCATATAAGATGACTTGGCTTTGGACTCTTCTGTTTGGATCTGATAATAGTCAAATGATGCCACTTAGTTTCCTCCAATTGTTTGTATATTTATGTTACAATGAGGCAACCCCAAATTTCTAATGTATATTTTGTCTTTGTCATCGTATGTGTAGACTAAAAAGAACTCATGTTCCTCCCTCTACATGTCGCAGGACGGACAGTGAACGAGTCTTGCACCACAGAGTGAATGCAGCGCTGGCCATCGCCTCTGCTTTGGCAGGGGCAGCAGTACTCCTCTGGGTCGGCCGACGCTACTACGATCACCTAAAAGATGGCTGGGAGCAGGAGAGGAGGGAATTAGAAAGACTGCAAAATGAAAATGCCTGTGTGATTTGCCTCAGTCAGCCACGTAACTGTGTTCTGTTGGACTGTGGGCATGTGTGCTGCTGCCGCAGCTGCTTCCAGGCTTTGCAACAACGCCGATGTCCCATGTGTAGAGAAAGAATCACACAAGTGGTGCCTATTTTCCATGCCTGAGGCACCTGTGTGATCACACAGGTGAAAATATTCCTTTATGTTCATGTTTCCTTTATGAAACAAAGTAACTGATAGATATAGCTGATCTGTATTATAGCATCAGCAAATTAAGTCATGTTACTGTACTGCATTTGATTCACAACGTACAACACAAGAAGACTGAAGGTTTGACCATTTTCACAGTAGACGACGGTGAGACACATGGCTACCTCTACACTGCCCCTCGACCCTCCTAACCCAAAATCATTTAGATCCGAGATGTTTATTGAAGCCAATCTGTCATTGAAGCCTGTTCAGTGTGTCCGAGTTTGGTTGGTGCAGAATACAAGTACTGTATATCAATACATATATATCTACACCTTAATGTATAATAGTGAATGTATGATGAATTGAAAGCCAATGTATTTTCAAAGCTGCCCAAAAGGATTTTGCAGATGTCCGTCTTTGTGCGTGAAATGAAACTCCTTTATTTCCCCTCACCATTCCGTTTGCCATTTCATCCTCATGCATTTGAAAATCTAGCCTATTTTTTTATACAAGAGTTGAACTGAAACTGCCAAAAAAAAAAAAAAAGAATGTATGCAAAACATTCTGTAATACTTTCTGTTCAATTCACGGCCGGACAGCCATGTTAACCTATGATAAACTGATGTACAACTTTTCCTATTTATGGACCATGTCGTCAGACATCGCTTCTATTCATTTTGAGTGACTGCTCTTTTTGTACTTTGTCCATTTATAAAAATTGTTTAAAATGTTTATACTTGATTTTCAAACTGCCTTTTTTGTACATTTAACTTTATAATCAAACAAGTGCAAGCTTTCCCCATGGTGTCTTGAAGACCATATTGTTGTAAAGTCTGCAATTGTGTGCTAGCTTTATGATAAGAAATATCAGCCTATATTGATGGTTACAAATTATTGTGTGGGTGTGCATGTGCAATCCCTTAAAATGATAATAATAATACATTAAAAAAATGCGTTAACGCACGATAAAATAATTGTCGGCGTTAATTAATGAATGCGTTAACGCGAAAATAACGCGTTAACTTGCCCAGCACTGATTATTTTGCACTTTCGTAAACTGGATATTTTGGAGCTCTCAGAAATATCCCATGTGATCACATGGCCACCAGTAGCATTTGATTTGTTTAATTTAATTATTGGGAGAATGCAAAGACAGAACAGCAAAAGAGTGAATAATCTCACACGGGCCTTTGGAGAGAGTGAATGCTACTAAAATGCTGTAAATCTGGACCCAGCTCACATCTCGTGATGGGTACCGAAACCACATAAATGTGCACCAGTGCCAAATTATAAAAAAATGTAATATTGATCATCTCAGACGTTTTATCTGTACTTTTTAATGTCAGTGATCATCTGCTCTCTGTGTCGCTCCTCCACACACACTGAGCAAAGTCATCTTACAGCAGATGGTTGAAGATTACTGGAGTTAACGACAGTTACTGTAATGCAATAAAACCTTTGTGAGTAAAAAGCAAATACTTTATCAATACACCTGTTATTTTAATCTGCTCTGTCTCACAGCCTCGATGTTGAAGCACAGCATGCTAGGTCGGCTAATAACAAATTTGTTGAGGATTTAATGTTCTAACTGGAGCCACAATCCACCAGGAAACAAGGCTACAATCACTTGTGCTGATTATTTAACCAGGAAGTTATTTAAAGTTGATTGCTGATGATTGCCACGGTTCTAAACAAAGAAAGAAAGAGATTACAACATCTTGCTCAAATCATAAAGTAGGCCTTTAAATCATGCCACATTAAAGTAACATAAATATGGTCTATGAATATAATTATTACCTTAACTTAACTACTACTTCATCATATATTACAAAACAAATTAGATGAAAGATGATACGTTAATCATCTGAAATACGTATAAACCTAATAATAGAAACAACTGAAGTTAGCCCGCAATTAGCTTGTTGACAAAAACGAGTGGCCATACCATTATAATTCGGCCTTTTTTAATAAACTAATTACAACTACCAACAGTCATGTCTTCAATGACCTTAATGTATTGTCACATAATGTCAAATAACGACAAATAAAGGCTAAACTACCGCGGAATCCGCTCCGAAATGCTGGCAGCTGCCACAAGATGCTAGTGGCAGCTGCCACATACAGTGGCAATCACTTCCTGTTGCAAGCTCAGCTGCCACGGAAAGTCGTGGCAGCTGAGCTTGCAACAGGAAGTGCCTGTACTAGCTGCCGCTGCCACGATTTGAGCTTGCCCTTCCTCCCGTTTCGGACAAACTCCGCACAGTGTGTTGTTGTAGAGTGTGTTGTTCTTGTTGTTAATGTTGTTGCTGGATGTGCCTATTTTTAAAATGTCTTGTTGTGGCTGAATCTGCTATCTGCTGATCTTTTAATACACAAGTTGACCTACTATGCTACCATAGGCTGTAAAAAAAAAAAAAAAAAAAATGTGACCCCCCCCAAAGCAACGTAAGGCCCCCCCGCAAATCAGTGCCTGGAGCCGGGCCTGCATACCGTAACACTTTGTCCACCACCCTCATCCGTCATTATACGTTACAGGGAAGACAAAATGTTCCCAAACTTGCGACTGAAATGACGCCGCGGCTTCTGACGTTCCTCCGCTCGCCATGACTTCACCGTTAAATGCTTCTAAGCTGCTCCGGTCACGTGAACACACTACTGCTTTATATCTGTTCACTGACACTCTGCACTGATATTCGGGGACTTGTTACTTGAAAAGGAACAGCAGCAGTAGAACTTTATTACACACTATGATGATTACGCTGTAAAAAAAGAAAAAAAATACTCGATTGATCCGCGGTTCACAAGTGATCCGAACCGTGAGGGTTGATCCGAACCGTGAGGGCTGATCCGAACCGTGAGGGCTGATCCGAACGGATCACGTATCGATCCGTGACACCACTAGTTTTAATCAATAAAAATACAATCTTTTATTTCCTTATCATTTGAATTGTAAATTGTTATGAAGAACAAAAAACATTACAAATTACTACAACAAAGTAAAGGATAGCATGTAACATTTCTGATGGTTTAAACTGACTTCAGAGCGGTTTAAATGATTTTTGGGGCGGTGGCAAAAAAACATAGTCTGGAGCCTCGTAGACCAGCTGCTATAATCAAACAAAGGGATCTGTATCTGCTGATTTGGATCTTCAATGATCGGCAAAAAAACGTAAACAAGGATCTCTAAAAGTTATATTTGCTTCTTTTTTTCTTTTGTGCTGATCCGATTTTTAGACTAGTTACTTAATAACTAGTGCTGGGCAAGTTAACGCGTTATTATCGCGTTAAAGCATTAATTAATTAACGCCGACAATTATATTATCGCGCGTTAACGCGGTTTTTTTTAAATTTATTATTAAGCAACATTTTTAACAAACGAACCAGGCAGCAAGCAGTGAACAGCTGTGTTCATGTGGTGTCACTTCCTTATTCCTTAAAATTATAATAATAATACATAAAAAAATGCGTTAACGCACGATAAAATAATTGTCGGCGTTAATTACTGAATGCGTTAACGCGAAAATAACGCGTTAACTTGCCCAGCACTGATTATTTTGCACTTTCGTAAACTGGATATTTTGGAGCTCTCAGAAATATCTGAGCTTCTATGGTTATCCCATATAAGATGACTTGGCTTTGGACTCTTCTGTTTGGATCTGATAATAGTCAAATGATGCCACTTAGTTTCCTCCAATTGTTTGTATATTTATGTTACAATGAGGCAACCCCAAATTTCTAATGTATATTTTGTCTTTGTCATCGTATGTGTAGACTAAAAATAACTCATGTTCCTCCCTCTACATGTCGCAGGACGGACAGTGAACGAGTCTTGCACCACAGAGTGAATGCAGCGCTGGCCATCGCCTCTGCTTTGGCAGGGGCAGCAGTACTCCTCTGGGTCGGCCGACGCTACTACGATCACCTAAAAGATGGCTGGGAGCAGGAGAGGAGGGAATTAGAAAGACTGCAAAATGAAAATGCCTGTGTGATTTGCCTCAGTCAGCCACGTAACTGTGTTCTGTTGGACTGTGGGCATGTGTGCTGCTGCCGCAGCTGCTTCCAGGCTTTGCAACAACGCCGATGTCCCATGTGTAGAGAAAGAATCACACAAGTGGTGCCTATTTTCCATGCCTGAGGCACCTGTGTGATCACACAGGTGAAAATATTCCTTTATGTTCATGTTTCCTTTATGAAACAAAGTAACTGATAGATATAGCTGATCTGTATTATAGCATCAGCAAATTAAGTCATGTTACTGTACTGCATTTGATTCACAACGTACAACACAAGAAGACTGAAGGTTTGACCATTTTCACAGTAGACGACGGTGAGACACATGGCTACCTCTACACTGCCCCTCGACCCTCCTAACCCAAAATCATTTAGATCCGAGATGTTTATTGAAGCCAATCTGTCATTGAAGCCTGTTCAGTGTGTCCGAGTTTGGTTGGTGCAGAATACAAGTACTGTATATCAATACATATATATCTACACCTTAATGTATAATAGTGAATGTATGATGAATTGAAAGCCAATGTATTTTCAAAGCTGCCCAAAAGGATTTTGCAGATGTCCGTCTTTGTGCGTGAAATGAAACTCCTTTATTTCCCCTCACCATTCCGTTTGCCATTTCATCCTCATGCATTTGAAAATCTAGCCTATTTTTTTATACAAGAGTTGAACTGAAACTGCCAAAAAAAAAAAAAAAGAATGTATGCAAAACATTCTGTAATACTTTCTGTTCAATTCACGGCCGGACAGCCATGTTAACCTATGATAAACTGATGTACAACTTTTCCTATTTATGGACCATGTCGTCAGACATCGCTTCTATTCATTTTGAGTGACTGCTCTTTTTGTACTTTGTCCATTTATAAAAATTGTTTAAAATGTTTATACTTGATTTTCAAACTGCCTTTTTTGTACATTTAACTTTATAATCAAACAAGTGCAAGCTTTCCCCATGGTGTCTTGAAGACCATATTGTTGTAAAGTCTGCAATTGTGTGCTAGCTTTATGATAAGAAATATCAGCCTATATTGATGGTTACAAATTATTGTGTGGGTGTGCATGTGCAATCCCTTAAAATGATAATAATAATACATTAAAAAAATGCGTTAACGCACGATAAAATAATTGTCGGCGTTAATTAATGAATGCGTTAACGCGAAAATAACGCGTTAACTTGCCCAGCACTGATTATTTTGCACTTTCGTAAACTGGATATTTTGGAGCTCTCAGAAATATCTGAGCTTCTATGGTTATCCCATATAAGATGACTTGGCTTTGGACTCTTCTGTTTGGATCTGATAATAGTCAAATGATGCCACTTAGTTTCCTCCAATTGTTTGTATATTTATGTTACAATGAGGCAACCCCAAATTTCCAATGTATATTTTGTCTTTGTCATCGTATGTGTAGACTAAAAAGAACTCATGTTCCTCCCTCTACATGTCGCAGGACGGACAGTGAACGAGTCTTGCACCACAGAGTGAATGCAGTGCCCTTTGTGTTAGTGGGATCAAATGAGACCACCGTCAGAGTCCTGTGCCCTCTGCAGGCCTCCGGACTCTACATGGAGACTACACACGAGAAGTTCCACCAAGTCAACTACGGCTTGGGTGACATCATAGGACAATACCTCAGCGGGGAGAAGCTTAAAGGGCAACTGGAGACCGAGGAAATGCTCAAAGTAAGTTGTTAGATGAGATACTAACGTTGTTAATATCTATAACTCGTATCTATAACTTTTTTTGCTAATCACAAGGGCAGATATGAATAAAAACGGATCTTAATGATACATTCCACGAATATTCCCCTCTTTTTCCAGGTGGGCACAACTCTTACCGCCGTGGGTGAGTTGATACTGGAAATGGACGGGACTCTGAATCTCCGACCCCCTTCAAATGGCTCACAGTACTTTTTGAGCAATACGGACTTTGACACCCTGGTGGGAGAGCAAGTGAGCACGGCTCTGCGGTGGAAGGCGCTGGCCATCGCCTCTGCTTTGGCAGGGGCAGCATTACTCCTCTGGGTCGGCCGACGCTACTACTATCACCTAAAAGTTGGCTGGGAGAGGGAGCAGGAGAGGAGGGAATTTGAGAGACTGCAAAATGAAGGCCCGAGAGCACGTGCTTCAGGACCGGGCCCTGAGACTCCTCAAGATGGGGAAGAGGAACACATAGAAAATGCCTGTGTGAATACAGTGCAATAGATTAAAAAACATTTAGACAATAAATATAACGTTATATAATAAGAGAGAAAAAAAAAAAGCTATCAATCTGTATTCAGCAGCAGTTGGACATGGGGAGTCTTAAAAGAGAGGAGGGAGAGATTTTAGAGAGTTCAGCTTCCTAACAGCCTGGTGGACGAAGCTGTTTGAGAGTCTGGTGGTGCGAGCACGGAGGCTCCGGTATCTTCTCCCAGAGGGCAGGAGGCTGAAGAGACTGTGTGAGGGGTGGCTGGAGTCGCGCACAATCATGGTCACTTTGCGGATGAGGCGAGTGTCATATATGTCCTGCAGGGAGGTTTTAATGGCACTTTTAACAAAGGCAGTATCGTTGACTTTACGTTGGGACTGCTGCAAATACCAAGCTAGTTAGCGTAACATAGGTACATTTAATTGCAAAACATGTGGTTGCTATTCCTTGTCAACTGACATATTTTGAATGTCAACACCAAGAAGCTACACCACACTAAACAGCTGACAAATTCATTAATGCAAGGGGTAAATTCAAATTCCATGATACCCAAGTGTAAAGTTTGACATGTATAATTTTCCTTTATTTATTTCTAGCTCTGTTTGCAACTTTGCAATAATTATTGAAGTGTCTGATTCCATTGCTCATCACTTTCCATCAGTAGGACTTGATGCTGTCTGCATGTTCCTCACATGACAGCTTACATGTGCTACATTTGGGGTTGATGATGACCAACTTAGAGCACTATGAGGTGCTTTATAGACTTATACACTGCATTGAGTCCCTTTTAAAAATGCGCAGCAACGTGCACCTTTTTGTCATCATTGATAGGACATAAAGCCATCTTTTCTTTTTTTTTTTTTTACCTTTGTACAGGTTGGCAGCGACAGGAGGTTCAGAGGGAATGGATGGATTTCCTATGGAGGTTACAGAGACAGTGTGTCTTGGGGCCAGCCTTGCCCTCTCAGGCATCTGTTACTATCTCTATAGGAAGAGCCGGACGACACTAGATAAACTTGACGTAAGTTGTTTTTCATGTGTAATCAATATGATCTTACATGCGTTTTTATTGTTTTATTTTGAAAGTTTAAGTTTGTGTTTTCATGTTGTTCAAGCCATCGGGAGGAATGGGATTAGTTGTGAAACCATGTAAACAATCTTTAGCTTTCACACACTGCTTGAAATCCTCTTTCTGTCACTACAGTATGTGCACTACATATACAGTTTGTGTACTACATATACAGTGTGTACATGTGCGTTATGTTCTCAGGATGCTCCACACTTCACCATAGATGGAAAACTCAAAGACATCTTGAAAGTTACTCCAGGAGCGTGTCTGCAGTATGCTGTCATTGAAGGTAAACAGGGTGTCACAGATTTATTTACATTGAAAAATGTGTATGGTGTCCTTGTCTCTTATTATCTATCATGTGTATATGCATACTGTAGGTGCTGTGCAACCAGCAGGTGAGCCTCTGACAAGCCACTTCCAAAAAGAATTTGTCGGAGTGTTGCAGAAATTCCTGTTGAGAGAACACAGGCTGGTGTGGAACAGCCTATCACGCACTTGGTGAGAAATCTATCAAGACAAAAATACCAAGCATTGTTATGATAGCATACGTGATACTTCCTCTTTACCTTTACGTGACAGTGGACAGTTTAACGTTAACTATCACAGTGTGAAATAAAGTTGAATTGACGATCGTCCGCTGCCAATAATCTGTAAAATATGCGATCAGGACATCGTCATTCATGCTTTTCTAGTCCCAGATCTTTGATAATGTTACATAGTAAACAACTAATCTGTGTTTAAATTCACAAGATGAGAACAAAGGTTCCGGTCAGTTAGATTATGATGCGTTCAGGCGCTGTTCAGTGAAAATTTGTGTTGGACGAAGGTAAATTATAACGTCATCATGATGTATTCACATGTCATCTCGTAAAATGTAGTGTTGCTGAGAAACTTGAAGAAATCCAGTTGTTTGAAGGAGACGTTTTCACAACAATACCAATAGATATTAAAGATGAATTATGAGCTGTTTAACTTCCTAACACTAGCTCTAAGCAGCTTATACATCATTAAAACTACGAATGACAGAATTAGTTTTAATCAATAAAAATACAATCTTTTATTTCTCTTGTCTTTTAATAAAAATAAAAAAAATTAGAATAATAATACATTTTTAAAATGCGTTAACGCACGATAAAATAATTGTCGGCGTTAATTAATGAATGCGTTAACGCGAAAATAACGCATTAACTTGCCAGCATTAATTATTTTGCCTTTTTTGGCACTTTCGTAAACTGGATATTTTGGAGCTCTCAGAAATATCTGAGCTTCTATGGTTATCCCATATAAGATGACTTGGCTTTGGACTCTTCTGTTTGGATCTGATAATAGTCAAATGATGCCACTTAGTTTCCTCCAATTGTTTGTATATTTATGTTACAATGAGGCAACCCCAAATTTCTAATGTATATTTTGTCTTTGTCATCGTATGTGTAGACTAAAAAGAACTCATGTTCCTCCCTCTACATGTCGCAGGACGGACAGTGAACGAGTCTTGCACCACAGAGTGAATGCAGCGCTGGCCATCGCCTCTGCTTTGGCAGGGGCAGCAGTACTCCTCTGGGTCGGCCGACGCTACTACGATCACCTAAAAGATGGCTGGGAGCAGGAGAGGAGGGAATTAGAAAGACTGCAAAATGAAAATGCCTGTGTGATTTGCCTCAGTCAGCCACGTAACTGTGTTCTGTTGGACTGTGGGCATGTGTGCTGCTGCCGCAGCTGCTTCCAGGCTTTGCAACAACGCCGATGTCCCATGTGTAGAGAAAGAATCACACAAGTGGTGCCTATTTTCCATGCCTGAGGCACCTGTGTGATCACACAGGTGAAAATATTCCTTTATGTTCATGTTTCCTTTATGAAACAAAGTAACTGATAGATATAGCTGATCTGTATTATACCATCAGCAAATTAAGTCATGTTACTGTACTGCATTTGATTCACAACGTACAACACAAGAAGACTGAAGGTTTGACCATTTTCACAGTAGACGACGGTGAGACACATGGCTACCTCTACACTGCCCCTCGACCCTCCTAACCCAAAATCATTTAGATCCGAGATGTTTATTGAAGCCAATCTGTCATTGAAGCCTGTTCAGTGTGTCCGAGTTTGGTTGGTGCAGAATACAAGTACTGTATATCAATACATATATATCTACACCTTAATGTATAATAGTGAATGTATGATGAATTGAAAGCCAATGTATTTTCAAAGCTGCCCAAAAGGATTTTGCAGATGTCCGTCTTTGTGCGTGAAATGAAACTCCTTTATTTCCCCTCACCATTCCGTTTGCCATTTCATCCTCATGCATTTGAAAATCTTGCCTATTTTTTTATACAAGAGTTGAACTGAAACTGCCAAAAAAAAAAAAAAAGAATGTATGCAAAACATTCTGTAATACTTTCTGTTCAATTCACGGCCGGACAGCCATGTTAACCTATGATAAACTGATGTACAACTTTTCCTATTTATGGACCATGTCGTCAGACATCGCTTCTATTCATTTTGAGTGACTGCTCTTTTTGTACTTTGTCCATTTATAAAAATTGTTTAAAATGTTTATACTTGATTTTCAAACTGCCTTTTTTGTACATTTAACTTTATAATCAAACAAGTGCAAGCTTTCCCCATGGTGTCTTGAAGACCATATTGTTGTAAAGTCTGCAATTGTGTGCTAGCTTTATGATAAGAAATATCAGCCTATATTGATGGTTACAAATTATTGTGTGGGTGTGCATGTGCAATCCCTTAAAATGATAATAATAATACATAAAAAAAATGCGTTAACGCACGATAAAATAATTGTCGGCGTTAATTAATGAATGCGTTAACGCGAAAATAACGCGTTAACTTGCCCAGCACTGATTATTTTGCACTTTCGTAAACTGGATATTTTGGAGCTCTCAGAAATATCTGAGCTTCTATGGTTATCCCATATAAGATGACTTGGCTTTGGACTCTTCTGTTTGGATCTGATAATAGTCAAATGATGCCACTTAGTTTCCTCCAATTGTTTGTATATTTATGTTACAATGAGGCAACCCCAAATTTCCAATGTATATTTTGTCTTTGTCATCGTATGTGTAGACTAAAAAGACCTCATGTTCCTCCCTCTACATGTCGCAGGACGGACAGTGAACGAGTCTTGCACCACAGAGTGAATGCAGTGCCCTTTGTGTTAGTGGGATCAAATGAGACCACCGTCAGAGTCCTGTGCCCTCTGCAGGCCTCCGGACTCTACATGGAGACTACACACGAGAAGTTCCACCAAGTCAACTACGGCTTGGGTGACATCATAGGACAATACCTCAGCGGGGAGAAGCTTAAAGGGCAACTGGAGACCGAGGAAATGCTCAAAGTAAGTTGTTAGATGAGATACTAACGTTGTTAATATCTATAACTCGTATCTATAACTTTTTTTGCTAATCACAAGGGCAGATATGAATAAAAACGGATCTTAATGATACATTCCACGAATATTCCCCTCTTTTTCCAGGTGGGCACAACTCTTACCGCCGTGGGTGAGTTGATACTGGAAATGGACGGGACTCTGAATCTCCGACCCCCTTCAAATGGCTCACAGTACTTTTTGAGCAATACGGACTTTGACACCCTGGTGGGAGAGCAAGTGAGCACGGCTCTGCGGTGGAAGGCGCTGGCCATCGCCTCTGCTTTGGCAGGGGCAGCATTACTCCTCTGGGTCGGCCGACGCTACTACTATCACCTAAAAGTTGGCTGGGAGAGGGAGCAGGAGAGGAGGGAATTTGAGAGACTGCAAAATGAAGGCCCGAGAGCACGTGCTTCAGGACCGGGCCCTGAGACTCCTCAAGATGGGGAAGAGGAACACATAGAAAATGCCTGTGTGATTTGCCTCAGTCAGCCACGTAACTGTATTCTGTTGGACTGTGGGCATGTGTGCTGCTGCCACAGCTGCTACCAGGCTTTTCCACACCGCCGATGCCCCATATGTAGAGAAAGCGTCACGCGAGTGGTGCCTCTTTACCATGTCTGAGGCACCTGTGTGATCACATGGCCTCAGTGGAGCGTCACCACGACACAAACTGTACTACGGCTTTACACCTCAAAGGTCTAAAGTGCTGCACTTAAACCTTAAAAAGGCCAACGGTAACTTTTTGAAAAAATGATTACTGTAAAACAAAAAAAACCCACAATGAAGTTTTTTTTTTAAATATTGTGCAAACACTTTGTCCACTGCAGAGTTTCAGTGAGGTATTTTATCTGTAATTGTATATGAGGAATAAAGGTGTAATTGAAAATGTTGCAGAAATGTTCACTCTCCTCTACATGTCTGTTCTGTGCCTTATTCTGGTCATGTATGTGGCTGCTGCCATGAAGACTGAAGTGTATGAATCTAAATAACTTAAGCCTGGTCAGAGTAAGCTACGCTTTTGTTTCATCCACTTTCAGTCAAATAGTGGACGACCGAGGAGGTCAACGATCAGACTCACCTGCGTCAGGCGGCTCCGACAGATGGTCAGTCTGGCGCAGGCTCGGTCAAGTCTTGCGGGAAATAGCCGTGGCGTTGCCCTTGGCCAACATCGTGGCCCGTAGGAGTGGAGGCGGGCCCTGCGGGCCGCAGCGCTCCCGGAGGCATGGTGCCTGGGAGTGTGTCACTATACACCATGCATAATTTTGGCCTATTTCTTGGCGGCCGGTGGCTAGTTGGTTCTGGAGGCCGCAGTAGCCTTATGGATGGAAGAGGGAAGACCCGAGCGCTCCTCTGCGCTTTACGGTCACCTGTCGAGAGGCTTCTTTAGCTGTTGTAGGAAGTTTTCCACGAGTTTGAACGAGTCTTGCACCACAGAGTGAATGCAGCGCTGGCCATCGCCTCTGCTTTGGCAGGGGCAGCAGTACTCCTCTGGGTCGGCCGACGCTACTACCATCGTCTAAAAGTTGGCTGGGAGCAGGAGAGGAGGGAGTTAGAAAGACTGCAAAATGAAAATGCCTGTGTGATTTGCCTCAGTCAGCCACGTAACTGTGTTCTGTTGGACTGTGGGCATGTGTGCTGCTGCCGCAGCTGCTTCCAGGCTTTGCCACACCGCCGATGTCCCATATGTCGACAAAGAATCACACAAGTGGTGCCTATTTTCCATGCCTGAGGCACCCATGTGATCACATGGCCACCAGTAGCATTTGATTTGTTTAATTTAATTATTGGGAGAATGCAAAGACAGAACAGCAAAAGAGTGAATAATCTCACACGGGCCTTTGGAGAGAGTGAATGCTACTAAAATGCTGTAAATCTGGACCCAGCTCACATCTCGTGATGGGTACCGAAACCACATAAATGTGCACCGGTGCCAAATTATAAAAAAATGTAATATTGATCATCTCAGACGTTTTATCTGTACTTTTTAATGTCAGTGATCATCTGCTCTCTGTGTCGCTCCTCCACACACACTGAGCAAAGTCATCTTACAGCAGATGGTTGAAGATTACTGGAGTTAACGACAGTTACTGTAATGCAATAAAACCTTTGTGAGTAAAAAGCAAATACTTTATCAATACACCTGTTATTTTAATCTGCTCTGTCTCACAGCCTCGATGTTGAAGCACAGCATGCTAGGTCGGCTAATAACAAATTTGTTGAGGATTTAATGTTCTAACTGGAGCCACAATCCACCAGGAAACAAGGCTACAATCACTTGTGCTGATTATTTAACCAGGAAGTTATTTAAAGTTGATTGCTGATGATTGCCACGGTTCTAAACAAAGAAAGAAAGAGATTACAACATCTTGCTCAAATCATAAAGTAGGCCTTTAAATCATGCCACATTAAAGTAACATAAATATGGTCTATGAATATAATTATTACCTTAACTTAACTACTACTTCATCATATATTACAAAACAAATTAGATGAAAGATGATACGTTAATCATCTGAAATACGTATAAACCTAATAATAGAAACAACTGAAGTTAGCCCGCAATTAGCTTGTTGACAAAAACGAGTGGCCATACCATTATAATTCGGCCTTTTTTAATAAACTAATTACAACTACCAACAGTCATGCCTTCAATGACCTTAATGTATTGTCATATAATGTCAAATAACGACAAATAAAGGCTAAACTACGGCGGAATCCGCTCCGAAAGAGTGGCAGCTGCCACAAGATGCTAGTGGCAGCAGTCGCAAACAGTGAAAACGGTCGCGAAAAGTAGTGGCAGGTACCACAAAACAGTGGTAACTGTTGCAACAACTTGTGGCACACTGTATATATATCTATATACTGCGTGTATATATCCAAGTCAATAGGTTATATGGATTGCTATCACTCTAAACAGTACAATGCATATCCATCCAAATTTATAATTTGCATTCCTTTAGTCTGCAGCGTGAAAGTGTTTATCGTTGCCATGGGCAACAGCTATCAACTGAAGTTAGCCCGCAATTAGCTTGTTGACAAAAACGAGTGGCCATACCATTATAATTCAGCCTTTTTTTAATAAACTAATTACAACTACCAACAGTCATGCCTTCAATGACCTTAATGTATTGTCATATAATGTCAAATAACGACAAATAAAGGCTAAACTACGGCGGAATCCGCTCCGAAAGAGTGGCAGCTGCCACAAGATGCTAGTGGCAGCAGTCGCAAACAGTGAAAACGGTCGCGAAAAGTAGTGGCAGGTACCACAAAACGGTGGTAACTGTTGCAACAACTTGTGGCACACTGTATATATATCTATATAATGCGTGTATATATCCAAGTCAATAGGTTATATGGATTGCTATCACTCTAAACAGTACAATGCATATCCATCCATATTTATAATTTGCATTCCTTTAGTCTGCAGCGTGAAAGTGTTTATCGTTGCCATGGGCAACAGGTATCAACTGAAGTTAGCCCGCAATTAGCTTGTTGACAAAAACGAGTGGCCATACCATTATAATTCGGCCTTTTTTAATAAACTAATTACAACTACCAACAGTCATGTCTTCAATGACCTTAATGTATTGTCACATAATGTCAAATAACGACAAATAAAGGCTAAACTACCGCGGAATCCGCTCCGAAATGCTGGCAGCTGCCACAAGATGCTAGTGGCAGCTGCCACATACAGTGGCAATCACTTCCTGTTGCAAGCTCAGCTGCCACGGAAAGTCGTGGCAGCTGAGCTTGCAACAGGAAGTGCCTGTACTAGCTGCCGCTGCCACGATTTGAGCTTGCCCTTTCTCCCGTTTCGGACAAACTCCGCACAGTGTGTTGTTGTAGAGTGTGTTGTTCTTGTTGTTGTTAATGTTGTTGCTGGATGTGCCTATTTTTAAAATGTCTTGTTGTGGCTGAATCTGCTATCTGCTGATCTTTTAATACACAAGTTGATCTACTATGCTACCATAGGCTGTAAAAAAACAAACAAAAACAAATGTGACCCCCCCCAAAGCAACGTAAGGCCCCCCCGCAAATCAGTGCCTGGAGCCGGGCCTGCATACCGTAACGCTTTGTCCACCACCCTCATCCGTCATTATACGTTACAGGGAAGACAAAGTGTTCCCAAACTTGCGACTGAAATGACGCCGCGGCTTCTGACGTTCCTCCGCTCGCCATGACTTCACCGTTAAATGCTTCTAAGCTGCTCCGGTCACGTGAACACACTACTGCTTTATATCTGTTCACTGACACTCTGCACTGATATTCGGGGACTTGTTACTTGAAAAGGAACAGCAGCAGTAGAACTTTATTACACACTATGATGATTACGCTGTAAAAAAAGAAAAAAAATACTCGATTGATCCGCGGTTCACAAGTGATCCGAACCGTGAGGGTTGATCCGAACCGTGAGGGTTGATCCGAACCGTGAGGGCTGATCCGAACCGTGAGGGCTGATCCGAACGGATCACGTATCGATCCGTGACACCACTAGTTTTAATCAATAAAAATACAATCTTTTATTTCCTTATCATTTGAATTGTAAATTGTTATGAAGAACAAAAAACATTACAAATTACTACAACAAAGTAAAGGATAGCATGTAACATTTCTGATGGTTTAAACTGACTTCAGAGCGGTTTAAATGATTTTTGGGGCGGTGGCAAAAAAACATAGTCTGGAGCCTCGTAGACCAGCTGCTATAATCAAACAAAGGGATCTGTATCTGCTGATTTGGATCTTCAATGATCGGCAAAAAAACGTAAACAAGGATCTCTAAAAGTTATATTTGCTTCTTTTTTTCTTTTGTGCTGATCCGATTTTTAGACTAGTTACTTAATAACTAGTGCTGGGCAAGTTAATGCGTTATTATCGCGTTAAAGCATTAATTAATTAACGCCGACAATTATATTATCGCGCGTTAACGCGTTTTTTTATTTATTTATTATTAAGCAACATTTTTAACAAACGAACCAGGCAGCAAGCAGTGAACAGCTGTGTTCATGTGGTGTCACTTCCTTATTCCTTAAAATTATAATAATAATACATTAAAAAAATGCGTTAACGCACGATAAAATAATTGTCGGCGTTAATTAATGAATGCGTTAACGCGAAAATAACGCGTTAACTTGCCCAGCACTGATTATTTTGCACTTTCGTAAACTGGATATTTTGGAGCTCTCAGAAATATCTGAGCTTCTATGGTTATCCCATATAAGATGACTTGGCTTTGGACTCTTCTGTTTGGATCTGATAATAGTCAAATGATGCCACTTAGTTTCCTCCAATTGTTTGTATATTTATGTTACAATGAGGCAACCCCAAATTTCCAATGTATATTTTGTCTTTGTCATCGTATGTGTAGACTAAAAAGAACTCATGTTCCTCCCTCTACATGTCGCAGGACGGACAGTGAACGAGTCTTGCACCACAGAGTGAATGCAGTGCCCTTTGTGTTAGTGGGATCAAATGAGACCACCGTCAGAGTCCTGTGCCCTCTGCAGGCCTCCGGACTCTACATGGAGACTACACACGAGAAGTTCCACCAAGTCAACTACGGCTTGGGTGACATCATAGGACAATACCTCAGCGGGGAGAAGCTTAAAGGGCAACTGGAGACCGAGGAAATGCTCAAAGTAAGTTGTTAGATGAGATACTAACGTTGTTAATATCTATAACTCGTATCTATAACTTTTTTTGCTAATCACAAGGGCAGATATGAATAAAAACGGATCTTAATGATACATTCCACGAATATTCCCCTCTTTTTCCAGGTGGGCACAACTCTTACCGCCGTGGGTGAGTTGATACTGGAAATGGACGGGACTCTGAATCTCCGACCCCCTTCAAATGGCTCACAGTACTTTTTGAGCAATACGGACTTTGACACCCTGGTGGGAGAGCAAGTGAGCACGGCTCTGCGGTGGAAGGCGCTGGCCATCGCCTCTGCTTTGGCAGGGGCAGCATTACTCCTCTGGGTCGGCCGACGCTACTACTATCACCTAAAAGTTGGCTGGGAGAGGGAGCAGGAGAGGAGGGAATTTGAGAGACTGCAAAATGAAGGCCCGAGAGCACGTGCTTCAGGACCGGGCCCTGAGACTCCTCAAGATGGGGAAGAGGAACACATAGAAAATGCCTGTGTGAATACAGTGCAATAGATTAAAAAACATTTAGACAATAAATATAACGTTATATAATAAGAGAGAAAAAAAAAAAGCTATCAATCTGTATTCAGCAGCAGTTGGACATGGGGAGTCTTAAAAGAGAGGAGGGAGAGATTTTAGAGAGTTCAGCTTCCTAACAGCCTGGTGGACGAAGCTGTTTGAGAGTCTGGTGGTGCGAGCACGGAGGCTCCGGTATCTTCTCCCAGAGGGCAGGAGGCTGAAGAGACTGTGTGAGGGGTGGCTGGAGTCGCGCACAATCATGGTCACTTTGCGGATGAGGCGAGTGTCATATATGTCCTGCAGGGAGGTTTTAATGGCACTTTTAACAAAGGCAGTATCGTTGACTTTACGTTGGGACTGCTGCAAATACCAAGCTAGTTAGCGTAACATAGGTACATTTAATTGCAAAACATGTGGTTGCTATTCCTTGTCAACTGACATATTTTGAATGTCAACACCAAGAAGCTACACCACACTAAACAGCTGACAAATTCATTAATGCAAGGGGTAAATTCAAATTCCATGATACCCAAGTGTAAAGTTTGACATGTATAATTTTCCTTTATTTATTTCTAGCTCTGTTTGCAACTTTGCAATAATTATTGAAGTGTCTGATTCCATTGCTCATCACTTTCCATCAGTAGGACTTGATGCTGTCTGCATGTTCCTCACATGACAGCTTACATGTGCTACATTTGGGGTTGATGATGACCAACTTAGAGCACTATGAGGTGCTTTATAGACTTATACACTGCATTGAGTCCCTTTTAAAAATGCGCAGCAACATGCACCTTTTTGTCATCATTGATAGGACATAAAGCCATCTTTTCTTTTTTTTTTTTTTACCTTTGTACAGGTTGGCAGCGACAGGAGGTTCAGAGGGAATGGATGGATTTCCTATGGAGGTTACAGAGACAGTGTGTCTTGGGGCCAGCCTTGCCCTCTCAGGCATCTGTTACTATCTCTATAGGAAGAGCCGGACGACACTAGATAAACTTGACGTAAGTTGTTTTTCATGTGTAATCAATATGATCTTACATGCGTTTTTATTGTTTTATTTTGAAAGTTTAAGTTTGTGTTTTCATGTTGTTCAAGCCATCGGGAGGAATGGGATTAGTTGTGAAACCATGTAATGTCACGGGAGTTCACAGATAGGACCCAAACGCAAGACCACAGGAGACAGAAGTGAATGTTAAACAGGCTTTATTTATAGACAGGTGGGTGCAGGTGTGGAGCCCGTGGTCCGACACCCGAGTGGCAGATCGACAGTGTGATGTCCCGTGGCTCGACACTGGAGAGTTGACAGATCGACGGT
Organism: Melanostigma gelatinosum; assembly: GCF_949748355.1. Lineage (NCBI taxonomy): Eukaryota > Metazoa > Chordata > Actinopteri > Perciformes > Zoarcidae > Melanostigma > Melanostigma gelatinosum. The sequence goes on from NC_136648.1 coordinate 14,864,113, forward strand.
GTGAGTCCCGTGGCTCGACACTGGAGGGCTGGTGAGTTGACGGCGTGAAGTCCCGTGGCTCGATACTGGAGTCGACAGAGTGTAATCCGTAGACCACAACGAGAGCAGAGCGGCAGAGCGCATCCACAAAACACAAGGAGGGCAGAGCGGCGAAGTGTAATCCACAGACACAAGGAGGGCAGAGGAGCGGAGTGTAATCCACAGACACAAGGCGGGCAGAGGAACCACGGGGTTTCAGCGGGAGAAGACGGTACGACCTGACACTCCCAGACTGCAGGACCAGAGTTTATATAGTGGCAGGCTACTCATTAAGGGGCCCTGAGTCTGGTGTGTCAGGCTGCAGGAGGTGATCAGCTTGAGTGTCCTCAGCCGTGCACGATTAAGGGTGCGGCCCTGGGAGGTGTCTGCAGGCAGAGGACAAACAGAGCACATGGCACACCACAACAGACAGGGGAATCCTGGATCCTGACATGTAAACAATCTTTAGCTTTCACACACTGCTTGAAATCCTCTTTCTGTCACTAGAGTATGTGCACTACATATACAGTTTGTGTACTACATATACAGTGTGTACATGTGCGTTATGTTCTCAGGATGCTCCACACTTCACCATAGATGGAAAACTCAAAGACATCTTGAAAGTTACTCCAGGAGCGTGTCTGCAGTATGCTGTCATTGAAGGTAAACAGGGTGTCACAGATTTATTTACATTGAAAAATGTGTATGGTGTCCTTGTCTCTTATTATCTATCATGTGTATATGCATACTGTAGGTGCTGTGCAACCAGCAGGTGAGCCTCTGACAAGCCACTTCCAAAAAGAATTTGTCGGAGTGTTGCAGAAATTCCTGTTGAGAGAACACAGGCTGGTGTGGAACAGCCTATCACGCACTTGGTGAGAAATCTATCAAGACAAAAATACCAAGCATTGTTATGATAGCATACGTGATACTTCCTCTTTACCTTTACGTGACAGTGGACAGTTTAACGTTAACTATCACAGTGTGAAATAAAGTTGAATTGACGATCGTCCGCTGCCAATAATCTGTAAAATATGCGATCAGGACATCGTCATTCATGCTTTTCTAGTCCCAGATCTTTGATAATGTTACATAGTAAACAACTAATCTGTGTTTAAATTCACAAGATGAGAACAAAGGTTCCGGTCAGTTAGATTATGATGCGTTCAGGCGCTGTTCAGTGAAAATTTGTGTTGGACGAAGGTAAATTATAACGTCATCATGATGTATTCACATGTCATCTCGTAAAATGTAGTGTTGCTGAGAAACTTGAAGAAATCCAGTTGTTTGAAGGAGACGTTTTCACAACAATATCAATAGATATTAAAGATGAATTATGAGCTGTTTAACTTCCTAACACTAGCTCTAAGCAGCTTATACATCATTAAAACTACGAATGACAGAATTAGTTTTAATCAATAAAAATACAATCTTTTATTTCTCTTGTCTTTTAATAAAAATAAAAAAAATTAGAATAATAATACATTTTTAAAATGCGTTAACGCACGATAAAATAATTGTCGGCGTTAATTAATGAATGCGTTAACGCGAAAATAACGCATTAACTTGCCAGCATTAATTATTTTGCCTTTTTTGGCACTTTCGTAAACTGGATATTTTGGAGCTCTCAGAAATATCTGAGCTTCTATGGTTATCCCATATAAGATGACTTGGCTTTGGACTCTTCTGTTTGGATCTGATAATAGTCAAATGATGCCACTTAGTTTCCTCCAATTGTTTGTATATTTATGTTACAATGAGGCAACCCCAAATTTCTAATGTATATTTTGTCTTTGTCATCGTATGTGTAGACTAAAAAGAACTCATGTTCCTCCCTCTACATGTCGCAGGACGGACAGTGAACGAGTCTTGCACCACAGAGTGAATGCAGCGCTGGCCATCGCCTCTGCTTTGGCAGGGGCAGCAGTACTCCTCTGGGTCGGCCGACGCTACTACGATCACCTAAAAGATGGCTGGGAGCAGGAGAGGAGGGAATTAGAAAGACTGCAAAATGAAAATGCCTGTGTGATTTGCCTCAGTCAGCCACGTAACTGTGTTCTGTTGGACTGTGGGCATGTGTGCTGCTGCCGCAGCTGCTTCCAGGCTTTGCAACAACGCCGATGTCCCATGTGTAGAGAAAGAATCACACAAGTGGTGCCTATTTTCCATGCCTGAGGCACCTGTGTGATCACACAGGTGAAAATATTCCTTTATGTTCATGTTTCCTTTATGAAACAAAGTAACTGATAGATATAGCTGATCTGTATTATACCATCAGCAAATTAAGTCATGTTACTGTACTGCATTTGATTCACAACGTACAACACAAGAAGACTGAAGGTTTGACCATTTTCACAGTAGACGACGGTGAGACACATGGCTACCTCTACACTGCCCCTCGACCCTCCTAACCCAAAATCATTTAGATCCGAGATGTTTATTGAAGCCAATCTGTCATTGAAGCCTGTTCAGTGTGTCCGAGTTTGGTTGGTGCAGAATACAAGTACTGTATATCAATACATATATATCTACACCTTAATGTATAATAGTGAATGTATGATGAATTGAAAGCCAATGTATTTTCAAAGCTGCCCAAAAGGATTTTGCAGATGTCCGTCTTTGTGCGTGAAATGAAACTCCTTTATTTCCACTCACCATTCCGTTTGCCATTTCATCCTCATGCATTTGAAAATCTAGCCAATTTTTTTATACAAGAGTTGAACTGAAACTGCCAAAAAAAAAAAAAAAGAATGTATGCAAAACATTCTGTAATACTTTCTGTTCAATTCACGGCCGGACAGCCATGTTAACCTATGATAAACTGATGTACAACTTTTCCTATTTATGGACCATGTCGTCAGACATCGCTTCTATTCATTTTGAGTGACTGCTCTTTTTGTACTTTGTCCATTTATAAAAATTGTTTAAAATGTTTATACTTGATTTTCAAACTGCCTTTTTTGTACATTTAACTTTATAATCAAACAAGTGCAAGCTTTCCCCATGGTGTCTTGAAGACCATATTGTTGTAAAGTCTGCAATTGTGTGCTAGCTTTATGATAAGAAATATCAGCCTATATTGATGGTTACAAATTATTGTGTGGGTGTGCATGTGCAATCCCTTAAAATGATAATAATAATACATTAAAAAAATGCGTTAACGCACGATAAAATAATTGTCGGCGTTAATTAATGAATGCGTTAACGCGAAAATAACGCGTTAACTTGCCCAGCACTGATTATTTTGCACTTTCGTAAACTGGATATTTTGGAGCTCTCAGAAATATCTGAGCTTCTATGGTTATCCCATATAAGATGACTTGGCTTTGGACTCTTCTGTTTGGATCTGATAATAGTCAAATGATGCCACTTAGTTTCCTCCAATTGTTTGTATATTTATGTTACAATGAGGCAACCCCAAATTTCCAATGTATATTTTGTCTTTGTCATCGTATGTGTAGACTAAAAAGAACTCATGTTCCTCCCTCTACATGTCGCAGGACGGACAGTGAACGAGTCTTGCACCACAGAGTGAATGCAGTGCCCTTTGTGTTAGTGGGATCAAATGAGACCACCGTCAGAGTCCTGTGCCCTCTGCAGGCCTCCGGACTCTACATGGAGACTACACACGAGAAGTTCCACCAAGTCAACTACGGCTTGGGTGACATCATAGGACAATACCTCAGCGGGGAGAAGCTTAAAGGGCAACTGGAGACCGAGGAAATGCTCAAAGTAAGTTGTTAGATGAGATACTAACGTTGTTAATATCTATAACTCGTATCTATAACTTTTTTTGCTAATCACAAGGGCAGATATGAATAAAAACGGATCTTAATGATACATTCCACGAATATTCCCCTCTTTTTCCAGGTGGGCACAACTCTTACCGCCGTGGGTGAGTTGATACTGGAAATGGACGGGACTCTGAATCTCCGACCCCCTTCAAATGGCTCACAGTACTTTTTGAGCAATACGGACTTTGACACCCTGGTGGGAGAGCAAGTGAGCACGGCTCTGCGGTGGAAGGCGCTGGCCATCGCCTCTGCTTTGGCAGGGGCAGCATTACTCCTCTGGGTCGGCCGACGCTACTACTATCACCTAAAAGTTGGCTGGGAGAGGGAGCAGGAGAGGAGGGAATTTGAGAGACTGCAAAATGAAGGCCCGAGAGCACGTGCTTCAGGACCGGGCCCTGAGACTCCTCAAGATGGGGAAGAGGAACACATAGAAAATGCCTGTGTGAATACAGTGCAATAGATTAAAAAACATTTAGACAATAAATATAACGTTATATAATAAGAGAAAAAAAAAAAAAGCTATCAATCTGTATTCAGCAGCAGTTGGACATGGGGAGTCTTAAAAGAGAGGAGGGAGAGATTTTAGAGAGTTCAGCTTCCTAACAGCCTGGTGGACGAAGCTGTTTGAGAGTCTGGTGGTGCGAGCACGGAGGCTCCGGTATCTTCTCCCAGAGGGCAGGAGGCTGAAGAGACTGTGTGAGGGGTGGCTGGAGTCGCGCACAATCATGGTCACTTTGCGGATGAGGCGAGTGTCATATATGTCCTGCAGGGAGGTTTTAATGGCACTTTTAACAAAGGCAGTATCGTTGACTTTACGTTGGGACTGCTGCAAATACCAAGCTAGTTAGCGTAACATAGGTACATTTAATTGCAAAACATGTGGTTGCTATTCCTTGTCAACTGACATATTTTGAATGTCAACACCAAGAAGCTACACCACACTAAACAGCTGACAAATTCATTAATGCAAGGGGTAAATTCAAATTCCATGATACCCAAGTGTAAAGTTTGACATGTATAATTTTCCTTTATTTATTTCTAGCTCTGTTTGCAACTTTGCAATAATTATTGAAGTGTCTGATTCCATTGCTCATCACTTTCCATCAGTAGGACTTGATGCTGTCTGCATGTTCCTCACATGACAGCTTACATGTGCTACATTTGGGGTTGATGATGACCAACTTAGAGCACTATGAGGTGCTTTATAGACTTATACACTGCATTGAGTCCCTTTTAAAAATGCGCAGCAACATGCACCTTTTTGTCATCATTGATAGGACATAAAGCCATCTTTTCTTTTTTTTTTTTTTACCTTTGTACAGGTTGGCAGCGACAGGAGGTTCAGAGGGAATGGATGGATTTCCTATGGAGGTTACAGAGACAGTGTGTCTTGGGGCCAGCCTTGCCCTCTCAGGCATCTGTTACTATCTCTATAGGAAGAGCCGGACGACACTAGATAAACTTGACGTAAGTTGTTTTTCATGTGTAATCAATATGATCTTACATGCGTTTTTATTGTTTTATTTTGAAAGTTTAAGTTTGTGTTTTCATGTTGTTCAAGCCATCGGGAGGAATGGGATTAGTTGTGAAACCATGTAAACAATCTTTAGCTTTCACACACTGCTTGAAATCCTCTTTCTGTCACTAGAGTATGTGCACTACATATACAGTTTGTGTACTACATATACAGTGTGTACATGTGCGTTATGTTCTCAGGATGCTCCACACTTCACCATAGATGGAAAACTCAAAGACATCTTGAAAGTTACTCCAGGAGCGTGTCTGCAGTATGCTGTCATTGAAGGTAAACAGGGTGTCACAGATTTATTTACATTGAAAAATGTGTATGGTGTCCTTGTCTCTTATTATCTATCATGTGTATATGCATACTGTAGGTGCTGTGCAACCAGCAGGTGAGCCTCTGACAAGCCACTTCCAAAAAGAATTTGTCGGAGTGTTGCAGAAATTCCTGTTGAGAGAACACAGGCTGGTGTGGAACAGCCTATCACGCACTTGGTGAGAAATCTATCAAGACAAAAATACCAAGCATTGTTATGATAGCATACGTGATACTTCCTCTTTACCTTTACGTGACAGTGGACAGTTTAACGTTAACTATCACAGTGTGAAATAAAGTTGAATTGACGATCGTCCGCTGCCAATAATCTGTAAAATATGCGATCAGGACATCGTCATTCATGCTTTTCTAGTCCCAGATCTTTGATAATGTTACATAGTAAACAACTAATCTGTGTTTAAATTCACAAGATGAGAACAAAGGTTCCGGTCAGTTAGATTATGATGCGTTCAGGCGCTGTTCAGTGAAAATTTGTGTTGGACGAAGGTAAATTATAACGTCATCATGATGTATTCACATGTCATCTCGTAAAATGTAGTGTTGCTGAGAAACTTGAAGAAATCCAGTTGTTTGAAGGAGACGTTTTCACAACAATATCAATAGATATTAAAGATGAATTATGAGCTGTTTAACTTCCTAACACTAGCTCTAAGCAGCTTATACATCATTAAAACTACGAATGACAGAATTAGTTTTAATCAATAAAAATACAATCTTTTATTTCTCTTGTCTTTTAATAAAAATAAAAAAAATTAGAATAATAATACATTTTTAAAATGCGTTAACGCACGATAAAATAATTGTCGGCGTTAATTAATGAATGCGTTAACGCGAAAATAACGCATTAACTTGCCAGCATTAATTATTTTGCCTTTTTTGGCACTTTCGTAAACTGGATATTTTGGAGCTCTCAGAAATATCTGAGCTTCTATGGTTATCCCATATAAGATGACTTGGCTTTGGACTCTTCTGTTTGGATCTGATAATAGTCAAATGATGCCACTTAGTTTCCTCCAATTGTTTGTATATTTATGTTACAATGAGGCAACCCCAAATTTCTAATGTATATTTTGTCTTTGTCATCGTATGTGTAGACTAAAAAGAACTCATGTTCCTCCCTCTACATGTCGCAGGACGGACAGTGAACGAGTCTTGCACCACAGAGTGAATGCAGCGCTGGCCATCGCCTCTGCTTTGGCAGGGGCAGCAGTACTCCTCTGGGTCGGCCGACGCTACTACGATCACCTAAAAGATGGCTGGGAGCAGGAGAGGAGGGAATTAGAAAGACTGCAAAATGAAAATGCCTGTGTGATTTGCCTCAGTCAGCCACGTAACTGTGTTCTGTTGGACTGTGGGCATGTGTGCTGCTGCCGCAGCTGCTTCCAGGCTTTGCAACAACGCCGATGTCCCATGTGTAGAGAAAGAATCACACAAGTGGTGCCTATTTTCCATGCCTGAGGCACCTGTGTGATCACACAGGTGAAAATATTCCTTTATGTTCATGTTTCCTTTATGAAACAAAGTAACTGATAGATATAGCTGATCTGTATTATAGCATCAGCAAATTAAGTCATGTTACTGTACTGCATTTGATTCACAACGTACAACACAAGAAGACTGAAGGTTTGACCATTTTCACAGTAGACGACGGTGAGACACATGGCTACCTCTACACTGCCCCTCGACCCTCCTAACCCAAAATCATTTAGATCCGAGATGTTTATTGAAGCCAATCTGTCATTGAAGCCTGTTCAGTGTGTCCGAGTTTGGTTGGTGCAGAATACAAGTACTGTATATCAATACATATATATCTACACCTTAATGTATAATAGTGAATGTATGATGAATTGAAAGCCAATGTATTTTCAAAGCTGCCCAAAAGGATTTTGCAGATGTCCGTCTTTGTGCGTGAAATGAAACTCCTTTATTTCCCCTCACCATTCCGTTTGCCATTTCATCCTCATGCATTTGAAAATCTAGCCTATTTTTTTTATACAAGAGTTGAACTGAAACTGCCAAAAAAAAAAAAAAAGAATGTATGCAAAACATTCTGTAATACTTTCTGTTCAATTCACGGCCGGACAGCCATGTTAACCTATGATAAACTGATGTACAACTTTTCCTATTTATGGACCATGTCGTCAGACATCGCTTCTATTCATTTTGAGTGACTGCTCTTTTTGTACTTTGTCCATTTATAAAAATTGTTTAAAATGTTTATACTTGATTTTCAAACTGCCTTTTTTGTACATTTAACTTTATAATCAAACAAGTGCAAGCTTTCCCCATGGTGTCTTGAAGACCATATTGTTGTAAAGTCTGCAATTGTGTGCTAGCTTTATGATAAGAAATATCAGCCTATATTGATGGTTACAAATTATTGTGTGGGTGTGCATGTGCAATCCCTTAAAATGATAATAATAATACATTAAAAAAATGCGTTAACGCACGATAAAATAATTGTCGGCGTTAATTAATGAATGCGTTAACGCGAAAATAACGCGTTAACTTGCCCAGCACTGATTATTTTGCACTTTCGTAAACTGGATATTTTGGAGCTCTCAGAAATATCTGAGCTTCTATGGTTATCCCATATAAGATGACTTGGCTTTGGACTCTTCTGTTTGGATCTGATAATAGTCAAATGATGCCACTTAGTTTCCTCCAATTGTTTGTATATTTATGTTACAATGAGGCAACCCCAAATTTCCAATGTATATTTTGTCTTTGTCATCGTATGTGTAGACTAAAAAGAACTCATGTTCCTCCCTCTACATGTCGCAGGACGGACAGTGAACGAGTCTTGCACCACAGAGTGAATGCAGTGCCCTTTGTGTTAGTGGGATCAAATGAGACCACCGTCAGAGTCCTGTGCCCTCTGCAGGCCTCCGGACTCTACATGGAGACTACACACGAGAAGTTCCACCAAGTCAACTACGGCTTGGGTGACATCATAGGACAATACCTCAGCGGGGAGAAGCTTAAAGGGCAACTGGAGACCGAGGAAATGCTCAAAGTAAGTTGTTAGATGAGATACTAACGTTGTTAATATCTATAACTCGTATCTATAACTTTTTTTGCTAATCACAAGGGCAGATATGAATAAAAACGGATCTTAATGATACATTCCACGAATATTCCCCTCTTTTTCCAGGTGGGCACAACTCTTACCGCCGTGGGTGAGTTGATACTGGAAATGGACGGGACTCTGAATCTCCGACCCCCTTCAAATGGCTCACAGTACTTTTTGAGCAATACGGACTTTGACACCCTGGTGGGAGAGCAAGTGAGCACGGCTCTGCGGTGGAAGGCGCTGGCCATCGCCTCTGCTTTGGCAGGGGCAGCATTACTCCTCTGGGTCGGCCGACGCTACTACTATCACCTAAAAGTTGGCTGGGAGAGGGAGCAGGAGAGGAGGGAATTTGAGAGACTGCAAAATGAAGGCCCGAGAGCACGTGCTTCAGGACCGGGCCCTGAGACTCCTCAAGATGGGGAAGAGGAACACATAGAAAATGCCTGTGTGAATACAGTGCAATAGATTAAAAAACATTTAGACAATAAATATAACGTTATATAATAAGAGAAAAAAAAAAAAGCTATCAATCTGTATTCAGCAGCAGTTGGACATGGGGAGTCTTAAAAGAGAGGAGGGAGAGATTTTAGAGAGTTCAGCTTCCTAACAGCCTGGTGGACGAAGCTGTTTGAGAGTCTGGTGGTGCGAGCACGGAGGCTCCGGTATCTTCTCCCAGAGGGCAGGAGGCTGAAGAGACTGTGTGAGGGGTGGCTGGAGTCGCGCACAATCATGGTCACTTTGCGGATGAGGCGAGTGTCATATATGTCCTGCAGGGAGGTTTTAATGGCACTTTTAACAAAGGCAGTATCGTTGACTTTACGTTGGGACTGCTGCAAATACCAAGCTAGTTAGCGTAACATAGGTACATTTAATTGCAAAACATGTGGTTGCTATTCCTTGTCAACTGACATATTTTGAATGTCAACACCAAGAAGCTACACCACACTAAACAGCTGACAAATTCATTAATGCAAGGGGTAAATTCAAATTCCATGATACCCAAGTGTAAAGTTTGACATGTATAATTTTCCTTTATTTATTTCTAGCTCTGTTTGCAACTTTGCAATAATTATTGAAGTGTCTGATTCCATTGCTCATCACTTTCCATCAGTAGGACTTGATGCTGTCTGCATGTTCCTCACATGACAGCTTACATGTGCTACATTTGGGGTTGATGATGACCAACTTAGAGCACTATGAGGTGCTTTATAGACTTATACACTGCATTGAGTCCCTTTTAAAAATGCGCAGCAACATGCACCTTTTTGTCATCATTGATAGGACATAAAGCCATCTTTTTTTTTCTTTTTTTTTTACCTTTGTACAGGTTGGCAGCGACAGGAGGTTCAGAGGGAATGGATGGATTTCCTATGGAGGTTACAGAGACAGTGTGTCTTGGGGCCAGCCTTGCCCTCTCAGGCATCTGTTACTATCTCTATAGGAAGAGCCGGACGACACTAGATAAACTTGACGTAAGTTGTTTTTCATGTGTAATCAATATGATCTTACATGCGTTTTTATTGTTTTATTTTGAAAGTTTAAGTTTGTGTTTTCATGTTGTTCAAGCCATCGGGAGGAATGGGATTAGTTGTGAAACCATGTAAACAATCTTTAGCTTTCACACACTGCTTGAAATCCTCTTTCTGTCACTACAGTATGTGCACTACATATACAGTTTGTGTACTACATATACAGTGTGTACATGTGCGTTATGTTCTCAGGATGCTCCACACTTCACCATAGATGGAAAACTCAAAGACATCTTGAAAGTTACTCCAGGAGCGTGTCTGCAGTATGCTGTCATTGAAGGTAAACAGGGTGTCACAGATTTATTTACATTGAAAAATGTGTATGGTGTCCTTGTCTCTTATTATCTATCATGTGTATATGCATACTGTAGGTGCTGTGCAACCAGCAGGTGAGCCTCTGACAAGCCACTTCCAAAAAGAATTTGTCGGAGTGTTGCAGAAATTCCTGTTGAGAGAACACAGGCTGGTGTGGAACAGCCTATCACGCACTTGGTGAGAAATCTATCAAGACAAAAATACCAAGCATTGTTATGATAGCATACGTGATACTTCCTCTTTACCTTTACGTGACAGTGGACAGTTTAACGTTAACTATCACAGTGTGAAATAAAGTTGAATTGACGATCGTCCGCTGCCAATAATCTGTAAAATATGCGATCAGGACATCGTCATTCATGCTTTTCTAGTCCCAGATCTTTGATAATGTTACATAGTAAACAACTAATCTGTGTTTAAATTCACAAGATGAGAACAAAGGTTCCGGTCAGTTAGATTATGATGCGTTCAGGCGCTGTTCAGTGAAAATTTGTGTTGGACGAAGGTAAATTATAACGTCATCATGATGTATTCACATGTCATCTCGTAAAATGTAGTGTTGCTGAGAAACTTGAAGAAATCCAGTTGTTTGAAGGAGACGTTTTCACAACAATATCAATAGATATTAAAGATGAATTATGAGCTGTTTAACTTCCTAACACTAGCTCTAAGCAGCTTATACATCATTAAAACTACGAATGACAGAATTAGTTTTAATCAATAAAAATACAATCTTTTATTTCTCTTGTCTTTTAATAAAAATAAAAAAAATTAGAATAATAATACATTTTTAAAATGCGTTAACGCACGATAAAATAATTGTCGGCGTTAATTAATGAATGCGTTAACGCGAAAATAACGCATTAACTTGCCAGCATTAATTATTTTGCCTTTTTTGGCACTTTCGTAAACTGGATATTTTGGAGCTCTCAGAAATATCTGAGCTTCTATGGTTATCCCATATAAGATGACTTGGCTTTGGACTCTTCTGTTTGGATCTGATAATAGTCAAATGATGCCACTTAGTTTCCTCCAATTGTTTGTATATTTATGTTACAATGAGGCAACCCCAAATTTCTAATGTATATTTTGTCTTTGTCATCGTATGTGTAGACTAAAAAGAACTCATGTTCCTCCCTCTACATGTCGCAGGACGGACAGTGAACGAGTCTTGCACCACAGAGTGAATGCAGCGCTGGCCATCGCCTCTGCTTTGGCAGGGGCAGCAGTACTCCTCTGGGTCGGCCGACGCTACTACGATCACCTAAAAGATGGCTGGGAGCAGGAGAGGAGGGAATTAGAAAGACTGCAAAATGAAAATGCCTGTGTGATTTGCCTCAGTCAGCCACGTAACTGTGTTCTGTTGGACTGTGGGCATGTGTGCTGCTGCCGCAGCTGCTTCCAGGCTTTGCAACAACGCCGATGTCCCATGTGTAGAGAAAGAATCACACAAGTGGTGCCTATTTTCCATGCCTGAGGCACCTGTGTGATCACACAGGTGAAATATTCCTTTATGTTCATGTTTCCTTTATGAAACAAAGTAACTGATAGATATAGCTGATCTGTATTATACCATCAGCAAATTAAGTCATGTTACTGTACTGCATTTGATTCACAACGTACAACACAAGAAGACTGAAGGTTTGACCATTTTCACAGTAGACGACGGTGAGACACATGGCTACCTCTACACTGCCCCTCGACCCTCCTAACCCAAAATCATTTAGATCCGAGATGTTTATTGAAGCCAATCTGTCATTGAAGCCTGTTCAGTGTGTCCGAGTTTGGTTGGTGCAGAATACAAGTACTGTATATCAATACATATATATCTACACCTTAATGTATAATAGTGAATGTATGATGAATTGAAAGCCAATGTATTTTCAAAGCTGCCCAAAAGGATTTTGCAGATGTCCGTCTTTGTGCGTGAAATGAAACTCCTTTATTTCCCCTCACCATTCCATTTGCAATTTCATCCTCATGCATTTGAAAATCTAGCCTATTTTTTTATACAAGAGTTGAACTGAAACTGCCAAAAAAAAAAAAAAAGAATGTATGCAAAACATTCTGTAATACTTTCTGTTCAATTCACGGCCGGACAGCCATGTTTGTCACGTGCAACTTGAAGGTACTGAGTGTAGATACAAAACGCCGAGTTCAGGAGCCAAAAAGAGATAGAATTTAATAAGATATCCCACAGAGGGAAAACACAGGAACAGACGTGTCAAGAAAACATGAGGCTCGAACGAAGGGCAAGGTACAGACACGCCTTAAATACACTTGAGGCAATTACACAGGTGAACCCACTTAAGGTGAGCCAAGTCCAATCAGTCCACAAAACCTAATTAAGGCGCACTCTGCCACCATCTGCTGGATGTCCTGGGGTCCTACGGCGCAGTCCTGACAGTACCCCCCACCCGACGGCCACCTCCAGGTGGGCCAGGCTGGAGAGGGTGTGCACGGTGAAAGGCACGGATGAGACCTGTCAGGGATTTTTGACACAGTGTGACCTGTGTTTTGTCATGCAGCCTGATCAGTTCCCCTCAGAAAAAGCTAAGGTCGCTTTTATGATTTCGCTGCTAACCAGTAGAGCTCTAGTATGGGCTACTGCCCTATGGGAGGCAAATTCCCCACTTTGTGCTAATGCAGTAGAGTTCTCCAAGACACTACGCCAGGTTTTTAACCACCCAGTGAGTGGCAGAGAAGCAGCACGCCGCATCAGCTCGCTCCGCCAAGGAGCTAGACCTGTGTCTGAATATGCCATAGAATTCCGCACCTTGGCAGCTGAGTGCAAATGGAACAATGAAGCACTTTTGACCACTTTTTACAATGGCCTGTCTGAGGCGGTCAAAGATGATTTGGCTAGTCGGGAGTGGGGGGTCACTGTAGATGAGCTCATAACCACCTCTATCTGCCTCGATCAGCGCATACGCGAAAGGAGGCGTGAGCGCAGGCTTCCCAATTCGGCACCTCCCCAAGCGCATTCACCGCTGGGCGCGTCGGGCCCCACTGCTCAGCCCGCTCAAGCGGAGGCAATGGAGGTAGGCAGGTACCGCATTACACCTGCAGAACGAGAGCGACGCCGCAGAGAGAGATGCTGCCTTTACTGTGGAGGAGCTGGACATTACCGGGACCAATGTCCCCAGCGGCAGGGAAACGAGGATGCTCATTAGGAGGAGGGGACAGCGTAGTGAGCAATTTTGTCCAATCTCAGTACCCCAACCCAGTTAAGCGCCTCTGCCTGAGGGCTCGACTCACCTGGACCCCAGAGAACCCGGAGAACATCCCTATCACGGTGCTGATCGATTCAGGCTCAGAGGAAAACCTGATGGACTCTGCTCTGGCCACACGCCTCGGTCTACCTACCAAGGCCCTTCCCAATCCTGTGAGAATCCAGGCGCTCGACGGACGACCCCTAGGCTCCGGTAAAATTGACTTCATGACACACCCCTTACTACTGCAGATTGGGTCACATACAGAGACTGTTTCTTTGGCTTTAGTCCAATCCCAACATGATAGAGTAGTACTAGGGTTTCCCTGGCTTCAGAAACACAATCCCCAGTTCAACTGGTCCACTGGCGAATTGTTATCATGGAGCCCAGAGTGTATCTCAGCCAAACATGTTACACCTGTGATGAAGTGTTCTGTTGCCTGTTCATCCTCTGAGCTCTCTTCAGTCCCTGCAGAGTATCATGACCTAGCTGAAGTATTTAGTAAGACTAGAGCTACAGCACTTCCTCCTCACAGACCTTTTGACTGTGCCATTGACCTGTTGCCTAACACTATTCCCCCCCGGGGACGACTATACCCTCTCTCCAGCCCCGAGACTCAGGCCATGGAGGACTACATTAGCGAGTCTCTTAAGAACGGGCTTATTACACCTTCGACTTCACCAGTGTCAGCAGGATTCTTTTTTGTACCCAAGAAAGATGGTGGTCTACGACCATGCATAGATTACCGAGCACTGAACAACATCACAGTAAAGAACAAATATCCGTTGCCACTCATGTCTTCCGCTTTTGATCTTCTTGGAGGAGCTACAGTGTTCACTAAACTAGACCTGCGGAATGCTTACCATCTGGTCCGCATCAGAGAGGATGATGAGTGGAAGACTGCTTTTAGCACCCCCAGTGGACATTATGAATACCGGGTAATGCCATTTGGTCTGACCAATGCTCCTGCTGTGTTCCAAGCCTTTGTCAATGAAGTGCTCAGGGAGTTCCTCAACCGCAGTGTGTTCGTTTACCTCGATGATGTGCTAATTTTTTCCACGTCCCTCACAGAACATCGCCAGCACGTCCGGCAGGTCCTCCAGCGGTTGCTGGACAACCAGCTCTTCGTCAAACTGGAGAAGTGTGAGTTCCACGTTACCCGCACCTCCTTTTTGGGGTATGTCATCTCCCCCGATGGAGTAATCATGGATGGATCCAGGGTGCAGGCTGTACTGGACTGGCCGGTTCCCGCCACTCTCAAGCAGGTACAGCGTTTTGTGGGGTTTGCTAACTTTTATCGCCGTTTCATTCGAGGCTTCAGCTCCATAGTAGCACCTATCACAGCAGTGGCCCGGGGAGCCCCAACCAGACTCAGATGGACCCCGGAGGCGCAAGCGGGGTTCGAGCCTACTGTCACGTGCAACTTGAAGGTACTGAGTGTAGATACAAAACGCCGAGTTCAGGAGCCAAAAAGAGATAGAATTTAATAAGATATCCCACAGAGGGAAAACACAGGAACAGACGTGTCAAGAAAACATGAGGCTCGAACGAAGGGCAAGGTACAGACACGCCTTAAATACACTTGAGGCAATTACACAGGTGAACCCACTTAAGGTGAGCCAAGTCCAATCAGTCCACAAAACCTAATTAAGGCGCACTCTGCCACCATCTGCTGGATGTCCTGGGGTCCTACGGCGCAGTCCTGACAATGTTAACCTATGATAAACTGATGTACAACTTTTCCTATTTATGGACCATGTCGTCAGACATCGCTTCTATTCATTTTGAGTGACTGCTCTTTTTGTACTTTGTCCATTTATAAAAATTGTTTAAAATGTTTATACTTGATTTTCAAACTGCCTTTTTTGTACATTTAACTTTATAATCAAACAAGTGCAAGCTTTCCCCATGGTGTCTTGAAGACCATATTGTTGTAAAGTCTGCAATTGTGTGCTAGCTTTATGATAAGAAATATCAGCCTATATTGATGGTTACAAATTATTGTGTGGGTGTGCATGTGCAATCCCTTAAAATGATAATAATAATACATTAAAAAAATGCGTTAACGCACGATAAAATAATTGTCGGCGTTAATTAATGAATGCGTTAACGCGAAAATAACGCGTTAACTTGCCCAGCACTGATTATTTTGCACTTTCGTAAACTGGATATTTTGGAGCTCTCAGAAATATCTGAGCTTCTATGGTTATCCCATATAAGATGACTTGGCTTTGGACTCTTCTGTTTGGATCTGATAATAGTCAAATGATGCCACTTAGTTTCCTCCAATTGTTTGTATATTTATGTTACAATGAGGCAACCCCAAATTTCCAATGTATATTTTGTCTTTGTCATCGTATGTGTAGACTAAAAAGAACTCATGTTCCTCCCTCTACATGTCGCAGGACGGACAGTGAACGAGTCTTGCACCACAGAGTGAATGCAGCGCTGGCCATCGCCTCTGCTTTGGCAGGGGCAGCAGTACTCCTCTGGGTCGGCCGACGCTACTACCATCGTCTAAAAGTTGGCTGGGAGCAGGAGAGGAGGGAGTTAGAAAGACTGCAAAATGAAAATGCCTGTGTGATTTGCCTCAGTCAGCCACGTAACTGTGTTCTGTTGGACTGTGGGCATGTGTGCTGCTGCCGCAGCTGCTTCCAGGCTTTGCCACACCGCCGATGTCCCATATGTCGACAAAGAATCACACAAGTGGTGCCTATTTTCCATGCCTGAGGCACCCATGTGATCACATGGCCACCAGTAGCATTTGATTTGTTTAATTTAATTATTGGGAGAATGCAAAGACAGAACAGCAAAAGAGTGAATAATCTCACACGGGCCTTTGGAGAGAGTGAATGCTACTAAAATGCTGTAAATCTGGACCCAGCTCACATCTCGTGATGGGTACCGAAACCACATAAATGTGCACCGGTGCCAAATTATAAAAAAATGTAATATTGATCATCTCAGACGTTTTATCTGTACCTTTTAATGTCAGTGATCATCTGCTCTCTGTGTCGCTCCTCCACACACACTGAGCAAAGTCATCTTACAGCAGATGGTTGAAGATTACTGGAGTTAACGACAGTTACTGTAATGCAATAAAACCTTTGTGAGTAAAAAGCAAATACTTTATCAATACACCTGTTATTTTAATCTGCTCTGTCTCACAGCCTCGATGTTGAAGCACAGCATGCTAGGTCGGCTAATAACAAATTTGTTGAGGATTTAATGTTCTAACTGGAGCCACAATCCACCAGGAAACAAGGCTACAATCACTTGTGCTGATTATTTAACCAGGAAGTTATTTAAAGTTGATTGCTGATGATTGCCACGGTTCTAAACAAAGAAAGAAAGAGATTACAACATCTTGCTCAAATCATAAAGTAGGCCTTTAAATCATGCCACATTAAAGTAACATAAATATGGTCTATGAATATAATTATTACCTTAACTTAACTACTACTTCATCATATATTACAAAACAAATTAGATGAAAGATGATACGTTAATCATCTGAAATACGTATAAACCTAATAATAGAAACAACTGAAGTTAGCCCGCAATTAGCTTGTTGACAAAAACAAGTGGCCATACCATTATAATTCGGCCTTTTTTAATAAACTAATTACAACTACCAACAGTCATGTCTTCAATGACCTTAATGTATTGTCACATAATGTCAAATAACGACAAATAAAGGCTAAACTACCGCGGAATCCGCTCCGAAATGCTGGCAGCTGCCACAAGATGCTAGTGGCAGCTGCCACATACAGTGGCAATCACTTCCTGTTGCAAGCTCAGCTGCCACGGAAAGTCGTGGCAGCTGAGCTTGCAACAGGAAGTGCCTGTACTAGCTGCCGCTGCCACGATTTGAGCTTGCCCTTCCTCCCGTTTCGGACAAACTCCGCACAGTGTGTTGTTGTAGAGTGTGTTGTTCTTGTTGTTAATGTTGTTGCTGGATGTGCCTATTTTTAAAATGTCTTGTTGTGGCTGAATCTGCTATCTGCTGATCTTTTAATACACAAGTTGACCTACTATGCTACCATAGGCTGTAAAAAAACAAACAAAAAAAAATGTGACCCCCCCCAAAGCAACGTAAGGCCCCCCCGCAAATCAGTGCCTGGAGCCGGGCCTGCATACCGTAACACTTTGTCCACCACCCTCATCCGTCATTATACGTTACAGGGAAGACAAAATGTTCCCAAACTTGCGACTGAAATGACGCCGCGGCTTCTGACGTTCCTCCGCTCGCCATGACTTCACCGTTAAATGCTTCTAAGCTGCTCCGGTCACGTGAACACACTACTGCTTTATATCTGTTCACTGACACTCTGCACTGATATTCGGGGACTTGTTACTTGAAAAGGAACAGCAGCAGTAGAACTTTATTACACACTATGATGATTACGCTGTAAAAAAAGAAAAAAAATACTCGATTGATCCGCGGTTCACAAGTGATCCGAACCGTGAGGGTTGATCCGAACCGTGAGGGCTGATCCGAACCGTGAGGGCTGATCCGAACGGATCACGTATCGATCCGTGACACCACTAGTTTTAATCAATAAAAATACAATCTTTTATTTCCTTATCATTTGAATTGTAAATTGTTATGAAGAACAAAAAACATTACAAATTACTACAACAAAGTAAAGGATAGCATGTAACATTTCTGATGGTTTAAACTGACTTCAGAGCGGTTTAAATGATTTTTGGGGCGGTGGCAAAAAAACATAGTCTGGAGCCTCGTAGACCAGCTGCTATAATCAAACAAAGGGATCTGTATCTGCTGATTTGGATCTTCAATGATCGGCAAAAAAACGTAAACAAGGATCTCTAAAAGTTATATTTGCTTCTTTTTTTCTTTTGTGCTGATCCGATTTTTAGACTAGTTACTTAATAACTAGTGCTGGGCAAGTTAACGCGTTATTATCGCGTTAAAGCATTAATTAATTAACGCCGACAATTATATTATCGCGCGTTAACGCGGTTTTTTTTAAATTTATTATTAAGCAACATTTTTAACAAACGAACCAGGCAGCAAGCAGTGAACAGCTGTGTTCATGTGGTGTCACTTCCTTATTCCTTAAAATTATAATAATAATACATTAAAAAAATGCGTTAACGCACGATAAAATAATTGTCGGCGTTAATTACTGAATGCGTTAACGCGAAAATAACGCGTTAACTTGCCCAGCACTGATTATTTTGCACTTTCGTAAACTGGATATTTTGGAGCTCTCAGAAATATCTGAGCTTCTATGGTTATCCCATATAAGATGACTTGGCTTTGGACTCTTCTGTTTGGATCTGATAATAGTCAAATGATGCCACTTAGTTTCCTCCAATTGTTTGTATATTTATGTTACAATGAGGCAACCCCAAATTTCTAATGTATATTTTGTCTTTGTCATCGTATGTGTAGACTAAAAAGAACTCATGTTCCTCCCTCTACATGTCGCAGGACGGACAGTGAACGAGTCTTGCACCACAGAGTGAATGCAGCGCTGGCCATCGCCTCTGCTTTGGCAGGGGCAGCAGTACTCCTCTGGGTCGGCCGACGCTACTACGATCACCTAAAAGATGGCTGGGAGCAGGAGAGGAGGGAATTAGAAAGACTGCAAAATGAAAATGCCTGTGTGATTTGCCTCAGTCAGCCACGTAACTGTGTTCTGTTGGACTGTGGGCATGTGTGCTGCTGCCGCAGCTGCTTCCAGGCTTTGCAACAACGCCGATGTCCCATGTGTAGAGAAAGAATCACACAAGTGGTGCCTATTTTCCATGCCTGAGGCACCTGTGTGATCACACAGGTGAAAATATTCCTTTATGTTCATGTTTCCTTTATGAAACAAAGTAACTGATAGATATAGCTGATCTGTATTATAGCATCAGCAAATTAAGTCATGTTACTGTACTGCATTTGATTCACAACGTACAACACAAGAAGACTGAAGGTTTGACCATTTTCACAGTAGACGACGGTGAGACACATGGCTACCTCTACACTGCCCCTCGACCCTCCTAACCCAAAATCATTTAGATCCGAGATGTTTATTGAAGCCAATCTGTCATTGAAGCCTGTTCAGTGTGTCCGAGTTTGGTTGGTGCAGAATACAAGTACTGTATATCAATACATATATATCTACACCTTAATGTATAATAGTGAATGTATGATGAATTGAAAGCCAATGTATTTTCAAAGCTGCCCAAAAGGATTTTGCAGATGTCCGTCTTTGTGCGTGAAATGAAACTCCTTTATTTCCCCTCACCATTCCGTTTGCCATTTCATCCTCATGCATTTGAAAATCTAGCCTATTTTTTTATACAAGAGTTGAACTGAAACTGCCAAAAAAAAAAAAAAAGAATGTATGCAAAACATTCTGTAATACTTTCTGTTCAATTCACGGCCGGACAGCCATGTTAACCTATGATAAACTGATGTACAACTTTTCCTATTTATGGACCATGTCGTCAGACATCGCTTCTATTCATTTTGAGTGACTGCTCTTTTTGTACTTTGTCCATTTATAAAAATTGTTTAAAATGTTTATACTTGATTTTCAAACTGCCTTTTTTGTACATTTAACTTTATAATCAAACAAGTGCAAGCTTTCCCCATGGTGTCTTGAAGACCATATTGTTGTAAAGTCTGCAATTGTGTGCTAGCTTTATGATAAGAAATATCAGCCTATATTGATGGTTACAAATTATTGTGTGGGTGTGCATGTGCAATCCCTTAAAATGATAATAATAATACATTAAAAAAATGCGTTAACGCACGATAAAATAATTGTCGGCGTTAATTAATGAATGCGTTAACGCGAAAATAACGCGTTAACTTGCCCAGCACTGATTATTTTGCACTTTCGTAAACTGGATATTTTGGAGCTCTCAGAAATATCTGAGCTTCTATGGTTATCCCATATAAGATGACTTGGCTTTGGACTCTTCTGTTTGGATCTGATAATAGTCAAATGATGCCACTTAGTTTCCTCCAATTGTTTGTATATTTATGTTACAATGAGGCAACCCCAAATTTCCAATGTATATTTTGTCTTTGTCATCGTATGTGTAGACTAAAAAGAACTCATGTTCCTCCCTCTACATGTCGCAGGACGGACAGTGAACGAGTCTTGCACCACAGAGTGAATGCAGTGCCCTTTGTGTTAGTGGGATCAAATGAGACCACCGTCAGAGTCCTGTGCCCTCTGCAGGCCTCCGGACTCTACATGGAGACTACACACGAGAAGTTCCACCAAGTCAACTACGGCTTGGGTGACATCATAGGACAATACCTCAGCGGGGAGAAGCTTAAAGGGCAACTGGAGACCGAGGAAATGCTCAAAGTAAGTTGTTAGATGAGATACTAACGTTGTTAATATCTATAACTCGTATCTATAACTTTTTTTGCTAATCACAAGGGCAGATATGAATAAAAACGGATCTTAATGATACATTCCACGAATATTCCCCTCTTTTTCCAGGTGGGCACAACTCTTACCGCCGTGGGTGAGTTGATACTGGAAATGGACGGGACTCTGAATCTCCGACCCCCTTCAAATGGCTCACAGTACTTTTTGAGCAATACGGACTTTGACACCCTGGTGGGAGAGCAAGTGAGCACGGCTCTGCGGTGGAAGGCGCTGGCCATCGCCTCTGCTTTGGCAGGGGCAGCATTACTCCTCTGGGTCGGCCGACGCTACTACTATCACCTAAAAGTTGGCTGGGAGAGGGAGCAGGAGAGGAGGGAATTTGAGAGACTGCAAAATGAAGGCCCGAGAGCACGTGCTTCAGGACCGGGCCCTGAGACTCCTCAAGATGGGGAAGAGGAACACATAGAAAATGCCTGTGTGAATACAGTGCAATAGATTAAAAAACATTTAGACAATAAATATAACGTTATATAATAAGAGAAAAAAAAAAAAGCTATCAATCTGTATTCAGCAGCAGTTGGACATGGGGAGTCTTAAAAGAGAGGAGGGAGAGATTTTAGAGAGTTCAGCTTCCTAACAGCCTGGTGGACGAAGCTGTTTGAGAGTCTGGTGGTGCGAGCACGGAGGCTCCGGTATCTTCTCCCAGAGGGCAGGAGGCTGAAGAGACTGTGTGAGGGGTGGCTGGAGTCGCGCACAATCATGGTCACTTTGCGGATGAGGCGAGTGTCATATATGTCCTGCAGGGAGGTTTTAATGGCACTTTTAACAAAGGCAGTATCGTTGACTTTACGTTGGGACTGCTGCAAATACCAAGCTAGTTAGCGTAACATAGGTACATTTAATTGCAAAACATGTGGTTGCTATTCCTTGTCAACTGACATATTTTGAATGTCAACACCAAGAAGCTACACCACACTAAACAGCTGACAAATTCATTAATGCAAGGGGTAAATTCAAATTCCATGATACCCAAGTGTAAAGTTTGACATGTATAATTTTCCTTTATTTATTTCTAGCTCTGTTTGCAACTTTGCAATAATTATTGAAGTGTCTGATTCCATTGCTCATCACTTTCCATCAGTAGGACTTGATGCTGTCTGCATGTTCCTCACATGACAGCTTACATGTGCTACATTTGGGGTTGATGATGACCAACTTAGAGCACTATGAGGTGCTTTATAGACTTATACACTGCATTGAGTCCCTTTTAAAAATGCGCAGCAACATGCACCTTTTTGTCATCATTGATAGGACATAAAGCCATCTTTTTTTTTTTTTTTTTTTACCTTTGTACAGGTTGGCAGCGACAGGAGGTTCAGAGGGAATGGATGGATTTCCTATGGAGGTTACAGAGACAGTGTGTCTTGGGGCCAGCCTTGCCCTCTCAGGCATCTGTTACTATCTCTATAGGAAGAGCCGGACGACACTAGATAAACTTGACGTAAGTTGTTTTTCATGTGTAATCAATATGATCTTACATGCGTTTTTATTGTTTTATTTTGAAAGTTTAAGTTTGTGTTTTCATGTTGTTCAAGCCATCGGGAGGAATGGGATTAGTTGTGAAACCATGTAAACAATCTTTAGCTTTCACACACTGCTTGAAATCCTCTTTCTGTCACTACAGTATGTGCACTACATATACAGTTTGTGTACTACATATACAGTGTGTACATGTGCGTTATGTTCTCAGGATGCTCCACACTTCACCATAGATGGAAAACTCAAAGACATCTTGAAAGTTACTCCAGGAGCGTGTCTGCAGTATGCTGTCATTGAAGGTAAACAGGGTGTCACAGATTTATTTACATTGAAAAATGTGTATGGTGTCCTTGTCTCTTATTATCTATCATGTGTATATGCATACTGTAGGTGCTGTGCAACCAGCAGGTGAGCCTCTGACAAGCCACTTCCAAAAAGAATTTGTCGGAGTGTTGCAGAAATTCCTGTTGAGAGAACACAGGCTGGTGTGGAACAGCCTATCACGCACTTGGTGAGAAATCTATCAAGACAAAAATACCAAGCATTGTTATGATAGCATACGTGATACTTCCTCTTTACCTTTACGTGACAGTGGACAGTTTAACGTTAACTATCACAGTGTGAAATAAAGTTGAATTGACGATCGTCCGCTGCCAATAATCTGTAAAATATGCGATCAGGACATCGTCATTCATGCTTTTCTAGTCCCAGATCTTTGATAATGTTACATAGTAAACAACTAATCTGTGTTTAAATTCACAAGATGAGAACAAAGGTTCCGGTCAGTTAGATTATGATGCGTTCAGGCGCTGTTCAGTGAAAATTTGTGTTGGACGAAGGTAAATTATAACGTCATCATGATGTATTCACATGTCATCTCGTAAAATGTAGTGTTGCTGAGAAACTTGAAGAAATCCAGTTGTTTGAAGGAGACGTTTTCACAACAATATCAATAGATATTAAAGATGAATTATGAGCTGTTTAACTTCCTAACACTAGCTCTAAGCAGCTTATACATCATTAAAACTACGAATGACAGAATTAGTTTTAATCAATAAAAATACAATCTTTTATTTCTCTTGTCTTTTAATAAAAATAAAAAAAATTAGAATAATAATACATTTTTAAAATGCGTTAACGCACGATAAAATAATTGTCGGCGTTAATTAATGAATGCGTTAACGCGAAAATAACGCATTAACTTGCCAGCATTAATTATTTTGCCTTTTTTGGCACTTTCGTAAACTGGATATTTTGGAGCTCTCAGAAATATCTGAGCTTCTATGGTTATCCCATATAAGATGACTTGGCTTTGGACTCTTCTGTTTGGATCTGATAATAGTCAAATGATGCCACTTAGTTTCCTCCAATTGTTTGTATATTTATGTTACAATGAGGCAACCCCAAATTTCTAATGTATATTTTGTCTTTGTCATCGTATGTGTAGACTAAAAAGAACTCATGTTCCTCCCTCTACATGTCGCAGGACGGACAGTGAACGAGTCTTGCACCACAGAGTGAATGCAGCGCTGGCCATCGCCTCTGCTTTGGCAGGGGCAGCAGTACTCCTCTGGGTCGGCCGACGCTACTACGATCACCTAAAAGATGGCTGGGAGCAGGAGAGGAGGGAATTAGAAAGACTGCAAAATGAAAATGCCTGTGTGATTTGCCTCAGTCAGCCACGTAACTGTGTTCTGTTGGACTGTGGGCATGTGTGCTGCTGCCGCAGCTGCTTCCAGGCTTTGCAACAACGCCGATGTCCCATGTGTAGAGAAAGAATCACACAAGTGGTGCCTATTTTCCATGCCTGAGGCACCTGTGTGATCACACAGGTGAAAATATTCCTTTATGTTCATGTTTCCTTTATGAAACAAAGTAACTGATAGATATAGCTGATCTGTATTATACCATCAGCAAATTAAGTCATGTTACTGTACTGCATTTGATTCACAACGTACAACACAAGAAGACTGAAGGTTTGACCATTTTCACAGTAGACGACGGTGAGACACATGGCTACCTCTACACTGCCCCTCGACCCTCCTAACCCAAAATCATTTAGATCCGAGATGTTTATTGAAGCCAATCTGTCATTGAAGCCTGTTCAGTGTGTCCGAGTTTGGTTGGTGCAGAATACAAGTACTGTATATCAATACATATATATCTACACCTTAATGTATAATAGTGAATGTATGATGAATTGAAAGCCAATGTATTTTCAAAGCTGCCCAAAAGGATTTTGCAGATGTCCGTCTTTGTGCGTGAAATGAAACTCCTTTATTTCCCCTCACCATTCCATTTGCAATTTCATCCTCATGCATTTGAAAATCTAGCCTATTTTTTTATACAAGAGTTGAACTGAAACTGCCAAAAAAAAAAAAAAAGAATGTATGCAAAACATTCTGTAATACTTTCTGTTCAATTCACGGCCGGACAGCCATGTTTGTCACGTGCAACTTGAAGGTACTGAGTGTAGATACAAAACGCCGAGTTCAGGAGCCAAAAAGAGATAGAATTTAATAAGATATCCCACAGAGGGAAAACACAGGAACAGACGTGTCAAGAAAACATGAGGCTCGAACGAAGGGCAAGGTACAGACACGCCTTAAATACACTTGAGGCAATTACACAGGTGAACCCACTTAAGGTGAGCCAAGTCCAATCAGTCCACAAAACCTAATTAAGGCGCACTCTGCCACCATCTGCTGGATGTCCTGGGGTCCTACGGCGCAGTCCTGACAGTACCCCCCACCCGACGGCCACCTCCAGGTGGGCCAGGCTGGAGAGGGTGTGCACGGTGAAAGGCACGGATGAGACCTGTCAGGGATTTTTGACACAGTGTGACCTGTGTTTTGTCATGCAGCCTGATCAGTTCCCCTCAGAAAAAGCTAAGGTCGCTTTTATGATTTCGCTGCTAACCAGTAGAGCTCTAGTATGGGCTACTGCCCTATGGGAGGCAAATTCCCCACTTTGTGCTAATGCAGTAGAGTTCTCCAAGACACTACGCCAGGTTTTTAACCACCCAGTGAGTGGCAGAGAAGCAGCACGCCGCATCAGCTCGCTCCGCCAAGGAGCTAGACCTGTGTCTGAATATGCCATAGAATTCCGCACCTTGGCAGCTGAGTGCAAATGGAACAATGAAGCACTTTTGACCACTTTTTACAATGGCCTGTCTGAGGCGGTCAAAGATGATTTGGCTAGTCGGGAGTGGGGGGTCACTGTAGATGAGCTCATAACCACCTCTATCTGCCTCGATCAGCGCATACGCGAAAGGAGGCGTGAGCGCAGGCTTCCCAATTCGGCACCTCCCCAAGCGCATTCACCGCTGGGCGCGTCGGGCCCCACTGCTCAGCCCGCTCAAGCGGAGGCAATGGAGGTAGGCAGGTACCGCATTACACCTGCAGAACGAGAGCGACGCCGCAGAGAGAGATGCTGCCTTTACTGTGGAGGAGCTGGACATTACCGGGACCAATGTCCCCAGCGGCAGGGAAACGAGGATGCTCATTAGGAGGAGGGGACAGCGTAGTGAGCAATTTTGTCCAATCTCAGTACCCCAACCCAGTTAAGCGCCTCTGCCTGAGGGCTCGACTCACCTGGACCCCAGAGAACCCGGAGAACATCCCTATCACGGTGCTGATCGATTCAGGCTCAGAGGAAAACCTGATGGACTCTGCTCTGGCCACACGCCTCGGTCTACCTACCAAGGCCCTTCCCAATCCTGTGAGAATCCAGGCGCTCGACGGACGACCCCTAGGCTCCGGTAAAATTGACTTCATGACACACCCCTTACTACTGCAGATTGGGTCACATACAGAGACTGTTTCTTTGGCTTTAGTCCAATCCCAACATGATAGAGTAGTACTAGGGTTTCCCTGGCTTCAGAAACACAATCCCCAGTTCAACTGGTCCACTGGCGAATTGTTATCATGGAGCCCAGAGTGTATCTCAGCCAAACATGTTACACCTGTGATGAAGTGTTCTGTTGCCTGTTCATCCTCTGAGCTCTCTTCAGTCCCTGCAGAGTATCATGACCTAGCTGAAGTATTTAGTAAGACTAGAGCTACAGCACTTCCTCCTCACAGACCTTTTGACTGTGCCATTGACCTGTTGCCTAACACTATTCCCCCCCGGGGACGACTATACCCTCTCTCCAGCCCCGAGACTCAGGCCATGGAGGACTACATTAGCGAGTCTCTTAAGAACGGGCTTATTACACCTTCGACTTCACCAGTGTCAGCAGGATTCTTTTTTGTACCCAAGAAAGATGGTGGTCTACGACCATGCATAGATTACCGAGCACTGAACAACATCACAGTAAAGAACAAATATCCGTTGCCACTCATGTCTTCCGCTTTTGATCTTCTTGGAGGAGCTACAGTGTTCACTAAACTAGACCTGCGGAATGCTTACCATCTGGTCCGCATCAGAGAGGATGATGAGTGGAAGACTGCTTTTAGCACCCCCAGTGGACATTATGAATACCGGGTAATGCCATTTGGTCTGACCAATGCTCCTGCTGTGTTCCAAGCCTTTGTCAATGAAGTGCTCAGGGAGTTCCTCAACCGCAGTGTGTCCTCCAGCGGTTGCTGGACAACCAGCTCTTCGTCAAACTGGAGAAGTGTGAGTTCCACGTTACCCGCACCTCCTTTTTGGGGTATGTCATCTCCCCCGATGGAGTAATCATGGATGGATCCAGGGTGCAGGCTGTACTGGACTGGCCGGTTCCCGCCACTCTCAAGCAGGTACAGCGTTTTGTGGGGTTTGCTAACTTTTATCGCCGTTTCATTCGAGGCTTCAGCTCCATAGTAGCACCTATCACAGCAGTGGCCCGGGGAGCCCCAACCAGACTCAGATGGACCCCGGAGGCGCAAGCGGGGTTCGAGCCTACTGTCACGTGCAACTTGAAGGTACTGAGTGTAGATACAAAACGCCGAGTTCAGGAGCCAAAAAGAGATAGAATTTAATAAGATATCCCACAGAGGGAAAACACAGGAACAGACGTGTCAAGAAAACATGAGGCTCGAACGAAGGGCAAGGTACAGACACGCCTTAAATACACTTGAGGCAATTACACAGGTGAACCCACTTAAGGTGAGCCAAGTCCAATCAGTCCACAAAACCTAATTAAGGCGCACTCTGCCACCATCTGCTGGATGTCCTGGGGTCCTACGGCGCAGTCCTGACAATGTTAACCTATGATAAACTGATGTACAACTTTTCCTATTTATGGACCATGTCGTCAGACATCGCTTCTATTCATTTTGAGTGACTGCTCTTTTTGTACTTTGTCCATTTATAAAAATTGTTTAAAATGTTTATACTTGATTTTCAAACTGCCTTTTTTGTACATTTAACTTTATAATCAAACAAGTGCAAGCTTTCCCCATGGTGTCTTGAAGACCATATTGTTGTAAAGTCTGCAATTGTGTGCTAGCTTTATGATAAGAAATATCAGCCTATATTGATGGTTACAAATTATTGTGTGGGTGTGCATGTGCAATCCCTTAAAATGATAATAATAATACATTAAAAAAATGCGTTAACGCACGATAAAATAATTGTCGGCGTTAATTAATGAATGCGTTAACGCGAAAATAACGCGTTAACTTGCCCAGCACTGATTATTTTGCACTTTCGTAAACTGGATATTTTGGAGCTCTCAGAAATATCTGAGCTTCTATGGTTATCCCATATAAGATGACTTGGCTTTGGACTCTTCTGTTTGGATCTGATAATAGTCAAATGATGCCACTTAGTTTCCTCCAATTGTTTGTATATTTATGTTACAATGAGGCAACCCCAAATTTCCAATGTATATTTTGTCTTTGTCATCGTATGTGTAGACTAAAAAGAACTCATGTTCCTCCCTCTACATGTCGCAGGACGGACAGTGAACGAGTCTTGCACCACAGAGTGAATGCAGCGCTGGCCATCGCCTCTGCTTTGGCAGGGGCAGCAGTACTCCTCTGGGTCGGCCGACGCTACTACCATCGTCTAAAAGTTGGCTGGGAGCAGGAGAGGAGGGAGTTAGAAAGACTGCAAAATGAAAATGCCTGTGTGATTTGCCTCAGTCAGCCACGTAACTGTGTTCTGTTGGACTGTGGGCATGTGTGCTGCTGCCGCAGCTGCTTCCAGGCTTTGCCACACCGCCGATGTCCCATATGTCGACAAAGAATCACACAAGTGGTGCCTATTTTCCATGCCTGAGGCACCCATGTGATCACATGGCCACCAGTAGCATTTGATTTGTTTAATTTAATTATTGGGAGAATGCAAAGACAGAACAGCAAAAGAGTGAATAATCTCACACGGGCCTTTGGAGAGAGTGAATGCTACTAAAATGCTGTAAATCTGGACCCAGCTCACATCTCGTGATGGGTACCGAAACCACATAAATGTGCACCGGTGCCAAATTATAAAAAAATGTAATATTGATCATCTCAGACGTTTTATCTGTACCTTTTAATGTCAGTGATCATCTGCTCTCTGTGTCGCTCCTCCACACACACTGAGCAAAGTCATCTTACAGCAGATGGTTGAAGATTACTGGAGTTAACGACAGTTACTGTAATGCAATAAAACCTTTGTGAGTAAAAAGCAAATACTTTATCAATACACCTGTTATTTTAATCTGCTCTGTCTCACAGCCTCGATGTTGAAGCACAGCATGCTAGGTCGGCTAATAACAAATTTGTTGAGGATTTAATGTTCTAACTGGAGCCACAATCCACCAGGAAACAAGGCTACAATCACTTGTGCTGATTATTTAACCAGGAAGTTATTTAAAGTTGATTGCTGATGATTGCCACGGTTCTAAACAAAGAAAGAAAGAGATTACAACATCTTGCTCAAATCATAAAGTAGGCCTTTAAATCATGCCACATTAAAGTAACATAAATATGGTCTATGAATATAATTATTACCTTAACTTAACTACTACTTCATCATATATTACAAAACAAATTAGATGAAAGATGATACGTTAATCATCTGAAATACGTATAAACCTAATAATAGAAACAACTGAAGTTAGCCCGCAATTAGCTTGTTGACAAAAACGAGTGGCCATACCATTATAATTCGGCCTTTTTTAATAAACTAATTACAACTACCAACAGTCATGTCTTCAATGACCTTAATGTATTGTCACATAATGTCAAATAACGACAAATAAAGGCTAAACTACCGCGGAATCCGCTCCGAAATGCTGGCAGCTGCCACAAGATGCTAGTGGCAGCTGCCACATACAGTGGCAATCACTTCCTGTTGCAAGCTCAGCTGCCACGGAAAGTCGTGGCAGCTGAGCTTGCAACAGGAAGTGCCTGTACTAGCTGCCGCTGCCACGATTTGAGCTTGCCCTTTCTCCCGTTTCGGACAAACTCCGCACAGTGTGTTGTTGTAGAGTGTGTTGTTCTTGTTGTTAATGTTGTTGCTGGATGTGCCTATTTTTAAAATGTCTTGTTGTGGCTGAATCTGCTATCTGCTGATCTTTTAATACACAAGTTGACCTACTATGCTACCATAGGCTGTAAAAAAACAAACAAAAAAAAATGTGACCCCCCCCAAAGCAACGTAAGGCCCCCCCGCAAATCAGTGCCTGGAGCCGGGCCTGCATACCGTAACGCTTTGTCCACCACCCTCATCCGTCATTATACGTTACAGGGAAGACAAAATGTTCCCAAACTTGCGACTGAAATGACGCCGCGGCTTCTGACGTTCCTCCGCTCGCCATGACTTCACCGTTAAATGCTTCTAAGCTGCTCCGGTCACGTGAACACACTACTGCTTTATATCTGTTCACTGACACTCTGCACTGATATTCGGGGACTTGTTACTTGAAAAGGAACAGCAGCAGTAGAACTTTATTACACACTATGATGATTACGCTGTAAAAAAAGAAAAAAAATACTCGATTGATCCGCGGTTCACAAGTGATCCGAACCGTGAGGGTTGATCCGAACCGTGAGGGCTGATCCGAACCGTGAGGGCTGATCCGAACCGTGAGGGCTGATCCGAACGGATCACGTATCGATCCGTGACACCACTAGTTTTAATCAATAAAAATACAATCTTTTATTTCCTTATCATTTGAATTGTAAATTGTTATGAAGAACAAAAAACA
This sequence comes from Melanostigma gelatinosum, assembly GCF_949748355.1. Taxonomy (NCBI): domain Eukaryota; kingdom Metazoa; phylum Chordata; class Actinopteri; order Perciformes; family Zoarcidae; genus Melanostigma; species Melanostigma gelatinosum. The sequence goes on from NC_136648.1 coordinate 14,894,943, forward strand.
TTACAAATTACTACAACAAAGTAAAGGATAGCATGGAACATTTCTGATGGTTTAAACTGACTTCAGAGCGGTTTAAATGATTTTTGGGGCGGTGGCAAAAAAACATAGTCTGGAGCCTCGTAGACCAGCTGCTATAATCAAACAAAGGGATCTGTATCTGCTGATTTGGATCTTCAATGATCGGCAAAAAAACGTAAACAAGGATCTCTAAAAGTTATATTTGCTTCTTTTTTTCTTTTGTGCTGATCCGATTTTTAGACTAGTTACTTAATAACTAGTGCAGGGCAAGTTAACGCGTTATTATCGCGTTAAAGCATTAATTAATTAACGCCGACAATTATATTATCGCGCGTTAACGCGTTTTTTATTTATTTATTATTAAGCAACATTTTTAACAAACGAACCAGGCAGCAAGCAGTGAACAGCTGTGTTCATGTGGTGTCACTTCCTTATTCCTTAAAATTATAATAATAATACATTAAAAAAATGCGTTAACGCACGATAAAATAATTGTCGGCGTTAATTAATGAATGCGTTAACGCGAAAATAACGCGTTAACTTGCCCAGCACTGATTATTTTGCACTTTCGTAAACTGGATATTTTGGAGCTCTCAGAAATATCTGAGCTTCTATGGTTATCCCATATAAGATGACTTGGCTTTGGACTCTTCTGTTTGGATCTGATAATAGTCAAATGATGCCACTTAGTTTCCTCCAATTGTTTGTATATTTATGTTACAATGAGGCAACCCCAAATTTCTAATGTATATTTTGTCTTTGTCATCGTATGTGTAGACTAAAAAGAACTCATGTTCCTCCCTCTACATGTCGCAGGACGGACAGTGAACGAGTCTTGCACCACAGAGTGAATGCAGCGCTGGCCATCGCCTCTGCTTTGGCAGGGGCAGCAGTACTCCTCTGGGTCGGCCGACGCTACTACGATCACCTAAAAGATGGCTGGGAGCAGGAGAGGAGGGAATTAGAAAGACTGCAAAATGAAAATGCCTGTGTGATTTGCCTCAGTCAGCCACGTAACTGTGTTCTGTTGGACTGTGGGCATGTGTGCTGCTGCCGCAGCTGCTTCCAGGCTTTGCAACAACGCCGATGTCCCATGTGTAGAGAAAGAATCACACAAGTGGTGCCTATTTTCCATGCCTGAGGCACCTGTGTGATCACACAGGTGAAAATATTCCTTTATGTTCATGTTTCCTTTATGAAACAAAGTAACTGATAGATATAGCTGATCTGTATTATAGCATCAGCAAATTAAGTCATGTTACTGTACTGCATTTGATTCACAACGTACAACACAAGAAGACTGAAGGTTTGACCATTTTCACAGTAGACGACGGTGAGACACATGGCTACCTCTACACTGCCCCTCGACCCTCCTAACCCAAAATCATTTAGATCCGAGATGTTTATTGAAGCCAATCTGTCATTGAAGCCTGTTCAGTGTGTCCGAGTTTGGTTGGTGCAGAATACAAGTACTGTATATCAATACATATATATCTACACCTTAATGTATAATAGTGAATGTATGATGAATTGAAAGCCAATGTATTTTCAAAGCTGCCCAAAAGGATTTTGCAGATGTCCGTCTTTGTGCGTGAAATGAAACTCCTTTATTTCCCCTCACCATTCCATTTGCAATTTCATCCTCATGCATTTGAAAATCTAGCCTATTTTTTTATACAAGAGTTGAACTGAAACTGCCAAAAAAAAAAAAAAAGAATGTATGCAAAACATTCTGTAATACTTTCTGTTCAATTCACGGCCGGACAGCCATGTTAACCTATGATAAACTGATGTACAACTTTTCCTATTTATGGACCATGTCGTCAGACATCGCTTCTATTCATTTTGAGTGACTGCTCTTTTTGTACTTTGTCCATTTATAAAAATTGTTTAAAATGTTTATACTTGATTTTCAAACTGCCTTTTTTGTACATTTAACTTTATAATCAAACAAGTGCAAGCTTTCCCCATGGTGTCTTGAAGACCATATTGTTGTAAAGTCTGCAATTGTGTGCTAGCTTTATGATAAGAAATATCAGCCTATATTGATGGTTACAAATTATTGTGTGGGTGTGCATGTGCAATCTTTTCTTTTTTTTTTAAAACCTAAATAAATTTGATATTTTGTAATGTTTGCATGGGTGATTCAACTTGACAAATTGACAAATTGACATAACACAAACAAATCTTTATTAGAACCATTTATTACAGCCATAATAGTTCCTAGACGTTAACCCATAAGAACCTTATTACTAACACAAATGTGATATTTTAGCATGCTTGCACTCCCAACTGTGGAGGACAGCCATTAACACAGATGATCCACAAATCACCAGGAAACACTCGGCGAAATACAGGTAAAAAAAAAATTATATTTTAATTACTCAAAAGACAACAGCAACTTGTAATTAAGTTATAAGTGAATACAACAAGGACATTGTAGAAATGAAAATGAAACATTTCCCACTTCAGGACCAGCGTGGATAACTCGGAACAAGTCAATTGTGACATTACTCTGAACATTCATCTACTTTAGTGCATTTTTAACAGCAGACAGGGTGCATTGTTTTACCATATATGCAACAGTAGTTTTTGGTCCCTGATTTGAGTCTGTAGTCAGACCTCTCAAACTGCATAACTCAATACACAAAGGCTATACAACTAAAAATACAACTTACCTTTGGCAAAACTTAACTTAAGAGAACTTTCTTCAATAAAGTTTACATATACAGTTTTTAACATGGCAACTCAAGAGTCAGAGTCAAACAAACCGCTCGTCATCCTACAGGTAGAAGAGGAGGTCATCCAGTTTCATGCTGGGCTCCCTGTGGATGCTTTGACCCACAAGAAAAGCCAGCTTGTGGGCATACTGGCAGGGAGCGGGCACTCTGATGATCCCCTGAAGCACAGAAAAATAAACCACAATTTTGATTCCCAAAAACACTGACCTTTGCTCATGCTATTAACGATGAAAACCTTACTCGTAATGTACCTTGATGTCTTCACTGTCTAGTACGATTAATTATAAATTAGTTTTTGTACCTGTCAGAGAAACCAAGCTGCTCTCAAGTTGACATATTCGGTTGACCGGTGTTGTTGCGTGATGTCACGTGATGATGAAGTTGCAGGACTCCGTAATACTGCGCATGTCCGTTGCAGATGATCACTGACATTAAAAAGTACAGATAAAACGTCTGAGATTATCAATATTACATTTTTTAATACTTTGGCACCGGTGTGGTTTCGGTACCCATTACGAGATGTGAGCTGGGTCCAGATTGACTTGTCATTCGGTCCGGATGTATTACAGCATTTTAGTTGCATTCACTCTCTCCAAAGGCCCGTGTGACATTATTCACTCTTTTGCTGTTCTCACTCTGCGTCACTCTCTGGCAGCTTGTGTCACCTACTGACATACATATACATATAAGCAGAGGAAGAGTGAAGATATTTTCAAACATGTATTTTTGGATTGGACATTTTATGTCTTTTAATTTTAATATATACTTTTAAATGATTATAAAACGGATGATTTATTTTCATTGTTTTAGCCGATTGTTGTAAATGACTATAAAAGTAATAATTTGGAAAGTGTATTATGTTCCATTTTGTTGCAAAACCAGCAAAATCATACTTAAATAAAATGAATGAGAAACAAAAAAGTACAACGTACTTACTCTAAGGATGCATACAGAGAACAGGGGGCTCCGGTGACTCAACTAAAATCATAAAACTGATTTATGGAAGCTGATCTGTCGTAACAACAATGGGTGTTCTCAGGAAATGTGGCTCCGCCCCCTCAGCTCCGCAGCTTCTTGACGATTGCCGAACTATGCTCGCCTGCCACAGCTGAATCTTTCCGCTGAACTGACAGACTGACGCTGAGTGCCACAGACTGACGCTGAGTGACGCAGAGGTGCCAGTGCCACAAGAAGGATCTCGGCCCTGCACTAAAAGTGGATGGTACTCGAGACCCAACAGGAAGAGAAAACATCTCAATAGTTGTGCACTTTATTGATGAGTTGTATGAGCCAACCGAACGTCTTCTGACAATTGCCACAGCTGACCAAGGGGATGCGGCTACACTGACTGATACGATCGTGGAGGAATTGTCTAAGATCTAAGATCACAGACAGTCGATGCTCCACAAACAAAAGGCCAACCTGATTATGCTAGCTTTCGAGAAGGACTTAACAAAGAAGTTCAGGAGTGAATGGAGGGACACTGTCCTACGCAGATTTCACTCGGTGGCCAATCGCCGTCTCCCGCTTTACTAATGGTGAGTTATCTGGTTTTATCCAGCCTCCTGGCCCTATGGACTAGGCTAAATGATGTGTTTGTTCTTTCTTGGAAAAACAAACAAACATGTAATGCAAAGCAATGTTTTCTTAATTTCTGTTGTAGGCTAGCTGTTGGTAGGCCCTTTTCGTTGTTGCTGCGCTGCTGTGCTCCGCTCCGTTTCGCAGTAGGAGCTGGCTCAAATCGTGGCAGCGGCAGCTAGTACAGGCACTTCCTGTTGCAAGCTCAGCTGCCACGACTTTCCGTGGCAGCTGGGCCTGCAACAGGAAGTGATTGCCACTGTATGTGGCAGCTGCCACTAGCATCTTGTGGCAGCTGCCAGCATTTCGGAGCGGATTCCGCGGTAGTTTAGCCTTTATTTGTCGTTATTTGACATTATATGACAATACATTAAGGTCATTGAAGGCATGACTGTTGGTAGTTGTAATTAGTTTATTAAAAAAAGGCAGAATTATAATGGTATGGCCACTCGTTTTTGTCAACAAGCTAATTGCGGGCTAACTTCAATTGGTACTTGTTGCCCAAAAAAAAGTCATGTTTGTTCCAGCGAGCAACTGGGACAACCAGGTATGTGCAACATGAGAGGCAACTCAACTCTATTTTATTTATATAGCACTTCACACACAACACAGTGAAAAGTTCAGTTTTATGTAAGTAACTTATGATTCGAGGGAAAATACATTTTGGAATATTTGCAATTGACGAACCTGATGAAATGATTGTGGAATATTGGAAGTTGTCCCACCTCTGTTTTTTCATAGGGTTTTCCATGACCACATAAAGAACTACCAATGGGTTCAATGCTCAACTTGCAAAAATTGGCTGCATTTTGAGTGTGCTGGTGTGGAAGGTGACTGGACATCAAAGGATTTCTTTTGTGGATGCAACATTGTCCCAGATGTGTAAGAATCATCTCATTCATTCGTTGATTGATATAAAAGTGACAATTGTTTTAGTTGCGTTTGATATAAATTAGGGAAGAATTTCCCTTAGTGTCTCCAATAATTTTCAGTTTTATGTTCTATATTAAAGTGTCATATATTTAACATAATTCATGGATCACTGGAGTTAACACATAATAACATTGTAAAATTAACAAATAAATAAATAGACAACGTAAAAAAGACTGTTAATGACAAAGAAATATACGATTACCCAAACAACATTCATAGCCTTTAGCGATTTACAGTATATACTGGCAACAAGCTAGTTATATATACAGTATAACCAATGTAAAATTTGATACATGGTAATTAAAGGTGTATGTTGTAAAACTACAACATGTAAAGATTTTCGTCAAATTCAGGCAATGCTTCTGTCTTAAACAGAGACAACATCTTGGAGTCTGTTAAAGCAGAAGAAATTCTTAAGGATGAAGAAATAAAGGTAATAACATACATCGTACATTTTCTCCAGTGAGCTGTACAAAGGTTTTTCACATAAAAATGGTATTCACTAATTATACATAACACTGAATCTACAACTACATATACATCTTATATTTCAGGACTTGGAAAGAAATCTGCAGAGTGGGCATTTTCTCTCCAACAGAATGTATCTGTGGAAACACAGAGGATTGGATGCAGCCCTTCGAAAATATTACAGTGAACATTTCACTTTATTCAGTGACATGAAGGTAGAGTGTGCTCTTTTTGTCTTATTTGTACACACAGCATTTTAGGCAGAGGAGGGGAAAAGGTAGGAATAGATTGATAGAGAAATGTTACCGTGACATTTTCTTGTTCTCCTCTTTCTGGATGGTATACAAAAAGTGTTTTATTTGTTTCTTATTTACTTGTTTTCCCAGACAGAACAGATTATCCAACGTCTGGAAAGACTACTGTCAGTGCCTGGAACTGTAGCTGAGAAGCAGCTATTCATCACAGAGGTCATTTTGCCAGAGGTGAGCTATTGAGGATGTGTACCAAATTAACAATTACCGGTAGTTTAAGAATTACGTTTACAGCAGAAAATTTGTGAGTTATTAATGGCATAGGCCTCTGAGAGATACAAGTGTCAATAGACATTTGAGAACACCATTTGGAGAATATAAACTAAAACTACAACTGGAAGAATAACTTAGTATCAATGTGCTAACTTAATTGGGTAACCTGGTACAAGTAAGTATCAATTTAAATGAAATATAAATGTGTGTATGTAATGACTGACAATTAACATTTGGTAAAAACTGTCAAATTGATTTAACATACTTTATAATTATTATTATCGATACATTTTTGTAGGTTGTGATTCAGTGGTTGCAAAGGACCAGCAACATGTGCAGATACCAGGCAGAATCTGTGCTGCTGGAGAACACATATAAAGAGAAAAGGTAGACCACATGACTTGTGTTTGAATTGTGGGTGAGCATGCATATGTGTAACATCACGAAATCCATTATGCCAATCCTGGCTAAGAGTGGTTTTGCATGTGAAGTTGACATAACTAATGACTGAATGTGGCAGTGGTTCATTTACAGATAATATATATATTTTCAGTGCTCCAGAGTTGTCAACAAGTGACAGAGAAAGCACAGAAGAGGTAAGAAATGTTAAAATCTTTGCAGTCAGAGACACAGATGCTGGTGCGTAGTTTGATTTACAGTGACTTTATTACTGCATTAAACAACAAAGCAGAGTATATTTGATTTACCGTAATCCACAAGACAAATTCTATTTTTTGCTGAAATAACTTTTAACGGATTCATGTGCTCAAGGGCGACACCTGATGGCGGAAACCATGCAGCACATTCACAAACATCAGAACTTCATATTATGTAGTGCATGCATGTACAGGAATAACAATTAAGCTGAATATAAACCGATTAGATGAATGAAGTAGAATCCAAAAATAAGAAATAATAGATTTTGGGCTGCCTGATAAACAATAAAAAAATGGATTAGCATGAAATACTAAAACTGTAAATATAAATGAATGTCATTTAGCCTTTCACATAAGATCCATCATGAAGGTATTGTCTGTTGCATGATCATAAGACAATATATTACATTACAGTCATTACAGCAATTTTGGGGTTAAGTGTCTTGCTCAAGGACACATTGACATGCGACTAGCAGAACCGGAGCCAGGGATTGAACCGCCGACCCTCTGATTGAAAGACGCCCCTGCTATCCCCTTAGCCACAGGCGCCCTATATAGAATCACTTCACTACTTAAATTAAGCAGCTTTTGTGAACTCACAGGATATCTAATAAGATTGGTGCTTAATTATGTGCATGGATTAAGCTCTGGCTAGAATTGGTTTGCAACTATTTATTGTCAGCATTAATTTACATAAATAAATACAGGTAAATCTTATTATATACTGCCATTCAATTTGAAAGGCTCTCGATGGAACCCATCCAGCATTACTGTTTGTTCTTTGTTGCTTATTTCTCTAAATAGAGATTTGACTTTTAGATGTTGAATGACACATATGTTGACAAAGACAACATTTGTTGTTACAAAACATCTATTTGTTAATTAGGTACTGTAAATGCTGTACAAGTTTGAAGTATTCATTGGTTACAACACCAATATACAATAAATACTTTGAGTACACTTTATTCTTTACTGCAGGTAAATGTTCTTCTGAGAGACAGCCTGGCTGCAGCTGACTGGTGTCGCAAGACACAATTCGATGGAGGGTTTAAAGTTCCCGCTGTCCTTTCCATGGATGAAAAGGAACAACAGGAAGCCCTCCAGGAGCTGCACAACTGCGAAGATGACCCACGTGAAGAGTCTCCAGCAGAGCTTTTCACTTTTGTTTTTGATAAACAGAAGGACTATGACAAATTCTGCACAGAGCTTATTGATAAAAACAATTTAAAAGTGTTTTCGAGGTTTGAGGAGAAATAATTATTCTACATGTGCTTTACAAGTATTGTAACTCACTAACCTTTCACTGTCAATGTATGTTCGTTTAAATGTCTGTATTTTGCTGTTATTATTGACAATATGTCAAATTGTTATTGTTTGTTGTTCAATACATTTTTTTTTAAATAAACCATCGACCAAACAGCCGTGTCACCTTTCCCAAAACTTGTGACAACCCACACGTTATATGGGTTGCCATCATTCTAAACAGTACAATGCATATCCATCCATATTTATAATTTGCATTCCTTTAGTCTGCAGCGTGAAAGTGTTTATCGTTGCCATGGGCAACAGGTATCAACTGAAGTTAGCCCGCAATTAGCTTGTTGACAAAAACGAGTGGCCATACCATTATAATTCGGCCTTTTTTTAATAAAGTAATTACAACTACCAACAGTCATGCCTTCAATGACCTTAATGTATTGTCATATAATGTCAAATAACGACAAATAAAGGCTAAACTACGGCGGAATCCGCTCCGAAAGAGTGGCAGCTGCCACAAGATGCTAGTGGCAGCAGTCGCAAACAGTGAAAACGGTCGCGAAAAGTAGTGGCAGGTACCACAAAACGGTGGTAACTGTTGCAACAACTTGTGGCACACTGTATATATATCTATATACTGCGTGTATATATCCAAGTCAATAGGTTATATGGATTGCTATCACTCTAAACAGTACAATGCATATCCATCCATATTTATAATTTGCATTCCTTTAGTCTGCAGCGTGAAAGTGTTTATCGTTGCCATGGGCAACAGGTATCAACTGAAGTTAGCCCGCAATTAGCTTGTTGACAAAAACGAGTGGCCATACCATTATAATTCGGCCTTTTTTTAATAAACTAATTACAACTACCAACAGTCATGTCTTCAATGACCTTAATGTATTGTCACATAATGTCAAATAACGACAAATAAAGGCTAAACTACCGCGGAATCCGCTCCGAAATGCTGGCAGCTGCCACAAGATGCTAGTGGCAGCTGCCACATACAGTGGCAATCACTTCCTGTTGCAAGCTCAGCTGCCACGGAAAGTCGTGGCAGCTGAGCTTGCAACAGGAAGTGCCTGTACTAGCTGCCGCTGCCACGATTTGAGCTTGCCCTTTCTCCCGTTTCGGACAAACTCTGCACAGTGTGTTGTTGTAGAGTGTGTTGTTCTTGTTGTTGTTAATGTTGTTGCTGGATGTGCCTATTTTTAAAATGTCTTGTTGTGGCTGAATCTGCTATCTGCTGATCTTTCAATACACAAGTTGACCTACTATGCTACCATAGGCTGTAAAAAAACAAACAAAAAAAAATGTGACCCCCCCCCAAAGCAACGTAAGGCCCCCCCGCAAATCAGTGCCTGGAGCCGGGCCTGCATACCGTAACACTTTGTCCACCACCCTCATCCGTCATTATACGTTACAGGGAAGACAAAATGTTCCCAAACTTGCGACTTAAATGACTCCGCGGCTTCTGACGTTCCTCCGCTCGCCATGACTTCACCGTTAAATGCTTCTAAGCTGCTCCGGTCACGTGAACACACTACTGCTTTATATCTGTTCACTGACACTCTGCATTGATATTCGGGGACTTGTTACTTGAAAAGGAACAGCAGCAGTAGAACTTTATTACACACTATGATGATTAAGCTGTAAAAATAAAATACTCGATTGATCCGCGGTTCACAAGTGATCCGAACCGTGAGGGTTGATCCGAACGGATCACGGATCGATTCGTGACACCACTACTTTCCATGCAGACCACGACTTGAGCGCTGCTGTCTGCAAGGTAACCCAACCCCGCTGCAGCCCTCCGGAGGGGCGCAGACAGCTCGGAAGCACTCGATGATGCCAAGTTTAGTGACGGTAGAGTTGGATATGTTTGGTGAGCATTGCGAGAACAGCTAACATCAACCACTTTGATGTTTAAATGAACTAGAGTGGCTTGTAAGCACAGTGCACTTTGGCACAGTTGGCCACCCTTCCAATGACTGACAGAACTTCATTTATCTATTGCTTGTGTGTGAATGTAGCGGTCAGTTATTCAGGGATTCTGCTAGAAGTATCCACGGGTTAGAGCTACAAACCTGCTTGATTTGAGCTGAAATAACACCCTTTCTGGCAGATAGCCTTTAAGGGAAACTTCTCCCGTGTGCGCTGTCAGTAGCTCCAACTGTGCTGCCGTCATCAGAAAAAGACGTCGCTTCACGTGACGCAACTGAGAAAATGAAGTCCCATGTCTCTTCAAACATAATTCCTCGTTTCCTCTCTCCTCGCTTGGTTTCCTCCATGCATCCCTGGTGGGTGGGACTAAGACGCAAGTGAGGGAAACGGGGATGCAATCAAGAGACTTGGGATGTACCCATAGGGACAGCCTCGTCGCAGCCGCGGTGACGCATTCGGTCTCCAAACGGAGCCTCCCGCTGGATTGGGACACAGCGCATAGAATGGCATGACGTCACACAAAGATCAGAGACGCAATGATTCGTCAAGATCAAAGGCAAAGCGTTCCAAATGACGTCAGTTCAGAAACTATAGAATGCCATGACGTCATACAAAGATCAGAGACAGAATCAGTTGTCCAGATAAATACTCTATACCCCACTTTACTTCTCCAAACTAGTCATTACAGACTTTCAAGAGACACCAGTAGACCTACAATGGAAGGAATAGAGATAAATATGTATCAGGCCCAAATTGATGACCTTGAGCAGCGTATGGAGCAGCTTCAACAGACGGCTCAGCATGACAATCATGTAAAGTCAGGAAAAAATTTTGTTCTTGAGCAGCTTCTAAAGAAGGCTAAGAATGAGAATATTTACAATTCGTCCCGTTCAAATTACTATAAGATGCATCTCGAGAAGGTCCAGCGTGACAATGATGTCAAGTCGGATGAAATTGATGACCTTGGGCAGCGTCTAATGGTGTTGCAGCGTGACAGTGATCACATGTCGGACGAAATTAATATCCTTAGGCAGCTTCTACATGAGAAGAAATGTGACAATTCTTTCAAGTCGCAAACAATTATTGACCTTGAGCATCGTCTAAAGGCAATCCAGAATGAGTATGATGTCAAGTGGGACAAGCTGTCGGCTCCAGCTCCTGAGACCAGGAGTTGGTGGTTTCGCTGTGGCAAAGGTCTACTGACAGCAGGAGTGTTTGTTGGTGTCTTTGTCGCTGCAGTGGGATTAGCGAGAAATTTGTGACTGGATAGTGCAACCCACAAGTGATGAAATTGTGATTAGCACAAAGATAACATGTTGTGAGTGTGATGCCCACCAATGTGTTGTCACATGTGTGTTATGTATTTTCTTTTCATTGTACTGTACTCCAGAGGAAGCTAGAGGGACGTGAAGAGCGAAGCAGGATGTGAAATCCTACTGTTCGAGTGACTGCGTTCAGGAGAGAACTGCAAGGCGAATAACGTTTAGCATTTTAAGACCATCCTACAGTTATAGATTCTGTTATCCTTCATTTTCGAGAACATTCAATGTGCGTGTACTGCACCGAAAATAATGTTTATTTTCGTTGTTCAGTGCTGTATGGAATTGGTGTCCATCTGCACTACATGTGCATTTGATCTAGCACAAAGATAACATGTTGTGAGTGTGATGCAAACCAATGGTGTTGTCACATGTGTGTTATGTATTTTGTTTTCATGAACAGCCAATATGTTTTAAAAGCAGCGCACTTGTTGATTCCAGCAATAGTTTTATAAGTGACTGACCTAGTGGGAACAATGATGTTGCCACTAAAGCCACTAAGGCACTGTACTCCAGAGGAAGCTAGAGGGACGTGAAGAGCGAAGCAGGATGTGAAATCCTACTTTTCGAGTGACTGCGTTCAGGAGAGAACTGCAAGGCGAATAACGTTTAGCATTTTAAGACTCTGGAGTCTTTTCAGCAGGATGCTGCTGATTTGGATTCCCTCGCTGAAGAGCTCCGTGGAGTCGAAGTGGATTTAAATCGTCTCCGGTTCAGGAGTCATGGTTCAGATCATTTTTCGGATCAACAAAGAAAAGGGGAGGAGACAAATATAACTTTGCTTTCCATTTATTAATTAAAGAACTTCAAGAACACTTAAAGCAAAGAACTTTGGCCTATAGTCTTACATGAAAACAAAAATATTGAATATGTCCAATTTGAAACAAAATGAAATAAATAAATGAAAATAAAACATTCAAGAATACTCAATTCTGATATCCTCGTCCTTTCATCATTGAAAGAAAGAAACAGCCAGTGAGCTAGCTTCCACTGTTTACACTGAACTGAACTGCTCAGCAACAACTTGGGTCTATGTTTACTTCCTGTCAGGTCATTCAAATACACAACAATGTTTACCATTACTGTGACATTATTTTCAAAAAGATGAGAATATCTCCATTGTCTGGGGAGACGGTCGACCTTTCTGTGGTGACTGGAATATTATTGGGCCTGTCTAGCTTCACTCTGATACTTCTGTCAGCACCTGAACCAGGTGTGTGTGTGTGTGTGCGTGACTCTCACAGAGGGGGCGTGTCTACAGCGCCGTACTAAGAATCACTCCGCCGTGGTGAAAGCAGTCTCTGCAGTCTTTTCCTTCTCATAGAGGCCTGGAACAGCTTCACACTGAAGTGGGTGCGTGAGTGGATTTCGTAGCGTGGCTGAAGCATTTTAACCAGATTTAGAAATCCTTTGTTTTCTACACCGGAGTGTCCCCGTCGCTGACAGACGGGATGGTGTCTCTTCATATGTGTGGACATGCCGATGTTTTGCCGTTGTCGTGTCTTTCTCTTTAAATAACGCCTACATACCGTAACACTTTGTCCACCACCCTCATCCGTCATTATACGTTACAGGGAAGACAAAATGTTCCCAAACTTGCGACTGAAATGACGCCGCGGCTTCTGACGTTCCTCCGCTCGCCATGACTTCACCGTTAAATGCTTCTAAGCTGCTCCGGTCACGTGAACACACTACTGCTTTATATCTGTTCACTGACACTCTGCACTGATATTCGGGGACTTGTTACTTGAAAAGGAACAGCAGCAGTAGAACTTTATTACACACTATGATGATTACGCTGTAAAAAAAGAAAAAAAATACTCGATTGATCCGCGGTTCACAAGTGATCCGAACCGTGAGGGTTGATCCGAACCGTGAGGGCTGATCCGAACCGTGAGGGCTGATCCGAACGGATCACGTATCGATCCGTGACACCACTAGTTTTAATCAATAAAAATACAATCTTTTATTTCCTTATCATTTGAATTGTAAATTGTTATGAAGAACAAAAAACATTACAAATTACTACAACAAAGTAAAGGATAGCATGTAACATTTCTGATGGTTTAAACTGACTTCAGAGCGGTTTAAATGATTTTTGGGGCGGTGGCAAAAAAACATAGTCTGGAGCCTCGTAGACCAGCTGCTATAATCAAACAAAGGGATCTGTATCTGCTGATTTGGATCTTCAATGATCGGCAAAAAAACGTAAACAAGGATCTCTAAAAGTTATATTTGCTTCTTTTTTTCTTTTGTGCTGATCCGATTTTTAGACTAGTTACTTAATAACTAGTGCTGGGCAAGTTAACGCGTTATTATCGCGTTAAAGCATTAATTAATTAACGCCGACAATTATATTATCGCGCGTTAACGCGGTTTTTTATTTATTTATTATTAAGCAACATTTTTAACAAACGAACCAGGCAGCAAGCAGTGAACAGCTGTGTTCATGTGGTGTCACTTCCTTATTCCTTAAAATTATAATAATAATACATTAAAAAAATGCGTTAACGCACGATAAAATAATTGTCAGCGTTAATTAATGAATGCGTTAACGCGAAAATAACGCGTTAACTTGCCCAGCACTGATTATTTTGCACTTTCGTAAACTGGATATTTTGGAGCTCTCAGAAATATCTGAGCTTCTATGGTTATCCCATATAAGATGACTTGGCTTTGGACTCTTCTGTTTGGATCTGATAATAGTCAAATGATGCCACTTCGTTTCCTCCAATTCTTTGTCTATTTATGTTACAATGAGGCAACCCCAAATTTCCAATGTATATTTTGTCTTTGTCATCGTATGTGTAGACTAAAAAGAACTCATGTTCCTCCCTCTACATGTCGCAGGACGGACAGTGAACGAGTCTTGCACCACAGAGTGAATGCAGCGCTGGCCATCGCCTCTGCTTTGGCAGGGGCAGCAGTACTCCTCTGGGTCGGCCGACGCTACTACCATCGTCTAAAAGTTGGCTGGGAGCAGGAGAGGAGGGAGTTAGAAAGACTGCAAAATGAAAATGCCTGTGTGATTTGCCTCAGTCAGCCACGTAACTGTGTTCTGTTGGACTGTGGGCATGTGTGCTGCTGCCGCAGCTGCTTCCAGGCTTTGCCACACCGCCGATGTCCCATATGTCGACAAAGAATCACACAAGTGGTGCCTATTTTCCATGCCTGAGGCACCCATGTGATCACATGGCCACCAGTAGCATTTGATTTGTTTAATTTAATTATTGGGAGAATGCAAAGACAGAACAGCAAAAGAGTGAATAATCTCACACGGGCCTTTGGAGAGAGTGAATGCTACTAAAATGCTGTAAATCTGGACCCAGCTCACATCTCGTGATGGGTACCGAAACCACATAAATGTGCACCGGTGCCAAATTATAAAAAAATGTAATATTGATCATCTCAGACGTTTTATCTGTACTTTTTAATGTCAGTGATCATCTGCTCTCTGTGTCGCTCCTCCACACACACTGAGCAAAGTCATCTTACAGCAGATGGTTGAAGATTACTGGAGTTAACGACAGTTACTGTAATGCAATAAAACCTTTGTGAGTAAAAAGCAAATACTTTATCAATATACCTGTTATTTTAATCTGCTCTGTCTCACAGCCTCGATGTTGAAGCACAGCATGCTAGGTCGGCTAATAACAAATTTGTTGAGGATTTAATGTTCTAACTGGAGCCACAATCCACCAGGAAACAAGGCTACAATCACTTGTGCTGATTATTTAACCAGGAAGTTATTTAAAGTTGATTGCTGATGATTGCCACGGTTCTAAACAAAGAAAGAAAGAGATTACAACATCTTGCTCAAATCATAAAGTAGGCCTTTAAATCATGCCACATTAAAGTAACATAAATATGGTCTATGAATATAATTATTACCTTAACTTAACTACTACTTCATCATATATTACAAAACAAATTAGATGAAAGATGATACGTTAATCATCTGAAATACGTATAAACCTAATAAATAAATTGCTGATTACATTGAAAGTAATTCAAAAGACACAAGAGAAACGGCAACAAAAACTCCAGGTGAAGATGTTTGGAGACAAAAAGGAGGAAGTCCTCATCTAGGCCTCTATTTATAAGTTGGGAGGTAGTACCAGTGTCGTAAAACACCACTTAGTGCCTCTAGCGGAAAAGTGTAGGGCAGAAAGCCTTCAGTTTCTAACAAAATTGTTACAAAAAAAAGAAGCTAAACTAAAGCTGTCTGCATGTAGTCAAACTGTTTATCTTAGTTTAACATGTATTTTCAAATTAGGTAAGTTGTTGTCTTTGTTCTACATTTTTTATAAACTGCATTCAGGAATATTATGTTTTTAACAACATTTTAGATTTGTCTTCAGTGAGATATAATTTAATTTATAGTGACTTTGCGGTTGTCAACATTAGGCTTCTGTTGATGCCCTAAAAACATTTAGTTGTATCTAAAATATAGATGAATTCCTGATCTGAATTGATTCATGTTTTAAATAAGTCGAAATAAAAAAAGCAATTATTCAATTATGAAAAAAGATCAGATAAGAGTATCGATAAAGAACCACACAGGAGTATCAATAAGAGCAGTAATGCTAAAAATAAAAAAAAATAAAACATTTCTATTCTACTGTGAATTAAATACATTATGATGTTATTTTGTTATTGCCAATCGTTCCGCACCTCTGATGAATAAAAACCTTTGAGTAATAGGTTTGAGAACCCCTCCTGTAATGCATGAACAGCTCAAAATTAAATTAAAGCTTTGAAATATGATTAAGGTATTCTTTTTTCCTCACTGTTAATTTGAGCCTATATTTCAATATATTTAAAGTACAATAAAAGACTGGTGCCACCACTAGGTCCCCATCTTTCTTCACTCAAGGTACTGAAATACACACTGTACCGGCTGACAGTGAAAGAAGACACTTGCTCCAGTTGATGATTAACAAGTCACATGCAATTAATGTCCGCTGTGATATCTCGTTTAATCCGTTCTGATAGCTGACCAACACTTCAGATGATATGATTATTCTCTAATTGTCTGAGCTTCATGGGTGTTGACCCTTATTGGTGGTGATGAGGGTGCAGGCATTGGTGGTTAAGTTAGGTAAAACCTTATTTATTGGGAGTACCGGTTTGCTCATATTTGTGATTTTGAGTGAAACTCCTCGACAACTATTGTATGGATTGCCGTAAAATGTGATGCACACATTCATGCCCCCGTGATGAATTGTAGTAACTTTGCTGACCCCCTGACTTTTCAACTGGTGCCATCATCAAGTCAAAATTGTAATTTGTCCAAAACTTTGATATTATTTATCTTCAACTACTAGCTAAATGAATGACTTTCCTCTCAGCCTCAGCTGCACTTTGTGTTAATTTTACCATGCTAACATGCTAAAGTGGTGAGCATGGTAAACATACCTGCTAAACATGTTTACCATGTCATCATGAGAGTGTTGGCAAACTCCATTTGGCTGAAAGCTTTCATGAGCTATATGCTTAAGTAGGCTACAGCCTCACAGAGCTGCTAGCATTGCTGCAGACTATTTAGTCTTGTTTATAATTATGTATTCCGATGAAGCCATTTATTAAAGTTAATTGAATTAAATTATTTGTCAAAATAAAATTCCAAATACAGTAGTAAAAATACAAGTGTATCAGAAATTGGCGGGGATAACACAACACAGTCCAAGACTTATTTCCATCGTGGTCTCCTGCAATAGTATCATCGATCAAATTCATTTTTGTGGTACAATATATACAAATTATTCTGTTTTAGGTGTGAATTCATTGATTCAATTAGTAAGATTTATTTTGTTTGTTGAATTCTTGCATCCAGAAATAGCCCAGCAAAACTATAGCAGATGGAGATGAATGCTGTATTCAACAAACAGTGTAAAAAGAAAAAGGCAGAGCTCCGGATCTAAAGAAAAAGTTTTGATAAATCCTGACACACCATGACCTTATGTGCTTGTGCTCCTGACAGGGAGCGGTGGGGTGGAGGGGTCTTTTTTGACTTTGGCTTTACCAGACACTCAACAGACAGCAGGAGGAAAGGTAGAGATGCGGTATCTCAGGAGAGAAAGCCATCACAGCGTGCTATAGTCACTGATGCCAATTACCGCTGTCACCCATCTGCTTTGGGCATGCACTGAAACGTGGGATAAGTGACCTACTTTGTGACAGTAGTGTGACTGCAGTGCTTCTTCTCTCACAAACAAACCAAGTGCTCCTTCCCTGAGGAAAGGCAGAGAGGGATTGTATCCTATATAGGGAAATATACACTGGTCAGTTTTAAAGATTTTTCTATTTGTCCTTTGAGTTTGAGCAGAGTGCACCGTTATTACAAAGCTCATTCACCCAAACCCCAGTTCTTACATCAATACAAAGATCCCCACAATTGGAAAAAGGTACATTTTCTCACTTATTTCTACTGGTAGCCATGCAGGTAGTTTTGATTCTGTCATGCTCAGGTTTTAGTAAAGCCTTCTCTATATTTTCTTCTGCCATCCCAGTACAACGGGGGTGGATGGAGTTTTGATTGTGGTGCCCACAGCATTCAAATTTACTCTAATCCATACAACATACTGTCAATAATTCTCATTGGGACGATTTCCTCAGTTGAAAGTAATTTCAGTGACAGTGAGGTTTGTGGATTATTAAGACATTAACAAGTGGGACATTCAATCAGCAAAGGGATGTTGCTGTTCATTTTTTATGTCAACAAACACAAGTTTACTCACCTAAATTGAGTTGGGATGGGAGCAGAAATTTCTGAATAGGATATCTCAAAACCTGAGCTCATACAACCCAAACTGCATGGCTTACAGTATACTGCTACAGCAGTGGTTTCCAACCTGGGACACGCATCCAAAACGGACACGGAGCACCACTAACATGTATTCAGAGTCGTATTTCTGGCTACAGTTGTGTTCTCATGTTTTAACAATTTCTCGGCTGATAGCTCAATGTTCAATGCACTGCATGTCTAGCTTGGTTCCTGAATTCTGAGCCTAATAACTGATAATAATTACAGAAACATATAGTTTTGTTACAAAACCTGCAAGTTGTATTCTACACAAATGTTCTGCAGATTATGTACTTTCAAGTACAACAAAGTTGCAGAAATAGCCTATTAAGTGTCGTTGAAATATAGCCAGTGATGCATGATGTCTAGTGAATATATGATTAAACGTCATTTTCTCTCAACATAAAATAAATTCTTGAAAATTTTAACAACTGTTTTATTCCTTAGTTGTTAGTTGATGTTACAAGTTGATTGTATGTACCTGCAAGAGTCTCCTACTATAGGACTATAAAATCAAGGACGTCACCAACGACATAAAACATTCACCTTTGATCCCAGCTTGGTTCTCTATGTGACGGAGGTGTGGGAGGTCTCGGTGAAGCTTCAGCATGCTGCAGGCTACAGCTGTGAGCATATCTATCTCAGCTGTGTGCTAACTGATCCAAAGCAGGAGCTCTGCCAATGCTCCCACGATCTATTGAAGGATTTCATGCTTAAGAACAAACAGCATTCATCTTCATGACAAGGAAAGCAGACATACATGATACTTTTATTTGGTCCATAAATACAGATGTTGTGTGCCTCTCCTCTTTCTCTTTGTCCTCTCACTTGCATTTTTAGTTTTTCTAAAATATACACCTGCACGCAGGCACATCAACACACACACAGACAAATCCTAAGAGATACGCAGGGAATTGATCCGGGCTCTTAGCTCTCTGCTTGTTATTGGGTTTTTTCCTCAGCCAGTGTGCCTCATGGAGGAACATAGTGTACGTGTGTGTGTGTGTGTGTGTGTTCAGCAGCGCCATGGTCTGCTCAAGGGGAGAGATGTGGAGAGTGAGTGACTCAGCATAGTGATTCATTTATAATTGGCGGCAGCGTTTCAAGAGCACACACACACACACACACACACACACACACATTTCTTAAGGGTGGGTGCCCCTATCAGAGATGACGGGATTGATTGAGTGAGCCAGAATGCTGTCTGCTAAGGAGGCAGAGATGGAAACAGAGAAAGAAGGGGACAGAGGAGAAGATATCACACCATGTGGACTGAGAAAGATCAATTGAACTAAACAGAGGCAGGCCAAACGAGGAGCCGTCGCACTTAAGGTTCAACATTATGTTCGAGGTGGTGCTTTATTAGGGGAAGGGGTATGAAAGAAAGGGCTTCCAGTTGGTATAACACAATCATGTTTTTCCCTAAATAATGAATATGAATCTGCACCTGGTGCCATATGGGGCAGCAGGTCGCCGACTGATGACATGGTGTGAAATCAGTGCATGAATCAACTGCTCTGCTTGTGACAGCTGGAGGCTGCAGTTTATTGGGCAGGAGGAGCTTTGTGAGTCAAACCCCTGGGGAATTACATTTAGATAGATTGGCAGATTTATGAGCTCTGATGCACTATATAGCCTTATACATCGATTGTGGATCCATGAGGGAAAAAAACTGAATAGGATGAATATAATTAGTTCTGTGACTGCTTTTTGTAATGCCTGAAAATAGACGTTTTGGGTTGAACTTGTCTCCAAACATAACATGCAGCCAATGTTTTCTAAACTGGTGGTTAACATAAATGCTCTCTGCACTCATATCAGTGACACAGGGGGTTATATTGGCCATGTTTCTGTGGGAGGCAAGCCAGCAGGCTTTGCTTTGACTCTGTAGTCGCCACACATCTTATCCCCCGTAGGAGATCCAAGAGCCTTTCCAACAACACTGATCTCAAAGAGTGTCAGCTGGTCACTTTCACCGGTCCGCGATGCAGACTGGCTGCTAAAACAGAGGAACACGCTGCTTCGATGGAAAGGTTATAACATGTTTATAGATGGGTCAGCTGGCCCGAGTTGTTAAACAGGTTTGCTCCAGAAATAGGCGTTCTGTCAGCTCATTATTTTAGTTTGTATGAGACACCATATGCTACAAGGACGGATGTTGTAACACAGACTGCAACAAAAAGAAGGCAAGGAAGAATGACGTAATTTCAAATGCAGCTACTGTATAAATCACACTGGCTCTGTCCATGGTGCTGAATAGAGCTGTTCACATATTGGCTGCTGACACCCAGGATCATATTATATAATTCTGTCTTTCTTTTTAAATTTTTGATTGTGTCCATTTATAGTAGAAAGTCTATAATGTATAAAATGTCATGTTTATTTGTCATGCTTCTTTTTATATACAACAGATCATAATGTATAGATCTATCTTATGTTAGAGTCTGTTGTTTGTACTTTATTTTGCTGCTCTGGCCCTTAAAGGGGCACACCAGTGATTTAGTATTTCAATGGGTGAAGCTCCAAAAACCTTGGATTTCCATGAATGAAACAATTTGTATAAAATATTTTTTGTAAGAATCATTCTGCCTGGTAAATGCCTATAAGGCTCCATGCTTCATTTTACAGTCTTGTATCCCAAAGATGACATCATCTGGGTTATTTTACTCCAGAACGCTCATCCAGACACTAACTGTATACTCAACACGAGTAAACTGGCTTTTACAGTATGTGCATAATCAGAGTGCCCTTTGCATGTCTTTGTCCCAGTCTCTGTTATAGCTCACCAGCATGCTGCACTATTAACAATGGTGGAAGAAACACAAAGTCCCACATTAAACATTTTACTTAATGCTGTGAAAACACAAGTATCGAGGAATACAAACACTTCTCAAAGCATTATATTGTTTACAGTATTTTCAATATTTAGTATAAATCTACAGCTGTCAGATAAGTGGGTAAAAAGTGAAATATTCAGAAATGTAGAAGTATAAAGTGACATAAAATAAAGAAATGCTGAGGTAAGTACTTGATAATTGTTATAACTCATGCTCTAAGAAGCACAGAGAAGGAAGTAATCATCCATTATTAAGTTCCCTTTAAACCTTAATACACTTTTATTATATTGTGGAGTGAAATATACCCTTTAATGGGGCTATTATATGCTACATATAATGCTAATGTGTCTATTCATTTGAACAGACACACAATACGTGTCTATGTGATGATGAATCTTCCTCAGATATCCTAAAGTGAGGGTCCTTCACTTGTGTAATTGCATCTCTCGCCTGCTGATGTCCCTCTTGCTCCTCCACCGCTCGGGGTCCCCTGGCGTACACACGCGCGCACCAGCGCGCACAATAATGCACACACACAACACGCGCGCGCTTCAAACCCGGATGGATGACTTCACCGTTCTGCCTGGGTTTCCTTTATGATCCCGGGATCTCCCACTTCCCTCACCAGACATCAGCCAGCAACACAGCGGAACACAGCTCTCCCTCTCTCACTCGCGCGCCGTCTCTCCCTGCAGCTGCAACACATCCAGAGACCACAAAGAGACCACAACAACAACCGAACCTCAAACCGTCCAAACCGAGTTACACTCAGAAAGGATCCGAGCAGGAGAAAAAAACAACAGCTGCAGCTTGCACGAAAGAGGGGAATCTACGGCTTTATTGATAACGTCGCTGAGGAAAGACTTTTGTCTACTTCTGTATTTACGCTGGTGATCCTTCTCCGTCGTGCCACAATGTCCGAGGTGCTGCCATACAACGAGGGGAAAATGAACGGCTATGGGGCAGATAGCGAGGTCAGCCAGATGTCCTACAGCTGCGGACTGCAGGACACAAGCGCCTTTTTCTCTGCGTCGCAGGCGAAAAGACCCCCAAAGCTTGGACAGATCGGCAGAGCCAAGCGAGGTAAAGGATGGTTAAATAAAGGATTGAGGCATGTTGTCTTTAACTGATACATGGACATAATTATTTATGTGATAGAAAAATTGGCACGGTATTTTGGGACTTACCGTGAGTTATTTGTGATATTGCAATTAACATACTCTATTTAAATTCATAATGTTGTATAATAAACACAGTGTCGATGTTTGAAAATTCACTACAGGATAAATAATTACGCATGTTTATGGTTGTCGACCGCATTCAAACTGTTTACATATGCACGAGACGTGATCGTCAAGTAAGGACACACCCCATATGTGCTCAAAACAATAGGGTTAAACCGTAAGGATAAAACGCCTGGCTCGTCGCCGTTATCGGGAATGACTTGTTTTGACCAAAAACGCGTACTCGCGCGTACTCGAGGTCGGGGATTTGCAATGGTGCTTTAGTTAATGAATTAATTTATTCACCTGCAATCACGTTCTCTCTACTTGCTTTGGTTATTTAGTGCGCCATGTCCCCTCCACTATAGGCCCTACATAAGAATCCACCGACCTTACAATGAACACACAATGAACTCACGATTGAATGGAATATTATAGAAATGTAAATATGTATATTTCCCTCCATGCTCTCAATAACCGTCCTCTCCTCTTTTCTCTCAACAGTGGTCATCGAGGACGACCGAATAGACGAGGTCCTGCAGGGGATGACAGACAAGTCTTCACCCGGCGTTTAAACGTGAGCGATGCCTTGCAGACTTTTTAATTTTGATCACCGATTTGAAGCACTTGTCGGCTGTGCATGTTCGAGGATTGCAGGAGAAAAAACGACGGCACGAAGCAAGGATGGTGTGACTGACGAAAGGCAATGGAGAGAGAGAGAAAAAGGCAAAGACGGGGGGCAGATGGAGAAGGCTTGAGGAAGAGAAATGTTGAAGAAAGCTGTGAAGAAAGAGAAAGCGATAGGGAGAGAGACTCTGGAAAAGACCAAGATGTATCATGGGATTGCTGGCAATTCTCCAAGCGAATCCCGAATTGAACTACTGCTGCGCAGCAAGATGTTGAGATGGCGGACACCGCTCAACCTCTGCTGACTTTAATGATGGATGAACTTGTCATTACTTCACGACCATCTCTTTTTCCTTTTCAACAGCGCTGTAAGCAACAACATACTGCAACTGGAGGCTGATGCTAAATCCCAGCCCTATTTCAATAAGTTGTACAGTACAGTAGGTAGGCTAAGCTCTCAGACGCCCCCCCCCCCCTCCTTTAGGCTTTGCTTTGTTGATTCGGTCAGCGGCGGTGCATTCAAGGGAGCTGTCCTTTCAGCACTGGTCCAATGCATTCCTGTTGCTGCTATCGCTTTTCAAAAGCAGAACTCTCAGCCTGCTAAATAGAGGAGACCCATTGTATGTAAAAACATATATTCGAGGATGGTGCAATGTTAATATTTTCTGTAGTAGAAGCCCTGTTTGCTCTTGGCCTTTAAAAGAGCATTAGGCCACAGAATAAACCTGAACCACAGGCAACATTCTTCTTCTTCTTCTTCTTCTTGCATTACCCATCGGTGGTTAAAGGTGCGGCTTGGCACCTTCATGTAGCTGATTTACACCTGCACATATCTTTTTTTCCTCTATTTCTTTTTTTTTTTTGTATTTTCAACTGCTCCGATATCTACAGAGGCCAGCACAGATGTGGAGAATATAGTAAATGTTTGAAACAAAAGTCATGAAATTGATGGGAAAAAAAATTACGCTTTCCATAATTTGGGTATTTTAAGTTTGCAAATATTCGTCTTTCGTCTTCTATACGTATTTTCTCCATCTATTTGCATGCACTTTCACTCCGGTGCCAATGTAGGTGCCACTACTCTTACCCTGGCACGCTTCTTTTTAACAAAAGTCATATTTGTATTTTTATATCTAAATATTTGTTATTTAAATTATATGCTAGTCTATCGTCTTACAATTCATCAACAAAAATATTTCTACTTCAGAGAGGATATACAGAATGAGACGAAGCGAAGATGTTGGTGGACTGGTCTCATTCTATATCACAGGTCGGGCGTTTTTTAAAGACTAACTGAATGTGTCTGGGGTTTTTGCACACATCAATGTTAAACTATTATTAAGAAATCGTATACTGTGACTTGAGCTTCGTTGATGAATTTGTTAGAAAATGGCAGTTGTAGAGTATATTGCACTGTTTACGAGTATCCTCAAATAACGTTGTTATTTGACAGATTTTGGACATTACAGTTTTTGTTTTTTAATTTTGATTATTTTGTACCATTATTTTAAAGAAACTGGATATGGTTTGTCGTGCATGAAACCTTAATATTTTCAATAATGAAACATTGTTTTATGAAGCAAAAAAGCAACACAAATGTCATGACATTCTAAGAATGAGTCATTGTATATTATGATGCCATTTTCACTGTATTTGGTGAACTAATAAATGGTGAAAGAATATGTAAATGTGATTCTTTGGTTTGGCTTTTGTCCCAAAACATTTTACTATGCCATTCAACGGAAGCTGATACCCAAATAGGGCCAACATCAGAGTGGTCTGGGCTTGTTCTGTGAATAAAAGTCAAGGGGAGAAAACAACGCAGAACATATCCCCTCAGCACAGCACACTGACAATTAAAAAAATAAAGATAAATAAACTCTTGTTAACAAACATACATGTAGTTTCAGCTTCAAAAAGCATCATCTCTTTTTTCTGTAGCCTTTGGGGTCAGTAGCCATGACTTCAGTAGCATAAAATACTGGTGCTTATTTAAAGAGCAGGGAAGGAACAGTGATCCATCTGTTAAGCTGTTAAACAGCTCTGTGCCGGCCTACACTAGTGAATTCATTAAACCACAGACCCCTGGGGGTCCACAACTGCCCACATGATCATCTTTTAAAGTCGAGATGTGCAGTGTCCTCATCCAGGAGCTCTCACACAGAGGCTATAACAGGGCTGTAAACACTGGCTTTGGTTGGTACACCAAGAACAAACAAGCACGCACACGTTCTGTGGTTTATTACAGTGTTAACATCTATTGTCAACCGACCCACACACAATGGCAGAAACTGGAAATTTCAAACATTTATTGCTTTTTGGTTTCTTAGTTTCCACATACTGTCAATTGCAAAACAAATGGTATGAAGGTATAAACTGATTCAGGTCGGTGGAAAACCCACTAACTATGCAGCACATACTGTACTTATTGGTCTCTGTGACAATATATAAAGATCAACATCACAGTCATTTGTTATCCTATTTTCTCTGAAACACACATGTGGATGTATCTTTTTATGTTTTTGTTTTGTCAAATCTCAATTTTTTCTTTCACATATTAGCTGAGTGACTTCACAATCTTTCCAAGAACCCCCTGGAATCTGCAAAAAGCAGCCCCTGAGGTACAAGTACCACGGGCAGGGAATAACTAATTCATTACACCAACAGATCTCAGGTGGAAGAAAAGGTGTACTCTCGAATACCGTACGACACTGTTTGGCAACAGTGTCAGCCAGGAAATTGTGTCCGTTGATATTCCCCCTTTTCCACCTGCAGTACACAAACCTGCACAGCACCGATAAGTCAATAGAAATTATTTTCCTGGTAATCTCACAATTTAATTTACCTGAAAATCATGCTGCAGATATGAAAGAATTTCAGTCTCTGAAGCAAAATGTATAGTATCAGGACGGATCTATAAAAAGCTACATGTTCTGACAACAATGCTTCAATACTAATCCTTCAGGACACTGAATTGCACTTCACTCTAACAACAGAACATCAACAAAGCGTCACCAATGTAGCAAACCAAATTCCCATCAGAGAGATTATTGACTGTCCTGATGACACGAGCGCTGCACTGAATGAACACATAGTGCTATTGATCAGGTTGTTGTTGTGGATGTCGTGTTTGTGTGAGTGTATGTGTGTGTGTGTGTGTGTCTGTCTACGGTCATGGACAATTACACTTTTCACAGTAATGGGCGGCCCTGGAAGGCCGGAACCGGACTGACACATTTGGGCAGATATTGAATTGTATCAGCTCTGCTCCATGCCTCTCTCCTATCATGAGTGTGACTGTGAACATGTGACTTTAAAAGTCAATCAATTAAGTCCTTCTATCAATATGCTGCAGCATTGCTCTCCCTTCAGTGTTATGCGTTATTCTTAATGTAAAATATGTCCAGACAATAGGCTTAAAGGATAACACTGGTGTTGTTTTATCTTCTAAGTATACAACCATCCCACGGTTGTATGCCTCCACTAACCAGTCAAGTTGCAAAATTTCATCACTTCAGAATTTTATCCTATTAGTCATTTGAGTGAAACTGTCATAATTAGCATATACATTCTTATTATTATGAGTTGTGGCCAAAAACATGTTTTGTGAGGTCACAGACACCTTGACCATTGCCCACCAAAATCGAATCAAATCATTCAAGTTTGTGCCAAATTTCAACAAATTCCCTCCAAGCATTCCTGAAATATTGTGTTCACGAGAATGGAACGGACGGACAACATGAAAATGTATCTGGCCACGACTTTGAGAGGCATAACAATGCCCGAAAGAGATCAAAACCAGCAATTAATTAATCTTACAAACAAGTATTGTGTGCCATCAAGCTCCATCGTTGTCCCAAGAATGCTCAAGAATGCAGTTTTGCGTTCACACTGCTATGCTAGTTTACTGTAATTAAGAGCAAGGAAACCTATTCAGCTTTGGTTACAGACCTTTTATTCAAACCAATTTGTTGACAATAATTCAAAGACAAAATGCTCCAGAATTATCCTTTAAATTAATTTGTAGGATGTCTGACTTGAACATCCCAGGCAACAACTAATGAGCTACTGCCCTCTGTTGACACGTAAATGAAGTCATTATTTTGCAACTCTCAGGGTCAGAGGTCAGTTGACTGTGAGCTGGAGCTATAGATGTAACCCGAGGTCTTTGAGACCTGTGTCCTGACCTGGCAGACGGGGCTGGGAGTGCAGGCCATACTGGGGTCAACACAGATATGCTGTAGATGCCTCCCCAGTGGACAGTCACTGTGTAGCCACATATACACTGGATAGAAATACAAGCATGACGGAGGTTTGTGTGCAAAACGCAGAAAAAGCTATGGCAGACAGCAGTAAATGTTAAGTGCCGTCGCACTGTTATCTCTGACATACATGAACACACACAGCTCAAAGCAACTCTCAGCTCTGGGGTCAAGCTGAGCGTGTGCAGTGAGAACAAAGAGCTTTGATCCGATTCCACTTCCGCCCCATCCTGAGCGGACTTCCATTAATATTCCTCCTCCAGTTACATAAGCCTGCCATACAATATATTATGCTATTATGCTGCCCCAAGAGAGATGGGCAGATATACAGTGCTGTTTAAAGCAGTGGCAGTTCTTTCTCCAAGTCCACAACGCAGACTGGTTTCCACTGACAAGGATAGCTGGTGATTCTCTCCATCTTATCTATGCTGGTCTGTAGCAGCCTGCTTCATAGGCAGTAAGTTACAGCGTGGTCTTATTTTCATGGATTTAAACTGCAATAAAGGAATTACAAAATATTTTTTGATGGAAAAGATCCCTAAAAGGTGCTAAGATTGGGAGCATTTGTATTGCCTCTGAAGGGTGCCGGCATGCAGTGTTTACCTGAGGGCCAACAGGAGGGTGGGTGCTGCGCTTCGAGACGCTGTTATTGTCTGTAACTGCTGGAAGAGCTGTGGCCTTGAGCTCGTCATTGGGGCACTCACATGCACTCACATGCACTCAGAGAATAAGTTTGACTAACTTTGGGTTTGTTTTAAACCTGTACGTGCCCCATTAGACATGTTTTTTTTAATATTGCCGCATTCCCAGATATCAATAAATAACTTTGTTAGTACAATCGAACTAAACCACACAATTAGGACCATGGTTGTAGGAAACAAGAATTTCCCTTCAAGAATCACAGAGGATGCTTTGAGTGTAGCTGCAGTAAGCACGGACGTGAATGGGGTAAAAAAAAAAGGCAGTAGTGCTGTGTCGTGATACAGTTTAACACCGTCACATACCGTGGGGCAGATAAAACCCACAGATGTTTGGTTAAAGCATGCAGTAGACCTGTCGAGTTGCATGAGACCTCACATAACACCCACACGCACCAAAGCACTCAGGGCCAATCGATGCAGACTGAGAGGGCAGGCTGGTGGTGGTGGTCGTGGTGAGATAAGTGACTGAGAGTAAGAGAGAGACAGAAAGACGGAGAGAGAAAGGCATTGAGCATGCAGTAGATTAGTGTTGTTGTTGCCCTTGGGCAACAGAGCATGGAGGACAATCAGCAGCAGGAGAGAAAATTCTGGCTCTACGATCTCTCACACGTAAATACGCCGTGCTCTAATAAATCACAGCCTAAGACACCTGGGTGACTCAGGTGATCAGCTACAGAAACAAAATAATCTGCAAATAAGACGAAAAGCTTTGTGCTAAACAGAAAATGATGACTAAGCCTCTCCTGCGCGAGGCCTGCCCCATGCTCTGTGGTTATATAACTTAAGTCCAGTCAAGTTAAATCTCAATGTCTGTGCCATTGCAGATCAGTCAGTCTGACTTCGGGAGCCAAAAAACTAATTTGCAACAAAAAACTATTTTCTACATACAGGATTATACCACTATATTCATATATTGGCGGAACTGAAATTGAAGTGAGACTAAACTAAGTCCAACGGAGGAAAAAGTGTGGAGAACTCGTACTTTAAGGGAAAATCCAGCAGAACTCTCTACATTTGCAGGGACATAGCCAACCTCCATCCAACCACACGGAGAGTTGAATCCATCATTATGTGTTTTATGTGCCAGTGCTGCAGTGGAGCTGAGCTGCACCCCTACGTCTCTATTGTCATTACGTATAAAACCTGCTGGCACTTACAGGAACTCTCCTGTTCAGGTAGTCAGGGCATTGGACCCAAATGTCACCATGGAAAACAGATAACAAATCATGCGAGGGTCGATACAGAGCGGGGGACATTGAGACCACCACTGTCTGACAGAGATGCATTACAATGTGTGAAACAGTGCGTGTACAGCGAGTGTGGATAACAAGAGAATATTTACGATCGCAATAGTCAGCTAAGCTACAGCAACAGTCAAAGGAAATGAGAATGCAGTAATGTCACATCATTGTTTACTTCGTTTGAAATCTTATAATATAAAAGACACAAAGATGAAAACATTTGAAAAACATTAATATTCATGTTATTGCAGAGCACAACAGATTGAGATTAAAATTCATTCTTGACTTTGAAAACAGTACTTCATAAAACAATCTCACCATAAAACTTCATAAGTGCCATGTGAGAACACACACCGTACAAGCGTAGCAACGGTAAATAAGGGGGGGGGGGGGGGGGGTTAGCCAACAGTTACTTACATGGTAACTGATTAAACTCTGTCTGCTGAGGAAGATCATGGGATATGATCAAAAGCTCCAGAACAGCTTACCTTACCGTACCTTTTCAACAGCAAAGTTGAAACTACAGTTACACCATCAGAAAGTCATGGAACGAAAGAAGAGCCATCTGAAAAATCATGCACCTTTTTTTTTTTTCTTCCCCCAAGTCTTAAAAATAGGCAGTAATTAGATCTCAGTGGTGAATTAAAAATAAATGATTTCTACTTTATCAATGTGTTCCCCCCCCCATCCAGTCACCAGCCTTCCTGCCTGTCTGCATGCCTTGCTCTCTCTTTCAGGTCTAAATTTAAGCAGCAGAGAGCACAGGACCCGAGACTCATCTCATGTTTCCTCAACAGATAACACGCAGAGTGGGCTGTTACTTGTTTGCGCTGGCTGGTTTCAAACTCTGCATGTCTCCATCAGCAGCTTTTGTTTGGAGTCTAAAGCAGATGCAGACAACCCAGAAGGGGAGAAATCGACTGACATATAAACGGACTTTAACAGTGACTGAACATGCAGGTCAGCGCTGCTGTTGTGTACCGTGTCTCGACGTGCCAGTTTGTCTTGCACATTTTGCAACATGGGCAGACTCGTGTTGCACCATAGAAGCAGAGACAGAACAATTAAGAACACCGGGATGTAAAATTGTTTTTTCAAAGATAAAATGTTCTATTATGAACTGCACGACAAAAGACGCTGATGGTAGCAGCTTCTGAGAATCATGACAGACAGAAACACGATGAGTCATCGTTAAACATGAGTACAAATGACTCCACAGTGATCACAAACTGAATGAATTACCAATACACTTGTGTAAGTGTTGTAAATAGTCAAAATAAATACCACACGGTTTCTTTTGATTTGTCTCAAACATGATTATTATGCTGCTGTTTCCCATTCTTCTTTGGAAATATAACTACTGCAAATGATGGTGAATTCACCGCATTGATTTGAATGTATATTTGGTCACTAT
This sequence comes from Melanostigma gelatinosum, assembly GCF_949748355.1. Classification (NCBI taxonomy): domain Eukaryota; kingdom Metazoa; phylum Chordata; class Actinopteri; order Perciformes; family Zoarcidae; genus Melanostigma; species Melanostigma gelatinosum. The sequence continues at coordinate 14,925,491 of NC_136648.1, forward strand.
TCGCTGTCGTATTTTTTATTTGTATCGAGTGTGGCTGGTGGTGCATAGTCTAATCCTGTATAAAACAATCCATCCTCACAGATGTGAACATCTGTGCTCAACCTAAACCGCAACTAAAAATACACAACAGTTCATTCTTATAAAATGACACAACTGAAAGGCATTTGTGGTCACGAAGGCCGTTTCTGTTGTATTTGTGACCGTGGAGAAGTTTGAGTTTCTTTGGTCATTGTCACATTATAGAGCTTACTTATGAATCTCAGAGTTAATCTATTCCTAGAAGTCAATATTAAACAGGAAGTCTTCCTCGTCGTCAGTTTGCATTGTGACAATCGTGGTAGGCGGGGATTTGGTGTCCTCCAGTAGCTTTTTCTCCAGAGCTGCATCTTCTGGGCTTAGCTCCTCTCCTTTGGTCATGACGTACACAAAATATTCAAAGCCTTCTCCATAACTGTGCGTCTTAATCGACCAGTTGTACTCTGTGCGAGCATAGAGGCGTTTCCTGAAGAGGGGCGATGCGAAGGTTATAGAGACGAATCGTCCTCCAGGCTTCAAGCAGCGTCTAACCTGGAAGAACAATGAAGAAAGAGGAGAGGAAGAGTATTAGAAGCCCTACTAACAAGACCCACACACTCATTTGAGGTATTTTATCTGAAATTGGTATCCCTCCAATCAGGCACATGGCACTGCGTCACTGTAAGCCAAAGCAAATGTTGAGCATGGAGATTTTCAGTCCGCAGTGCTGGCTGTTTAGCCATGCGATCTGATAACACGGCGTGACAGTAGGGACACTGTGAGGGTCCCTCTATATGAATAATTCTTGTTCTGGGTCCATCAACACAGCAGTGAGTTGATCCTTCGTCTGAGATACACGTGTGCATCAGGACACGGTTAGCTTGAGAGAACTGCAGAGCTCAGGCAAATACCAGTACACACACACACACACACACACACAGAATGTGGGAATTGACACAAACGCATTTGGTTTGGTTCAGGCAGGGAGTTTCTCCAGAGACAAAAGGTGTGAGCGGGAGAGAGGGGAACAGAGTCTGCAGAGCAGTGAGCAGCAAACCTTTTGTGTTTCATTCATCAGACATGTAGACTGGGTCAACACATGGTCACATATTCTCTCCATGCATTGCTGGAGAATGACTGAACATTAGCAGACAGACAAAAGGCGACACCTTGGATTGTTGAAGTCGGATAAAATGACCACGCGGTGGTCGACAAAAAAACGACAAAAAAAACAAAACATGTGACAACATTCAAAACATGCGGCCGGAGAGATGCAATGACTTTCAACATTTAAAGAGAGGCGAAGAAGGCCAACAATGTTCTCTGACCAGTTATGGATTAAGCTTCTATTCGCTAGCATTGAGCGGCACCATTTGAAATTGTGAAATAAATGAGCCGATTAGCATGGCAATACAATTGTTGTATTCAAGATTTGGTCGCCTAAAAGGTTTATCTTTTAAAATCAACAATCAGCTGTTTCTAATGTTAGCTCCCTAACGTTGGAAGCCAGCAGTAAAGTAGACTTAGACTTCACATGGGACTAGGTGGTCTTGGGACTTGAGAATTGCAAGACTTTCTTTAGGGCGTCTCTGTTGTTAATTTGAAATATTATATAAGGAATCACCACTACATGGACATTTATTGTTCCAAGGGATTAAATATAAACATGTTGTCTAGAGACACCGTTTATGAGCTAATTCATGAGGCCCTAATGCCATAGACTGTAGATGAAGTATGTGTGACTTCAATGAATGCTGGGACGGTAATGTCCTGTAGGACGGGGTAGTTGTGGTCTATAAAGCTGTGGAGGAGCACAGTGCCCCCCCCCATGCTGTCCTGGGGTCCTTGGAGAGAGGACGAGCACGTGTGTTCCTGCTCTTCTCACATGATTCATCTCCACCAGCAAGCAGCCCGAACATGAATTATTCACTCTCCACTGTGTGAAACGGAGGAAAACCTAGAGGAAGGGTGGAGGGGTCGTTAAATATGGGATGAAGTGAGTAATGCAATGCACAGCAATGGGAGGGTAAAGCGTAGAGCGATCTACATTAAGAAGTGCCTGATAAAAACATGGCAGAGAGTTGACAGAATTCAGAATTGAAGCCATGACAATCACAATAAAAAAATAAAAAATTGTATTGCTTTTGACAGGGCTAGGCTAACTGTTAACCCACCTCAAATGTTTGGGCTGAAGTCGCCTCAACGAGTCCTCGTACAGTACAGTACATATGTGTGCCATAAAACAAAAGCTATTGAGCTAAAAGAGGTACAAACGCTCAGTAGAACTGATCTTTTTTTACCCTTTTGATGAGCACATCTTTTCCCTTAAAAATACACCATGAGAGTTTCCTCGGAAGGCCATGTCAGATTCGTGGAACAACACAAAAGTCAAAGTGCAGTACAGGTGGAGCCCTCCGGAGGCTTTGGCGAGTGACGAGACCGAAGTGGGAGTTAAAGTGCATCATCCTGACCTCACCCTTCAGCCATTATGCATGACACTGAGATGTATGGGTGCACACTTTGTACCTGTGCAGTGTAACTCCACACCCTTGTGTCACCGCTGATTAGAGGACTGACGTGACTGCAACCCAAGACGAGTCACTGAACTATAGAAAACACCTCGGCCATAACCGTCACGGCTCGTAAGCCAGGCTGGCAAGCTGGAGGACGGCTTGAACACTAAACTCCGTTATTTCAGGACATTTTAAACAAGCTGACACAGACATTACCCCCCCCCCCCAACCCCACATCATGGGTTTCTCAGGATACATTACTGACCGAGATTCTCACGCTCAAGTGTGTGGTGAGTCATATACATACATATTCTGGATGTATATCAGCACGCGTACTACGACAACAGCTCTGGCACTATGCAAATCATCCACCCACAGATCAGAGTGGTGGCATTACTACGATAAAGGATCGACAGTGGCAGGTTTGTTCGGATGTAATGTTGTGCTTTGAATGCTGCAGACAAACAAGTGTTGATCTTAAATGTGCCTCATGTAGAGTCTCTAACAGAGTCAACAGGTGGAGGAAGGCTCACTGGCTGCTACGCCCAAGTGAAGAAGTCGGTTTTCAAAATCCCCTCTCAGTCCGACATCTGTAAGCGGATCCTAAGTGGGCCACAGGGCTTCTCCAAGAGCACAGAGGAAACCACTCCGTTAGCGCCATCTTCACACACTCACACTCCACTGAAACCATTCCTCAAAATACACACTCCACACACACACGACATGATTTACTCAAACACACACACACACATTGCATCATGGCCTCTCCTGAATTATTCAGTGTGGTGGAAGGAGCTTGTGTCTGCGTGACCTGACCCGCCTTGAGTGCACTGCAACAAAGAGGAAACATGAGATCCGGGGTTCAGATCCCCCATGAGGAATTCCAGGTAATCCCACTGCCATTCTGAGATGATCAACAATATTGGAATATCAATCATTCTACTATATTTCTTCATGTGGCGAACAACTGTTTAGCGTTATATTATCAGAACATTGTCTCGTCTTTCTGTGATCACCCCATTAAGAATTAAGAAGGGACAGTCTTTGTACTGGGAGAAACAAATGAACTTGTCTAAAACTTTGAAATATGAACTTTGTATCGGTCAGTAAGAATGACATTTCTCTGTGTCCTCAAGTCCTCCTGTTCATCACTTTGTCTTCCTGCTCACACTGGACTACAACAATAATATTCATCCTATTTATCTCCTCTTTGAGCCTAAAGATACTTTACATGAGATAACTGGTACGATGGTCAGACGAGGAGATACTTACTCTGTCTTACTCTTTCAAATTCTCCTGCATCAACATAACTCAATGTCCATTTACCGGCTGTAAACCACGGCCTGCATCTCTTTTCTTCAACTCGATTTGCTTTTAAAGACCATGAGATGAGGTTAAAAACCACCAAACTAGAAGGTGGACCATGAGTTAAGACTTTTCTGGTCAAATTATCAGAGGATACCTATTTTTGGTGTTTCGCCACTTTGTTTGAAATGAGTTCAACCTGTCTGAGATGACTCTAGAACAGTCTTATGAGCACAAATGCACACATGGCAAAGTGAAAGAGGAATGATGTTATTGGTGGTGGTTAAAGTGTGTCAGTCATTTTGGTCCATTTCACTTCCTTGCCGATCGCCAAGTCATGAAGGACGGCAAGCTAGAACCGGTCAGGGTCCAATGTGTAGTCTGCTCTGCTTCTCGATCAACGCACAATAACAGTTTATAACTCTATGATCCCTTAAATGACACAATGACCATCTCAAAAGACAAAAAAACATCTTTCAGTCCTTCCTTGCATTGAATGGGTTTCATCCAAAAATGTGGAAGAATCAGAAAACATTGTGGTTTGCCCACTAATAAGTTATTATTGTTTTGTTATTTAGTTTGCCCATTCTGGACCAGTGATGGAGGCTTTAGTGTGGGGGATGATTATTGAGAGGCAAGCAGAGGTACATTTGTGTGTGTGCGCACTCACCTCCCTGTGGGTGAGGCAGAGCTGATCAGTGGGTAGAGACAACAACAGAGTGCTATCGCCGGTCAGCAGACTCGTATGGGCCCCTATGCTGTCTCCTTTAGAGACACTGTACACACACACACACACACACGGCTATGCAGCCTGTGCATTCCTTAAACATGCACGTAAGAACAAATACTTGAACTTGGGCAGAGAGCACAGGGATGAGGAGGTGCACTTTTTATTTAGGTCATATTTTCATCGTTCATAGAATCCCTCCCATCTTCTCTGTGGTTGTTCGCTGGTCTCGTGTAGCTCCGCAGACCCCTCACTGCAGCCCCTCCCTGAAGTAATGTCCATGTGAAATCAACCGCTTCTCTTCCTTTCAATTTCACCTTACACAGACACCGCAGTCAGACATGTGGATGGAAAAAACGTGTAAATGTCTTGAGGAAACAGAGGAACAACGAGGGAGTGGGTGAGAGAAAGGAGGAGGAAAAGAAGGAAGGTGGTAAGAGAGTAAAGACGGGAGGGAGGAGGGGTGCGAGAATGAGGTCTCAATGACGGTCTACCAACAAAGCAGATCTGCTCTTCTGCTCTTCCCTCCAGGGGTGCAACAGCCTACTTTGCTTCCTTCATCCTTCCATCCCTATTTTATCCCTCATTGTCTCTTCTTCCTCCTCCAAGCTCCTGCCTTCAAGAGCCAAAATGTGCAAACGCTATAAAGCACCATCTGCACTGGAGAAGCGAGTATAAATTTGCCTGAGCGAGTGGGCTGTTGCTGCACAAAGCGGCTTCCTCTGCAACATGTTTTAAAAATAAAAATAAATGAGAAAATAACACCTTTTAAAAAGGCAGTTTTTGTAAGTCTAGGCGCTCCATATGCACAAGAGCAAACCAGAATAATAAACATGCATACTTGTGATCACACGTATTCTTTAATGCACACATTATCCCACTGGAAGACTTACAGTACTTGGCACAGTATATATTCTGCCCTCCCACCTTTTCCCCCCTAAATTTCCTCTCTGCTACCCTCCTGTCCTCCCCTCTCCTCACCCACCTCACACCCCAGCACCTCCGCCCACCCACTGCATAGATAAATTATACATCAAAGACCTTTTCTCTTCTCTCCCTCAACATCTATCCACCCTAAAAAAAATGGCTTGCCTGTGCGCGAGTTAACATTACAGGAAAAAAGCTGACGCCGATTCAAAATGCAGATTTCTCGGCTTGATACCTTCTTGGATATTTGCTCTGGTATAAATCAGTTTGTGTGGGCGTGCGGCGGCTCGGGCTATCGTAGGAAGACGACAACATCCCGGCTTTCAAGTAGGCGCGTCCCTCCCTCTCACGCCTCACGTTGTCATGGAGACAAAAGTTTAGCGCCGGTCACGGTAACGTATGTAGGTCAGAACGAGACACCTCTCACAACAAAAACACCAGGCAGCAGAACAGAGGAACCTCACGCCTGCGTTAGACGAGGAGATTGCCAGGAAGTTTGGATAACGAGCGGCGCTGATGTGAGAACACAAGCTCGAACAACACAAAACTACACGGAATGTTTACGGTGGAGATGAACATCAACATTTCACTGGTTTGAGGCTCTCTCGGTCTGCAGACAAGCACGGAAAAGTCTTTCTCAGTAGCCGAATTAGCGGGTTGACTTTAGGTGAATGCCGGAGTTCAATAAAAACAAGGAACTATTTTTTTTTTTACAATAAATGTAGCTGTGAGCTGGTTCACTGCTGATCTGTTCACGAAGCGCTTCTTCAACGTGAATAAAACTGAAAGCTGTGCGTTGGTCATTTCCTTTCAAATGAGGGGAAACTCTCGTCTTCGGGCACATTTTCAACCACGAGACGCAACGTTAGTGTCAGTGTGTGTGCGTTGTGTCCGTGCCCGTGCGTGGACCCCTGTCTAACCGATCAGCATCTTTGCATTCAGCCGCCACGTTCTCCCCTCATGGCAATCTGGCATGCCAAGCTAAAAACCTCCCTTTCTTCCCTTTTCATCAAAAATAACTGTCTCTGGCTTTTATCTCTCCTTTCTTCTTTATCTCTCCCACTCCCTCTCACAGCCTCCTCACCCTTTCTGCCTTCCCTTCCCATCGGGGACCAGAGAGAGGTTGGCTTTAATTACTGAACTACTTTTCACACCGGCGGAGAAAGACAGAGACACACTTCAGACACCCACATCCGCCCACTGTCATGCTCGCAGCATCCTCGCACTGCTTTTAAATGCCTGTGCTCACAAACCTGTGTGTGTTTGAGCAGTTGCGTTTGAGTAAAAACTTTCCTCATCCACGGACACTACTTGATGGCAGCCACAGATAGAAAAGCAGCATTTCACTGCAAATAAATATTCAATTCAATTAAGCGATGTTTGCTGTTCGTGGTGCAGTATGACGATAAAATGACGCAGACTGTGTTCGCAAATGTGTAATCAATAAATTCATCTGCCTTTTGGAACAGTTTTTTCAAGAATCGTGAAAGCGCAGAGAAACTGGAGCAAAAGGTGAGCAGCTGGTACAGTGACACGTTTGGCTGCGACGCAGGGAGAGGGAAAGGAGAGAGGGTGTTCCCTCTCTTTGGCTGGCTCCCTTTCGCTCCCTCTGCACCGCCGTTTCCTCCGTCTCTAAATCAAACGCTACCTTTTAAAGCCCAGGACACTTATTACACTTATCAAGCCCTTGCTTGCACTTATATGTAATTATCCATTAAGTTCTTGTGGGTAGACTAGCATCAGCAGCGGTTGGGTAATTAGTTTATTGCAGCCATTCCCTATTTAACAACACTTGCCGCCAACAACTTACACCGCAGCTAATGTTGTGCTACTTTATATGATTTGTTTTTAGCCATAAACTGACAATGCATATTGAACAGCTTGGACAGAAATGAAAAAGTCAATCATAGACACTATGGATAAATACAAGAACCAAAACATAAACAACTGCTTCAATAAAGTCTAAGCTTGGCAGCAGCCGGAGACGCAGGGCGAGACACAAGAAGGCTTGACTAATCAATAACAACAACAATCTAGCACCCTATCATCAGCAGAGAAGCAGAGAAGCAAGGAGGCAGAAAGGGAAGGGAACTGGGCCAGTGTGTCTGGCTGCTGAAGGGGTCTCCTGTGGGATGGGGCAGCTGGGTGGAAGTTCCAGAAGCACACTAACACAGTTCTGTCCGTTCAATGGGCCAGCAGCCACTAAGACTGAAACCAACTAAATGTTACACGACACAAAATTGACACCTGAAGGACTTTGATACTTCCGAGGTAGCTCTGAGGAAGATAACTGAGATGTTGTCTCTGTTACTCTCACTTTATTTCCCTCTGTTTAAAGTAGGGTACAGAACTTGTCAATACAAATTACGAGAAACATCTGAGCTTCATCTCAGCACTGACTACAATGGCACCCAGCATTGCCTATTGGGCCGTCACAAATTCAAACTGTTACCCAAAAGTGGGGTAATATACAGGTTGAAAACTGTTCTTTCTAAACCCTTTACTGTCATTACCTTCCATTTTCTTCTGGCACTCACTGCCTCTGTGACTCTTCCCCCACTGGAGACCTCTCAGTGACTCATGCTAGGACAAAGCAAAAGTTCTACTTTGCTTTTCCTCGCTGGCTTGACTAATCAATAACAACAACAATCTAGCACCCTATCATCATGGAGAGGCACATTCACTCCTGAGTACAGCAAGTAAGTTGTCTTTACTTTATTCAGTCTCCCCCTGAAGAGGTGAGAGAGGGGGAGCAAAGCTTCACTCTGGCCCGCTGAGGGAAACCGATTCATTTGAAATGGTGCTTGTCGGACAGAATAAGAGTAACAGGTCAATGTATCGTGATTGGATTAGAGGACACTGGTACATTTACTGTGTCCTTCACTGGTTCACATACAGTACCGGCTACACACAGTGGTGCCACCCTGACAGTGGCGGCTGGTCAATAGAGGGCCATGGGGCATGGCCCCACCATGAGCCACACGAAAAAAAAAGAAGAAAAAAAGAAAAAAAATATATAATTATCATAAATTATATAAATTGTCAATATTTGTGTTTTTGAACGATGGAATGTACCCAGTAGAGTGTGTAAAGTATGATATCTGCGCAAAATATATGCTTTTCCTGCTCGTGCTCTCTGTCTGTGTGCACGACACTCTGAGAACGCGCAGCTTGGGGGGCCTGATCGTTTTGGCCCAAAAGAGACTGAGACTATAAAGCAGTTTAGCCAATTGCTGATTCAAGATATAAATGAGTGACATACAATTGAGCCAATCAGCGCCCTCAAATAGATTCAGCTTGGGGCCAGAACGATCAGGCCCACAGCTGCACGTTCTCGTCAGAAGTCTCTACAGAAGTCCAGCGCGAGCACTCCTCCTCCAAGACCCGTTTGAGAGGAGAACTTTGAGGAGATTCTGCAGCCAAAGAGCTGATATCAGATCAGCCTGACCTCATAATCAGACAGCAGACTCGCGGGAAAGGGAAGCAGTACATGCGAAGCTTCACTACTAGCTATACACCAGACAGGTTTGGCTAGCTGGATGACGTCATGTTAATAACGTATTTAGCTTTTTAAAACAACGGGGACGGATCCAGCACGGACAGTTACGGGAGTGAGGGATGAGGAGGTAAGGAAACATGAGAACACCAGGGTAGGGAGTGAGGGATGAGGAGGTAAGGAAACATGGGAACACTAGGACACACATGGAGAACTCTGTCAAGCTACATATTCGGCAAAGTGAACATCTTTTCTTCTACATAGCTGTCCTCAGTCTCATCTGCTTAACTTGGTCATGGAGGCATCAACATGTAATAGAGATGTTAAATTAACAGTGAAAACTCATGATAGCTTAATTTAACATCAGTATTCATAATTACACTTCATGTTTACTTCTCCTGATCTTTACCTCCTATAACAAGGTCCATAGGGGCATCTCAATAAATAAACATGTTATATTATGTTATATAAGTGTTATTTACTGATTGTTTTCGTGTTGGAATACATGTTAAATATTTAACTGCCAAGTAATAATGCGTGTTTGATACTTACATTTTTTAATGCATTAAATCATACTGGGATGTTTGCTGAAATTGATAGGATGGCCCTACCTAGAACATGTTCCACCAGCCGCCACTGCACCCTGATACAACCGCTTTGTTCTTGGTGTGCAACCAAGATTTGCAGTGGCCCCATCAGACGACTCCTATGACGAACCTCCGGAGGCTCCAAAGAGCACAACATGGATCGCCAAGATGGTTTTCTAGTGTCGGTTTGTTTGCCGTGTGCAAGTTGTGCTGAATAATAACGGTAAAACTATTTACTGAGTGACTGTGGAGAGAATTAAGAGGTAGAAAACACTTTTGTACAGCACAGCACTGCTGCAGACGTGGGCGGGCCAGTTTCCATAACAACCTGGCAAAAAAAAAAAAAAAAGAAAGATATAAAAAAATAAACAACTTCGGCAAATTTATTCTTGAAGTTTGGGTGCAAAAAAAAGCAAGGCGGCTCATCTATTTGTGATTTTGATATACATAACGTATAACTGCAGCCTCGGTTGATTGTTCCTCAACTACATTTGTTACATTTTAAAGCCATGTTAGGAACTCTATTTGTCAAGGCGGGCAGCTGTGTGCGAAGGCGCCACAACACAGAACGAGCCAATTAGTGTCAAAAGCTGCACGCTTTCCATTGGCCAGCATGGAGTCCCTTCTGGACTTACTGAAGGCAGAATCAATTCACGGAAAGATTGACGACAGTTTGTATTTTGTTCTCGGTCAAACATTAATATTTCAACAGTGTTTGATGACAGACTGTATATCCTCAACTACACCGGCGTCGATCGTGTTTGCAAGATGACTGTTTTTGTTTGAAAGCTTCTGCTGGGTCACGGGAACGATGATAAATAGTTTTTTCACAAACACTGCAGACTTGATGGATGGTTTTCACAAGTCAAGCAAGTTTCAAGAGCGTGAATTGATTTTAACGCTGCACGCAAATGAAAGGAAAGCACTGATTGTCTGGAGGGGGGGGGGAGGAAATAGACTCAAAACCTTAACGCACAACAGTGGCAGCAATGTGAAGTACACATGGGTTGAATCAATTGGGCTCAGACAACCAGTCACAGGTTTGATCCGTTAAAAGGTGAGCACATGACAGAATATGTCCCGATATCTCCCGGCCTGTACAAGAGCCGATATAACGGGGCGTTCAAATCTTAGAATTGCCTCCTTATCCGGGCAACACTTCAATTAACTCCCAACTCTGTGCCGATGCGCAGTAAGACAGCACTCTTGTCCTTTCCAGTTATACTGCCAAAAATGATAAAGCAGCTCTTGCTCGTCACACAAAACCAGGCCGAGACTCATTAAACACTAGATCATCAAACTGCTCTTTAACTGTGCTTCTACTGTCTCATTATACAGCAAGTGTTAGAGCCTTCGCAGTCAGAGCTGCAGACTCAGGGGAACAAGTGATGGGCTCGAGCCCAGTGTAGTGTGACTGTGAGGGAGGGAGGGGGAGGAGGAACTGGATCCACACTAAAGCAGTGGGGACGACTACAGAGCACGAGAGGGGCAGAGAATGCTCGTTGGAAGTGCAGACTACAAGCTATAAAAAGAGATGTATTCTTTACTGGGCTTACTGGACACCTCAATTGCCTGTTAGGGCAGGACAACTTATTTCATTATCATTTATATTGGCGCATAGAGTGACGTGGTAATTCTCAACAGAGCTCCTCCCACTCTGAGTCGTCAAAGACATCTGTGTGGGTGTGCAGGTGCATATTAGTTTTACTCACGCTAAACTGATTAATATCTAAATCTGCCCAATGTCAGACCACAACACACTTACCTACAGGCCATAGAAAGTAGCAGCAAATGAACACTCCCAATGCAACAGCCAGCAACTCTATTTCATGAATGAAACAATAAAAAGGTACTCTCTGTCAACAAAGCTGTTGAAGCTAAATGTACTTTCCTGGCATCTGGTCAATGAGGGAGTCTGAACAGAGTCTGCCCCGAGGTACGCAACATTTACTGGACGTTGGAAGGCTCCAAAAGAGACTTGGCTCCACTCTGACGCCTCTGATGACTCTCCTGGAAACACGAAACCAACAGTACAGTAGTCTGGACGGCTGCCGCTCAACCACACCTTGTTGGGGTCATTAAATACATCAGCAATGATATTGATCTCATGTGATCAAGATGGATGAAATCGAGCTGAGAGGCATTGAGCAGGGCAGGCTGGGATGCCCCACGCTGACTTGACGGTGTTTTTCTACTTGCACCTGGTTGGACGGGGCTCCCGCAGTGAGCGTAAAGCAGCAGTGACCGTACGAGTTGATGTTGAAGTGACTGGAGTGGGACTGAGTCACCGCCAATGAGGCTTTTATACATATTTAACAACCAGAGGAATTCCCTGAGTCTGTTGTACTGCAGCATCAGCACCTATAGTACACAACCAAAAGTAACTGATAATGACCGAACACAGAGCACAATGCTTAAATGGCTTCCACAGTACTCTGCAAAGTATACGGAGCTGCTGCTGAATGCAGTCTCATGTCCTCACATGCTAAAACAACAACAACCGACACTTAAACAGAATGTGGGCTGTGCAGATTAATACGCAGCTGGTTTGGTTCGCCTTCAAGCCTCCGCAGCAGATCCCTATGCAGTTAGCTACAATAGCTGATCCATGGGGCTAATTTCTATGATTGTTTTGGTCAGGAAATATGGCTCACGCCGCTTTCTCCAATACATATTGTTTTCCCAATGGATGTGTGGCCCATATGTTTTGTTTCTTGAATTTCTGCGACACAAGTGGCGAAGTTAGAATGACCCATTAGTCAAAACGGACACGCTTAAACACACTGAAAACTCTCATCAAGGGCAACAACCACTGAATGTATGGATGTGTGTATGTATGATGAGTGTCAAAACCACTGAATCAATAACGAGAAAACATTTTAATGAACTGCTGGGTGCTCTGTGTTACTAATCCCAAAGGGGACTGAACAAATCCCTTTGCATCTTGCCACCGGCATCAAAGCTGGAGAGTAACACTGCACATCAAAGCTCGAAACAACTCAACCAAAAAAAATTAAAATAAATCACCAACAGCCTACAAACTGAGCACCTGAAAATGCCTCGAAAAATTGAATCCACCTCATTCCTTGTGACTGTTTCTGGCCCATCCAGCGAGTAACCACAACAAAGAATCCAACGCTCACTGAGCTGCTTTGTCCAACCTTAAAATGTCACATTCAATTCAACAGCGCCCTCAATAGTGCCGAGTACTGCTGAACTGTTGCTATTATTTTTGGAGCTATTTTTGTGGCAGCAGTGGATCCTGTAGGCAGAACGTGCAGTTTGTAGACTGCTACAGCAGCGTCTCTCCACGTGCCTCAAACGGCTGTCGAGCAGTAGAGGGGCGGGCTGAAGCTCGCCCACTCAGGTCCCTCACACCCACCACCCTCTGATATAAAGCACTGCTTCGACTGGGGAACAGATTATTAAACTTCCCGTGCTTTAATTTGCAGTTGTGCTGCAGCCAACTCGTTTACGCACATCGGTGCAGCTCATTTTTGCGTGATTGCGCAAGAAAAGAGTTTGGTAGTAGCAGGAGCTGATGCCACCTCAGCAGCAGGCGTAACACGGCCTCTCCATCACACTGTCGCACCTTCTGTTTGTTTGTGCTCTGCTTATCCGTCACTCTTTTTTTCTTTCTGTCCAGCCCCTCTGTCTGTCTCTTCATCGCTCTCCGTCTGATCGAGGACTGGATGAAGCAACTTGGATTCAAGAGGCTGTGAAAGGCTGTGTGTTTTGTGAAAATCCAACGCGCCCCCAGGCTGTTGTTTTTCATAATTAAATATTGGAGCAATAATCTGGCTACAAACAAAACCCACAGCAGACAGGGACGCTCACACGGCCGGGCTGTAATTCTAATATCCATACTGTACATGTCAGAGCAAAATGACCACATACAGTGGTTCCAAAGTGGAGGCACTGTGGAGCATTAGAACGGTTCTGAACATGTAAGACAGGAAAACAAACCCCCCTGCCCCCCCCCCCCCCTTTACACGTGAGTAGCTTTGTCTACCAAAACGCCCTGCTGTTATCTCTTTCCTCCCGTCTATTTCTAAATCTAAAGCGACATAAAAGCCAAGTCCAATTTTTAGCTTTTTCTGTATAATTGCATCGTTTGGCAAGTGGTACAGTTATTTCAAGCCCTTGGATGTCGCTCTGTACGTTACGCAGAGGCTCAGAGAGACATGCAGTTGAAGATTTTATAGGATAGAAGAGAGAAAGAGAGTCGAGAAAAGGGAAATATCACAGATGATGGATGGACACACATTGTAATTCTGCAAGTGGGTCAGCATTTGATTTGATGTATTGGACAAATGTCAGGTGAACTCAACGGACATGGATTTAATTGTTTCAAACACTGTATTAATGGAGATTCAGGAATCTTCAAAGTACCCTGATTGACTGATAAAAACCTCCACATCTCAAGATTTACTCTTCCTTTGAATATCGGTTGGATGATAAGATTTGGATGTTTAAAAATTTCTCAAATATTCTATCAAAGTTTATTCAAATTGCACGAATGTAAACATCACTTATCAACATAATAACACTTTCTCTGGAGGTTTAATTAAAATGCACGTTAAAAGTGTAACATCAAACCCCGCAGTTTCATCTCGATGTTCGGGAAACAGAAGGCGGACAAACTTTCCCTTTTCCGAAACACCTCTCGCTCGGCGATGGCACGATGGAAAGCACTGCACTGTCACCTAGTTTCCATGGTAACCTGTTGCTATGGAAACAGGCCCCGGAACAGACTCGGGAGTCGGGCGGCGGAGATTTTGTTGCCGGAGAGGCAGAGGGAGGTGAGGGGAGAGAGGCAGAGGGAGGTGAGGGGAGAGGCAGAGGGAGGTGAGGAGAGAGGCAGAGGGAGGTGAGGGGAGAGAGGCAGAGGGAGGTGAGGGGAGAGGCAGAGGGAGGTGAGGGGAGAGAGGCAGAGGGAGGTGAGGGAGGTGAGGGGAGCGAGGCAGAGGGAGGTGAGGGGAGAGGCAGAGGGAGGTGAGGGGAGAGGCAGAGGGAGGTGAGGAGAGAGGCAGAGGGAGGTGAGAGTGGCAGAGGGAGGTGAGGAGAGAGGCAGAGGGAGGTGAGGGGAGAGAGGCAGAGGGAGGTGAGGGGAGAGAGGCAGAGGGAGGTGAGGGGAGAGAGGCAGAGGGAGGTGAGGGAGGTGAGGGGAGAGAGGCAGAGGGAGGTGAGGGGAGAGAGGCAGAGGGAGGTGAGGGGAGAGAGGCAGAGGGAGGTGAGGGAGGTGAGGGGAGAGAGGCAGAGGGAGGTGAGGAGAGAGAGGCAGAGGGAGGTGAGGGGAGAGAGGCAGAGGGAGGTGAGGGGAGAGAGGCAGAGGGAGGTGAGGGAGGTGAGGGGAGAGAGGCAGAGGGAGGTGAGGAGAGAGAGGCAGAGGGAGGTGAGGGGAGAGAGGCAGAGGGAGGTGAGGGGAGAGAGGCAGAGGGAGGTGAGGGAGGTGAGGGGAGAGAGGCAGAGGGAGGTGAGGGGAGAGAGGCAGAGGGAGGTGAGGGGAGAGAGGCAGAGGGAGGTGAGGGGAGAGAGGCAGAGGGAGGTGAGGGGAGAGGCAGAGGGAGGTGAGGGGAGAGGCAGAGGGAGGTGAGGAGAGAGGCAGAGGGAGGTGAGGGGAGAGGCAGAGGGAGGTGAGGGGAGAGAGGCAGAGGGAGGTGAGGGGAGCGAGGCAGAGGGAGGTGAGGGGAGAGGCAGAGGGAGGTGAGGGGAGAGGCAGAGGGAGGTGAGGAGAGAGGCAGAGGGAGGTGAGAGTGGCAGAGGGAGGTGAGGAGAGAGGCAGAGGGAGGTGAGGGGAGAGAGGCAGAGGGAGGTGAGGGAGGTGAGGGAAGAGAGGCAGAGGGAGGTGAGGGGAGAGAGGCAGAGGGAGGTGAGGGGAGAGAGGCAGAGGGAGGTGAGGGAGGTGAGGGGAGAGAGGCAGAGGGAGGTGAGGGGAGAGAGGCAGAGGGAGGTGAGGGGAGAGAGGCAGAGGGAGGTGAGGGAGGTGAGGGGAGAGAGGCAGAGGGAGGTGAGGGGAGAGAGGCAGAGGGAGGTGAGGGGAGAGAGGCAGAGGGAAACATTACATAACCACTGTGATGGCTGATGGCTGCGACTACAGCCAAGCACAGAGTTACGCTCTCTCTCTCTCTCTGTTCTACTCCTCATCTTTTGAGGAACAATCTTCATCTTTGAGATTCAGAACAAGGATATTTTGAACCCTCCTCATTGTTTACATAAGATATACCAGTGTAGGTGAGACGCTAAGCGTTCCTGTCATGCATGTAGTGCTGATGATGATTTATGGTTAACAGAGGGAATAAAAAAAGAAAGAAGAGTGTGTGACTGCATGTGTGTCAATTCACTGTAGGTTATATGAATCACCTTCTCAAGATAACAGCAATTGACCATGTAGCAAACACACAAACAGACTTCATCACAAATAATATGTGTAAAGAGAGGGAAGTGGCAAACAGCTTAATTTGTTTGTTACGAAGAAAATAACAAGTAGGCAGCGCTCGCTGGCGGCAAGCCGAACACAAACATTTGCAGATGTCCGGATAAAAGGCAGTTTCCCAGAAATGACAGACCGACCAACCTTTGGACTACATTTGATTTCCCGTAACGTCTTCCTGCGCACGCACCCCCCCCCCCCCCCCCCATCTCCATCTCGCTCTCTAATCTCTCCCTGGCTGAAGGTGGACTGCAGCCCGCTGAGTTAGTCTCTTTAACTGCTGTCACATAGAGAGCCTTGGAGCATGTTGTGTACCACAGCCAGTGACAGACAATAAGGGCAGCAACTGGCAGGGAGGACAGATGGACACACTCACACACGCACACACACACACACACACACGCACACACACACACACACACTCTTACAAACTGCAGCGGGGAGTTCAGTCGGACCTTTTACATTATGGCTGTGACACAAACACAAAGTGTGTGGAATGTAAATAAAGCTGAAAGCAAACATGTGTACACAGGAAGTGATTGATTAACTTCATATGCAAAGAGAATTTTAATAAGTGTTCTTAGTACATACGTGTGTGTTTTCCCAATGAGCGTTGGTCCACATGCAGGGTTGGGGTTTAATGGCATTTTAGCAAATCTGAATCCAGTATTGAATCTGAATTCATTTCAATATCTTGTCGAAGACCACAGTATTTAGTGGTAGCCTAATTAATGTTACAACCTGGAGATACAACTTTAAAAAATAGACGACATTTTGATATTTATTTACAGGGGGTTTTGTGCAGGACTATATCTTGTTTGGGATCAGTCAATTTAACTGGCAAAAGCAGTGATTTGAAATGAGAAGCCTGCTAGCTGAACGTTTTCTATACCGCTCTCTGCTAATCACAAAGAACAATCAAATAAACGAAGGATCGACGAAGGATGTTTAGTATCAGAAATTAGCAAATCAGAGTATTTTACCGACTGGGGATCAGATCTATAGCTTTAGAACAAAAGTACAAAAATATCCCACAGACAAAACATTTACAGTTTGGTTCTGTTCATCTGTTTTTATACTTTACGATGACATGTTTCAGTCCCACCTTACAATTAAGATGCACATTTCACTATACTGGAAATATACACGTTTTACATCACAACATCCCTTCAGAACACTGACGGGGGGAAAGGAACAGAGTTAAGCAGGTAGCAATGAGGAGAGATGAGCAAAACATCTGATGGTCAAACCAAGAGAGGAAGAGCGATGAGGCAAACTGTGCTCTGCTGTTGCCTCCGGCGTCACGGTTTCTTTGGACGACTGGATAAAAGGTTTGCAATGACTTCAGTCTGACGAAACTGAAGGAGGCGATTTAATTAACTCCAATGAGACATAAAACTACCCCCCTAAAAAAAACAGCACGCAAAAGCTTGATTGACACTGAAAGTCTCTGTTTGTAGCAAACTGACATCTTTCCACCTGCCTGTTTGGTCATATGTGAGCTAATGTTGACGATCTAGGTTTGTGATGTGATGGCAGTGTGATTTCAAATTTGTATCTGTGGCAAATCATTTTGAAGAAAAAGTGTTTTCTTCATGAACTTGTGACGAGGCCGTGAAGCCGATGTTATTGTACGAGGTTCAAACGTAAGTCAGCCATCTGCAAAAGGAGACAAATAACTTTGAGAGTTAATGAGACCTTGCAATACAATGAAGTCATTTAAAATGTGCAATTTAACGCTTAATATACAAATACATTAAATGGCAAATACATGTTTTGTTCCTTCGATTTTCTACAGCTTTTTACACCAGAGTAATGGCCGACATTAGGACATTTCTTGGACTTGATTTACAAATGTAAATACACAATATTGCGTCTGCCAAAAAGCCTGAAGACAGCTGCTGGCAGCCACTGTGTTGCGGATGCATAAGTCACTGTCAGCTTCTTCCAGCATGGGAGGTGCCGGATAAATAAATGTATAATTATCTGGAGAGGTTGTCAAAAAGCAGTTTAGTGTGACACCGCGCAGCCCAACGCAAAGACATTTATATCTATATCTATAATAAATCTATTTACAAATCTGGATCTGTGACACTGGAGGCCACAGAGTTACATCTGTGTCTGTATGCCGAAACATGCATGATGTTTCTATGCGCGTCCAACATGCATGTAGGTGTGTGCATGTCTGTGCGTGTCTTTAGCACTACCGGCCAGCTGGTTAGCAGTGGGAGCCCTGCACATCTGGCAGCACACACTGGCCTGAAGTGGAGAGGGTGTCTAGCACACAGCAATGATGAGAGGGATGGGGAAAAAGAGAGGGAAGAGGAGGAGATTGGAAGATTTGATTTGTGAATAAATAATTCTAAAAGTGTTTACAGGAACTCAGCCATCAGGTCCTGGTGATGTTGAGCCTGAGTGCATTGTGGAATGCTGTTACTGTAAATGGATTCTCAAGTGCATTGGCTTGGTCTCCATTAAGTTGAGGTAAATCAACATTGCTTAGAAATGTGTCGATGTCTTCTTGGATTGGTTTATGTTTTGATGAGTATAAATTGGTGTCAAAATCTTGGAAGGTCTTATTTATTTCATCAGGTTTCTGCACGATCTTCCCTGCCGAGTTCACGATCGTTGAAATTGTTGGTTTTGCTTTGTTTCACTTGATTTGGTTGGCCAGGTATTTACCAGATGTATTACTGTATTCAAAATGTTCGTGTCTTAGTCTGTGTATCAGGAATTGAGTTTTTTTGTTTGTGTGTTCATTCAGTTGTAATTTGTATTTCCGTAATTCATTTGGACTTTGTGTTGTGGGATTATTTGCGTTGATGTTCTGTAGTTCTTTACTCTTTTGTTCTTAGTATGTTTCCTGTTCGTTGTCCTTTTTCTTGTATGTGGAATATGACAGCGCTAACTATGGCAAAAATGCTGACTGAGCTGACTGTGTTGACTGTGTTTACTTAAAGGGGTACCGGGGGGGTGGGTGCTAAGCTTCCACGGCGCCGCCATCGGTTGGGACGACGTTATCGGCTGTAACCGCCATATGAGAGCAGTGCAGTTGCCTGCCAGTGGGGGGGGGATGCTCACATGCATGAACACGCACTAAAAGCATGCACGGCCATGTCAACAAAGCAAGGAGAAGCTCTGATAAGACACACAGAGCGACTTCATTCTCGGCTCAGTTAGACATGACTCCACTGTATCTTCACAAAGCAAATTGTTGTTTGCTGCTATATTAATGCTCTGAATCCAGTATCTTGCACCTTTAATATAGCACCCACCCTCCGGATCCCCCTCAGATAAACAGTGTTAGCTCTGTCAACTTTGTCAGCACCGATAGCCGGCTCAGCCGTCGCCATGCTGAGAGCCATATGGACGCAGTAGGTGCGCTCTGAATTTGAAATTTAGCACCTTTAACCAAGTTGAGAAAAACAACACACCTGTTATAACTGGATATATGTAATACTAGGAACACTACAACCTAATTTCTAATTTTTACAAAGTGATCAGAGCTTGCAGAAGCTTTCTCCAAAGCGGTGCCTAAAAGGACTCCAGAGCTGACAATTGGTGAGTTACATGATCTGTTTGTACCTGCAGGAAACAAGTCTATTTCTGGCTAGAGGGTAAAACCTCAGGAGTCCAAATAAACGATCTTTCCCCCGCTTCAACGACTCCTTTAAGCAGCAAATAGCTGTTACATTTAGTTGTCTGCTCTGTTCAATTAGTTAAAAAATGAGGAGGTCGTTTTGGTCACTTGAGATGGAACCAGCATCATCTTGTGTGGATCTCTGCCAGCAAAGAATAAATCTGTTTCTTACAAGTCTTCTGTGTGTGTCCGCCGTGGGACTGGAGGACGGGCAGATAGAAGATCACGAGGATGAGCCATCGACCCGAGCGTTCAGTGGACATTGAAAGGTTCGGGGAGAGGAGAGAGAAGAAAAACAGAAGGCAGCAGAGGAAAGAAAATGACCCAACTGCAGACTTGATTGACTTGCTGTGTGGAGAAAGGCTGTTTTCACAGTTGGCTGGGTCCTGTCTATGAAATGCACATGTCAGTACAGTTTCTTTCTGATACATGCACAATGATGCCTCTCGTATATCGGATTCCCCAGATATCCAAACACACGTGCAATGTAAAGAAAAAGCAGGTCTGTTGGTCGACCCCGTTACGTTAGACTGATGTTTTCCTCCCCATTGCCGACACCAGCAACTCTGGAGAAATAGCTCTCTCGTGAACATAAGCCTGTATGTTTGCATGATTCCTTCATCTTTTCATGTGCAACAGAAAGACAGAATCCGTTCTCCATAATGTGAAACTGGAGACAAACACGATCATGACGGCGAATTGAATCAATGCAAAACAAACCCAGCCTCCTAAACTCTCCTCAATCGGAATATTAACTTTCGACAGGAGGACGAAACAGCGAACACAAAGCATTGCAGTCGAGCCTCCTCTTCCTCCCTCCCTCCTCTCTGCCTATGAAAGGCCTTAATGAGAGAAAAGTGTCCGTATCGATTCCCCTGCATTCTAACACTCTGTGATCGAAGAACAAAAGAGGAAAGATACGGACGGAGGCAGAGAGGGAGAGGAAGAGTGCATCCTATCGGAGAAGATCCAGACACTGCAGCCAACTGAGGAATGAAACACTCTGTATACAAAATACAAAGGTTGTGTTTGGCTGCCTTAGCTGTAAAATAGAAACAGAGATGTAAGTGGAAATGCGTATGGCTCTCTGTGATTGCACACAGTTGTGCATGTCTACAGCATGTGTGCCACTCTTGTGAATACTTCTTAAACTCAGGAATAATAATAAAGGAATACTATAGAAGGCCGGGTCACGCAAACAACAGAGATGCACGACTGTCCTGCAGGGAACAGCTTAAGATGTAGAACAACAGCGCTACAATAGTTAGCACCTTTAGGAAGCATATACTGTTAACTGTCACATTTGCCAGCAGCCAGTTTGCTCAGCTTTGCACAAAGACTGGAAACATGAGGATACAGATAGCCTGGCTAGAGTATCAGCACCTCTAATAAACACATTCTCCTGTTCATTTTATCAGTACAAAAACATGAAGTGTAAAAAACAACAGGATGCCAGTAAAGACACCAGGAAGATGCTGGTCACTGCCTCGTATTTTGATCAGAGAAATGGAAAAAGATAGCTGATGGATGAATATAGCAGATGTAAGAATGCAAACTTAAACAAAAAGAGATTCAGCTTCAACAACATTGACTGTGTCTCGTATGACAAAATAGGTTGTAACAATATCCACATTTACATAATTAATAGTATCAAAAAATATTCAGCTTACAATCAGTTCAAAAGAACACACTCAGGAAATAGCGTGTGGTGTTGATGAAGGGGTACTTGAACTCATGCGACAGGAACACAGAGGTACGGACTTCACTATACGGACTGGCTAACAATGATATGGTATAATAAGCTCAGGAATATAAAAACATCCCAGCATGTGCAGTCACACACACACACACGCACACACACACGCACACACACTCTCTCTCTCTCTCTCTCTCCTGGGAGATTTGCTTGATCTACTAACCTTCTTTAAGGAGTGTACTCCACTTCACTACACGGTGAAACACAAGGATTTTCCACACATTTACTAAGATGTGGATTCCCCCTCTCTACCAGGTTGTGCTTACCGTGTGTCACCTGGATGAACAAACGAATGCACAGTAAATCATCAGAAAGATGACGTGAAAAGGATGAACTGACAGTAGAATCACTATATTACTCTCTGGTAAGGATGAACTGACAGTAGAATCACTATATTACTCTCTGGTAAGGATGAACTGACAGTAGAATCACTATATTACTCTCTGGTAAGGATGAACTGACAGTAGAATCACTATATTACTCTCTGGTAAGGATGAACTGACAGTAGAATCACTATACTACTCTCTGGTAATAATCTATTTTCAGGTGTTAAGTGTCCACAGCTCTGCTGAGCGACACCTTCTCCCTCATTATCCTCCCTCTACCTCTGTTCCTGTCCCTTGTCTCCAGTCTCTGATCTCCATCATCCCTCTCTCCTATATTCTCTTATTCCAATTAACGATCTTCCTCCTTTAGGCATCTATTGTTTCCATAGGAACAGTGCTCTGTAGTCTGTACCAGTCGTCTAGGCAACGGTGAGCTGGGAAGGACATTCTGTGTGTGTGTGTGTGAATGTGTGTGTGCGTGCACATGTCACATGTTTACTCTGACTGGCTCCTTGCAGTGGTGAGGTATGTTCTGTCTTATGCATTTCTTTACTTGTGTGTTAAAAATGTAGTTAATTTCTTATTGTAGCAAAATAATACCTTTATTTTCAAGTAAATATATATTCAACCAGCCTGCTCTGCCTCATTCCTCAGTTTTTTTCTCCAATTCTACTACGTTGTGTTCTCTTTAAACATTCTCCCGTAGTATTGTGCACATACGTACCACCATTTTCTAAAGGGCAGTTCTTATCGATTATAATCTCTGAGCACAGATTATATTGTACAGTATGTTTTGTGAAAAGAGGGAAAATAATCTGGCCACACCATGTTTCCCAAAGCAATACTGCAATCAGCAACATAATAGATTACAACCAATACTGTGTGTGTGGGTGTCTCAATGCATCAAGTAAGTATTAATGCATGAGATCTGTGCGTTCAAGCATGCAGTCACATTTATGAGATTTAGTAATGACTCATGTACAGTTGCATCTGCCAACCCATGTCAGCACATTACAGGAGACGTTATATCCGAGCAGACAGTACACTTGAAACTGTCTTTGTGTGCGAGTTTGAGAGAGTGAGGGGGGGGGGGGGGGGGGGGGGGGTTGTGTGTGTGTAAAAGGGAACAGAGGGATTGCGTCTAGCTCCGGGGGGCTTCCCTAGTCACAGCTGGGACGAACCGTAACGCTGGATTAACAAAAGTATCCACAGATATAAAGAGCGAGCGCGAGGTGAAAAGTACAAAGGAGGCATTGGATTAAACTGGGACAGAAGAGAGGGAATATGTAGAAAATCTGTACAAAGGGAGGGCAGTAAATCATTGAATGTGACGAATATACACATATATCAAATACCACAAGCGCATCTGTGTTTGTCTCTCAAATCCATTTCACACAGTGAAATATCATAATGGCGAATAAAAAAATGGCTGAACACTTAAATTTTCAGGTTCTACTTGAACAACTGTGATATTAATATACACTTACTATAGCATATTCTAAATCTGTATATCATATAGCGACTGTATGTGTTGTTTTGATGGTTGTGTCGGTGTGTATTTGTACGTGTGGGGCAGACCATCTGCCAATGTGAGTGGCGAGCCTCACCACCATGATTGGTAGGTGGGTACACAGAGTTTTCCAATACATGACATTACATTAGACCATTGGAGGTGGGGAGGTGGGGATAACAGCTGTGGCCCGTGCTCAAGTAGGAGCGGTATTGGAAGCCCTGGACAATGTAGACACTTGGGCGAGGACGACCTCATGGCCAGGCCTTTCTGAACCGAAAGACCGAAGCCCAATCTGTTGCAAACTGCCAGGTCCTGGGAGATGGGGGTCTACGTGGGAAGGAGGCTGCAGTTTCTACAGGTTCGTGTACAGAACCCTCCATTGCATCGTGGTCAACCAAAGAGCAGTGGGTCATTCTGGTTGAGCTGACGGTGCCGTGGGAGGAGGGATGCGAAGAGGCCAACGACAGATTTTGATTTCAAGAAATCCTGACTTGAGTCTGAATTAATCTAACAGAGCTATGATTTGTAATGTGGTGGATTCAAATTTCTTGCCACCAAACTAACACTTTTGGGCTTAACAAAACAACTCTCTTCACAACATTTTTAATTTCTCAGTTTTAAAGTTTTTCCCTCATCTGTGGCACACGACGACGACTTGGCTGTAATTCAAAATCTCTCACTAATATACTGACACTATGCAGAATTACCAAACTTGTAAATGTAGCTAAAAATTCTAGACCTTGCATTATCAGCAATATTCACTTCAGTGCCCTGAAGCAAAAAAAGAATCAACAGACACCAGGGACACTCACTGCTCTACAGCTGACACTGGACCTTGATTGAAGGTGGAAAAAAAGAGATAATCTTCACGTACATCAAAAAACGTATCGCGTTAAACCTCCGATTCATATGTACTTCTTAAAACAGAACTAAGATAACTAGCCCCTACCTCTTTGAACAAGGCGCAGGGCTCATCTTTACCCCTTTGAACGAGGCTAAAGGTTAGCAATTAAAAGTGTTATTCTGAAATGATATCCAATAAAAGAGTCTCCATAGCAACAGTA
Organism: Melanostigma gelatinosum; assembly: GCF_949748355.1. Classification (NCBI taxonomy): domain Eukaryota; kingdom Metazoa; phylum Chordata; class Actinopteri; order Perciformes; family Zoarcidae; genus Melanostigma; species Melanostigma gelatinosum. The sequence continues at coordinate 14,949,793 of NC_136648.1, forward strand.
AAAGTGATTCACAGAGCATGTCAGGCTGTGAAATAAATTTCGCACCTGAGTGCACCTCGGCCTCTACTGTGAGATATTGTGTGTGTGTGTGTGTGTGTGTGTGCAACAAAAATAAAACTGCATTTGTTGCTACACCTTTTGTTCCATGTTTCTATATACAGTAGCCAGCGATGACTGCGTGAGGACATCTTTGTAGTTCTGCATATTCTGGTGCATTTGATGTTTCTTCTGTGACTTTGTCCCGTGTGTTATCTACATATATTTATTTCTTTTAATGCTGATGTAAAATAAGATTTTTTCATTTTAAGTGGTTTAGATTGTTGATTGTCACTTGTATATTTCCTTGCTTTTTACTTCATCACCATTTATTTCGTTAGGAATCACTCACAGGGCATATTTTAGACTATAGTGGGCTCCACTCTTTACCCTCCCCTCCCTATTCCTCTTTTCTACCTCTCCTTTGCTTCCTTCTTCCCATCGGTCTCACAGCTCTCATTAGCTTTCTGTCAGTCTCTTTTTGCCGCCCTTTCTTTTTCTCTTTCTCCTGTGCTGTCATGCAGATTCACCCTTTCCTCAATCTCCTCCTTTCAATCCCTCATTTCTTGTGTGTGAATTCAGCAAAAGATTCTCCAGAGGAGATTTTCCTGCTTCCTCGGTTTCTTTCATTCCTTCTCACCTTTCTCCCTCTTCCTCGTCTCCCTTCATCTGTCCCCTTTCTTTTTTTCATGAAGTAAGAATGTTGTTTATTTTGCAAGAAATGAAAGTCGGCTTTGAAGCCGCCTCCTACATTTCTGCATAACGCACAGATATGGTCGTGACTGCTGTGACTATATATGCTATAGTGAGAGAGCGAAAATACACCAGCGGAGAAATCTATCGACTTCTCTGTGATTACACACTCGCAGTGCAGCAGAAACAGAACATGGCACAAGCACACATTACCATCTCCACACAGCCCTGAGCTCAGAGCAGGTGAGAGAAACACAAGTGGGAATGAGGGGAAAACAGAGTGAGAGTCATACGTGAGAAGAAGAGATGGTGTGAGGGGGAAGCAGGTGATGATGACTGAGAAGGAACTCGACTCTGTAATGGCTTTCAAACAGGGCTGCTTCTTTTTAAGGGATGTCAAATCCTCCCATCTGTGCCCCAAACACACTCACGATCCTTCTTTAATACTTCCTTCTGTTAGAGGAAAACACCCAGGACACTGTGTGTGTGTGTGTGTGTGTCTGTCAGACTTGATCCTTCAAATCTTGGCCCATATACAGCACAGTGTATGCCTTTGTTTACTCCTTGAGAGTCAGGCCTGTCCCTGGTTAAGCTCACTACATTACGTCCTGAGTTGAATTGAGGTGATTAAAACTCAGACCGTTTTCCGTTCATTCCCGGGGCCTCTGCTGCCTCACTGGAACGCCAAGCTAGCTTTATACTTGTGTCTTACATGGTCAGTAAAGAGACGTCCATTGCATTTAAGGAGTTGGCATCCACTGCAGCACAAGGATCAGCCTCTTGTACCTATACGCGTGAATTTAAACAGATTTTTCTCACACCTTCAAATATGTCCGGAATTAAAACAAACAATCAATTACATTACACTACAAAGCTGCAACTAACTAACTTCACATTACTTAATAATCTGTGAATTACGTTTCGATTAAAGGAGCCCCTCTGAGTTACGTTTAGATTCAGTGTTTGTTGTGGAATATTTCTTAAACTATTCGGGAGAAAAGTGTAAAGTGTTTTCAAATCAATGTCAAATGAAACAGAGTCTTGATGAAGGATCAAAGTTGTAATAGTCAATTTATTTGCTTGCAAGCAAATGAGAGAGCAGTTCTCAACAGACACGTATCGCAGAGTCTTGTGAGGAGTACCCCAAAATCATCTTCATGCATGCTACCTTTATACCCACAGACAAGAGAAACCAGCTGAAACAGGCAATGTCTGGTGTATTCCCTGCCACAATAAAAGTAGGCCTGGTTCTATGTCGAGGTTATATATGGCCTGCAATTGTCTTCTCCTGTGCTCTTTGATCTATGTGGATGTTTAGGTTCAGCTAGAGGTTTATGATACAGCAGACACTGTCAGTCTAAGGAGAACTAAGCAGAGAGCAGAATATAAACATTTGTTCCAATTACATGTTTCTCCCTAAAACTCACTGTATCCTTGAGGCCAGGCTATGTACATGAACTGTATGCTGGCAGCCTAATGACTGCAACAATTTCAGTGGAATATTCGACTGAAAAGCACCTTAATATTTTCATTTATGTATATTTTAAAAATACCAGGTAATAAGGCCTGTATTTTGTCTTTCGTTTACATGTGCATTAACACTGGTTGCACTTTGTCCTCTCTCCCTGCCTCCATTAAAATGATTCACACACTCTGACCTTTCCCACTGATGCATTTACTGTAATTATATATTCGGTCTGTGTACGGAGCCTATAGTACACCTGCAATTACAAACTAAACTTTGAATTACATCTCATTAAACAGTGCTCCAAACGTGGCAGTGAGTACATCATGAGTAATCCTTCCACAGTCAGAGCTCGGGAGTCACCTACTTCAGTTGATAGCAGTGCTCTCTTGTCTTAGTGTGTCACGGTCAAGCATGGCTAATGGCCAAAACATTGTCACACTGAACAGTGGTGGTTAGTGCTGCAGCCAGCAGCTGAAAGGCCTCGGACGTCATGTGAGTCAACTGATGGGCTGTGGAGATGGAGTGGAAATGTAAAGTGCCACTATTACCGATTTCACTGTCAGGGAGAAGTCATTTACAGATAAACTCCTCCTGCAGCGGAGCGTTTCAATCATCATCGGCATGTAAAGACGCTGGTAGTTTGTACAATACTAATTGGTAGAGGACAATCAAATATACAGAATATATTCCAAGTAGGCGCTTTCCTCAAGAAAATAAAAGCCTTTCAAAAGAAAAACATCCTCCAACTCTTGTAGCATTAAACAGACTATGGGAGTTGCTGGACCTGACTTGATAGGAGCCAAGCATTTGGTTTTTAACCAGATTATCCTGTTTAGAAGAACTACTGTATGTCTATACCGTCCCATCCATCCCAACCCAATCACAGGCCTGAATATGGGAGAGGCATGACGGCCTATATGTTCAATATGTTTTGTTGGTTTCTTCTAATTGATTAAGAATAAAACAAATGTATAAAACTGTAGGATTTTATCAAAGTGCGGCTCAATTCTCCAACACAGCTGAACTGTAAGGTGCAACTTGTAGCATTGATGCTATTTGAAGTTTGGTATCTTTGCTTCACAATGACATAGAACCCAACAGAAACATTGAGAGCGCTTTTGCTAAATTAACTAAATATTGGCAAGGAGTTCCAATAAACCTTGCGAACTCAATATTCAACCCTTTCATTCACAGATTTTTAACAATACCTCTGTGAGTGCTTGGTGAATGAAAACGGCAGCTTGAGGGGACACCTCCCAAGGCGTCTTCTCTCCCACCATGATGGCATCCAGCGTGGCCTTCTCTACGACGACGTCAAAGGACGCATCGGGAAAGGAGAGCTGGCGCACGTCCATCTGATGCCAGGTCATACCCAGGCAGCCGCTGTACCTGGCACTCATCGTACTCACGCACACAGAGGAGTAGTCTATGTTGGTGACGGAGTGGTAGCCGGCACTGTACATGTCACCGCTCATGCTGCTGTTTCCGCAACCTGGAGGAAAAGAAATAGAGATGTTGGGAGAGGAAAGAGACGAGGAAACAGCAGAGGAAGGACAGAGAGAGGGAGGCTGGCTGACACGTCTCTGATGACTCAAATCCACAATATGTTTTCAGTAAATGATGGTGAGATCAATATTGCAACAACATATGATTAAACAGCAAGTTCCCATCACGGCGGCAAAGACTGTTGTGACTGGGACCACCTCCTGTGATTGATGACACACAAGCGCTGATCAAGCTGCCGTTCAATCGTGAGCAGCAAGCAGAGATGGAAACTTTCCACTCCAGAGGAACATATGGGCGCTCAAATAAAGTGCATTCAGGGGGGGGGGGGGCCCTCAGACTGCACGAAATCTCCCACAAGCAACAAGGTTTCAACTTGTAGCTCGTCACCGGGTGACGGTTGGAGGGAGTGGGTGGAGAAGACAGACAAAAAGGGGACGGACTAAGTAGGAGGAGGACATGAAGAAGACATTCACTCGATCTTGATCATGTTTGTTGGCCTTGGAAACGCTCATGTTATCTTGTACTTATGAAAGTCTGTGTGCGTGTACGTCTGTGTTTAGCGGTATCCACCTGGGAAGAGTGCAGAGTGTGATGGGGGGGGGGCACCGGCACCTCTGTTGGAAAACGTGTGGCTGGCGCTTGTTATCACCTAACTGCTTCGACTAATTACCAGCCTTTAAAAAGCTGTGCGTGAGTGTGTGTACGTGTTTGTGTGTGTGTGAGACCGATACCGTTAGTAGCCTCACACACTCTAAACGACACATTTAAGTCCGTGTGTGCAGTATGCAGAAACCTTACATGCATGTTGTACTCTCGTAACAATAACTGAAAGGCAGCAGATAGGAACTATGAAAACAGAACTAATAAAGATAAATCAAAACATTGTACAGCAAGACGAGCCTGTGCCAAATACACTCGACAAGTGATAGAGTGTGTTAGCTGCTCATGCAGGCACATTTGTATGTGTATGTGTGTGTTCCAGACATCAGAGTGCTGAAGGTCCCGTGACGGCTATCCCTGGACGTTGGCTTCAAAACAAGGCAGAAAATATTTCAGCGCTGCTTGCCACACTCAAATCCGGCTTTCTTTATGGATGGCTGGAAGATGAGAGAATGCCTCCGGGTTGAATTACACGGACTCAAGAGGTTATTTCAGGTAACCTTAATCTTACTTTACACATGCCAAAAGCAAGCAACAGCTTTGGAAAACACGTTTTGCGTCGAGGAGAGGCAGGCTGACAAACAGGACGTGATTTATAGGCACACGGAAGATTATTTTCCTCTCACAAAGGGTCAGAAACACCATAAAAAGTGGTGACATCATCCTCATTAGAAACAAGGACAATCAGTTCATAAATTCAGAGGAGTGAGGTGATGAGGGTCTGTGGCCCTGTTTCAGGCCCGGGGTTGTTGCTCTCCAGAATGGGTTAAATCCCTCCTGCACTCCTCTCTCAAATCCCCAAGCATGCCAGACATTGTTTCAGAAGGGTCCCCCCCCCCCCCCCCCCCCCCCCGTGTGTGTGTGTGAGTGTGTGTTTTCTTTTTCCATTGCCCTCGGTTCTGAGGAAGAAGTGACACATGAAAGCTCATTCCTCGGGGTTGTCACGACAAGTATAGTTGCCAGGCTGTCATCAAGGACACTCCTCGCATTTTGGGTCAGTGACATCAGCTGGTGCCCCCCCCCCCCCCCCCCCCGCAACCTCGGACCTTCCCACACACAAACACAAACACACACTCAACAACTAACCTACAAACACAAACATACCAATAATGAGGTTTGACAGGATGTGCTGCATTCATGTCTATGGCTGTGTATGGGGAGATCCTACAGCGCAAGTATAACGCGCACTTATCTGACGAAGGTTTATTCTGGATAATAGGCCGGTCCAGGCCAGACTGGAGCCAGGAGTCTGTTTTTCTGGAAGCAAGGCAGCTCAAACCTCCTGATAGTGCATCCTAACTGGATTAGAGCGGCACAGAAGGAGACTAAAGTTAGACGTGTCATATCATCTCGTTCTGCTGGCTGTGTGAGTGTGCATGTGTGATGGAAAATCTGAGTCCTGGTCTCATAAAGTATCATACCGCTCATAACAAATTGGCAAAAACAAATTGTGGTGAACATCCATCACCTGCTGTGACGTGTAAACTGTTTGCTAGTTGATGTGTTTGTACGTGAAGTCTCTGTGTCCATTCATACAGGAAATTCTGCACACACAAGGTTTCTTTTAAAATAGGAGAAGACGAAAACCAGCTGCTAGTGCAGAGAGGAATGTTGGCCAAACATGGACGTGGCTCCTTCCCACAGACTCCCGAGATGCTCGGTCCAACAATGGTATCGGGTTTGCAAGACTGACCTGACAAACCTTTGATCGTCAAGAGAAAGGCTTGACACCAGTCGCTCACAGGAAAGGAAGCCTCAGAGGTGAGCCACTGGAATAGCGCAGCATTCCTCTGCTGCTCGTAAACAGTTGGCTTACCAAGCACCAGGAAAAAGGGCCACGTAACAGGAGAAAGTATTTTCCTAAATTGTACTGGTAAAATGTATTTCTCCAACATAGGGGAGGGTTAATCTAGTGCATCATTCAATCTATAAAGTCCATGTCATAGGAATTGAAAATGGACATGATTTTAAAGCAAACACCTGAACTCCTACGATAAAAACGTTTTAAAATTGGAACCGACACCTGCTGATATTTCCGAAATTTTCCAAGTGGAATAACCCCATTCAACACCACAGTCAATCATCAAGCTGGTTGTCTCTGTGGGTGCTCACCTCATTTATAGCACAAGCGTATCGGATAGTGTTACAGCAGACTATCCACTCGTAAATATGTACTTTAAGAAGTGTACTTTACTGACTAAATAGAATGCTTTACGTCTATAAAGTGCTGCTCCAGCATACTATCAACTTTTACATTGATACTTTGTTCAAAAATGGGGCCAAAATTGCGCTATCACATCCTTATTTGGAATATAGCAGCAGCCCGTCCCTGACACCGAAAATGTCAGCTAAGATTTAAGGTTCGTGTAAAGTAATTTCATGAGTTAGACAGTCGCGCTCCTTGGCTTCTACACAACATGAACTGTTGGAGGTATGACCTTTGGGCTGTCAGATGACCCCTGTGCACATAAACAGCGACTCTCCAGAGTCCATCTACGGTCAGGAGGGGTGGTGGGTGGGGGAACCCCTGCGAGTGAGCATGCGGTGTGAAATATCAAAGCTGCTATCTCTGATATGAGTTGAGTGCAGCAGTGGAAACTCCATGATGTCAGAGGCACGCAGGGCACTCAGTCACATCCCAGCTAGGTTTAGACACATTAGGGACCGGGACTGTGGCCATTGCTGGTGAAAGGTGATGTTCCCCACCACCACCCCCGCACACCATGCAGGCCCTGGGCTAGCCCGAGGTAAACCGATGCCACGGTGACGCTATGACAAGCACTTGTTGACAATCACAGACAAACAAACGCATGCGTCTTTCATTTATTTGATCTATATGGACTCTTGAGGCTGAGGTATTCTTATTTAAGTTGGTCGAACGACATGTCAACCGACCACCAGGCCAAAGTATATAAAGTTAAAAAATAATAAAAAGTATATAGGTGCTCCGAACGGCCACACTCGAGGGCAGGGTTTTTAAGGGGGAGTGACATATGATGAATGGCAGAAATAGAGACCTTCTGACAGTCTCACCTTGTGCTGTAGCACTTCAGCTGACTTCCCGATTAAAAATGGACAATTTCCCAAAAGTTGTGCTGACTGAAACAGCCTCACAGCTTGTTCGGCCTCACACTGAGACAGAGCAGTGCGAGTGGACAGGGTTTTGGAAGGAAGGAGGGAAGGAGGGGAGGTAAAGGTGGAAAAGAATGAAGGGAAGATTAAGACACCAGAGGAGAGAGGGGACACAAAGAGCTATACAAACCAAGGAACAGTGGGTGTGAGAGAGAAGTCGTCATAGAAGGGCAGAGGGAAAGCAGAGGGTCGAAATGAATTGAAGAGAAAAAGGAGGCGAGTGAAAAGAGATGCGTACATCACCAGCTAGCATTCATTCACAGTGATGAAGGGATATTTAAATAGAGACAGACGTGGCTGTGTTTTGGTATCTACAAGTGGATCTGAACTGAGCCTCAGCTAAAACTAGATGTAGATATTCTGTATTTCCATTTCTTTCCAGCAGTTTCAGACGCTCCGGAGAAGTTGCATCAGCAGATGAAATCCTCTCAACAGCTCGGCTCTTCCGGCAAGTTCTCCTTACAAGTCTCCTCTTCCCTCCGCTCACAAAAGCAACCTCGGTTACGTAACCGGGTACACGAGATAATTAGTGACTGAATAATTAAATGCGTGCCCGTGACAGAGGGACGGTTTGATGGAGTGTGAGCCTGCGTGTGTGAGTACCGGTATACGAGTGATGGAGGACTTTTGGAAGGACTCGATTGTATGAATATGCCTCTCGGCTGTGGCACGAAGCCGAAAGCGTCTCTCAGATCCAAAAACACCAACGGGCACACATGGAACGGGGGCTTGGTAAATGGCAACGAGAGGAGAGGAGAGGCATCTTTTCTCTTGTTTTCGCCAGAACTAACAGTTGTTGAAAGCTAACCACCTCCTTCTGTATATTACTCCCTCAGCCTCGTTACAGTCCCTGCAACAATTCATACAACGCCACGAGTCAAGGACTTGCTGCACGTAACACACACACTTTTGAACGTCGGCAGCCGCAGTGCTTTAAACTTCACCGTCTCCTCAAGGAAAAACACTCAACACGGAAGCTGCAACACTACTGTCTGCATTTTAAACACTCTCTGTCGTCAGCAGTGGTCAAACAACAGACTGCGCTGCGGTGAACGTCGGACCGATGGATAGAGCACGAACATGGCGGCTGGGCAGCGGTCAGACACAGTGGGAGAGATGAGAGCAACAGGGGTGACTAAGAAAGACAGAGAGACAGATGGACAGAGAGAGTGTGTGGTAGAGAGCCCTAATGATGCAATTCGATCTTGCTGTGTAACTGAAGAACTAGTGGGGGCACACACACACACAAACACACACACACACACACACACAGCAAGAGTCAGTTGCGTCACGTCAGGTCCTTGTAAAAGAATGATGTTGTGACCTGTTCTACTTACAGAAACAACAACAAATGATCCCCCCCCCCCTTCTCATAACAAATAAAGCTTATAATAGCTATTGAGTCCATCTGTCTCTCGCTCAGTTTCCATCACACTGCAGTGGCTCCACGATACTCTCATGCGATCCTATTAACGCCCACAAAGTAACTGTATCGAAGCACAATCCCCATCACATCGCGACATCCTTTGTCACAAATACAGATGGATGACAAATTAGAGATGATAAGGCTTAAGGATGAACACCATTCTTCCAAGAGATATTCTCTCATTTGCTGTTTAGATGGTGGGGGTGGGTGATGGTCGCTCCGAAATATATATATTCAATACAGTTGTGGTCGGGGGACGGCATTCGCCACATCATATGATTCAGATACTTTTCAAAGTCATCATACATCACAGTCACCACTGTAGGTTTAAAGGAGCTGCATGCATTATATTTTGCACAGACAGTTGTGGTCGCCTTAGGATGAATTAGAATAACATGGCTGTAGACTTTTAGCCGTGGTCTTTAAATACCTTCAATGTTCCTCATCATGGAGACACGAGGCTTACATCATGGTCCTTAGTTTGGATTATTTTGGTTCCGTTTCTGAGAAATTGTGTTTTGCAGATTAGTTTGGCTCGGAAGATGGCAAACGGCACCCAGGTGTAATTCAAAATGCTTTCAGTCTGGAACAAAACCAGTTGCCAAATTGCTTCCAAAATGGACAGAGGAAGTGATGATATAATCAGTCTTTTAAAAAGTGTTATCTTTAGGCTTGTGACTTCGGCTTTTCATTGAAGAACCAGCTATTTTTGTACTGATGATTCAACCAGGAGCCTTGAAAGTGCTCCAGCTACCAGTCACCTATCATTGTCGTTACGGAAATTGAATGGTACACTTTGTACAAGACTCTGCATTCAATATCCTTTTCTATGTATTTATTCATGTTTTTCCTGTTTGTCAGAATCAGAATCAGCTTTTTTGGCCATGTATGCTGCTTACGCATACATCTTTTGTGCAGTATAATCAATTAAAAATAAATAAACGCGAGTTGAGTTTTTTTGATTTATTTTACAAAAATTGAAAAACAATGGAATCTATTGACTGAACCCTCATGTACGTATTAATGGGACAGCATAAAACAGTTATGTACAACTCTGGAGTTTTATTTTATGTTTCTATACCCTCGATTTGAACATCTTCCAGGCTCTCGCCTTACAAGACGAGAGGTAATTGTCCAATTATCTATGATCTTTGTTTACCATTTTTTAGGCTTCAGGGCTTCCCCTGGTAAAACCAGCTGAGCTCCAGATCCCATACTTTTTCCTTTTTACCTTCAGTACAAAGTACGTACTGTTGCATGCAGTACGTATTCAATCGGGACAAACTACTTTGTCATAACATTGCACAACAATTTTGACCCTCTTGCTTATACATCGGCTGCACAGAGGATTGTGGATGAGAATAGCCAGAAAAGAATGCTGGCTTGAACACTGCAAAACGCTACCGGATGCTGTGGGACATCCTGGTATTTTTGGCATACTGCATTTGACATACTATCTATGGAGACATACCAACTCTTTTTCTCACATACTAAATAGTATTGTGGTATGGGTATTGGAATGCTCAGCCCGCGGTTGAAGTCACGCTATGAACAGTGGGCAATTCCCTCAGGCAAAGTCGGCAGAAATGCGGACTTACGGTGCATAAAAGGGCTCAAAAAGGTCTGCAAGAGAGACCTCAGGCCCTGACGGACTTTGCGGGAACGAGCCTCAAAGACTGTTAGTCTGTGAGTGTGGACACTGGGATTGGGCCAATACCAATTCTCTCAATGTGTTTTAATATCCAGAGTGTGCAATGTTATCACTGTAGTGGAAATAATCCTATCGTCACAGCCTTTGTCAGGTCATGCTACCCACATGAGTTGCACAGTTGTGTTTAGCAGCTGTGTCTGGCAACAGCTTTCACCTCTCGCTCCCCTTGATATTCATTATAGCCCCGCTGAGTCCGTTGCAGAGGTACCAATATTTATTTTTCCGTCGGGCTATTCAAGCAAGGAAGTATGTGCTTGTGTGCGTGTCTTTCTGTAACCACAAACTGTACCGTTTGTTCTCTTTGACTGGCAGTGTTTTAATCTAATGTCGGTCAGTGGTGTTGCAGCAGAGAGGGAGGTCATGATTCAGCAAGACAATGTGTGTAAGAGTGTGTGTGTGCGCAATCAGGTTCACAGGAATCATTTCTCTGCTCCCTTTAATCTGCCATGAATCCACTTCACCTGCACTGTGACCTGAACACACAATCGGACAGAAACAAGTACAGCAGAGACAGACTCACAAACAGTATGCAGAGTAAGTTAGAAAAAGCAGCTCTAGTTGTTTCTCCAAACGTCCCCCGCTAGCATACTGTATGAAACTAATATATGCAAGAGGCACAGAGACATCACTGTCAGGTACTTCCTGGTAACTACATGCAAAGAGGATTCAGTGCAGACTCTTTCAGCAGGAAAACACAGCACAGTATAACAGTACAGATTAGGCAAAGTCAGGGAGATACACACACACACATTATTGTGTGGAGGGGGAGAGAGGGTAACAGCAGTACAGGCATTTTCAATTAGCCACCTACCAAGACCACGTCTGTGATAAAATAAAATGGCCGAAAAAGCACAGGTATTCTCAAGTTTTTAAACACACACACTCACTGTGAGCACTCCTCTCCCTGCCTGCCTGCCTGCACACACACACACACACACACACACAGAGTTAATTTTCTGCCTGGTTGGCAGGCGAGTTTGTCAGTTCAAGGTGCCTGCGTCTATATGTAAATGGCTCTGTGGCCTGACCTTGGAGTGATTATGCATATGGCTCAGGTTTTGCAGATGAGAGCCAGCCCAGAGTGGGAGTTTTATGGCTGACCAAGCATATTGATCCCTGCAGGAGGAAATAGCACGTCTCTCTGCAGTGTCATTGTGTCACAGTCTAATCTAAATCGGAAGTCAGAATTTAGGCTTGCTCAGAGAAATCCAGCGCTCCAAAGACAGCTGCTCACTCTGGGTCCTGAAACACTTTGTGCTCCCTAAATCTACGAAAAATGAGCCATTAGTCCAAATCCAAACTTCAAAATGTCCTTTCAGACATGGCTCACACAGCGTTCATGCATTGGCACGTTATGAAGGTGTTTGCCCTTTTGTTCATATAGCAGTACTTTTCAAATATAAGAGACAATACACTTTTGAATTAATTATTGAACTTTGCGCATAACAATGCGATTAATCGCAATTAAAAATGTTAATCGTTGCCCAGCACTTGTTAAAATGTACACTGATGACTCCATGAAACGGCATCTTTCTTTTTTTCATTTTATATATTTTGCGACAGCGCATAAACCAAATGACATTCATTGACAGCCCATTTACACCTGTTCACGCAAGCTAAATGGCCAAACCTGCCATTTGCCTCCGTATTAAAACGGTGCAGGTGTTGACAATTTAATGATTCACATCATGCACCTAATATCTACCAGGCGGAACACTTCAAAACACAATGGTAGCTGTGGGCAAACTCTGCATTGTCCTACATTTGATCTAAAACAATGTACAGAGTGGTCCTTTCATGATCGTAGACGTTCTGGCCGTGCTTCCAACAGGTGCTCCAAAGTAGTTACTGCAGTTTGTACCGACATGATAGTGCAATTTGCAGTCTGCTTTTGGGCCACCAGTGAGCAACTGACAGCAGTGAAGTCGCTAATGAAGAGTGAGTCAGCCTCTGAGACAGGCTGGTGGATGGAGATGGTGATTAATGCTGCATGCTTCGTCCCCTCCTCTGGTGTGCTGATACATGCAATATGCCAATGCTTCATCTCCATCGCTCTCTGACAGACACTTTGATGTTCCAGCTGCTTGTCTAATACTTATTAGCTCCGTCTTCATTCATGTCAGTCATCTGCATCAGCGTACAAGAGCGCAGGTAAAGGAAGGTCACGCTGCAGCCATCTGCTGCCCGAGTGACTGAGAACTGGACCGGACCGAACAACATGAGACACACGACGGAATGCCATGGTCTGTTCTCACCGAGTCACAGCCACTTCCTGTTTGGCAGGAACTGGGTGTACTCCTGTCATGAGAAAAGCAAGAAACAAGTACTGGAAGAGGTGAGAAGAAGGACGTGAGGAGACTGTGAGAGAGAGTGTGTGTGTGTGTGTGTGTGTGTGTGTGTGTGTGTGAGTGAGAGAGAGAGTGATACAGAAGTTATGTGGTCAGTATCTCCCAACAGGCTCCCTTTAAACACCATCCAATTCCACCTGTCTGTGACCTTTTACTTGCGCTTCCTGCAACTGCTCAAGTCAGACCAACACCGTGATGTCGCTCACTCAGCCAAGAGGAAGTGCTTATATGGTCATGGGAACAGGAACCTCAAGAGGAGCCGTGACGTGTCACTGTAGTGATATCTGCGGTGCTGTGAGGCTACCTGCGGTGTGAAGAGGGCTGCTGAAACTCTCAACAGCTCTTTCTAGGCTGCAAGGGATTGAGAGAGAGCGAGAGAAGAGTATGAATGACACTCAATTTGGTGGAAACGGGAGGGCGAGGGATGTGAATGGCCGGGGCTATGAATGAGGATAAGAGAGGAATCTAGTGGGTGGGGTAGGGAGTGAAAGGGAAGAGATGCGGAAGAAGAGCAGGCTGAGATAGAAGAGTGTGAAAAGGAGTAATTGGCAAGTGCGACGATAAAGAGGAGAGAGGAGAGGCTGGAAATGAGCGGGTGGCATGACGTATTCAGAGTCTTTCTCTGACTCTCTCTTCTCTCTCCGGCTCTCTCGATGAGGCATCTCTGCTGCAGCGTCGACTCCAACTGCATACTTGATGAGAGAGCCAGTACAGCTCCAAAATCTCAACACGCACTCCCATTGCCACCACTGCCTGCCGCTCACTCTCACACAAACTCTTCTCACACAAACACACACACACACACACACACACACACACACGGGTTCCAGTTTTCAACATTTTTTTCCAGAAATGAAATATGTTTCCTGAAGGTGCATTGAAACGTACCACACCAACCTCTCTTGTGTGAGCATATATAATCAGTTGCAAAGCCAGAGTGCCGGCAGTTTCAGACCTGCAGTAGCAGGTGTGGCATCCTATAAGTCACAGTAGAAGCAGTTTTATAGTTCTCAGATGTCTATATAGACTATATAGCTATTTATATCGCTATAGCTGCTCATTAATCATCTCATTTCAAACAAATTCACACACAGTGTTGAAATTGTTTAAATTTTTTACGCTGATGGAGGCTACGTCATAGTTTGGAGAAGATCTCTGCTTCTGCATTCTAACATTTTCAATTATTGGCAGAGTTGCATGAAGAAAATGCTCTGGGCTTTAACGTCTGGGCTTTAACAACTTCTCTCTCACACGCGGCTCATGTGTCAGTTATATTTGCTGGCTCACAATAATTTTTACTTTGGCACTGAGTGATTGATAAATGTAGTAGCAAGTAATAACAGTTATTTATATTACATTACACAACCTCACCTTACATTGTTTAAACAGTGGCTTAGAGTGGTTAATGTAACATTTTTTGTGATATTTGTTGAAATGATCAAATAAATCAAATGCTCAAACAAAAAATTAAATAAAATCTGGTATCTGTGGCAGGACTATAATAAACCCTTTAATTCAGGCTGATTGAAATGAACTGCCGCCTACCTGCCTGTCTACCTACCTGCTGCTGCTACCAGCGGAACAGCTGTGAATAGACTAACAATAGCCATGTTCGTTGGTTACGTTCATAATTCAGATTTACCGGAACAGTGTTGGTCCGTAATTTCATTGTCTTCAGTCTCGATCACAAGTAGATGAGCTGCTTCACTTTTACAATGTGATCTGCAGGCTTTAACTCTAATCTGAACCTGTTTTTGCTGCTGAATCAGTTTGACATCCTGGATATATCTTACAAATGCATATTGTGGACCCTTCTGCTTCTCTCTGAAATCCATTTTTCGTTTTCCTAAAAATTTGGGACACACAACGCTCAAGTAGGATTTCTCTGTAGATTAAACAGCTTTACTTTATGAAAACCAGTCCGCTTCAAAACAGAGCACAGCAGAAGCCCCTGCCCTCCTGACCCACCCTGCCCTCAACAAACATACTTACATGTGCATAAGAACACACACACACACACACACACACAATACTAGAAGCAGATTAAAGTCGGTATTAATAGATGAACAGCTGAAATGACATACAATTTCCCCTCGGCATGAATAGGAGTGCAAAGATTATGACATGCAGACAAGGCCTGTCCAGCAGTTAATGAAAACCAGATCCAAATGGTAAACTGCATGTGTGATCAGACAATGATGTCATGCTGCTGCTGTTATCAATGACAGGGAACGTATACCGTCTCTGATGCGACGTAATCTACCAATCGATGTTCTTCACTGTCTGTCAATAGCACTGGACTAAAAACTAAACTCAAAATATTTCCAACCAAATACACATAAATGATCATCTAATATTTGGTGGACGACTGCTTACACTTCAGAGGATATTTAGACACAAAAGGGTTTTGAGAAAGTCACTATTGTAGATATATTTACTGCATCACTTTATTATAGGACAGCCAATGAAACGCATTGAAGAAAACACAGAACTGAAACACTTGAAAAGTAGTTGGCATACATTGTAGCCTCATAGTTTAGCTATAGTTTCTCCAGCAGATAGCAAGTGATCCATCGGCCCTGCCAACTTTCAATCTCAACAGAAGCTGCATTAGCAGTTAAGATTTGTCACATTGATCACAGAATAATGATGATATTTAGTCAAAAACTGTACAGCTGTGTTGATCTCATCCACGCTAGTCTTTGTTTTTCTGTCATTTATGAATGCAGCTAGTTAGCGGTCTAGTATCTAGGAAAATGATGTCCCCGTTATTAATCCCGCTTACTGAGCCCCGATTGGTCAGTTGCTTCTCTCACAGGGATTAACAATCACCGCAGCGCAATTTGAAATAGTGAGCCAATGCAGCCAGCAGACTGAAAAGTGCTCCTAAATATAATTTAGAAGATGACGCCTGGAGAAAAGACAATGTTTGACGCTCAAAGTGGCCAAAGCTAGAGGCTGCCAAGTGCCATTAACCGTCATCCTTTACTCATTACTTAAGAGAAGAAACATCCATACAGAACATCTCCCAATCTCGCTTTTGTCCTTACAACCGGAGCATCAAATCATCTGACATTCCCAAATGGTCTCTCCTCAGCAATCTCATTCACCCCACCCATCACCCTCATTGAGCTATTGCAGGGAAATGCATTATGAACAAGATGAAGACCTTGTAAAAATGGGAAGAGTGTGAGGCAGAGACCGAGAGGGGGTGGTTATCAGAAAGATGGGCGGATATAGTGCTTGGCGGGGGTTAAGTCTGCTGCCAAAAACTAGTTACATCATCGCAGGTCAGCGAGGCAAAAAGTGTAATCATGATAGAGATGAGATGAGCGAGGGGATGAGCGAGGGAGGAGGAAAGAGGAGGAGAGGACGGGCAGACCAGATGTCAGCTCCTGAAGATGAAAATGAGCTAGACCGGCTGCAGAGGGTACATGCTTACAAAAACAAGCCCTATGGGGGCAGGGGGGAGGAAGTAATTTGAACACATATGAAAGCAAATGAAACAAATTAAGCAAATGCAGTGCACATACCCAAAAAATATGTAATAACACAAAAACAACATCATGTTGTGCCAATAAAGACTCTGCCGTGTCAAGCATCAATTGCTCAGTGTGTTAGCATGATAGCATGTATGTAGCTTTGACATATTTAGGACCCCCTCTACAAGATTTAAAATGTGTCAGCTGGAAACATAAAAAGGGCAGATGGACACAAGAGTCTTCAAGCAACTCATAAAGCTAACGCTTTATTAATTAGCTAGCTAGCTATAGCGGATAAAATCCACCAGCAGCTGTTGTCATTTCAGCCTGCAAAATGTAGGTCGCCGGCTAGAAGTCTGCTTTTGTCGACCTCAAAAAGAAACGTATTTTCTCAAATATTACCACTAATTGTGAGTGGTTAATCTGCCCCTCGTATCTTTGTAAAGTGCATACGTGTCATGCCAAAAGGAAAAAGTTTGACGGTAGCAGACGGTAACTAAGGCGGGCAGGGCTCAGTCGATGCTTTTTATAAAGTCCTTCATCTCCCAGTGGTACCAGCACAATGCAGCATATGACACACAGCATATGATACAGCCAGAGTCCATGAAGGCTCTCCCACTCATTAAGCTCACACACAGGAACAACACCACCACCTTCTTATTGTTATTGTTACAGAACAACAGTAATTAATGCATTACAATGCGTTTTTAATTACATATTGTCTTGGGGAGTAGGTAGCCATGGCAACAGGAAGAAGACCTGATTCTGCAATGGTGGTTTGGGTTTCTTCTCAGTCCTCTCACAAACTCCAACATGACTTCATACTGTCGGGATGGGAGGGATTGTTTTCGAATACTGCGGTGCATTAAAGAAAAACTGTCTCACGCTCTTCCTTTCGTTCTCTTTCTTTCGCGCGTGTGTGTGTGTGCTTTGGGATGGCATGAGGTATGTGAGGCCCCTTGTTCTCAGGTTAAGCGAACATAACATTACAAACCATGGCAGACCATCTGCTCCCCGATCCCCTGTATACAGGCTAATATAGGCCATGCGAACACACAGTTTGTTATGCTCTAACGGCGCTCGCTAATCCTAGCACCGCTGGACGAGATAATCCTCCATCCAAACGCGAGACTTCTGCTCTAAAATACCTTTTCACTCACCCCTGCATCACTGTCCGTTAGTATTATCCTGCTTAAATTCAGCCAGAGTAAACCATGTAACTTTAAGAGATCGACATGTAGCAAAAGGTATTCAGAAAGGTATTCAGTTAACAATCTAAGAAGACAACCAGCAAATATTTGCATTAAAAAGGCTGGAACTAGTGAGTCTAATTTTCTATTTCATCGTCAAAAATGTTGCAGCTTTATTTCTGTGTACTATTGGACTATTTATTTAAATTCGAATCTCTCAATTAGCATATTATGGTATAGAACCTTTTCTGGAAAATTAACTGAGAGATAAATAAACTTACCAAATAGGAATTAGCAATGGGTGATATTGTCCAGTTCATATATTGTGATATTCTAAAACAAATACGTCAATATCACGTTGAAAAAAAAAAGACAATATTTTTGGTTTTGTTCTTAAAAATAATGGCATGGTAACGGCACCCTGCAAGCCCAGCAGCACGGAGAGCAGAGGCGGTTGAGGCCAGTCGAAGCCAGTGATGTGCAGTGATGGAGCCGAGGGGACAGGTGGCTTTCTGCGAGCTGCAGGGTCAGTTTCCACCATTAATCAATTCAATCTCGCTCGCACACGTACAGTACCTCGTCTCGCCCTCGCTGTACTCCTTAACTTGTCTCACTTGAACACCCTCATTTGCTTTCTGGTCAGTTCATCCAAGCACCAATACCCACAGTAATACATACAGACAATGCGGAGAGCAAGTGTCCTGAAGAGAGGAATCTATATTAGTTTAATCACGACTTGTTCATGCATTCTTATCCAGCATGGTGCGGGTCACAGGTCAGTGCATAGCTGCATTTACATGCATTATTATTCAGCTAATAATAACAGCTCCATCTTTACAAAATTACTAATGGGAAATCATGAACTGGGTCATTCTGAAGGGAATGTATTCATTTATATTAGGTAAAAATCATTTCAATCATTTCCACTAAACGCTACTTACCTTGATTTTTGTTCTATCTCAACTTTTTTTGTGCATGCTGACCAATAAGTTATGGGTCCAACCTCTGTTTTTAAACAACTACAGGAGACATTTTCATCATTAAAGATCACAGCAGGATACCAATAAAAATGCCAAGCAGCTGAAGCAGCATAAACTTGGTGATAAACTGACAGTGGAAAATGCAATAGGACACTATCATCATCATCATCATCAGTCAGGTTTCAGACAAACAAAACAAAAACCTGCTTATGTAACCACAACCAGGCCTGGTGCATGATGTCCGTTTGACCTTTGTCATGTCGGACACTTGTTTGTGAAACTGAATATGTTCATTCGATTATGTCCACCCATTAGACGCTGCCAGGCATGCGTCACCACCGACGCAATACACACAACACTGCACACAACACGGCCTCGTCATACTGAATTTGATCAAAGCTTGGATGTGTTTGATTCAGCAGGTCTGGCGTTTCTCGGGCACTCCTTACATCACTAAGGTGATTCATAGGATGAACGTTGAGATGACTCTCTGCTGTATTTACATTTTGATACGAGTTATCATGCAGCCAGGCAATCATATGATTGCCACTTTAATGTCATCCTGCCATATCTCAATCAGCAGGGACATCTGTTCAAAGTGGTGTAACCACCCCGAGTTCCATCAACAAATTACAACACCGTGTGACACGGTGTGATGAACTGTGCACGGGCAGAGGCGGCAGAAATGAAAACTAATAAAACAGGAGAGTAACCCGGTGAGGAAAGCCTCAGAGGATCAACAGAATCAGGAGCACGATGACAGCCCTGCCATTGATGGTGAGAAATTGTTGCTGCACTGCACAGCAACACCACCGTTTCTTTCTTTTTTTCCAACCACCTGAGAGACGCCACAAAACAACATGCAGAGCTGTGAAGCCAACGTAGAAAATAGCGAGAAAATCTCAGCTGCCAATTCACACTAACAGAACAGAGAAAGAGGAACCTTAAACTGTGCATCAAAATATCTGACAAGACAAGCTCTCCTAGACACACAGAGATTACAGAATCTTTGTGTGTGTGTGTGTGTGTGTGTGTGTGTGTGTGTGTGTGTGTGTGTGTGTGTGTGTGTGTGTGTGTGTGTGAGAGAGAGAGAGAGAGAGAGAGAGAGACAGGGGAGAGGGCAAAGGCAAATTGAGTGTTACATAAGAATATCACGACCGAGCCGAACTAACTCTGTTATGTATGCCATATAAGAAGTGAGAGATGGAGAGAAAAGATGTACAAGCAGCCAGAAAATAAAGCAAAGATTGAAGACCGGCACTGAGTTATGCACACACACACACACACACACACACACACACACACACACACACACACAGAGAGAGAATTAGCAACAGACAAACAGTGGCTCAGGGAGTAAATCTGTCAGCTTAGAAGGCACAACGAGAGAAGGGCCAAAACGTTCGTAGTTAGCGTAGCTACGTTGATGGATGGCTGTGCTCTTCACACAGTCCAGGAGGTAGAGTGACAAACGGGCAGACAGATCCACGTACACAGACTGGGGGGGGGGGGGGGGAAGAGGCGGACATGAAGACGCAGAGGTGCGAGCCTGTTAGCCTGCAGCGTTACAAGCAGTATTATGTAAGAGTGCTGGGGACTGTGTCGCACAAAGCCAGAGCTCTCCTGAAAGTGTGATTGGACAAACACGCACAGAAAAAGAAAAAGGTGTATTTAATGACTCAGCTGCAGGATGACGGGGGGATTTGGAGACATATGTGGAAGATACTGCAATTCAAGGTTCTGGTGTAAATACAGCGCTAATTGTGAGGGGGTTGGAGTATGCAATGGGCTTCACGCTGTTATTAACTATAAATGTCATTGACGACATCCTCGGCTTTCCTGCTTTGTGGTGTAAAAATGCTGGGAACGCCATTAACATTAACATACTGTTAATTCAGAGACATAAGTAACGCCAGCTTGCTGCTGTAGATCCTTCCTCTCATGAAGAGGTGGCAAAATGTACACGGCAACGCACCTCTTCACAAGTGACTAAAGTGTATAACTCTACATTACCTCAGCAAGGGTGGCAGCAACAGTGCGTCACTGCAGAGGTTGAAATGCACTGGTACATCAATGACGCACACCCACTGCTGCTATTAGGTCGTTGACGGGGCTTTCCCTGCTCAGAGCCATGTGCTGATCGGGTAATGACGCCATTGAGACTC
The DNA here is from genome assembly GCF_949748355.1 of Melanostigma gelatinosum. Classification (NCBI taxonomy): domain Eukaryota; kingdom Metazoa; phylum Chordata; class Actinopteri; order Perciformes; family Zoarcidae; genus Melanostigma; species Melanostigma gelatinosum. The sequence continues at coordinate 14,970,590 of NC_136648.1, forward strand.
AGAACACAGCGCCTAGCTGTCTCCCTGATGAGCGCCTATGTCAAGCGCTCTGAAACGATGTTTCTTTCACAAGCAGGCACCGAAAGCCTGGAGGTAACGGTGCTGTATCTGTAGAGTGTTACAACCTTTTAGCAAACAGTGAAATAATAATGCGTGTGAGAGTCCAGCTCCACACGGTCCAGCTACCTGCACCATAGGAAGATATGCTGACACTGCAGAGGCTGTTAGGTGCCCCGCCTGGAGTACACACTTCAAAGCCTTGTCAGAGTTGTTAGATATTCAGCTGCAGAGCACTGTCTTGCCGCGTGCACATGCTTCCAAGCACCACTCATTTTGTCATCCGTAAAGCCCAATATGAGCACAATCAGTATCTCAAAGCTTCATCTGTTTTTAAGCAGAGTACTAGCCGTTGTCTTAATGCCTCGTGTGTGGATTTTGTGGGACAGAGCTTGTAATCACAGATGTAAGTGTACAAGGCCACAAGGAAGTGACTTTTTGTCACTCGTCTCTTTCATCGTGACAGAAGAGAAGGGCGCCTCTGAATACACTCAGATGACCCTTCTTTTGAGGTCGACATAATGCCTTTGTGAGAAATGCACAACGAGCTCCAGGACAACACTTCAGCTCTTGAGGCGGCTCTTGTGGCTCCAGATGCACCTCTCGGCAGCCACTCTTCCTTCCTCCCCCCCCTCCTCTCTGCAACGAGGGGACAGGGAGGAAGGGAAGAGGAAGTCAGCAAGGGTAATGTGCTGCAGCAGTGAGCGGCGCAGACGGAGGAGGCAGTTTGAATGCCAATCACCAATATATTCCCAGCCTCAACAGACAGGTTTTGTTAGAACATTGTGCTTGTAACATAAAACCCTTGGGTTTCTAAGAGACTGCTTCCTTACAGTTTCATGAACGCTTTAATTGAGATAATGCATTCACAAATACTGTACAGATGCAATTTAATAATGGGCCAGTTTTAGAAGTGTGTTATATGTAGCTGCTGATGTGAGAGGGTGGATTGCGTCTTTCAGGTCACACACAAACACGCACACACTCTGAAACTTTAACAAAGACATGTGCAGGCACGCTAGCTGGGCTGCAATTAAAATGCAACCATTGTATGTGGACTCCGATTGGGCAGAAAGGATGTCAAACTGTAACCAATTACAAAAAGGTTCAGTTCCACGTAATTCCAACATAAAAAAAACATATCTTTTAACTCAGCTCTCGTGGTACGTACCATGACGACATCCATCTCAGAGACATCTACCTCCAAAACCAATACAAAGGAGGTAACTGGAGTTTTGTTGCCCTCAGTATTGAACATTACATTTTAAAAACTGGAATTACTGTCCACCGCTTAAAAAGGTCCCTATGAAGATGGGTTTGGTGGATATTCCAGCTTATTGGGGACATTGTTTTTTGGGAGAGATGTTGCCGTTTTGAAATGTGATGATTCAATGCTGCATGCACCACAATCTAAATTCCACTCACCACCGTAAAAACCAAAACCGTTTCAATACCCTCACACCTTTTACATCTCTGTTCTCTACGCTCACCAAAAACCCAATTTGATTGTTTCCAACACGCTAGCTTACCCTCACAACAGCACAAAACGTAATTGCATGCAGCACGCATTTAATCAAATCAAGTAGCCAGTCCAGAGCATTGGCTAGCTATATCATTTGCACTCAGTGGGGGATTGGGGGAGTAAAAGGCCTCTCCCCTTCCAAAGGCCACACTATTACCGTAAGTGTCAGCAGAGTGTGGTCACCCATACAGTCCGCCTGCACAAGCCCTCTCACCAAGGGCGTTCAGTGTTACTGAGAACAGAGTCGTTCACTGACAAAAATAAACCTCCACGTCGACACACAAACCTCTACAAAAAGCCTCTACTGCCGCTAACGAATACACACAGCCTGTGTCCCTGTGTGCAGATAATAAGATATCTTATAATCATCCCAGAACAAAGAAACTCCCACTGCGACATCAGAAACTCTGTGTGTGACACACACACACACTCTGTGCTCTGTTTATCAGGGCCAGGCCCATCGATCATCCTAGCCTGGTTGCCCGGGTAACCCCGTTATTATTCAAAGCACGGTGCACCAGCTTGCAGAGAAAGCTGTTCATACGTGTGTATGCAAGTGTGCATGTGCGCGTGCGTGCATGCTTGTTAGGTAGTGGAGGTTACTATTGGCTCATAGGCAAAGCAGCCACCGGTCCAAGCATCCTACCTGATCTGCATACCAGTTAGAGAGGACATATACCGCACGCACACGCACACACACAGGATAATAGCTTGAAAAGGACTCCCATTTTCCTAATATCACCCACCACACCACCTCCCCCGCTACACCCCCTCCCACCCTTGTGATTTTCATTCAGCATCTTTCCTCCAATTTTTCTTCCCTGCTTTGCTGCATTTCATTCAGCCTGCACCCCAATCTGCTCACTCCCTCTCTTATTTTTCATTCACATTCTGCGGCTCTGAGGCTCATTCATAAACAGTACCACTCCTTACAGCGGCAAAAAGTAGGGAGGTGGGGAGGGGAGAGGAGAGGAGGCGCGAGCGGGATAGAGGGAGGGTTGCCCTCACTGACTTACTGCTGCATCGTGAGGGCTCCCTGAAAACTGAAAACAGCCAATCCGGAAGCTGAGAGGAGAGAGAGAGAGAGCGCGAGAGAGAGAGAGGATGGGGTAAGAATCCCTCCGTTTCAAACTACACCCTCCTCCACCTCCTCTGTTCCTCTTTCTGTCATTCATTCAACAACCCACCCTCCATTCACACACACCTCACACACCTCCTCTGCTGCAGTTTGGTATCTGCTCTGCTGCAGATATTTCAGCACCTCCAGGTAAAAACTGACGGGGTGGCGATGCAGAGAATTTTGTGTCCATGGACAGCAAGTGTGTGTGTGTGTGTGTGTGTGTGTGTGTGTGTGTGTGTGTGTGTGTGTGTGTGTGTGTGTGTGTGTGTGTGTGTGTGTGTGTGTGTGTGTGTGTCTTTCCTACTGGTTGGGGCCAGAGGACACTGCAGACTAAACAACCTCGACTGCCTTTGTACGTGAGCAGCTCCATTTATCTCTGCATTACCTTGTTCCTGACCAACTGCTCATTATTAATTCACCCAACAAGACATGCAAATCCTTCCGTACCATCGATGCAAGACCACGACATAAGCCCGATTAACATATTCACTCATCAGCGACTGCCTGTGCCCCTGAGACCACAATTGCCTCAGAATTAGGCCACTGTTAAACACATAAAAGCAATATATTCCTTGAACGCCACCGTGTATCAGCTGGATGGCAACTGCCATCTGAAACTGGGGCGGTGACGGGGGAGGACGGCGCTGATACAAGTCTATCTGATCCGACGTGGGCACCGCCTCCAGCCGCCACAGGAAGGAAGGGCTGCAATCAATAAAAGGAAGGACGAGCGTGGAAACGGCCGAGGCCCGTCTCCTGGTTCTATTATTCCTCTGAAAGCTGCCCGTTCCTCACGGCCTCGCTGCTGTTGTTATTCCAAGTGCGAGGAGGTGGTGTGTGCATGCATGTGCTTGCCTGTGGCGAGAGTGAGAGACATGAGAGAATGGAAGAGACAATAGGAGAAAATAAGAGTAGAGGAGAAATAAAAAATGGATGGAGGAGTAAGAGAAGAGGGAGGATAGGGGTGAGGGAAATAAAATACTAATGTGCAGCATAAAATATGTACATTACACACACAAACACACACACACACACACAAAAGGCTACCAAAGCAGCAAAACAAATCCAGCAGGCTAACATAGGCAGCCAACCCTACAGATGAGGCCATCAGGTGTACAAATATAAAAATACACAGACTGCACAGAGTAGTGTGTGTGTGTGTGTGTGTGTGTGTGTGTGTGTGTGTGTGTGCGTCTTGTTCTGCGAAAGCTTGAGCAGTTCTTCCCCTGAATAACCTATTATATGCATTTCAGACAAAGATATTGTGACGCTAAAACACACTTCTGTTGAGTAGCCCTGTGGTCATGAAAGGAAGGTGTTCTTGGTCTGACTGGAGACTCGGCGTCAGGCCCTCTGGACCAGATGCCATGAACATGGTAGGCAGACAAGACACTCCCAGGGTAACAACTCGCACACATCTCAGCCCCATTCGCTGCTGGAGAACAGAGCCATTACATCACCACCCCTCTCCTCGGAGAACGAGGCATGAGCGGTCATTACATCACTGGCAGCAGCCAGGGGCAAAGCCGTAAAAGAAGGAGCAGTGGCTGTGCGGCAGGCGGGAACTGGACCGTGTGTGAGCCGATCATCGCTAACGCTCGTTAACGTGGCTAAAAGACACGCAGGTCAGGTGGAGGTTCGGGAACTGCTTGACGCAATGCTGTGACACACACCACCCGAGGCCTTCAGCCGGCCCAGTAATAAACACTGTTATGTCACATTACGAGGCCGTATGAGACACACACATAAGAACATCCCATTAATATCAATGTTGGCGTTCACACTGATTCTCTGCATCATTATTCCAAGATATGATACAGCACTCTAAATAAGCAACTTTCTGCATCTTTTTGAAGCAGAAACAACACTGATCTAATGTCTTTGTGGTTAAAGTGGGTGTCTGAGGGGGCAGTGGAGCTTCTAAACAGGATATGCTGTTATAGATGGTTTTACCACCTTTTTAATCACAAAGGACTCGAAGATCAATACTAAGAAAAGCACTGTTAGCAAGTATATATATATATATATATATATATACACATATATTTAAAAAATGGAAACATACCTCAAACAGAACATTTATTAGTGAGTAAGCGGAAGTATGATGTATGTGGGATTGGCTAAAAAATAACTAAAATGCAGAAGTTCATCAACATAGTACCACGTGCAACTGCATGGCAGTGTTTTTGGACAAGCAGGAATACACTATATCAGGCCCTGGATACACAAACAAATCTTGGTTTTGGACTTTTCATGGGATCTGTTGATAATAAGAAAAACATAGAAAGTCACGAAGAAGAAAAGGGGGCAATGTCCTGGATATAGAATATCCTCAGACTTATCTTGTTGAATGTCACCATCAAAATAGATTCAGTAGAATCACCCATCTCTGTTGATCAAAACATAACATAGAAGAGATTACACTCGTGTTTGAGCATGCAGGCTTCCATCATGTAGTTTCAATTCAGATTATTGCAAACATGTTGACATGCAGAGACGGGATGGAACGTGGTTATAGTCTAGACCCCAGGACTGCTGAGAAGGAGCTCACGACAAAGAAAGAAGAATAGAGAAAGGCAGACCTGGGTTACTGCTGCTAATAAGAGCAGCGTGATGGTGAAGCCAGTATCTCCAGAGGTCAAGGTAGTCAGGCTGAGACAGTGCCAGCTACATAAATGTATGAAACTGAGGAAGACATTAAAACGGTCATCAACCTGTCAGATACACAGAGGACAAAAAATGAAATATACACAGTATATTTTAAATACATGAGTAAACTCAGGAAGAGAATAAAACTGCCAAAGTGCTCAAGCTCTCCTCATCTACGCACCGCTCCCTCACTTGTATCTTTCTCTCTGCGATGTACAGATTATCTGAATGGAAATGACCTCCATCTGACACAGTGGAGTGGCTCAGACCTGATTAGTTATTGACCTACCTTCCATCTCTCTCCTCCCTTTATCCACTCATCACACACACAAACAAGTGTGTGTGATGCCTGCCAAGTTATGCCCAGGGTCCCCCTATAGCGATGATCATTTATTGTGCCGTTTTATACGAGACAATCGTCCCTCTGGATTTACAGGCTCGACGTGAGCGGATGAGCAGGGAGATGTGCGCAACCGCGGCAGGCCAAGCGTTGTGGTACCCAAGTGCTATTAAAGAGCTCTTCATGTCAGTACAACACATGAGGGTTCAAACGTCTTTTCAGGAGGCTTCCCTATAGAGCTGCTTATCTGTGCAGCAAAGGCGCTGAAGACGTCTGGTGACAGACATGTGTGATTCCATGATTTGGTGAGGAGAGAGAGAGAGAGAGAGAGAGAGAGAGAGAGAGAGATGCCCTTCAAGACGAGAGTGCTCAAGCAATATAATGGCTCATCTTTGGGTTTAAATCAGCGTGCAGAAAGTGCTCTGACCTGGTGTTGGCTGCTGCAATGTAATGCAGGAGAGAGGCAAGAGAAGATATATATATATATATATATATATATATATATATATATATATATATCCCTGAGCCCTTTGCTGTAGGTGTGCTTACTATGACGCACATTGAAAAAGTGAGGCTGCATACTATTTGTGTCTGTCAGTCAATGTTTTCAACTAGAAATGTGTTTCACAATGAAGATTTTAAACAAACAGATCTCCAGGTATGATAAACCTGTGTACTGGCACTGTAGTCTTGCAGGAATTAGACAGCAGCGAAACACAGGGAGGGTTTTTGTCGAGCAAAGAACATCTGACAATCTCGTCAGTCCCACTCCTCTTTGCACACACACACACACACACACACACACACACACACACACACACACACACACACACACACACACACACACACACACACACACACACACACACACACACACACACACACACACACACACACACACACAGGAAAAAGCTAGACCACCATAGCCCTCTATGCTTCTGTGGAGGTATAACAGTTACAACAAAAGACTTCAAATCTGGCATTTCAGCATACACACATCTGTGTAGAAGTCATCGTATGATAAACCAACAAAAACGCATTATTAATGTGAAACACTTTGCCTGCCATCAGAAGTGACTACATCGAAGTGTAAAACTTGTGTTGATTACGATTAAGTAGAGAAAACAACCAAATGAAGAACCTCTGTAATACACAGGTCCACACCAGCTGTGCACTCTTGAACAGCATTCGTAGGCAAATAGCAATTTAACATGCAAATGATGAACAGATGAAGTCTTTCTCTGGCTTGAACGAAATATCAAAATCAAGAGGCAGAATGTGTACTAATAGTGAGAATGTTTCCACTAGATTTTGTCTCGAAAGCTAATTGCTCCATATTTTGCACATCTCCAATTCACATGCAGGTCTGCTCCATGTTCAGCAGCGACAACAACACTGTTCATGTTGTTGCATGTTTCACAGAGCAGCAGGGCCATTGAAAACCAGGTACTGCATAGAGCTGGATGCAAGAGAAAAGGACATATCTTTAAGGGAACAGTGACATCTTGTGGACAAATTTGGACATGTCTCTCCAAAGCCCAGGGGATTCAACTTTTTTTTGTCTCTCAAAAGTGATGTCAAACGCAATTGCTCCATGTCCTTCTCAGAGAATACAGTGTGCTATGTATGAAATAAAATCATTTTTCTTCAAGGCATCTTCTACTTCAGTAAAGCCACCAGAATCCAGTCTAAAATGTCTTAAGAGATAAAACGTTACCATACGTATTTGTGACGCTAATGACAGCATTGACAACCATGATGACCATCATGACCAGATGAGTGTCAGATACCAGATCTGACACTTGTGACCAATGGTGACAGGCATAGAGGGTTGACTTGCAACAAGACTCTTCGGTTTGAGTCGACCTGGGGGACCTCTACTTTACCAGGAAGCCCCCCCAAATGGTGACAATACGCTCAGAGAGAACCTTTGTGTCTCGTACAATCAGAATAAGATTAAACTGCTCACCGAGTATCAGAATAGAGTCTTCTTTGCGGATGTGTTTTTCCAGAAGATGCTGGAATTTGGAGAAGCTGCCCAGCCAGTCAAAACACTGCTCCGTCTTGTACCTTTCATCCCAATAGTCAACGTCTTTGTATCGGGAGTTGTCATCCGGCAGGTAGTCCATGTTCTCTGTGACGTGAAAATGTAACAAAAAACATCAATCTTTTGTCCATTTCACAAAGGACAGTGCAGTGCTTATGTTTTGGCTGTAGATATATTGTAATAGCTTTGATGCAGGAACATATGTATTCATAATAAGATCTAGTGCTGCAGCCAAAACCCATTCCAGATGTTCTGAGCTCATTAAGTTTGTCACAATACAAACTCATCAGTGAGAAGTAATAGTTTTAGTGTCAATGTCAGGTAAAAACAATATACTGCAATGGAGTATTAAAGGGTTAAAGATGGAAAAAAAACCACATGAAATGAGAAGATATAAATTAATTTATTCATCAAATATTTAATTTTGAAGAGAAAACAAACTGTTTACTGTAAGTTTTATGTGCTTTATCGTGTTTCTTGTATCTTGTGTTTAAGTCTGTGTGTTTTCTCCCGTTTTTAACCATGGATGTATAAATCAACTGGCTTCTACACAAATTAATTTTCTTTCTTTCCCAAAAAGTGTTATGATGTCCTCTGGATTGTATCCGTCGCTCATTGACTGCACAGCTTTCAGTGCTGCCACTAACTGTCAGAAGCTTTAATGCCACAACTGTAACCGTCTATTCCTCCGACCACCCTTAACTTTACACCATCGGCTTAGCATTAAACAATATTTGTGTTTATTTCCAACAGCCTGACGCTTGTTTTCGTCTGAAGTATCACCTCTCTCCGGTGACTTAGTATTGCTTTACATCCTCCTGTTAGAGAACCAACTGGTTACTAAACAACTGGTTAACCTTCAGTTAGCCAAATGTCTAAAACGGGGGCCTTGGGTCCTCGTGCCATGGAGGAAGCTGCCACTCTTGATCTTCAGCGATATAGTTTGTGTGTGTGGTTTATTTTCTCTGCCTGCCACGAGCAAATCAAAACCCACTGATAATCTACAATATACAATTATATATTAAGCATGATATAAATTATCTGATCAGAGACGTATGGTGGATTTTACAGTCAAATTAGGCATTTAGGATATTGTATTGGGGCTGGTTCTCGCCATGCCCCCCCCCCCCACCACCACCACCACCACACGGGCCCCAGTCCAACCGCACTATTTACGCCCCTGGATCTGAACCGAACAGCCTCGTGTCGCTGCTGCTTATCACTGTGTTATTATCACTGTGTTATTATCACTGTGTTATTACATGTCCCTACTTGTTCCACATAGACCTACGTGGCAGCTGTGTCTAAACCGAGAGTGGTTCGCGACAAACAAGACGGTCGAGCTTAAGTAAAGGGCAGAGGAGCAGGCGGACCGGAGAAATGCGCCTCTGGCGTGAACCACAGACTGTGGCGTGGACGTAGAGGTGAATATATCTAACGCGCACATCTACGTTAACTCTTACTTACGATTTCCTGGCCGCGTTTAGCGCCGACGGCGGTGTGCAGATGGGGCTGGCTCCGTCCTGCAACCAGTAAAAACGCCGGTTCGCAAACAGTGAGCAGACCCACGTGTTGTAGTTTTACAGCGCTGCCGCTGTGGTGCCCCAGCCACGTGGGTACGCTTCAGTACTGCACGCGCAGCGTTTACAACAAAACAAATCTTGATGAGAAACTACAGTGAGTCAGAGTCCTTTTAGTTATTTTCAGTTCGAAGAGAGACTTGTTTCCTTGTTGTTCGTGAATGATTCAGAGGAGGCGGGGCGTTCTGAAGTAACACTTTAGTGCCCGGGTTTAAATTCATCAGGGATAAAAACATCTCCGTTCTGCTAAAGCATACTTTTCTTCTTGGCTGATGTGCCCAAGTAGCCTCATCACTCCAAGTGTTACTCCCTCACCAAACATGACTCTAGCAGATTACATGGTGAACCATTATCTCACACACCTTTGAGTTAATGCTATGACATAAAAAGAATACATCATGTTTCTACAATTTCACTTTTAAAATCATGCTTTTAAATATATTTACAAAAGAAAAGAAAGAGAGCCTAAACAAAGGCTGGCCTCAGGTGTGTCTGAGTTCAGGAGGGAAGGCTCAGGTGAACCTCCCACCCCTTTTATAGACTCTGCCCCCTGTAGCCTGGGTCCTAGGCTGCCTGTTACCTGCCTGCACATACATTTGATGTATTAAAATGGACAAACATGCGCGACAGGATTTATGTGAGACAGAAATACAGTCCAGAGTCAGATGAATTCACTTGTTTGAGTTTGAGGAAAACAATAGAGATGTTTTGATCTCATTTCAAATTTTCCATTTCTAAATCCATAAGAGAAAATAACAGGCTGTCACATTTCCTTCAAATAAACTCTGAAATAAGTGAATAGTTTCAATCCTGGTGGGTTAAATTCACCAACACATATACACTTATAAATTCTCCACTCATCATCTAACTCTCACTATAAACCCTCCGTCATCATTGACCTCATGGCTCCTCCTCCATCAACCATCAATCAAGACAAACTTTAACAGAAAGAGAAAATGTGTTGTAATCATCGAGCATTTTGCCAATTTTGCATGAATAGACAATATTTATGATCTGCTGGCAGTATAAATAACAAGTGTTTACGCTGTGTGACTAAATACAAGGGGAGCAAAATTATAATCACAACATTGTATGATAACAGTCTATTTCATTTTCCACCAAGTTTGTCTCTCTGTGTTCAATAGACCTGTCCTACTATAAAACACATGGACCCATGTGAGAAGTGCATGCTCGTTTATGTCATATGTTTTGCAAAGTTGCAAAAAATATGTTTACAACTCAGCTGAATGCAACAAAAAAAATCACTGAAAAATAACACAGATAATACTAGAATGAATTTAAATATATATATTCGATAAATACGAAAAAATAATTAACATTTCCCTCTTTCTGTCTTGCTCACTCACACTCACGAAAGGCCATGGAAACTATCGTGGACAATGGAAGAGCCTGCTGAGGGGAGTGGGCTGTGGATTGGACGATAACCGTGCAGGTAAGACAACTTTCACATTTATTTTAGCATTTTTCTGTTTGAAAAGTGTTTGTTTGTGACTGTTCACCTCTCATTTAAGTTGATTGAATGTCCTAAAGAACGCCCCGTTAGTTTGCTGTATCTGTGGCGCTGCACTGACTGCTGTGATTGATGCTCAATGCTCCTCTCCTCCAGGTGGAGGCGCTGTAGGACAAACAAACACACCTGGTTTCTGAATGTTTGCATGGGAACTAGAATATATAGAAGCAGTGAAAGATGTAAAGACATTGTTGTCCCAGCTGTTTGTTGAATAGTAGAAAAAGAGTGTGTCCAGCTGTGTTACTCAGGCTGCACTACAGCGTCTATTCACAGACGCGATCCCACTACTGAGCGGCACAGGGGCTTTGACCTGCTCCGTCCTGGGCCGGTGCAGGTGCACCTTAGACCTGGTGGTCCCGGGCTCCCCCAGGAGCACCATATCGATACCGAACGGAGTGCGGACACCCTTCATAGTCCGCTGCAGCTCAGATCTCCTGAGCTCAAACGATCCTCCAGCCTCAGCCTCCCGGTAACCTGGATTACAGGCGCGCGCCACCGCACCCGGCGAGAGCTATTCATTCAGAAAGGTTTGGGCTTTTACAAACATGACGTCATCATCAGGGTGATCAAGCGGAATCTCGTGACGGAAACAAAACCTGCAGCTGCAACAATGAAGGCCGATCAGCATTTGTACAATTTACCTAAAACCTTATTTCAATAAAGATCAACACTGTATGTCGCATCTTTAAACATGTGTGTGCTCAGTATGAATTTACTATCATCCACAGTCATGCACAGTTGATGCTTTTCATGTCAGCAGATTGCATGATACAATAACTTATATTCACAATCTGTGATTCAAATAAAAAGAAGTTAGGCTTGTTCTGACACTGAATAACAAAACAGGATATTGAGCTGAGTAGCTATTTAAACCACATATTTACTTATATTTACTTTAACTATCTAGGCAATTGATACAGAACTGTATTGAATGCTGATTATTTCATCTGGTATTTGATGTTCATGGTTAATTTGCTACATGCATCATGTATTTATTTGTTATGTTTATGGGTTAACCCTAACACTATCCCTGCACTACATGAAAAGAAAATGTGCATTAGGCAAGATAAGTTAGTGCTGGAGCAATACGCCTATTAATTGAGTTGATGGAGAACATTTTTTATTGACAATAGTTTTTGAGAATTTATTTGATGTATTTAAGTTTTTTTTTTTTAAGTAAAAATTCAACATCTTCTCGGTTACCAGCTCCTTTATCTATAGCTTGCATGACATGGAAACCAAAACATACCATACATGTAGCATATGCTGTTCCATTCATTACAAATCATAAAGACAATATAGACTTAACAAATCAAACTCAAACCACATGTCATTTCAATCAATACGATGGAGATTATATATATATATATACACTTAATTTACTGCAGTTACTTTTTAAGTTGTAATTATGGAAACATGTAATTTATTTAACTGTTAATTGTGACTGTAGAGGGTAGAATAAAACAGCGAGTATGTGTACAAGGTAACTTGCACTGGTGGTTTTGCAGATTTGGGTGTAATTACTCCAAATTGTTCTTACTTTACAAAACTGGCTGCAAACCACTTACAAAGTATAACTCGCTGAGAGTACGCCTCATGACAAGAAAACTAAAATCAATGGAGTTTTGCTTTGAGAAATTTAGTTTAGATGCACTTGAAACTTCTCAGTGATGTATCCTACTCCTACTAAATTTGAGTCGAAAAAATTCTAATTACATTCCATTTCTGGCTTTTTGGACATAATATGTAAGAAAAATAAATACATGTACTCACAGTTCATCTACATCAAAATACAAAATGCCATCAGAGTAATGCCATATATTCCCCTGCAGATGGAAGTACAACACTGCTATTTTTCTTTTTTTACTGTTTACTAGATAATATTCATAAGCGCTATAAAAAATGAACTCATAACCTAACCATCCTATTTTATTATCTTCACTGTCCAATATTTTGGCTCACTTTGGCAATCACTCTACAAAACCGATCTTTGTTGATTCCATCTTCAGTGGTGTGAAGATGGAGTTCCCGTTCATCTCCATCAACAAGTGGCGAGAGGCTCATCTCGTTCCTTCTAACGGCTCACAGAGGGAAGTTATCAGGCCTTCAGTGCATCAAGAGCCATTCTGTCAACTTAATGCATATCCATCCATTTCACACTCACTGAGCTGTAATGGAATAATTCTCGACATAAACTTGGCCAGTGAGCGCTTTCTCGTCTGCAGTCTTTTTAGGGCTTCTGTCTTTTATTGCCAAACCTCCACTATGGGGAAATGATCAGTTATCTCACAAGAATCAGAGCACTTCTGAGCCTCTTCATCAATTTCTAATACTATGTGAAAGGCAGACTACACTTGCTTTTTTTAAAGAAAGGCATATTGTTGAGTTTTTTTCTTCTTTTTTTTAATACTTTTCTAAAAATCCCTGATACCTAAACATCCAAAGAGGTAATTTCTTCATTTCGTCTCTGTAAACAATCCTTGTGAGCGAGTATGACCTGCCACCCCGTGGTTACAGTATATTTACTTCCAGGCAACTCTCTGGTGCCAAAGACGACACACACGAAGGTTAAAGTATTCATCCTTCAATACTAATAGTAAACATGGCTTCAGTCCTTTTCAACAAAGGACCAACAAAGCCTTTTTTCTAGAGAGGACAGAATTAAAAACAAAAAAGAAAACAAGTCTGTTGGCCTATAAAGTATAATCCGTCCTAAAATGAGCAGCAACCCGCATGAGGAAACTGTGAGCCCCAGCATCCAGCATGGGGGCTGGTGTAATAATGCTCTGAGCCCCACATGAGCTAACCTGCAATGGCTAATGGGGGAATGTCACGCTGGGCCCTTAACCCACCCAGAGCCCCACATGGGATGAATGTAAGCTTGTTACAGACATTTTGACTTGTAAGAAAAGCTTACAACCAACGTCAACAATGTATTTTTGTTCAATTCAAGTGTTCCAGTAAGCCGTGACGGTGCGAGAGTGTTTTCTGCGACATGTCAAAATGTCTTCTTTTGGGTCTATTGTTGTTCTCCTTCATAACTTACGGTTCATTCTAATAAGTGAACATTGCACCGCTGTTTGACTCACATCGAGTCCCATTTTTTTAAGCAAGCAATTACATGGGCTACTTTGTTGGATGAAAATAAAATAAATATATACTAGAAGCATTGAAGCTGTTTTTATTTATTTATTGAACCTCATGACCTCAATGGAGATGAAGCAGGTTGATCATGAAAGACATGACAAAGAGTGACCTGAGGAATACAAATATTCCCCACACACTCTCCACAATGGGGTCATCAGGTTTGATGAGTCAGTTGAATCTTACCCGCTCTACCTCAACAATAGGTCTGATGCTGCATCATAATTATGTAACTCTCAAGCCATAAGAAGATGTATATTGCACAAGTGTAAATTTAATAAATATTAAGGTTTCTTTGATGTTGAATCGGATGCAGACCCCCTGGGTCCGCCTGGAGATGCGGAGAATAATTTGCTACAGATTCCTCTGCATAGTGGAGGCACTACAGACCACGTGATAGGAATATTCAACGACGGTCCCCGACAGACCGGCTCATCTCTGCTGGCACTCCTCTGCTGCTGACATGGACTCTTGGGCTCTGTATTTCCTCAGCTTACCACAAACGGACGCGGCGGGAGGGCGACACTGTCTGAATGTAACCTTTTGATCTGTTGACGTTTTCTCTTCTTTTTGTTCTGTTAGATTTTTTCTTCTTCCCTTCTCCACAAGTTAAACCAGTTACGAGGCTATGGCTTGGCCGTGCATCAGCAGAGTGTGCTGCCTGGCTCGGTTCTGGAACCAGTTCGACAAATCGGACCTCTCCGTCCCGCTCACCATCCAGAACTACTCGGACATCGCCGAGCATGAGGTGCGATCCGTCACCAAACAGGTCTCCGCCTCGGAGCGCGCACCCGGGAATAACTACTCGACCCCGGACCAGCGTGCCGCCGGCACCCCTAGCGCACCCAAAGACGGCCCGGGGACCCGAGGATCTTTCAGGGCGCGAAAGGAGTCCAGCTACAAGCCCCGGGAGGACTACCAGCCGCCCGGAGTGCCTTTCCCCAGTGTCACCCAGTACAAACAGGATTTCAAACCCTGGCCCATTCCCAGGAAGGATAACTTCCCTTGGATTAGTAACAGTGTTTCGGACAGCCCGGTGAACAGTTACCACAACCAGGCACAAGCGGGGGACAGAGAGGAGCGGGGCAGGGGGCAGAGGTCGGGGGATCAGCAAGTGACGGGGGAGAGCGAGACCTCATACAGGTAGGGCATGTCATCCTAATGCTTGTTTCAGCACCTGTCGCTGTCCTCCGCGGGCTGGTGATAGAATGCTGATTCATGCTTTGATGCTTAATTTGATGTGTTTTAATTATGCATCGACTTCCAGGGTCGGCTCAGCAAGCCGGCATGGAAATGGGGATCATCAATAATTCACTTACAGATTTGATATTCATAAAAGGCTGGGCTAAAGTAAAGCATATTTTAGGTTGCAGGAAGTTTTCAAGCAGTGACTGCCAACCGATTTTGGCATGACCCCTTAGAAATAAGCAAATGCGAGTCTTCTTGCAATCCTCTGTCATACTGTTAATACTGTTGCGAGCCCTAAGATTTGTCTTATGATTCCTTGGTTGGTCCAGACCCCCCACATTTCAGAGACAAGATAAGACAACTGTTTTCACAAGCTAAGCACACCCCATGACAAGTAAATTGATCTTCTCGTGTGAAATCAGTAGAATGCCCTTATAAGTCCCACTTAAAGGCTCAGTATGGGCAAACGTTTGTCTGTCAGCCACCTGATGCATTGCTCTTCCTCCAGGCAAGAGTACCGACCATGGACGGGGGTGAGACCAGCCAAAAGTGCGAAGAAAAATCCTACAGCTCAATATTCCAGCCCAGGGACCGAGGCCACCCACGTCCCGCGCGAGACCAGCTATCAGGCTGCCTACAGCGGGGAGGGCCACAGGTCCATTGGTCTGCATCAGGGGGAGAACGATATCGCATCAGCCGGCTCCAACACACAACACGCTGCTGTCCCCCAGCCCATCCCCACTGCCATGCAAGCTGGCAGGTCACCCATCCCCTCCAGCCTCCAGCAGAGCGTCCCGCCTGAGAGGGCCGAGTTCAGTAGAACAATCAAGGGAGAGGTAGGCAAAGACAGAAGTGTTGTTCAGATTGTGTATTTTCTGCGATTAGAGCAAAAGCCGATGTCAATCCTTCTGCTGGAGCGGCGTAAAGTGCATTACTAAAACAACTGTATAGGTTCAAAGAGCTCATTTCAGGAGCTACAGGTTTAAATTGCAGCATGCTCCTCCAGAAAGTCATCTTGCTGTTGAGGCGTTTCCGAAAAGTGATACAGCATTCTGTCCCTAAGCAGCTCAAAGTGACCCAGCTGTTTAAAACAGGCCATACTGTGTTAGGTAACACTCTGCTGGTGCTACACTCTTTACTTTGACCTGAATAGAGCCGGCTTGATGAGAACCAAAACGTAAACGGGTAATTCTTCCAACTGTGGTCCAATGGTCAGAAAACAAAACAAACCTGCTGACACATGTATTGATATCTGTCTGAAAAATAAACCATCCTTGGTACTTTATTCTAACAGACATAAATCTAATTAATAACATATTTCATTAATTATACAATCTTAATCCGTATTTGGAGTCTACATTTTGAAGGATCTGTTTTTTTTTCAGCCTAGAGACAATAACATAACACAATGCAATGCAAAGTCACCTAAAATCGAATTAAAAATACATTATTTTAAAGAAGATGATACAGGGGGAAAATGAAAACATTTGAAAAATCACCCAAATATTCACCCAATTGTACATTATGTCCCAGATTTGTGCTCTCAGATATAATGAGACAGAGAGATGGACATACAAAGAACCAGATGTCGGATTGAAGCATAACTCCAACAAAACAAGAGGATTTGCTCAGGAAGCTGAAAACGCATCAGTTCAGTCAGGTTGTTCCAGATTATCGTAGGATTAACTGGGTGAAGGGAAACATGCCCCTTTCTTCCTCCCATTGGTGCTGTTTGTTGCGCAGGTCAGCTGTTTTGCGTGGCAGTTAGTGAGACAGATTTCGGGAATCTCCAGAGGTTTAGTGGCAACCCTCTTTCCCCGCCCACACTCCTCAGTGCCATCTGCCAGTGGATAGCCGGGGCTGGTCTGGGTCAGACCCGTTCGTCTGTTTGCACACTGTGTAGCAATAAATCTCACACTGAAAGCTACATGGAAAGGTTAAAAAAAAAAATTGTTTTTGTGGGAAAAAGTACACTGAGGTCCTCAATATTTGTGCTCTGTAATCTGGGAGACTTTACACTCTACTTTAGAGGATATTTAACAGGCAGTTTCCAGTATTTTGTAGACTCCGTATTTTTTAAATTTGACTACTTTAAGTTATAATAAATGAATAAATGTTTCATTATTTTCCCACCAGAATTACAACAAGTTGACTTTTTAAGACTGGTTTTCATAGGATAGAGACAATCATGCTGACAACACTTGACAGACATTATCACTGAATAAGTGAAATTAAAATAAATAAATAAAATGTGAAAATTCAAACAATAAAAAAAAGGAGTTTAATTTTGGTGTGTCAAGTTTTTCTTTGGGAAGGGAGACTTCGACTCATTACCTCAGCATCACTAAAATCCTCCTTGTGTTTGTCTACGGTCCTGCACCTTCAGAAGTTTACTTGATTTATGCTCGAGAGAAACATATTCAATTTGATTAACTCTTAGAAACATTACTGCTCAATTAAGCCGCTATGTCAACAGCCTCAATATCCTGTGCGGTGGTGATGGAGGTCGAAGTGAGAGATGTCAACGGCGGGACACAGGCTATTAATAACCCATGGCCCAGTTGGAGTGAGAGTTCACGGCACATTAAGAAGGGACGTGCCACTGGCAGTATGTTTGGCTGTGGTATCTCTCTCTCTCGCTCACTCACACACACACACACACATTTCATCAGCTCCACCACAATCTGCCAGTGCGACACAAACCGACCTGGCAGCAGTTTAACTTGATCTTAGATAATCCACCCCGGTCACCGACAGCCCACTCACTGCCGACTCATTATTGACTCAGCAGCCCCCAGCAGAGGTGTCTGACCGAGCATAACACATCCCACTCCAGTATGCATTGCACCGGGTCATGGCGCTCTGGTATTCGTCTTCTAGGGCACTCTCGGTTTGTGAGGCCATCCTGTAATATACAGCGAGCGAGGCTTCCTCGTTTAGCATCGAACACAACATGCCGACTGTTTCCATTCATTGAAATCCATTCATATAAATCCTGAATACGCTGCTGAAATCAGAATTAATCTGCTCTCGACGATAAAGGAATTGAGCCGCCATTAAAGTCTCATTATTGCTCAAATCAATCTTTCAAATTGAGTGCTCCCCCACAGCTTTTAATCAACGGATAAAAGCTGCCTCTAATTCCGTGACACGCGGCAGACAAGTGAACGATTCGGACACGCTGACGCTTTTAATGGTGAGGGACGTGTTTTCTTGAACTCGCTGAACTTGCAAACCTAAATTTTAAAACATGTCAGCGAGAGGTTGTTGTGAGCTGTCAGACGAGAGAATGAAGAGAGTGATGCACCCACATGCATGTGTTAAGAATCAAGCCTGGCAACTGCACACACATGCAAACAGATTTGCAAGGACGGACTGTATAATCAGGTGTTTGTGTGTCAGGGATGAGCAACACAAAACACATTCAGCATGCAGAGCGGAAACTTCAGCAGGAAACTCTTGTTATGACAAACTCTTGGTTTTTGTATCGTCAGCTAAAGAGCCAGCAGCCCCCCCCCCCCCCCCCGAGATGTAAGATTGTACTCTCAGAGCACACAGGCAACCCTGCTTAACTTCTTAATATAATGTATAACAGTGCTGTGTTTTCATATGGCAGCAACATAGGTGCACAATAAAGGGTGGAAATGCTGCTCACAGTGGCCTTAAACTGCATACAGAGAATAGAAAGCCTGCAGGGACAATGCAGCCCACAATTCACATTCCTGTTACCTCCCTTTACTCTCTTCTCTCTTTCTCCATTTAACCAGGGGCGATAGGTAGTTTGGCTGGCAGGAATCATGGATGGATTACTGAACAGGCCTACCTTCCTTCATCTATTTATACTTTCTCTTTCCTTCCCCCTTTTTCTACATCCCCCCCAAGCTAGGCTTTCTCCTTGTTTTTCTCTCCGCCCATCTTTCACTTGGACCTCTTCCCTTTTCCCACGCTGCCCAAGACTACAGAGGATGAGCCCTGCATGTGCCAAGTTGGCAGAAGTCTGGGCCGGGAGGAGAGGATTGTATGAAGAGGGGAAAAGCAAAAGAAGGTTGAGGGAAAAGTGACAAAGCTCGGGGAAAAAGATGAGGAGAGAGGAAGCTTGTGATCGATAGGTGTGTGTGTGTGTGTGTGTGTGTGTGAGTGAGTGAGTGAGTGAGTGAGTGAGTGAGTGAGTGAGTGAGTGAGTGAGTGAGAGAGGGATTGATTAGTGGGGGAGGTGTTAGTGAGCACTATTTGATGGATTTTCTGTTTCAAGTGCGATGTTGCACCGGGTAGCAGTCTTCTTTGACACCAATCTAATTTAGGAGCGAGGCAGACCTGGCTGCTACACAGAGCAGAAAAGCCAGAGTGAGTCAGTGGTTTTTTTGTGTGTGTTGGGGGGGGGGAGGTGGATTCACTCACAGACTAACATGAACTGCCATCCCTGCCCACCCACTGCCCTGCATAGTCCCAATCAAAGTGTTGCTGGGACAGCAAGTGGTCAATCTGTCCAAAGTCCAGCGCTCCAGCAGTCTGAGGAAAGCCGCCCCGCTCCACAGCCATGTGGGTAAATTGAAGGAGCCTGGCCTGTTGTGCATTAGCCGATCCAATAAACTGCTAGAATGAATAGAATCTGGGCGACTTAAAAAAAAAAAAAATCTGCCACAGCCACAGATTCTGGTCAGGCTTTGGGAACAGCAGCCATCAGCAGAACCGAGCAGCGCTAAGCAGGAAAACAGCAACACAGTCCAGGCTGCTGGCTCTCTGACAGCAGAACTGATGCTTGTTGACGGCACAGCCAAAACAGTCTCCTCTCATTTAATGGGTCCAGTGTGAGCGCCACAGCTGCTGCCCTCTCTGGTTTAATCTCTCTGATCACCTTGAAAGCTGCTGACCTCTCTCTCTCTCTCTCTCTCTCTCAGGAACATCTGGTGCAGACCAAATTCCCTCCGAACTCTTCTGCCGTCTTTCAAAGCGGGCCGAGGGTCTTCAACATCTGACATCTGACAGCTGCTCCGACTTCCAACCATTCCACTTTGATCGGTCATAAGGAACTAACAGGGGAATGATTTGAGTCCATTCCACAACACAATAATCTATGCAAGGGAATGTACATTGTTGTGGGGCCTGTGGAGCTGCAGCATCACTATCCCCAGTGGAGACAGATAGATAGACGCCCCCCTCCCCTTTAACACTGTCCTGCCCCCGTTGCTATGAAAATGAATATGCATGTCACTAAAAACAAGCTACTTTCTGTTTTTGCAGTTATAGATGCACAAAAAACGGGCTGCTTTTTGAGTCTATATGTGTGTGTGTGTGTCTGCTGATTTGTCCTTTATTGTACAAAATGTTGAGTATGCTCGAATAATGAACGACATGGTTGGTCAACTGTGTAAACTTAAGACTGCTATTTTGCCCTTTGGTGTTCTGCTTGATATCTGCTAGAAAATAAGTTATTTATTTCCTCGGTATTCAACTAGTTTTTGAGAAAGTATTGTTCAGTCTGTTATTTTGTAAATCTATCGTTAAAGACAATACATCAAATATATAATGCAAACAAAAATGACAATAAAAGAATATGATGTTAACTCTTTCTACGAGAAGTCACTTTCATGGTATCTCACTGTTCTGGGTGTCAGTCATTAGAGGATTGTATTAATAGAGTTCTGATTGCAATTAACCGGTATTTTGCCAAAGGTGAGATAATGTGGACGTAGATGTTACATTTGAAGTAAAAAAGTAACAAATAATTGTTTTAGTTAAAAGTAAAGTAATAGGGAGAATAACATGGTACTTAGATTCTCTTTATATTCAGTGCTCAGCACATTCAAACGTGCCTTCACCAACCAATCACGTTGCAGTTTGCATCCTATTAGTCATTTGTGTTGAACTGTCATAATAAGCATGGGAATTATTTTGCAAAAAAACATGGTTTGTGAGATCATAGTGACTTTTAAACCACCAAAAATCGAGTCAGTTCCTCCTCGAGTCCAAGTGGGTATTTGTTCCAGATGTAATGAGATTCCCACGAGGCGTTCCTGAGATACAAAGGGCTACGAACAGACAACCTACCAGAAACAAAAAGCACGTCGTCACTTCCTGCTAGTGGTAGTGGCGTCTCGCTACGCGGATGGTTTTGGTTTAAGATTTCTGCCTGAAGTGAATGGAATATTATTCAGCTTTGCAATTTGATTTAGAGAAGTAGTTTAAGTTATTCTATGTTAGATATGCTTATTTGTATTCTGTGATAGAATTAGATGAGAAGATACACCAGCGTCAGAGAGTCGCCTCAATTGTTTCTGAGTGGCTGCAGAAATATTCAGAAACAGATAGTGGTGTCACGGATCACGGATCGACCCTCACGGTTCGGACCACTTGTGAACCGCGGATCAATGGAGTATTTTTTTTTTCTTTTTTTACAGCTTAATCATCATAGTGTGTAATAAAGTTCTACTGCTGCTGTTCCTTTTCAAGTAACAAGTCCCCGAATATCAATGCAGAGTGTCAGTGAACAGATATAAAGCAGTAGTGTGTTCACGTGACCGGAGCAGCTTAGAAGCATTTAACGGTGAAGTCATGGCGAGCGGAGGAACGTCAGATGCCGCGGCGTCATTTCAGTCGCAAGTTTGGGAACATTTTGTCTTCCCTGTAACGTATAATGACGGATGAGGGTGGTGGACAAACCGTTACGGTATGTAGGCGTTATTTAAAGAGAAAGACACGACAACGGCAAAACATCGGCATGTCCACACATATGAAGAGACACCATCCCGTCTGTCAGCGACGGGGACACTCCGGTGTAGAAAACAAAGGATTTCTAAATCTGGTTAAAATGCTTCAGCCACGCTACGAAATCCACTCACGCACCCACTTCAGTGTGAAGCTGTTCCAGACGTCTATGAGAAGGAAAATAATGCAGAGACTGCTTTCACCACGGCGGAGTGATTCTTAGTCCGGCGCTGTAGACACGCCCCCTCTGTGAGAGTCACGCGCACACACACACACACCTGGTTCAGGTGCTGACAGAAGCATCAGAGTGAAGCTAGACAGGCCCAATAATATTCCAGTCACCACAGAAAGGTCGACCCTCTCCCCAGACAATGGAGATATTCTCATCTTTTTGAAAATAATGTCACAGTAATGGTAAACATTGTTGTGTATTTGAATGACCTGACAGGAAGTAAACATAAACCCAAGTTGTTGCTGAGCAGTTCAGTTCAGTGTAAACAGTGGAAGCTAGCTGACTGGCTGTTTCTTTCTTTCAATGATGAAAGGACGAGGATATCAGAATTGAGTATTCTTGAATGTTTTATTTTTATTTATTTATTTCATTTTGTTTCAAATTGGACATATTCAATATTTTTGCTTTCATGCAAGACTATAGGCCAAAGTTCTTTGCTTTAAGTGTTCTTGAAGTTCTTTAATTAATAAATGGAAAGCAAAGTTATATTTGTCTCCTCCCATTCTTTGTTGATCCGAACCGTGAGGTTTCTCTTTGTTTATTACAAGAATATTGATTATATTTTTGGTTTGCACTGAAACATGAAAATACAATGCTTGGGTAACCGTCTACACTAATTTGGTTGAACAGGCATCACAACCACTCGGGCCAAAACACTTCCACTCGTCCAATCATCCACACATTCCCACAATGCAAAGCGCCACATGAAACAGGATTACACTACATACGCCGACGAAACACAAACACACACACGCACACACAAGCACTCACTTACCATCAAATTAATTCACTTCTGTGACGACTACATCCACTATCCACAGTTCCACACACACACACACTCACTACTGTTAGGGCATCACTGTTCGCAGTTATTGTTATTAGATAAAAAAAATACAACAGGATTGGAAAACACCATCTATTTCATATTGGTCATATACACTGTGCACGTCACATGATTGATACGTCATGGTTGTTAACCAGAACACTTAAAAGCACTTTCAACTGGCTATCAGACCGGATTCACGAAGGAGAGGAGATAAATATTGAGAGACGTCTTGAATTCATGGAGACAGTACGATGTGTTCATCAGACGATCGGCTGTTAAGAGTCAAACACGGGATGTTTCATCACCTTCAGAATCTGTCTGCGACTTAGAAAATAACAGACATGAATCAGTCGCCTCTTCTGAAGAGCCTTTAAAAAAAACAAACAGCGGTATTGTAAGAACCATAATTACCTCTGCCAGGTAACACATCAAAGGATACATTGGTTGCCATAGCAATGGCACTTTTGGAAGAATCTCTCTTTCCTTTGCCCAAAGCGCCAGCCTGACGCTGCTGTCAATGTGACTGATAGAGAACTCCAACACTCAGATGTTCATTCGCGGTTCAGACTTGTTGTAAATCTGCGGTTCACCTCTGTTGGTAAACTGAATCTGCGACCGCGGGGGTGAAGCATGAAGGAGCGAACAGCTGTCCTGTTGGCCCCGTGAGTCACTCGGGCTTCATTTCCCCGGTGACTCGCAGGCTGTCGAGCAGGAAACCCTTCATCATTAAAATAATCCTGTTATGAGGTAAGCGAGAGCGCAACAGCCTCTCAAAATCAAATGTCCCGCGATGCCGCTTCTCGATACGCTGGGACTAAAATGTCACAATATACCATGGGTATTAGAAACAGTTTGTACGGCTGCTGTGAGAAGCAAGCTGAGCCCTTCTACGATTAAGTTAATGAATACAGTACATTAGTTATAACTGCGCAACCTGAGGCAACAGGACTACATCCAGGACTACATCCAGGACTACATCCAGGACTACATCCAGGACTATATCCAGGACTACATCCAGGTGTGAGTAGTCACACAGTCAGCTCACAGAGTCTCTTCATGGTATTCAGGAGTGTAACCAGTGCGGTCCTCACATCTTGTTATGCGTCGGTTACCAGTCAATGTCATTCGTGTTATGCCTCAATTGTCCTTCGACAGGTAGCCCATGTGTGTGTTGGTGATGAAGTCACAGGTGGGGACGCTGCTGACAGCCTGGTGGATGTTCATAGCTGTGATCTCTCTTGGAGCTCTGCAAAAACCCAACCGTACAAAGTTAGGACTTTGAGCGCGGCACAACACACAGGAAATAGGTTTCAGTCGGCTGGCTTCTGAATGTTTATGTATTTTAATATAGATAGAGCAAAACTGAAAAGGTGCAACTCCCTGGTTCCAGCAGGTGAGGTATTTAAGGTCATTAAGCAGATGTTACCAGTATTAACAGATTCATGGCAGAGCACCAAACACACTGCTGTGTTTGAAAAAGCTTTGAGCAGCACCACTGATAAGAAATATAGAAATCATAATTGAATTAAAAAACAAAATAATCACAATTACTGCAGCCACCAGATCTCTGTACATTACATGTACATAATTGAATTTAAGATGCTGTAACTTCTTCATTTCGATATTGTTCTGAAACAATTATGATTATTTATCGACCTTTCTTGTTGTGAACGAGTTAAGAATAATCCGAGTAGCAACCTGCCGGCTCGGATATAATGAATGAAGTGAAAACTGGAGCATTCAGCAGGTTGCATGTTGAAGAGAGCGACAGAGTGAGAAGAGAGGCTGACCTGTTCTGAGGGGATTTGGCGTAGGCCCCGGCCAGAGCTTCTCTCAGGACATCGCTGGCAAACTGTTCAGTAGCCTGCAGAGCGCGCACACACACATGCACACGTACACACACACACCCCATTAGTCACAAAGAAACCTATCTTGTACAGCACAAGCTGAAACACGCGATACGACGTGCAGGTGCAGACATGCTGTATATTCATCGTTCGAGTCGAGGGTATTGTATATATGCTGAGGTACTGATGAGCCTGCAGAGTGACCGACCTTCAGAATCATGGCTTCCACTACTGGAGCGAAGACATTTTTCTCCACCTCGACTGGCTGGAAGGTTACCCCGATCTGAAAGAGAACATAAAATATGATTTAAAAGCGGAGAACGTGGTAAAACTTCTAGTTCAACATTCAGTTACTAGAAGCAACACAATACCATGATGTTATTGGTTAAATTCATAAACTCCCCCTGCACTTTCACTTTGAAAACCCGAGAGAGAGTTCCTTACTTGCTGCGCTGTGTCACTGACAAACTGAGCGGACACGCAGGGGCCCAGGAAGAACTTGGGATCCGAATCGGCCTCTGGCTCCTCTTCTTTGACCTTTAGCTTGTGGCAGGGAGGGGTGACGGTGACGATGTCGACGATTTTGTCGTCGGCCTCCTCCGGTTCAGTCTTCAGCAGAGCTTGCATCTGCTCCAGCCGCAGCACCAGCTCCTCGCAGCTATTCAGGGTCGTCGGGCACTCTGCGGACCGACGCACACGCACATTTAACACACCGCTTCACCAGCAGCAACAGCAGCTGCTTCACTCAGCGGCGCGTTGTGTGGCTGTGTGTGTTTAACAGAAGAATGATCGGGGAGCTTTTTGGAGAATATTGGCTCATTTTACCGGTTTAACAATTAAAATGTTATTTGTGCAAGAAGGAAGGGACGAGGACAACACAAACGCAGAACATCATAATGTCCGGCTCAGGCAAGTGTGTGACTCAGTGAGCGACTCAGTGAGCTGAGCAGCCTCGTCTCTCACCCTTTACAGACGAAAGACAGAATTAATGAGAACTCTCTGTGAATACAACGCAGCTGAACAACAACAACACCGACGCTGCAAACACATTACTGGTAACCGCAGAAGCACTACACACACACACGCAACACTGAAGGGAGAATATTGATCCACTTTGAGCAGAGTGGACAAAGGAAAGCACATAATCCCTGTGAAGAAGCTACGCACCAGCAACACACACACACACACACACACACACCGGGCTCGTTATCTATCTGAGTGAGGATGTCCTCGATGGACTCGTCGTCATTCTTGCGTTGGGGTTCGAGGTCAGGTGGTGTGTAGCCCCTCTGCCGGCACCACTGCGCCACCTCTCTGGTCTTTGGGGGGGTGAGGGCCTGCAGGCGGGGCGAGCGGTCCAACACATCCTGGACGACCCGCTTTACTGCCACCGCTCGCTGAAGCTACACAGAGACACATGTATTATGTAAAACAGCACATCAAGCCTGAAACCCCTTAAATCCACAGCTTTGCACAGTTTGACATCTTGTGTCTGCAAAGACTTGAGGCGCTCACAACCGCTCCGGTCCGGTGCCGGCTTCCTTGCAGCCGATCCTTTAGTGACCTGTAGATATAAATATCCACGCCCGAGAGCCTTTTTATAGTCGTAGAGAAAGAGGACCGACATGAGCTGGTCTGTATGAGCTATTGGTGAAGCCATTAGGAAGAGATGAGAGGAGACAACCAGGCTGATAACACATCCGACCAGATAAATAGGACGACATGAGGTAAGCAGAAAGCTCGCTGAGTCAGAGGGCCCAGCACAAAGCACCGAGACAGATTACACAGACAACAAAACTGCGAAGATAGACGCCCTCACCCGGGAACCTGGAAAGCAACTGCTAGTAAGCGGCCGCTGGAGCTCTGAGATATGAATGAGTCGATAAAATGAGAGAAAATAAATATAAAATCACAAAAAAAGCCAAACATGACAACTATTGCAGCTGTAACTTGTGTGATTTGATGAAGTATGGCAAGATATTTCTTTACATTGACTCCACTGAGGCTTTATGATCACTCAAAGGCACCTACAATGTACAGCCTTCATTTTGGTCATATCACACACACACACACACACACACACACACACACACACACACACACACACACACAAAACATCAAAGAGTCACCTCTGATGCTCTGCGCTTGCCAATAGTCCAGGAATAGTACTGCTCTGTTGAAGAGGCACAGAATGGATGCGAGTCCTCAGCTAAACAAACAAACAGAAGAATTAATCAGCTTGTCGTAAACACAGCGCGGTCGCTTTCAACGGTTTTAATATACGGAGTTGGTTTTTGAAGCATACCAAGTGGAAGGCAATCACTTACTCTTATCTGGAACAATAAGAGGGAACTTCTTTATCACCGCTGTCAGCAGCTGCATCATGGTCTCTATGTGTTCAGTGCTGAGAAGGAATCACAGGTGTACCATCGTAAAACCTTACATTCATATGCTGGTTGCCATTTGATAGCTTTAAATCACAGACGACACATGATCTCTCCTTTTAAGAATAAGTTAATGTGCATCCTGATTTGTTTGTGCACTTACTTGACGAGGTCGTGGGCGGTGTTATCGGCCCCTTGCTCCTGCTTGACTGTGGTAGCGGCGGAGGCGACGTTGACAGAAGTGGCGACGGGAGCAGTCACCGGGGGAGACGGACCAGCTGTGACAGCTGTGCTGGCGCCGGGCTCCGTCTTCACTGTGGCAGCAAGAGAGCGACGGCAGAACAGCGAGAGTGAGGGATTCATTTCAACAATCCCACACAATTAGTTTGAGGCTGAAATTGATCTTTTTGCTTATATTAAACATTTGAGAAGAGTTTTTTTGGAGAAAAATGTGTTCAGTACCAAAACTCAGTAATGTATTGCTACTAGTATCAAAAAAAGTATGACAAGAATGGAAGAAAATTGAGGGAGAATGGAGGTTGGGAGTAAAAGAGTGAGAAGAATGAGAGAGGAGTGGGTGGAGCGGGTGGAGCGGGGTGTGGACCCCTCTCACCTTGAGCCAGAGGCAGGGCAAGGGAGGGGGACGCCTGTCTGGCAGGACTTGGGGAGGCTCCAGCTCCAGCTGCTCCAGGAGTGGTGGGAGAGGAGGAGGAAGGAGTACTGGAGAGCGGGCCTTTAGACACCACTACACACAGAAGAAAACACACACACAGGCTGGATCAATGGCCCATTAGGTAAACAGGATGAAGATGATGTACTGCAGAGAGGAGAATCTACAGTTGATGTTTCAGAGTCTGTCTCCAATAAATCACACCCTGTAGTCAAATGTATTGACAAAATGAACTCAGTCGTGCACTACAAAATGTTACATTTCAACATTTGCTCTTCAGAAACTTGTAAAAGATGTGGCACACCAACAAAGCAATCAATATCAATGCTGCGCTTCATGTTTTATTCAAATGGCAGCTGCCTTTAATCTACTTTGAGAAGTGATTCAGAGAGTACACAGGTCTGGAATGCACTCTTTGACTCGATGTAAACTAGTGATAAGGCAGACTGCTGACTCACCTTTCCCAACAGGTATGAGTATGGTCTGCACTCCCCCAGACCCGGGGCCTACCCCCAGCTGCTTGAGCTGGTTGGCAGGGATGGTTAAGACCGTTTGTTGTTGGGAGCTGGAACCTCCAGAATGGATCTTCAGCATACCTGCACCGAACAACACATTCAAGTTGTTCGTGGCTGGGCCTGTACCATGTTTGTTCAAGCAATTGAACTTGCACATACTGCATACCTGAGAGAGTGGCGGCCGTCTTCCCTCCTCCCGCAGCCATTCCGCTGACTAACGAGGCCGCGGTGACCAATGACGTGCCGCTGCTTTTGGGCACGCCCACCACCGTCCCCACCCCTGCCCCCTTGGACATGCTGACGACGGGCATGTTGGCGATGCCTTTGGCTGCCGTTACCACAGCTCCCGTCGAACCTGCGGCACTCTTCGTCATCGTGGCGGAGTTTCCAGCACCCTTGACCAAGGCGGCCACCGCCGTCTTCGACAGGCTGCCTCCAGCAGCGGCACTGGCGCTCTTCGCCGCGCTGATTACCGCCGCTTGGTTGGCCGCCACCAGGAGCGAGTGGTGCGGAGAGGCAGACTTCCCGCCATCGGCAGCCTGCGGAGAACACACAGGAGACACTGCTGTCAGCCAGGAAGTAAACAGAAACACTGTTTTGTTTCATTCACAAAACATACTTCATAAGACAAAGAGGAGACAACAATCTGTTCTGCAGCTACATGACAGATAATGTGCACATGATGTGACAATTATTGGTGTGACTAACCATTTTAAAAATACACATTGGTGTTTAAAAAGGGAGGGAGTGCTGGGAAATTGAATTCACTGTGGCTTCAAAGGTCGTGTTAATGGTCGTTTCTTTGCTCTGGTCACATCTTGTTTTCCAGTGCTGTGCGACTCCCAGAGTGAGACGTGCCGATCGGGTCACTGGTTTTATGGAATCCTCAAAGACAAAAGAGTCAATTCCTCTCCCGGAGAGTCCTCATGATTAAATTAACGGTCCTGAAAGGGCAGTTTTTTCCAAAACAGGAACAGCAGTGATGTATTCCTCCTTTGTTTCTGTGTCAACATCTCATTTCTCTGTTACATGCCGTTTACATATTTGTTTTTGCCTGATGGAGCCTCTAGGAAGTCTTTTAGTGTGTTTCCATGTCTCAAGTTCATGAGGCCTGGCCACTGACTTTGAAGCTGTAATCACCCAAACACAGACCACGGCTGATGGACTGCTTAGGGCTCCTCGCACACCATCCAAACTCTCTGCTCTCTCTGACGAACACAGCGCTGTCCGTGCTGCTGCACTCACTGGGTCACTCCTGCTTTCTGTGTCTGTGGGGAATCACGAGAACATTGGTCTCTCACTTGCACAAAAGTTGAAACTAGAATTACCGCCTCACGGTTGTATGCCTCTGCCCACCAGTCAAGTTGCAGTTTATATTCATGTCGGTCCAAAATCTCATCACTTCATCATTTTATCCTTTTGGACAATTGTGAGAAATTGTCATTATTAGCCGATGAAATCTTGAGTTATGGCCATAAACGTGTTTTATGAGGTCACAGTGAAATTTGACCACCAAATAAAATCAGTTTATCCTTGAGTGCAAATGGACATTTGTACTAAATATGAACAAATTGCCTACAGGCGCTCCTCAGATATTGTGTGGACGAGAATGGACGGACAGACAACCAAAATATAAAAACAGCAAAAACGTATCAATTTGGATTATTCCTTCTGTAAAAGCATCCAACTTCACCGTGAAAATAATCCTTAAATCACAAAAAAAACATTCAAACTAATTATTTTTGTAATGTAGAAAACATGAAATTAAATATTTCATATCAAATCCATTGTTAATGTAATGGCTGTATGGTTGGAAAGTACTTTTAAAAATGAACAGCTGTCAGGCAGAATAAAACAGAAGAATGTGAGGACTGTGAAACTAGCCTGTTGTTGACCGGCTGCCGCTGCCGCTGCACTGACGGAGCCGGGGGTGGAACTAGCGGCAGTGATGACTCCGCCTGTCATCCTCAATGTGGTCGTCCCCGGCTTGGACAAGTGGCCTGCTGCAGACGCCGTGACCGTCTTAACGGAGCCGTCAGACAACTTCATCTGTGCGCCCTGGGAGCCGCCCACCAACTGTCAATCGTAAAAAAAACACAATGAATCTGAAACTAAGAGACACACGTCATGCAAATCAAAACTTTTCTGTAATTGATGACGTTGATGAGTCGTCCCAGTCTATATCAACATACTTATGTAAAGGGAGCAAGTGATAACATTGGTATGTAAAGTCAAACAGTAAAATGCTCAAACATACATAAGTTACAGGTCATACATGTCTGTGAAAGAGTTTAAAGGTAATCCTTTAAAAGGCCATGGACTTGGGACAGTACAAAGGACAGCCAGGGGGGCTCAGGGAGAGCTAAAGTGCTGACAAATACCAAAGGAGGTCTTCAAGAGGGATGCACCGATCACTTTTTCAGTACCGATACCTGGGCTTTGGGTATCGATATCGGACTAAGTGCATCCCTAGTCTGTACTGGTCATTGTCCGTGGAGAACCCAAGTGATGAATACCCGAAAGACCAGCCAGTTAATCTGGGACAGTGCTTGTAGCTCTTCACTGTAAAAAACGGGGCTTTTTGGAGATCGTGAAGCAGAAAAGGGGCACGAACACAACAGTAGTATTCAAAGCAGCTTCCATCGGTATCAGACATTGCAGAGGATCGGTCCTGCTCTCAGTCTCGTTACCTGAGCCAGGATAGCCGCCTTCTGTCCAGCTGTCACCCGGATGGCCTGCTGGGTAACAGCTGCTGGAGACGATGCTGCGTGACCTGCCGAACTCGAACCTCCCTGCTTCCCCGAACCCTGCGCTGGCTGGCCCACCAGAAACGTGCCCTGAGGACAAGAAGGGTTCGGGATAGGGCAGAGATCCAACAACATGTCACTCTGACTGAACCCAAAGTCAAGGGAATGGTCTCACTTCAGCTTTGTAAACCACGCAGCATGCTGTGCAGTGTATTTGGAGGTACAAAATGCATCTATTACATCATGTGCTTCATCTTTTATATAATAGAATAGCTTACAGAAAATAAAATTAGCCTTCTACAAAAACGACGCATTATCCTGTAAGCTCGGAACTGGTGTGTGTGCGTGTGTGTGTGCGCACTAGCTCTTTAGCTGTTTATGGGGATTTGGACATTTGTAGAGAACACCTTGAAGACTGATCATTATTAGGATACACAGCCCAGATTCCTCACTTTAAATGTAGGTGGAAGCCTCTGCAGACCACTTCATTAAATGGCGTTGGCTAAATGCACGGAAAGCATTGTTCTAAAGCCGACTGCATGATCAATGCTGCTGTAATGAACGTGTCTAATTAAGAACGCACCGGAGCTCAACCGCTGCACTAGAATGGAGGGAAAAGAAGCCTCGTTTGCAGACCGTGCATGAGAGTCCTGTCACGCCATAAGGGAATAAACCTTCCGTTTCCAGTTTCCATACTTTGATGAAGCACATGAGAGTCCACAACAACACAAAAGACATCAATAAGAGTTTCTTTATGAGTATGCATGTCATGTATAATAGTCTAAATGCATTTCTACCCACCTGTGGGGTCTGTTTGAGGATGTATGACGTGTAGGAGAGGTTAGAAGGCAGACTGCTGGATGAGGAAGAGGAGGAGGAGGAGGTCTGAGAAGCACCAGCACCTGCCGATGAGCTGCTCTGGGACTGCTGACCTGAATTACAGACAGTCACATCATCACATCAGTCTCACATCTGATAAACAATCCTGTTATTCCTTATCCCAAATTACAGCTCATCTTCTATTTGCGTAATTTTGATGTGAAATTTGTATTTTAGATAAAATAGAGGATACTGCTTCATCTCTTTAATCTCATTGTGATTTCACAGGAGAGTGTGAGGGATTATAGCTCGCGGTACACATTAAATAAAATGCAGAAAGAAATCGATGACTACGACTGACTCACTGTCCAGACGGTAGCGGAGCAGCCAAAATCTGTATCTGCCACCAGCATGCCTCAAATTGCAGAGTCACTTCAGAAGTGGGTTTCTTCCTTTTGCCAAACTTTATAACGAGCCGCGAGCAACAACATTGTTAACACAGCTGGCTACAGTTTGAGGAGACACTGACCCCGACCTACAGATCCATGAATTAGTTTCAGTTATTGCCCAAACAGTCATGTAAGAGACACACAGCGGGCACAGTTGTGCAGAGCGAGATGCTGAAATATTCTCAAGCTTTCTGCACACACTTAAATAATCATCACGGCCCAAATCAAAGACAACTGTTTTTTTTCCTGCAGGAAACACTTTTTTAAACGGGATGTTGTTTTACATTAGAGGGCTTGATATTGTGTCAGTGTGTCTGCTGGAGTATCTGTGAAATCACTTGAAATGTCAAGAAAATTCAACTCAAAAGTTCAGTGTAGCAGAGTCTGATGTAAGAAGGTGGCAAGTCTAACAAGATATTGTTAAAATGGTTAAGAGTCAAAGACCACCAAGAGCTTGACAGGAGTATATTAAGTATGTGACTTACAACCAGTATGAAGAAGGGAACAACTATTAACCGAAAACGATGCCAATGCCTGTATTCAAAAGGATTGATGTCGGATGCAGCATGTCTCACTTGCACTGGAGGCTCGGAGGATGGCTCCCTGTGGGATGAGAAGCAGCTTGCCCTTCCCCGAGGGGTTCTTGCTGTTGGTGGTCAGGTAGAGCTTGGTGCCTGGAGGTAAATTGGCCAGATTGGCCAAGTTGTTGGCTGGCAGCTGAAGAGTGGCCATCACTGAGGACATACGCAGAAGAAACTAAAATATTATTTACTCACCTCTGTTTTTGCACTGCAAATACATGAAGCTTCGCGGAAGTTTCTGCCGGGAAGACATCTTTACACTCATCGTTCACAAATCTCAGACGTAAACTCGAAGTTAAAACAACCAGATTTCTAAGTCAATCATATCATTGCTGTCAGCACTACCCGCTTTAATAATCTACGTCATGATGGGGTCTAATCACCAATATTCACCTTATTGTGCACCATGTCATCAATCATTGTTTACTCTAAATGAAGTCTCCTGATTGAAGTAACAATATGAACACATTTTCCTGGGCTAAAGCTGAATAAAACTGCTGGCTCTCTGACTTAATATACAAAAACATAAAATGTGCATCTCCAATTTAAAATGTTTGGTGGGATTCAAAATTGTTGTTCTAATAATGCTTGTGCTGCCTTAGTGTCACATCGTGTGTGTGTGTGAGAACTCTGACCTCCACTCTTGCCACTTGAACCACCAGCCGCCTTGGCAGCGGCCTGCTGACCAGAGATGCCACTGGCTCCACTGACGATGGCTTTAGCGACTCCCTGAGCCAAAACCTGCTTCCCCCCCATCACCTTGGACACAGAAGGGCTGCCCTTCGCCACCAGAATCTGTCCACTGCTGATAGCCACCTGTTTGACCGCAGACTGCAGCGTCGAGCTCACAGGAATGCCTAACATCTAGAAATGAAAGAGTTTTTGAATGACAGCATACACACATCACTGTTAACATGTAAATAATTGAAGTGCTTCTGTGTGGGTGGATGCAAGAGGCATGCCAGACTGACCTTGCTGGTGGTGGCCCCCGTGGCCCCTCCTGCCTGTTTCTGGGCCGACATGGAGATCATGTGACCTCCCTTCACTGCGACAAACTGGTGTGCTGCTGTAGCGGCAGGTTGCTGCTGCTGGCTGGTTACTGTGGAAACCATCTGCTGCTGATGTGTCGAAACTTCCCCCGGCTCCTGCTTGATGATAACCTGCAAAAACAAGTGAGTGCACATGGAGAGAAGGACTGTAACAGGAAGGCCACCGTACCTCGACAACAACAACAGTGTAGCTGTTATCATGGTGTACATTTAATGACACATTTTCGCTGCTAAATTAAGACTGCAGAGCTTAGAGAGGAGTTTTGAAAATCAGCGTCATCATTAATTCATCAAAGAGATGTTTCTACATTCCCCATCGGCCCTGGCCTTTGGTACCACTGTAGGTGCTGCTGAGCGACCTACAACAGAAACAACTGTAGAATCGGAGCCAACGAGAGTACCGCTGTGATGAGACAGAAGTTAGAAAGTGAAATGGTATTTCAGTCTTTGTCGATGGCGACAGGCTGATTAGCATATGGTAGTGGGAGGATTTTGCAGCGGGGTATTGACACTGAGTGAAACAGAACCATGCAATTGTGCTTTTGGAAAGCTCACAGCAGCCCCCCCTCCTATCTTTAGAGGGATGTGCCATTTAAATAGCTTGCCAAGGCATTCACATCTGCTGAAGATAGCACCCTGGCCTGCTATTAATACCGCCTTGGTTTGTTAAAGATACAGATGCTATAAGGACAGACAAAGACAAAGTGGTGGGAAGATAGATAGATAGATAGACTTTATT
Source organism: Melanostigma gelatinosum (assembly GCF_949748355.1). Classification (NCBI taxonomy): domain Eukaryota; kingdom Metazoa; phylum Chordata; class Actinopteri; order Perciformes; family Zoarcidae; genus Melanostigma; species Melanostigma gelatinosum. The sequence goes on from NC_136648.1 coordinate 15,005,331, forward strand.
TCAGACTCGGGATCCATACAGACAGATACGTAAAAAGACAGACACAAATAATAAAGGAAGAGATCAGTAAAAAGAGAGGTTTCAGTTTATAACAACTCTGGTAAAGACTCTACCAACTCACCTTCATCCCTGATGAGAGGAAGGTGCCAGTGTGAACTTTGGGGGCTGGAGAGCGAGCGCCTTGAGCAACAGACTGTTTGGCTGAGGGGCTTCCTGTGGAGTAATTTGCACACAGAAAACACACACAGAATAAATAATGGAGGAGATGACTGTGTGACTTGGTGAGGGTTCACTGCAGCTCTTGCCTTCCTTTCAAAGGACATCACGGCCATTGTGTTGCGAGGTGACAGCTCCCCCGCCAGGGTTACTCAGCGCGGGCGTTGAAGCCGAGCAACAAAGTTCCGTGCCTTACCTACAGAATTTAACATTTGTTTTATCCCAGGATTGGTGAATCAGCCACTACGCCCACATCACCCAGCTTGATAAAAACATCCCTTACTGACACTCGAGCCCTGCTGCCAGATCTGGTTGAGCTGCGGAGGAAGAGTGGGAGCGGCTGAGTGGGCGAGAAAGAGCGAGCGATCTCAGGGAAAGAGCTTCTAAGTGGAATATGAACCTGCTGATGTGAGGAAGTAAATGCTCCCTGGTGATGTTAGATGACTCTGCTCCACGATAGGGTGACGCATACATAAAGCACACAATCGCTTCATCTTTGGAGATAATTGCACAGCTTGTTCATATACACACACAAACCCATACTCAATTGTGAGCGTGGGGGGGGGGTCTCCTAATCTGGCCATAAAACGGAGCGGCTCAGTCACCATAGTAACCTGCTGGCTCACCACACTTCATACTTTATAATCGCAAAACAGGAACAAAAGAGAAACGCAGGAACAGATAGAGACATAGGAAAACAACAGCAGGGAAGAAGTACAACGAGCTGGATGAGAAAGTACAAAGTAAAAAAATAAATGCCTATATTCTATGTGGGCGGCTCAGACTCCGCTTTGATACGGAGTGGGAGATGCGTACCTGTGGCGGCAGCGGATGAGGAAGCCATGCCGATCACCTGGCCAGGCTTGTCAACAATGATGTAAGGGTTATTGAGGACCGATGAGGAGCTCTGCTTGCTGTGGACCGGGGTCGAGGTGGTCGGTGTGCGAGGCAGCGGCGAGTGGCTCGGGGTGGAGATGGGAGACCCTGTGGGGAAGAAAGTATGCAGGCTCTTAGAGGAATAACTGGGATGTTAATAAGGAATAGATGTCTATGATGTCTTTTCCTTTGTGCAACCTGCTCGTCAAGCAATTTGGCCCAACTTAAACTGTCCATGATGCAGATTTAAAGAAGTCAGATGAGGCAGAAACATGTTTTTTTCTGCAGAGATCATTTCTATAATTTTTGCCTAGAACAGCAAAAGGAGGACATGAGGATTCTTGTTCCTACCCTTGTTCTTGTGATGGCTGCATTTTAAATAATTAGACCAAGTGAAGAATGAAGACCAATGCCGGGGAACAGAATGTGCAAAATACATGGAAACAGAACAATAGTGGAACTCTGACAGGGTTTAATACAGACAGAAAAGTGTATGTGGTCAGCGTTTCTTAGTGGTGTTCATATTTGATATCAGTGTAAAATCTGAAATAAACGAGTCTTCTAAAAACATTTGACAGTAGGCCGTTAGGCGACACGCCACGAATGGCAAGCGGCCACTGGGTGGAGACATTTACCTGAAACTATTTTACAGCTCATGGTGATCGGTTGGAAGGATTTACTGGGAGACTCCGCGGGGCTGGGCGGCTGGTGTCCGAGGGGGACAATCTTACAGCTCGCTGTGATAGGCTGGAAGGCAGAGTTGCCATGGGAACCCAGAGTGATCCTGTCGGCGACTTTGGGTCGGGTCGGAGTGCGTTCACCGGCGGCGAGGCCGGCGCCGTGGCCGCCTGCAGACCTCCCCGGCTCCACTTTGATGAAACCTCGAACAGGGAAATGAAAGAGTAGATTTCTTTTAACCTCCCTTTCAACCTCATCTGGAGTTAAGTTTCGCATCTCGTGACAGCTTTACAGATGTAAAGAAATCTTGCATTGTTTACATCCAGGTTTACTAGCCAGCAGTTGTCTTCTTCACTGCTTTTATTGGTGCCATGTTATGTTACAACAAAGCAGCATGAAACCATTTCATCTGCATGCTTGCGTGTGCAATGTGGATCTTCAACCACTACGCGTTTGTACAATACTAAACAACAACGGGGAACTAGTGGTCAAAAACCTGAATTACTACAGGTGTAAATATACTTTTTCACAATCAATGTTTCTGTGTGCATACCTTTGTCTACACTGGCATCGTGTGAGATGGGAGAACTGGAGCGTCCATAACTCTGGGCCAGGGAGGTGGCCGACGTGGGGCTGGCTGCTCTGTGAGTCACCTTGGAGGAAGAGGGCTGAGGGATGTAGTCCTCCCCAAGAGAGTTCCTATAGAGCTCCACATCAACCACCTGCAACAGATATAGCTCACTGTCAGAGGGAAGCTCTGAGGGGGGGGGGAAGTCAACAGAGGGAACATTAATAACTTACAGTTTCTGCCCCGAGCGTCTGCAGCCCAGTGTATGTTCTGTCCAGCTGCAGGAGAAGAACAGATCGATACAAATGAAGACTTTAATTCATGGTAATGTGCCCAAATCAATTAAGTAGGTCCAAGTATACTTTAGGGAACAATAAATGATCATCAGTACCTAATTTGTAATTTACCAGTGGCAGTACAGAAGTCATCACAAACACAAAGGACTTCTTAGACACACCAACAAGAGGCTCAGTTAACAACTGCATGTGGAAAAACACCGTGTCTCAGTCTGAAGAGGACAACAAGCCGACTGGCGGTGTGGTCTGACCTTTAACTGGTGGATGATGTCAATGCGTTTGTTGCGGGGGTCTTTGAAGTGGATCTGGATCCTCACAGGAAACTCCCCCCAACCGCGACGTGTTAAATGAAAGGGTGGCTCACTGAGGACAAACACATTCAAAAAGCCTGATGTCAAAAAAAATGAAGGACGCAGCACAAAAACAAACAACAGGAAGCTACAAAACAAGCCAATGAATCCATCGGTACCAACCATGTCATGCTTGTCGGGAAGAGGGCTGAATAAAGCTAAACATGTAGGCAACATGTAGGCGAGGGAAAAGTGACATTGAATCTTTGGAGGAGTCCCTTGACCTCTCACCCTAAAATATGTGAATGGAAATGGGTTCTATGGGTACCCACAAGTCACTCTACAATTACAAACTACAGACCTGGGCATGCACAGTGTATGACTTTAATAGGTCTGTTCAATAATTCATGATTTATGAGCAGTTTCCAGAGCAGAAGTGTTTCGCCATCCAATCGTGGTTTTAGGTAATACAATCACAGCATGGATCTTCTGCGGTGTTCCTTAAGCTCCAGGTGTCTCAATGTGGTATTTTGGAAGGATTTTTGATCTTGTATTGAAATAAATGACTTTGATGGTCTCTCATCTTCTCCCCCTTTGAAGCTTGAGGTTTTCACCCCCTCACAACAGAAACTGTTCCAACTGCCAGCACTTACAAGGACATGTCGATGTGCATGCATATCCTGTATGTCTATTCAAGAGTAGACTATGAGTGATGCATTATTGTTTTTTTATCTTACTTATGTTCATCCCCTCAGCTACATGCCGGCTGTGTCGAGACGGAGCACAGAGCAGCGAGGCCGTGCGGGGTTCACTTGGCATGAAGACTCGAGTCAGTCAGAGGGAGCTTATGAGAGGCTGTTCCTGCAACGTGAGTGCCGTGTCAGCGGAAAGAGCCAGGAGGCTACAGCTCAGGATAGCTGGCTGATTAAAGATATAATTTATTCAAAAGCCATGGGAAAACATTTTTTTTATCCATTGCCACTTTTTAGAAGATAAAAACTAAAATGAGACATCTTAACCACAGAGCCTGAGGCAATAAGCTCTCTTCCTTCTAGACACCTAAATTAAGTGTGCGACACAAATCGACACACCTTTGGGCTCAGCCACACACCTAAACACGCATGTTTTTCTGAGTGACTCCACTGTGAAGGTGTGACCACTATTAGTCATGTTCATGTTGACGTCTAGTCTGACTCATCGTGTGCTAAACGACGTCACCGGTGCCAGTATTCAAATAGTTTCCTTGCTTCCTTCAAAATGGTGCGTGGAAAGAGGCGGGACCAACTACTGACCTAGAATAATTGTGTCAGTTTGGAAGTAAACATTGTGTCTACGGGCAACACACCACGTGACGGAAAATGTTATTGGAGTTGTCATTTGTCCCGATCTCTCTGACTTCTGTTAAATCAGCACCCAAGTGCTAAGTTGTGCAACAAGAGGGGGGAGCTCTGCCTGTGTGCATGGCTGAAGAGTGCAAACACACTCAAACAAACTCAAACAGACACACACAAACCTGACTTCCACCAGGTCGTTGGGTTTGTAGCTGGGATGCAAGAAGAACCAGACTTTCTTCACAAAGTGGTCGATACTGGGCTCCCTCCTGGAGCCCCTGACGTACACCATCCACTTGTGGGTGGACTGGTCGTTTTCTTCACGCTTATCCGGGGGAATGTACCTGAGGGCGAGAGATAAAGAGCAAAGACAACCAGAGGGCCTTCTTAATACGCACACCTATGATGTAGCGCGCGAAAAATGACATTCCAGCTTCGCCCTTCAGGACATTTAGAGTGCACAACAAATATGGGCCTCGTCATTCATGTGCTTCCTAGAAATAGCATGTGCTTCGTATTACACTGAAACAAGCGGTCTTGAGGAACCGCAACGTATCTGGATCAACCCGTGCCCAGGGGAAAATAAATGAAATTAAGTAAAAAGAGGCATTTTTCTTGATGCAACTGCATCAAGACCGGGCTTGTAACGAAACCAAATTGTGTCTCAGCTCTTCAGTCCACAGTCACGCAATAACTGTTGAGGGAGAGACATACCTGAAGAGTCGCACTAACTTACATCAAAACAACAACCACTCAAGTGCACAGTTCATCAACATTCTGCACTGAACACATTTTATGAAAAATAACGTTTTATCATATTTGCTCAAACTATCACTATACCCTGACTGTATCGCATGAGAAAGATACGTTCTACCACGCTCAAAGGAAAACAACATATCAGAGCCGACGAGTCTCTAACACAGCTGACAATCACCGCTTGTGAACTCTGATCAAACTGTCTATTTCTCAATTTTCAGAAACATATCTTAATGTTTCAATTAGCTGTAAAATGACAAAGTCCATGACCTGGCTGCAATGTTGAAAACAGTCGAGCCAAAACCGAGCATGGCCCACCGGCCGGAGCAAACTTAAAGTTTTAAGGCTAAACAGTAGAGGTGATGAATAGGCAATGCAGTAACAGAATCTCGTTTCATTTGATCAGCGCTGCCTCGTTTTTTACATTTGGATCGGAATTCACCAGCAGTAATTGACAGCTGCGTTCATTGGCTCTTGTTGGTTGTTTTCCTTTGGGAGCGGTGGAAACTTGCAAATGCCTTTAGGAGCAATAAGAGGAGACAGAGGAACCTGATGTTCTCACATATTATATCTGTCTCACGCACTACTGTGAGGATATAGGTACAGGTTGAGCAAATATGATAGAAAATGATTTTCAAAAAAGGTTTCCAACAGAACCGTTCATTGATATTTGTATCTTTGACGAACAGCGCCTCGTTGTTATGACATGTCATCGTTTTTAACAAGAGAAATTAGAAACATCGACATATTTGTCTAAGGTTTTCAAAGAGATTGATGAAAATCCAAACTTTGATGTCGTGGTTTTTACAACATTCTGACTTATTGTGACCCATCAAAATAAAGGAGGAGAGGCCTTTTTGTGATCCGAAATATATTTAACAGTTCATATAAAAGAAGCAAAAAAAATAGACAAATGTGATTATTTCCCTCCATCATGTTAACAGTCTCATGACTTCCTAAGATAGTCCTAAGCTACAAAGGCCTGCTCTACTAAGTCAGAATGATGACAAAGTGAATACAACTTTTGCTTCGTTTGGTTAAATACCTGGACACGTTCCCCACTACAATGGTCTTCTTTGCATAGAGTCTAGAGGCTTCATTTCCAGCAGTGTGATAAGTCACCCTCTGCTCTGCTCCTAAGGACAACGGCACTCCAAACGTGTCCTACGACAAATAATGGAGAACATGACAAGCTCGATGAAAGAAAAGAAAAAAAACCTGCAGGATTAATGCGGGTACCACTTTGCATTCATCGAATAAACCCTGTCATCTTTGTCACTTGAACTCACTTTGCCTGTATTGCGCCCCGGTCTGCGCTCCTGCCTGCTGCCGTCCTCTCTCCAGGCCCCCTCTCCGTCCCTCTCAGCTCCCTCTCCTTGCTGCGAGAGGGACTCGGACTCTGAGTGGGCCAGAGAAGGAGTCTCGGAGCCCTGGTTGAGAGGGGAAGAGGACCGGGATGGGGACTCCAGGAACCGTCGGATGGCCGGATGGTTCAGCACGGCAGGGTCACTCTTAGAAACATGCTAGGACACAGAAGAAATGAGGGCTGCTGCTTCTGTACTATTCCACCACTGTAGAGCAGCTGACAATATGAATATACGGGAATCTACCTCTGGGAGCTTTGTTATTCCAGCGTTGGCATAATAATTAGCTACTATGCATGCCCTGAGCTTGTCCATCATCCTCCTGGCTTCATTGAGTCTCTGCAAAATAATGGAAACAAAACAATTAACCAAAATGTTCTGATTTATACTGTAAACACACAAAAAGTATGTAAGTCACTTTTTGTATCTCTGCATTACTGATACAAGTGAACGAGTGAAATATCGTATAATGAAATGAAGGAAAGACCGGAGATAACGTTACCTGACTTATCACATCTATCTCATGCTCTTTGTTCTTCATCTCCAAAGAAAACTGCTCTCTGATGATGGTTTCAATCTTCTGCACCGCTGCTTCTCGTGCTGAAGAGGCAGGAGGTACACATATTAAAAGAAACCACCTGTCATGTGTCACAACATGCAACTAAAGCACATACACTGTCTCAGGGTTTGGGTCATACACGTACCATTATGTTCAACCGCTTTGTTTCTCTTACTGTTTTGAAACAGCGAAATGTCATCATAGTCGGGGTCGTTGCCTTCTATTTTCCTTTTAACTCCTGACATGACCGCCTGCGAAGAAGAACATGTTAAGAAAAATGCATCTGAAAACAGCTAAAGTTAGCTAACGTTACTCACATCCATGCTCCCATGGCCAGTTGTTATGGTAGCACACTTAGCATCGAATTAGCCGGCTAGCAGAGGATCTGATTCCCACAGCTAACTTTAGCACGGACTGGATAGCCAGTGATGCTAATATAGGAGAAACCAGAGCCTCCAATGAAGCCAATTGTAAACAAAATGATTCAACGTTACGCTCCCAGATAGCGTCTAACGTTCGTGTAGCCGGCAGTGGTACCGTTAGCCAACTGCTAGCCTTGTTTGTTAATTTAGCTAACGTTAGCACACAGTTGTATACACCGATTCAATCCGTTTGAAATGTAAACTTACTGGAGTGCCCTGTGCTGGGGAGCAACGTTTCTTTGTGAGGCGTGTGTTTTAATTCAGTGATAGCATATCCTTTGCGTTATGCTATATTCATCTCACACACTTGTGTGTTGTAAATTGCTAAATCTCGAGGTGGACAAGTAAGCTAAGAGGTGGATAGTTAGCCTTGCAACTCACCAGAATAGCCACCAGGCACCACTGTTTTACAAAGACAACAATACACAAGAACTCAGGAATTTCACTCTCTCATCATTTCTTTATGACTGATTCAATGGGAATCCTTAATGTCATCATATGAGTGTGGCAGGATTGACTACAATCAGGCAATGATTGCTTAGAACAGCAATGCACATATGCTTGCTTTTAAGCCAGGCCAGTAGCTATAGCTGTAGACCTTTAGGTATTGCTGCTATTAATCTTACATGTTTAATGTTCACATGCCATGAACTAGAAGATGTGACAGGAAGTGAAACACGTTTCGAATGAGCACATGAAGTCCACAATATAGATTAAAAAAAATCCTCTCCTCCAGCAGTGTGGAGTTTGGCCAAATTTATTTAAAAAAGCTAATTTTCCAAGAGATACTTAACACGCACCACATAGTTTCCTCGTCTGATGACTGTGAATGTACATCACTATACATGGTAGCACTAAGAACTTCTACACTATTCAAAAGTAGGTCAGTTTGTCATGTTTAGTTGAATCTACCCTTTTTATTGAGACCAGAACAATGCCGTCCTCTACTGTACCCCACTTATTAGTTTGTGCATGTTTGTGGCCTTCACCAGGATGTGTGTGGGTGTGAGTATGCAGCCAATGCCAATTATCTTATCAACAAGATTAATTCGCTGACACAAACTTAGAGACGCTGTGCCCATAAGAATCTGTGAGAAGAATGTTTGTGGGTTTTCATAAACTAATCCATAAGATGGAGTATATAATCACCACATTCGACAAAACAAAAAGGCCTCATGAATGTTTATTGCAGAACGAGTTGCTCAATACCAGCTTGAAAGAGTGTGGCTGCTCTTACAGTATATGCTGTTTTCTTGTTCAACACAATGGCTCATTCAAACATCACCAACAACAGTGATTCGTCCCCTGATCAGATAAAAGATTCACCAGCCATACGGAGCAGATAGCAGACATTTTGAGAAGACTTCCTATTGTATTTATTGTAGTTGGTTCACAAGAAATCTGCGATGTCTTCATCAAAATCTTTAGCGTGGTTGGTGGTGCTACGGGTTCAATCATTTAGTATAATCACTTATTTTCTATCTCCCACATTTGTATGGTGTGAAGATCAATGTGCTGATACTGATTTAAAGGAGAACACCCAATAATGGTTGGGTCAGCTTCATCCAGTACAAGAGCTGCTTTTCTTGTCATAGTTTAAAAAATACATATATTATCAGGAAATCTCTTAGTTTAACTTAAAGGCTGGCATGTATATATACATATAGTGTGTAGAACTTGTGTCAAAATAAAGAATGTATGTGCAATGTTCAAATTCTAAACTATGTTTAACCCAATACCCTGTAATATTTTTCATATTGCTTTGTTCTTTAACTGACAGGTTACACGTGTAAGGATGGAAAGAAAACTTTATTGATGTTTCGCTTACAAAAGTCAATCACATTTCCACATCCTGCAGTTTACAAAAATCCGAAGCTTTATCGCAGTTAGACAAAGAGCGTCCGAGAAAGTAGTGTTAAAATATCACATCATACATACGATAAGAAAGGTTTATATAAAAATGGTACGATTTAATTCCCCACTCGTCATTCTAATTATTAAGGCACATCGGGCAGCATTCTGCAACTAACACATGAGCTAATGTCATGGGGTATTTTGCATGCAAGTGCACAATACCCAATGACATTTAACAAAGTCCCCTTTGGGATTGAATCAAATCCACTTTGGCTTTTATCTGCATTCACATCGAAATCCATCAATCAACTTTTAATGCTCAGCTCTTCAGGGTTTAATTCAGATCATGTCAGGTGAAATTGCAAAGGCTCCCACAACTCACCACACCAGTCAAAAGCAAAGAAAACAAATCAACAGCAAAAACAATAATCTTATCAAAGCAAACAATGTATGAATGCTTCTACATCACGACTAATGAAAATCTTAACATCAACATAAGGTGTTATGTGTAAATACTCAGTGAAATCACAGACGCACACACACACTCAAATTCTCTCTCTCACTATATATCTAACTCCCTCTAACTCTTCTGCTTTACCACATCTTGCCCCTCAGTCTCCTCTTTTTGGCCTCCTGAGTTCACTCTGCGTGGGCCTTAGGATGTTTTCTTTACAGCCTGTAGTCCTGTTGAAGTCCTGACCAAGAACTCATCCTTCAGAGAAAACGCTTGGGGGATGATGTAAGCCGAAATACCCCCGCCTGCTTTTGTCATTGTGACAGACAGACGGAAGGAAGCACGACATCTGATGTTCTTAAACTGTGTGTTATGAAGGTACCCATTGTTAGACAGTAACAAATGTACAAATGCACCGATCCCCAGCTTCTTCTTTTTTTAAACGGAAAGCCAAAACTCTCTTACTCACTTTTGACATTGTTCTCTTCCTGCAGTTTTAGTTGTTTTTGTTAGAATATCAAAGCCATAGCAGGTAATGGCCAAAAGGAGGAGCTGACAGGCCCTTTTACTGTCTCTTCCATATGTCACATGAAAGCAAAGAACATTTACTGATACAGTAAAAAAAAAAAAAAGCAACAACAAAAAAAAAAAGTTCTCGTAATATAATTTAAAATTTAACAGGATTCTTTCAAAGTGCACAATTGGGGCTCTCTGTTCCAGAAAAACTCAATATGCAACCAATAAAGAGATACATTTAAATAGAAGTTAAACAAAGAAAACATATTGAAAGTTATATTCACAGCAATGTCTCGAGTCTATCAGCGCCTACTGTAGTAAAATGTGACTTTTACTGACCATGAGCCACATCATCCAAAATCCTTGTCATTCAGAACTCTTTACTCTCTTTGTCAGAGGTGTAGAAGTGCTACACACACCACCTGAGCTGACCAGTAAACACACACACGCACATCTGGAGGTATCTATGGTTACCCCGAGATACATCTTGTAAGTGCACAGGTGAGCGGTGCCACCATCAGAGTGAAAACTTGGGAAAACAAAAGTTATCAGTCATGCAATGCTCACCCTAGCACTCCTTGATAAACCTCCTTGGCGCTGACACATCCAGACCGAGTCGTGAAAGTCACACACACACACACACACATACCATAACATGCACACCACTTATTCAGAGCAGTCTTTGAGTTTGACCTACAAAGGCTTCTCACGTCTGCAAAACCGCCCACAAGCCCAGTACACCAATGATCCAACATCGAAATGAAAGACACACTAAAGCTACTTATAATACAATAAACATCTAATTGTAAAAAAAGGACAAACAAGTATAACTTAAAAACAAAATGACAGTAATGAAAAATGAGCGTAATAATAATAATAATAATAATAATAATTAAGTGGAGCCAAAATAAAGCTTAAAAGGAGATATGGAAATGTGAGGTGATGACACAGCTGGAGGATGGAAAAGGGAAACAAATACAGGAAGTGGAACTAGGTGATGTGAGGAGGAAACGAGGGCAAAGCAAAAAGTGGCTATATTCCAATATTTTGGTACGGCCTCCGCTCTTAATCTCTTCTCGTAACCCTGCTCAACGTCGACGGGTGAGAGCAACGTAGAACCACTGACACTGTGGGAGAACAGCTGGCTGACTGTTTACCACATTTTCATCAGGTCATTTTTAGTGTTCAGGAAAAGAGTTAAAAAAACGGAGGACAGTACTTTTTCAATGTTCTCTACAAGTGCTGTATGTAAATATTGGCATGGAGTGCGTTGGGTTTAAGGTTAGATATCTCACCTGGCCACTCATCTGTCAGTGAAAAATAGAGTCATACCATTTTTCTTCTGTTGGCAGTTCATTCTTGGCTCATGTGTTTTGTGTTTACATTTTTTTTGTCTTATGGCATTGTTCTTGTTCATATTTCAGCTCATCAGCAGCCTAGATCTCAGGGTGAGGTCACTTTGCACAGTAATAAAAGCACAAGTACACTTAAACCAATGACCTGCTTGTAATCACTATCATAATAAAATTAATTATTACAACTCAATAATGTTATTAAGAGTTTTAGCCCTGCCAGGTAGTATTACATCCATCTAATATGCAGTTAGGGAAACAAACAATTAACTGTCGTTTAGAAACTTTTGTGTTTTTTCATTCGTTAACGAAATTAGCTTTTCATAAACCATTTACCATGGTTTCTTTCAGTAAGCTTAATGGGATGGGTTGAAAGCTCTGTGAAAAGCTAAGGAAGTGAACCATGAGTTCAATGTTAATCCAATCTCCCATAACAAGTAAATATTTATTATATTTCTATCATTCATTTATTTTCCCATTATCATAATCAGTTTCTTTACTTCTGTCATATATGATCCATAATTTCCCAACCTTGTGCAGTTACTGCTAATGCAAAGCCACATCTGCCACTTCGATCCGACTTCACCTGAGCTCAGGTTACAGACAAGCCATTAGCGTCATCAACCACATTTCCACGGAGGGGCAATAACTACGGGACACAACAGCAAATGATTCACAGCACCACAATGAGTATTGCTCCACGATGCTGTGAGAAAATAAATCAGCTCAGCTACTGTGGACTGAGCAACATTATGTGCCTGTTATAGAGACGTGTGTAGTCGTGTTTGTGTTGTGCATGGGTGAAGAGCTTAAGTTTCAAAGAAAGTTAAAGTTCTTCAGTGTGTGTGTGTGCGTGTGTGTGTGTGTGTGTTTGTTTATGGTCAGGTCTTGTGGTATTTGTCATTGTAGCGGTGGATGGTTACACAGCCATGGTAGGAGATCGGCCGCGGCATGGCCGCCACTCCGGTGATGATGCCTGATGACGGGTCGTAGCACAGGATGGTGTCTGTTGCGTCGCCAGTTTCCCCTCTGCCGCCAAGAATGAAGATCTTGCCGTTGCACACCGACATGCCACAGCTCTCCTGCAGGGAGAGGGACAGAAATCAGAGATTGCGGCTGCAGAGGATTCTTGCAGGCGTATTCAAACAGCCTAATCCTCAATTGATTCTGCATTTAATCTATTACCTGTTTGCTAAAGGTGTGAACCACATGTATCCAGTAGTCCTCTGCGGGGTCGTAGCAGAATATGGACTTGGTGAGACCACCGCACACATAGACCAGGTTGTTGAGGGACACTGCTGTGATACAGCGCTTGGCGATGGGGATGTTGGCCCGCAGCAACCAAGTGTTCGTCTCCGGGTCATAGCACTGAACCTGACATAGAGTTACATGGAGTTAGTTCGTTGTGTTATTGTGGTAGAAGAAAGAAGACAATAGACTCCATGTGGTGGGAAAATAGTTGTTGAATAGAAATAAATATGTAGCTCTTTTTACTGGCTGTTCTGTGGGCTGACTTAAGCTTCACTGTGTGGCTTTGCATACAATCCAAGCATTCTCTCACCCACATCTATTTAAAATAGCCTCCTTCCAAACAGTGTCGTCTCTTGACTGCAGCTGACATGAACAACACACTTCAACAGACAAGGACCTTTAGAATCAATGCGGATGCTTTCTTTAGGAGACTCCAGAGATAATAGCGCAGGTATAAATAGTCAGCCATGCTGGGTTAACTCTTATCAGAATGCCTCTCTTCCTGTAGTACGTGTTTTCTAGCCTGCATGGATATTAACAAAGCATGCCAGCTATTCCATGGCGGAAAAAAGCTTCTACTGAAGTTTGTTTGGTTTCCAGCGAATGACAATGTCTTTGTTGACTATGGCTGTCAGTCAAAACATGATTTACAGGGTAGCCTGTCGAGTCCTGATCTAACATGTTTACTCCTCTATTCTTGGTGAATCAGGAAGCACTTTACTATTTTATAAAGGACAATTGCTTCTTTCAAGCATAGGCCATAACAGTAGGTTTTACTTTGTTTCTTCTGTTGGCAGTAGAAAGGAGCATAAGTATGCTCTATTAATGTCCATTTATCATTCATCTAAAATATATAATCATGCAAAGACTGTGAACTAGCACATACTATACACGCACAATAAATGTTTCCAATATATTTTGCTGAGAAGGTTTGACCAGAAACATATCCTACATTTTACGCAGCGCTTTTTCTTTTCTATGCTTTTTTATTATTAATGCAAACAAGCAATTTATGAGCCTATCTAAGGACAGACTAATTTAAATGAATACCTCTGTTGAAACCGACAAGTCGAGTTATTGTTCAGACAACCCACTGAAAAGTCTGCTTCGAAAAAAATGTTTAGCACGTCCCTTGCATTTTCAAAGGCATCATCACTGAAATCTAGTTATCTGAGACAACGCTTTCATCACCATGTGCTAAGTGTGTGGTTCGGGGTGCACCCATCTGTTTCCCACCTTGTCTGAACAGGTGTCGTCATCAGGCCCTCCTCCTATGACAAAGAGCTTGCCAGCACAGCTGGCCACGGCCGGAGAGCTGACCGCCTCTTTCATGGGAGCCACCTCTTTCCAGCGGTTGGAGAAGGAGTCATAGCACTCCACACTGCTCAGGCGGCTCTGCCCATCATAGCCACCAACCACGTAGACCTTAGGGAAAGACACACACACACGTATTTGGATTGGAGGAGGAGTTGAGATGAGCACCTTGGAACAACTGTGATGTGCGCCACACACGTCTTACACAGAGCATGTACACAGAAACACATACACATAAGATGTTTGTATTCAAGCTGACTCGTTCACGAGTATGAACACTACGTCAGTACTTAGAGAACCAGTCTATCAGCAGCAGGTGAAAGATGACGAACTGATATGAACAAGCAACATTATCTCTGTCAACTGGTGTCATAATACACTTGGCAGGAGGTTAAACTGGAAAAATAACCCTGTTTTTGTATTCAAGAAAGCTCAGTCAAGACTATTTGCCTTGAGGAAGCTTGGATCCTTTGATATCAGCAACAAGCTTCTTCATGATTTTTTTTAAATCAGGGAATCTTAAGTGGTGTCCTCTATTATGCTGTGCTCTGCTGGGGGGCAGCATCACTTCACAGGCTTAAAAACAGGATCAATGAGATGATCAGAGAGGCTGGCTCAGTGATTGGCCTTACCCCAGACTCACTTAAGGTCGCTGTAGGAAAGAGAACAAGCGCCAAATTAAAATCAGTCCTCAGTGTCCCACTGAAAGTCTCAGAGGGTCTTTTGTTCCAGCAGCGGTCATATTTTTTAATGAACACTTTTAGATTTGGTCTTTAGATGTCGCATCTTTCAGCTGCTAATCATGCCTTAAGTGGCTCTTCATGGAGTTATTTCATTGTTATGTACTGTGAATGTATCCGTTAATTCCCATTATAATTTACAATTGAAAATACGATCATCAGGCAACAGATTTTATGTCCAACATTAAATTCTGTCCCACGCCATTTTCTTGATAATTAAATGACTCACTAACAACAACAACAAACACATAAACCTGACTGGAAGCGAAAGCATTACTGACTGGAGAATTTTGTTGACATAAGATATGCACTCTGGTTACACATACTACCCTGATGGAGCGCAATGATTGGCAAAATAAGAACAAATAATTGGGAACATGAGGAGTGTTGGTGGAAGGTACAGATTTATGATAAATTTCTATTTCCTCAATAACTGAAAGGAGATCATGTGTCAAGAACACATAACCGGTTATAGGAACAGATTCATGGTAAATTTCTATTTCCTCAATGACTGGAAGGATATCGTGTGTCAAGAACACATTGCTGGTTATAGGAACACAGCATTACCGGTACTCATCAAAAGAAAACCCTCGGGCTGTTCCTGCAAAATCTGAAGCGTAAACAAGGAACAGAGGAGAGAGGGAGGGGGGGAGAGAGAGACATAGAGAGAGAGAGGTAGAGAGAAATGAGAGAAACAAAGACAAAGAAAGATGGAGCTAAAATAGGGAACATAAAGATGGAAGTGGATGCAAGTATTTGCATGAAACACCTGGGCTAATTGATAGTACTACCACCTTGTTAACTGACAAGTTGAAACAGAGAAAAATAACTTGCTCACTCTTGCTCGAACAACTCAGGTGGTGGTTTCAAAATATTGTTGTCTCTGTGTTTTTCATGACAACAACAGGTAAATGTCGCCTATTTTGGTGGGGGCAGTTTATTCTGCGAGTTCAAACTCACAGAATAAAACTATGGGCACGTAGACCAACTGAAATTTGTATATTTTCATACTATAATGTTGAAGCAGCTGATAATCGTCACTACACACCTCTAAAGTTTCGGGACTGCATCCTGCACAGTTGTGACACTATCACGGTGACAGACAGACACAGTCGGTGTCTCCAGGAGAACATTTTGTCGTGATGCAGCCCTCTTTTCTTTTCGCCCTCACCACTCTGCAGACTCTCAATAAAACCCCCGCGTGGTTTGGATACACCGTGAAGGTGCGGTCCGTGATGGTAGCACATACATTATACTGACTCAGGGTATGTGGCAGTCACATAAACACCAAGTCAAACATGACTCATGACTATCTGAGGACACGCTCGCTAACAACCGAACAAGCACATTCGCGACTTATTTTACGACCGCTGGCAACAAACACTGGCGACGGCTGCACGAATAACTGTCTTTAACATGCAGATTGGTGAGGAGTAGTGACCATGACAGAAACAGAGGACTTCAAGGGGGAAATATAATTTATAAGCACAGAACAATAGAGACAAAGAAAGAGAGAAACGGACCGTGAGAGAGACAAAGAGAGAGATAGAGGGCAAAACATTAGGATAGATGAGAACAGCCGTCACCAAGTGCAGCCACAACAGGGACAGGAAAACAAATGGTGACCTATTTTTGCTTCTAGTCTTAAGGAAACACAACCAGTCCAACAGGACATCACACAATATAGCGTGCTCTTGTATTTCTATCCGTGCATGATCCACTTGTGTGTGTGTGTGTGTGTGTGTGTGTAGTAAATGGAAGGTCTGCACAAGTACAGGTATTACTGGGCGCGCGTATACGCATGCCAGTGAAAAGATATCTGGTTTGTCAACTGAACATGCAAATTGTTTGAGTAGTGAGTTAGTGCAAGTCATGTGTTGGGATATTTGCATGGGCGTGCATACATGCTCATTACACAGGCTTGCTTACTAAACTCAGTCTTGCTGCTCATCAAAGGGGGGAAATTACCGGCAGAACTAGGACATGACTGAGGAGGGGGAACTGAATTCTGAGGAAAATTGAAAAAAAACCAACAACAACACGGATATCGATCTTAAAAGAGACAGAAGATATAAAAAGATATGAGGAAATGAGACGTGATAAAGACCTGAAGTTCTGAAGGAAAATGATAAGACAAAGAAGATAAGGCACAAAATAAAGATAAGCCACAGCAAAACGAAATTCTCTGTAAAACAGACAACGACAGAGAGAAGAGAAGGGGAAGACAAACCCACATGTGTGGGACAGAAAGGGGAAGTGGTTGCAGACAATAGCCTCTTCTGGGATTTAATATCTCAGAGGAATGCGTTTTTAAAGAAAGGACGAACCCTGTGTTTGTGCTCATACCATGAAGCACTACATGTGTATTACTGCTCATATGTTGTGTGGGATGCCTGACCAGTTCAAGCTCTAAGATAGCGGGCCTTGGACGCAAGTATAGTCTTATTGTTCGATAACTTTTAGAGTCAAGTTGAATGACCTATTTCGGTCCATCTTGTTCTCACTATAACTGGATACATGACTCACTTTGGATTCAATTACTGACCGTTACAGCCAGAGTGAGAGCCTGCAGCTGATTACATCACTGTTGTGGAGGACCCCTGCGTAGTTTCAATGCATGCATGCATGTGTGTTTGTTTGTTTCTGTGGCAAGACAACTAAGCATTTTGATTGTTGTTTGAAAGTCATAGAAAATCCAATACAGATTTGCCACAAGCAGAGCTTTAAAACCATGTAATGTTTTTCAGAAATGCTGCAGATGAGTCAGGCCCTTGAGTTTGTGAGTGGTGTGTTAGGGGAGTCCTCTCTGTTTATGCTTCAACCAAGACAATCCACGGACGTTCTTCTTTCCACAACTCTCATAACAGACAACAGATAATTACAGTTGAAACCAGTTACAACCACAAATGCGGGAAAAAAAGTAAGTTGCTGTGCAATGAAGACAGACGAGACTATCTAGTTTAAGAACATTTCCAAACAAACCATGTGGGAAAAAAACATTTCACAAATTAGACTATAGCTATTCAATGTAAGGATAGTTTATCTTTACGTACTGTATATATTTACAGCGCTAAATTTGCAACGTATGCGAACCAAGTGTGTGTTTACACGCCTATTAGGGATTCTCACAGCTATGTATGGCCATTCCAGGCTAATGTGAGACATGATATTGGCAGGTGGACTAAGCAGGTGGACTAAGCTGGTACTTAACTTGGTAAGTGTGAGGTGCTGGCACATGTCCATTTAACTCCTACCGCCCTCGAACAAGAAGGTGCACCTGGCCTTCCCAGTTCAAGAGTAGAGGCAGTGATCGAGGAGTGAAACATTTTCCATGTGTTGGGTATTTAATGAGTCAATCAGCTGCACTGTTCCAGTAGCTGATGGAACTTGTTTATCTGCCACTTTTAAATAAAGGCAAACTTCCTTCTCTCTGTTGAATCTGCGCGTATGTTTCCAGGATGTGTGAGACGAGCTGGCACCAGTCGTCTACAAACGCTGGGGCAACAAAAGGATGTCACACACACACATTAAATGATATTGCTCCTTGTCCCAGGGTGGCCTCATAGACCAACATGGAGGATCACCGATAAGCAGATTTTCCTGGGGCAACGAACTGGTGCTTCGTTGAAAGTGTATGTGCTGGATTTGTACTTGTGGAGTAGCAGCAGAGCCACGCGTGTAGCCTCAGTAGCTGAACTGTAGGAAATTGATCTTGGAAAACCGAATTTACTGCTCGTAGCGATTATAGCTCCATAGTCGCTCTCTCATAGAGTAATGGAAAAACGTTTACATGGTTACTTTGGGGTGAGAGGGCTCGATAACGTACGACACAGATCGTGAGTTGTCATCAATGAAGGGTGCCATCTGGCCATCTGGCACTGAACATAAATCAACTCCTACATCAGATGCATCTACGGTGCATGCATCCCAATGCTGATAATGCATAAATCTGGCTTGATGCTCCCTCCTTACCTTGCCCAGAAGGACGCCCATCTTGTGTCTCCAGCGGCCTTTGTTAAGAGAAGCCACTCTGATCCACAGGTTGAGCTGGGAGTTATACATCCACACGTCCCTGCTGTTGATACGGCCACCTAAAAGCACCAAGGGACAAACATGCCGGACAACAGTTCATATTCAAAACAATAGTTAAGACAATTTTGGGCAGAATATATTTGGCGCCGGACAACTCATTTAGTTATTGCTGTTGTTTGTCATTGAGCTGATCTGTTGTAAATGAAAAGATTAAAAATAAACCAGAGCTGCTCTCAGTGTCCAGCCACACACACACACACACACACACACACACACACACACACACACACACACACACACACACACACACACACACACGCACACACACACGCGCGCGCACACACACACACACACACACACACACACACACACACACACACACACACACACACACAGTATCATGTTTCATTGTGAGTGAACAGGTGTTGACCATCCTTTATTTGAATTATTTATACAGCAAACACACCATGATCGAGTATCTTTTGCAGCTGATCGAGGTACAGCATGACTAATCCTGGTGTCTAATCTGTCGTCTCTGAGCAAACATGGAATTTTAAAAAGTTGTAGGGAATAATAACAGGTTACAGTGTGATCCTGGCATATTTTAACAAGCCCCAACATATGCCCTCCCTCTCTCTCTCTCTCTCTCTCTCTCAATAACCCCCCAACCAATAAACACACACAAAAAATCCAAAGTAATCTTTTAAGAATACAATGGCTGGCATACGCTAACTTTTTAGCATGGAGGCTAGAAAAAGATCTGATGAAATGTAGGTCAACCAATCAATACTCATGACAAATGATTTTGGTTAAAAAGGGAAAATGTAACATTATCTAAAAGATAGTAGCCACTGCATCATTAGATTCGGTGGCAGTTATCTGCTGGCTTTTATCCATCAATGGGTTCAGAAGAAGTACTGGCTATCAGGCTCATGTTTCATCCTCATAAAAAAAGTACTCCCCTCCTTGAAAAGGCCATATATTTTAATACACCGGTTATACATGGGTAATATAATGTAATTAATGTTCAGACGTCTGTGTTTAGGAAGTTAGTCATAGTATGTGTCTGCTCGCTAATCAGCTGGATAGTGAACGAGCCAGAGAGTCTGCTGCCCCTGAGGCATGTAGGAAACACGTTGATGGAGGACGAACCACTGGAAAGAGAGCCTTGCAAACCTAAAAAAAGATATCTAGGAGGTGTTCTTTTCTCACCAAAACAGCCCGACTGTCTCAGATGGGGAGGACCACTGCTGCAAATAATTGCTCTTAAAGAACGAAAGGAGGAGACTTTGGGATGTCCAGATATGACAGCTTTATGAGAGTTATGCATTGCTTAAAGTAATATGCAAATTGGTTGAGTGTGTTATAACATTCCTGTTGTCTGAAAAGGCAAATGAGAGAAGTCAGGCTACTTGTGACTATGACGTTGCACCCCTCCCTAATGTGTGAGGCAAGCTCATGTGTTTTCTGCTCATTAGGTGACAAGATATTGTCCAAATGTGTAACAAATCGTGTTGTCAAAAACAACATCCTATTCAAGACCACAGCTAACTGCAACTGTGCTGTGAGACTGGAGGACCTCCAAGGTATCTGCACCAGTCCCCAGTGTGAGGCGAGGGGCCGACAGACGGACAGAATGAGGTATGTGTGGGAATGTAATTGAGAGAGTAGCCGATTAAAAAACGGGGATTAAATGTATCAAGTCAGAAGACCAAGTGAGGCAATGAAGACCACAACATGCTATGAAGCGGTAGTGTGTGTGAATGTGGGTGAGACAGAAAGACGAGGGGGAGGGGCATGTTCACATTTTCGGGCAGCGCTTGAGGGGAGAATGATAGCCAACACGTGAGGACTTGGCACAGTGAGAGCGTTTAAAAAAAGAAGAAGCAAAACACTGCAACACTCTTTGCTGAAGCGGGGGAACGTTTCCCTAAATCTCCTTCTTCCTTTTTTTCTCTCTTTTCTATATCTTGTTTTGAACTGCCGCGTTGTCCGGTAATGTTTTGCAGCTCATCAACATGTTTGAGCATTCACAGTCCCCACAGGCACATTTGGACTTCTGACAATTCATATTCTTGGAAACAATTCCCCCCCCCCAAAAAGCATGAAAACTCTCCAGCTCCATGCCCTCCACCTAACAACCATATAAGAACTGTAGCACACATGTTGATATCAATGTTTGGCTTTACCCTGACCTCATCAGTTCAGATGAAAGATGTATTACTGATGTTTTGTTTTATCCAGATCTGTTTTTACACTAAACAAGGCTTACGCCACACTTGGCCCAAGAGTCAAAAATACAACAGCATTGCCAAGAGGCAAGGAGAGTAATGATATCTCAGATTTAGTTTGATTACAAGCTAATCGCATCACAACATGTTGGTGGAGTCTAAAATCTAAAAGGGATGTCAGATTGTTGCATACACAATATCCTAGAAGGCTGCTGAACCGTTGCAAAAGGTGGTGACCCCGATGGCGAGAGAGAGAGAGAGAGAGAGAGAGAGAGAGAGAGAGAGAGAGAGAGAGAGAAGAGAGAGAGAGAGAGAGAGAGAGAGAGAGAGAGAGCGAGAGAGAGAGAGCGAGAGAGAGAGAGAGGGGCTGAGCCGGCCAATGAAGGCCTTTCTCAGCACTGAGCGTGCGTCCAGATGTTGCTCTCATATTTTCCTTCAACTCAAACAGGCTGTCGCTGTAAAAATAACAGTGGGCGAGTAGCCATCGTGGCCTTTTCCTGCCATTCCACTCGGGGATTAGACGGCAAGCCGAGCCAAGAAAGACACTGACCATGTCCCTGAGTGGACTTGTGAATGTATATTTTGGGGGTATGGGGTTGCTGTTATTCAGAGAAACGGAATGTCGTGATCACATTGCGTATAACTACATAAAAAGTTGTTGTAATAGAATTTGATAAAAGACAACATGTGAGGAAAATAATATTTTGCGGGGGTCTTACCTGACACCAGAATGTCATTGCGGAGGGCGCAGACAGCATACTCTGACTTGGTGAACTCGGGTAGTTTGGCCAGTGACTTCCACTCTCCTGTGACGGGTTCATAGCATTCAGTGTAGGGCAGGTTGAAGCCCCCCACCCTCTCGCAACCCCCCACCACCACGATCACCTCAGAGTAGCCAGTCGAACTGTAGAAAAAGGGGGGAGCAGACAAGATAAGGCAGAGGGAGGGAAACATTTAGAGATGGAGTGGAAATAACAACAACAAGCTGAGGCTATTGTGAAAACACAAAACACAACGCCAGCATGTGAGGATTAAAAGGCTCCGTACAAGAATGTGGAAATTACAGGCATGGTATCTAATTAAAACACATCACGTCTGTAGGCCCATACAAAAGGATATGAAGACATGCAAACATACACATGTCAGCACTTTGAGGGATTTCTAATCACACACGGCAGAAATTTGTGCCAGGGCAGGAACAGAGACGCGGTTCCCACAGGAATGGCTTCACTTATCTCGAAGGCAAAGTTCAGTTTACAATGAAAGTATCAATCAATACAAGAAAAACACACTTGGGGATAGACCGAGGCTGAATTTCCATGATCACAACGCTTTCCTATTTGGCTGTTCAATGCATGATCACATTTCGTGGGGGGAGCTCATCAACTACAGCTTCTCTTCTTATTGTGCCATTCTAAAATACTGATGCAGGACAAACACTAAGAGTGGTTGATCTATAATAAAATAAAATCCAGTACATTCTGGATACCAATGTCAACATGTCTCTGTCTGTTTACTCAGCATGTGATATAGGTCCGATGCAGGTGGGACATTCAAGCTGTTTCATGTGCTTGTATACACGAGACAGTCAAGCCCAGAAGCATTATAGCTTTATACGTGTGTGTGTGTGTGCGTGTGTGTGCGTGTGTGTGTGCAATTAATTATATATATATATATATATATATAGAGGCTTATCAAGAGACAAAAGGGGCAGGTGTAGACACAAGAAGGGGAGAACCAGGCATCTGTCTCGAGCATTCGGCCCTCAGGGCACAACAAAGCTGACTGCGCAGACACTAACTGTCTGATTGGCTTGCCGATCTGGACAGACCTGCCTGGATACTGACACAATACACCTGAAATACACGCCACACAGCCTTAATAACCGACAACTGGCACCGTTGAAAGTTGTTCCGACACACAAAGGCAGCTGCACTGCTGTTTGTTGTGCGGCAGGCTGCCATATGGGCCCGTTTTGTATCTCATTTATACGCTTTCAGCCAGTGCCAGCTTTTGTCCTTAGTCAAACACCACATTGTCCCATCCAAGTTGGCACTCTTCAAACTAAAACACGGAAATAAAGGAACATTTGGAAGACAGGTTTAAAAAAAAAAGTGAACAGGTGCTCATACTGATAACAAGACTCAATATTTCATGATTGCCATTTCTTGCATCACATCATTTCCAGCCAACCGGTCTGTGTAGGAACATGCCCTGCCTCCCTCATTATCATTTCCATTTCCAAATAAGTCATTACACCGCTCACTCAATGACACACACTTGTCAGTTCGGTACAATAACACTCCCTATCTCTCTCACGCACACGCACAGACACAACAACAACACTGCAGGGGTCACAAAGGTCATGCGTGAGTTGTAACCTTTAGCGACACAAAGTGGGGTTCAAGATCAATGAACTGCTTTAAAAAGACATGTGTTGCTGTTTTTTTGTTATCTCACCCTCATCTATGTCATCACAGTGTAAGAGGTGTTTTTAAGCCAACAAGACAAATCGACTGTCAGAAAAAAAAGAAGAAAAATCTGACTAATAAGTCGTACTTCCCACAAAAATATGTTGTCTAATAATCAGTGTCTGTGTTCCTTTTGCAGATAATATATATTATTTCCTGCCGCCGTCCCTCATAACGAGTCGGTCAACATTTCAGTTACCTGCGTGGACGAGTTCTGGGTGACATCATTTCATTTCCGAGCACGTGGTAGCGCCTCGCCTCGTGGAGCAGCTGGTAGCACTCTGGAGCATTCTGGATGAGCTGGTCCCCCTCCACCGTCTGGACAAAGTAGTTGGGGTGCAAAAGCGGCAGGCGCACATTGTGCAGCAGGGCCTTCAGCATGGGCTTCCTTTGCTCCACACTGTGGTACACCCATCTCATCACCGCCTCGAACACCACCTCCTCCTTGCCGATGGACAGCTCATCGCTGCCGGTGTACTCTTCCAGCTCCTCTTTGCGTAGAGCGAGGAACTCTTCGTGCTGAGCCACCTCGGAGAAGTTGGCCAGGGCGTAAGTGCGGCAGCGGCTGGCCAGTTGCTTCAGGGTGTGGGCGTCTGCGAAGTGCTGGATGCCCAGGCAGTTGCAAGGGTCCAGCTGGTCCTCCAGGAACTTGGCGCAGGCATCGCGCAGCGTGTAGATCTGGAAGAGGCTGGAGGTCTCGAAGAGGAACTGGACGTTGTCTGTGGTGATCTTGGCGCGGCCGGTGTAGACGTAGGAGAGGAAGGACTCCATCGCCTCGGCCAGGATGCCGTTGATCTCGACGAGCATCTCGCGGCTCTCGCGGTGATCGTTGCAGAACATGGCTCTGAAGTAGGAGGAGCAGGCCGAAAGCACGGCG
This sequence comes from Melanostigma gelatinosum, assembly GCF_949748355.1. Lineage (NCBI taxonomy): Eukaryota > Metazoa > Chordata > Actinopteri > Perciformes > Zoarcidae > Melanostigma > Melanostigma gelatinosum. The sequence continues at coordinate 15,029,779 of NC_136648.1, forward strand.
CGATGGCAGGGGAACTCACGGCCCTGCACACTGATGACCACATCGGTGAACAGGCGGCAGTCGCGGAACTCGTTGAAGACCTGCAGGATGCCGTCTGAGTGGGATGAGCCGGAACAGAAGTCCAAGATGTCCTGGCTGGCTAACGTTTTGGAGTCAACCTCAAACACCTGAGGAGACAACAGACATGTATTAAGGTTGTTGTTTTTGACAATTTGGAACTCAAGTCAGTTGAGACAAAAGCTGCAAGATGGAAAGCGTTTGCGAGCACCTTGCGTTTGACAGCCGGCGAGTCTCTGGTCCCAGACTCCTCCCTGATCATCCTTCTGCCCAGAATCAACACCATGGCTGCCACCGTCAATGTAGACCTCTAAACTTCAAGAGGACCTGAGGGTGGAGAGCAGGCAGTTCAGAATCATTACAAAAAAAAAACATTTCCATTGATATTATTATTATCATGGCGTCCTATCAGATAGCCAGCAACCTAATTGGATCACTGTAAGCACAAATTGAGAACATTCACCACGGACCAACAATACACTCGCAGAGCAAAGCCACACAGCATGTGTGCAGAAGTGGGAGAAAGCGCGCGAGTTCTCGCAAATAGTTTTCTCACACACGGGGTAGTGGTAAGATGTCTTGTATCACTGATTCATTAAAGTAGCTTGAAGGAATGAAACCTGCTCATCATCACTGCTGCCAAACGGTTGTGCCCTGCAGCACATTGAAATGCGAGATGGAAGACGATAAAGAGACACAGGCGGGAGAGATGTTGACGCCAACCGTACACATCTGTAGTCAGGTTGTTTTGAAACAGAGCGAGGAAAGGAATTCTATCAGACAGCAGATAATCTGTGTTTGAACAACGAGTGCAAAGTCAGTGACCTTGAGTCATATTCTTTGTTTTATTTAAAGCCGCAGTCTGACTACATTTGTGTATTTAAGGCAAACAAGTTCCCCGTGAGGTATACTTTGTTCAACAAAGACTGTGTGTGTATTAAGACACATTAAAACATGACGATATCATATTAAACATAGAACTGCTTTATCTATGGTCATACTGTCTGTGTTAAAAATGTCAGGTCTGGCCTTTCCTCCTGTGAGGTCATTTATCTCAGACTCAAACCTATTCACGTGCGTTATTTGCCTGCAGCAGCGCCTCCTTGAAGTCATGTAAGGTTAGACCAGAGGACAGGTTTAGCCAGAGGTGTCTGACGCAGAGGGATTTCCATTGTGACTAATACCCACTGAGGAGGAGTGCAATTAAATATAAAAACAATAACAATAACACAAAAAAAGCAGATTTGATTGTGTTGTGTTTTAATTGTCTTACTTTTTACTGTTGTGTGAAAATAAGGGAAGTTAAAATTGCCAGAGGTTTATTTTTGTTGTTATTTAACGTTAGTTAAAATGGAAAAAAAAAATATGAAATGGCATAACATCCCAGTATTTAAGTATTAATTACAGACAATCATGTAAGATATATGTGTGCTATGTGGTGCCAGGTCACTAAAAGGAGAAAAAACACTGTAGTTTCAGTTCATTAGACAAAGGAGACTTCCTCGTGCCGACGGTTAGCCCTTGACAACATACCAACATAAACACCAGCTTAGCAGTTGCTTAACTCAACATATTGTGACAAAATTCAACAGGAAAGCAATAAATAATGACAAACTCAGATCTCATAAACTCACTAACAACATCCTTTGTTTTCGACAGAACGTGTTACTTACGCAGACGTTTCCAGACAAAGCTTCCTCTTCTCTTGACAGTGGACACAAAAACAAGTATGGACGAAAATAGATCGAATCCTGAAATAGTTATATCGATATATTTTACGATGTCTGCCCTCGTATAGTTATGGAAAGCAAAGAAGGCTGTTACGTAGCCGGGACATTTTGACTTTTAGGAGATGGCAAAAACAGAGAACTCCAACTAGCGAACAGTAAACACAGAACCCATATATACTTGTCAGCCGAAAAAAACAAAAACATCCCACTGCCCCCACCCAGCTGGTGCTGCTAGTGCATCATGGGAAATTGAGTTCAAGTGGTTGTTGTCGCATACGTTTTGCCCCAATGAGAAACAACACTTCCCGAGCGCCACTGGTGCTCCACGTGGCCGTCCTTTGTTTGCAAACAAACTTTCGGTGGAGAAAAAAAGTTCACAACAAGAAGTAACAGCGGTTGAGCAACACACGCGAAGCAGTCAGCGTTATGGCGTAACTCATATTAACACGTAGCGGACAGTTAGTGCGATGGTATTAACCATACATTGTATGGACACACGTCATTAAATACACATTATTACTATTATATGTAACGTTACAAATATGTATACACCTAAATGTTACATCGATACAACGGTAAAAACAAAACGCAAAGTTCTTTTCAGGTGAGCGGGGGAGGGAGGGAGGGAGGGAATTTGGTTGGAACAAAGGATGTCACAACTTCTTTACCCTGTTGCAAAATATTTCTGAGAGCTCCCATCTGGGTTTCCTGGAAGTGTCCACGATGTTGTGAGCGTGTAAGTAGTACTGGGGGGGGGGGATTGAACCACACATCATACGTCAGTTAAAGTTACTGTCTGTGCATACTTTGAAATGTACACACAGTTGTTTTACTCACTTGGCGACCACCATTGTACAGGCATACCACCATTAACGTGGAGCAGTGACCTCTGAGGTCATACAAGTAGGCTACACCATCAGCAAATCACACTCACTGGAACATCCAGAAGTTGAGACACCAGCTACTCAGCGACCATCTTCAGGAAACAGATGGACACAGCAGAGCTTAGGAGAGAATACTGCAAAAGGCAGGTTGTTGACTCTTTTTTTGATGGCTAGTCAAATTAAAAATAAATGCAAATATATTTTGACTCCTCCCTTGCAGTTACATATTTGTCTTTTTAGAGGGCAACTGAGAAAACTGAAAATATGTACATCACAATCAATTCCATGAAAGAAATTTGAATAACGGACAGTTTGCAGGTGTCTTCATCAAACTGTGGTCTGGCTGAGTCTCCTGTGCTGGTGCAGCCACTGCATCAGAGTGTCAGAGATCTCCCTGTACCTCAGCCCATACAGGTATGGAGCGAACGCCCTGGGCAGCAACATGAAGACACACATATTGACTGTGCTGACCCACACGCGTAGATCCTGACTTATGCTTTTCCTCTGGAACAGGTAGAGCTCCATGATGAAAACAAAGCCGGGGGCAAAGTAGAGCAGGAGAAGGACCCCGTGAGCCAGCAGTGTGACCCGGGCCCTGGAGAAGCGGCTCTGCCAGATGCCCTGGGTCCTTGTTACCATGTAGAGCCGAATGTAGCAGACACAAATGAGTACGGCACAGATGACCATGACTAGGGAGAAGTAGACGTAGAACCACCCCTTCTTGTCCTTAATAAAGCCAAGGGAGAAGAGGACCAGACACACAGGCACCCTTTCGTGCGAGCTTTCCCTCTCCACCTCCATCATGATAAACAGGCTGAGAGGGTACAGGGCCGCCAGCACCCACACCCCCAGCAGTATGCGGTGGGTGCGGGCAGGTGGAAGGAGGTCATGGTAACGGAGGGGCCAGCGAACCGCAGCGTAGGTGTCGACCACCATGAGGGTGATGGTGAGGATGGCACAGCTGTTGGTGGTGACGGTGACGGCTGTGATCAACTGACAGACCAGCCAGGACATCTGAGCTCTCGTGGCGTTACAGATCACCATGGCCAGGTTGAGGACGAGGAAGAGCATGTCCGCCGTCAGGGTGTTGGCCATCAGCAGGTAACGCGTCTCCTGACGCAGGGCACGGGACAGGAAAATGCATGTCAGGAGAACGGGGTCGGCCAGCAAGGTGGCCAGAGTGATGACTGTGGCTGGGATGGAAAACAAATCCAGGTGCCACCTCAGCACGCTCTCCACCCATTCCTGTGTGAGGTTTGAAATGAGCGCCGATGATGGCATTTTGTGTTTTCAGCTATGGAGTCACAAATGCTCCGACTGAGGTGTGTTTTACGATGTGTTGACTACTTCCTCCAGCAACTTCCTGTTAATGAAAATATCATGAATTTAAGTCAACAGAGTGGACCACCTTCAAAATGCAAACATGTAAATGCATCCAAATAAGCAGTAAGGTGTATAGAGACTATTTCATACACATATTTTAGATTCAGGATCTCAGGATTGCAGGCTGGGCAAACCTGTAATGTATACATTTGTTAACTCATTTGTCACTTTGTTGACTCAGACGTTGATCAAACTTTTGTAGTGCTCCTCTTGGTTATTTCTAGTCAAAAGGACTAGGGAAATGAGAGGCCAAAAATTCAAATATATATACAGTGATGGTCTGTACCCTTCGAGAGTTATGTTCCAAATGAAGAAAAATGCAAATGAAGATGAAGAAGAAGTTGTAAATAATGAACTCAATGTAACATGAAACATTACAAGATGCACATTTAACTTTTGTTTAGAATTCCAATTGACTTCAGTTGGACTGCAGTTTGGATGAAACAATCTTTTAGGGAATTTTATTAGACATCATTTCCTTACACTTTCAGAAGGGGCATCAGAATTAAATATCGTTTTTTTTGTATACAAACCTGATAGTTATGCTCCTTTCCACCCCACTAAATGCTTTCAAATATTATTCACACTCGAGACAAAAACAGAAAATCAGTTGGTTCTGTTCAAACTTTGCGTAGACGCACTTATTGACAAATTATTGATTGGCCAAAGGTCAGTTTTCTTACCTTGTGTCCAGAACAGAAAAAAACTGTGTTACACGTCCATTAGGCTTTGCGCTTCTAAAAATCAATGAATGTCTTGTTTGACCTGTCTCACCCGCTGACCTTATCTGATGTCCTCTTTGTTGACTCATACAGATAATATAGGGATGGAGAAAGCTCCAGCCACTTGGCAGTCACATAGTAACAGGGAGGGGCTATCATCCTACCAGCTATTCCTCATGTTGTCACTTTATCAGTGTTTCCTACCCACTAGTTGTATTTTTTGTTTTAACTCATTGAAAGCCATCAAGATTAAATTGATAACATTCACATTTTCTGTGAAATTGCTTTAACTTGTGGGGTCACTTAAGCAAAGCCACAAACTTATTTTGACCGTGGAAAGATTATATGGGAGACAATGTTCACGCCTCACAGGCACTGATGGCCAACACCGCCACTGAGAGACGTCAGTCAGCAGCAGTCCACGAGCAGGCGTTTGCTGCGTTAGCCGCTCAGGTCCAACAGCTAACAGCAGGCAGTTTCAGCTCCTCCTCCTGCCCCTCTGACGCCTGCTCCAGCACATGAGCCCCGTGTGGGCACCCCAGAGTGCTACGCTAGAGAACCTGAGGGCTGCAACCCATTCATCACAAACTGCTCCATCCTGTTTTCCCTGCAGCCCTACACGTTTGCCTCAGAGGAGGCTAAGGTAGCCTTTACTATCAACCACCTGACAGGCAGGGCACGACTGTGGAGCAATGCCGAATGGGAGAGGCAAACACTAGCCTGCTCTTCCTTCCTGGCTTTTTCTGCTGAGCTACGCAAAGTGTTCGGGGCAGCCTCCAAGGGCCCTGATTCTACCGAGGGACTTATGGATCTGCGCCAGGGAGACCGGACAGTTGCTGATTATGCCATTGAGTTTCGCACTAGAGCACGCTTTAGTGACTGGAACTCTGCAGCTCAGTGTGACGCCTTTCTGGCTGGACTAGCAGAATATATTAAAGATGAACTGGTCTCTTTTGATTTGTCTTCCGTCCTGGATGGCTTCGTTGAACTGACTTCCCAAGTGGATAGATGCATCCAGGCAAGGCGACAGGAGCGACGCAAGGAGGAGACAGATCGCTGCTCTTCCACCCAGTCTCGAGATCCTCCAGCAGCTACCAGCATCACCCCAGGGTCTCAACCTGGGGGCGCTGAACCCATGCAGGTTGGGCCCACCAGCCTCACTCCAGAGGAGCGTGAACGCTGCCGCCGAGGGAATCTCTGCCTGTACTGTGGCCAGGCTGGTGACTTTATATCCCGGTGCCCAGCAAAGGGCACGTCTCATCAGTGGTGGGGGATGTACTGGTGAGCCGAACCAAAAGACTCTCCTCCAACCAAAGACCCCTGTGCCACGTTCAGCTCCTGCTCAATAATGGATCCCACACCCTCGCTACTTTCATTGACTCTGGTGCTGACAACAGCATCATTGATGAGGATCTGGCCCTTCAGCTGGGTATCGACCGGGTACCTCTGCCATGCCCTGTTCCTGCCAGCGCCCTGGATGGTCACCTACTGGGGACAGTGACTCACCAGACCATGCCAGTCTGTATGCTCCTGTCTGGTAACCACCATGAGACATACAGGTTCTTATACTGCGGGCACCCCAGCATCCACTAATCCTGGGGTACCCCTGGCTCCGCTGCCATAACCCCCAGACTGGGCAACAGGAGTTATCCTGGGGTGGAGCTCATCCTGTCACCCGATTTGCCTGAAACAAGCTGCTGCACCCCAGCAATCAGACTGTTCCAGCTCTGCTTCAGACTTGTCAGGGGGGCCTACTGAACACCATGACTATCAGAAGGTATTCAATAAGGCCAAGGCCTCATCTCTGCCTCCACATTGCCCCTACGATTATGCCATTGACCTGCAACCAGGCACCACTCCACCCAGGGGTCGCCTGTATTCCTTGTCTGCACCTGAAAGAGAGGCCATGGAGGCGTACATAAATTCCTCTCTAGCTGCTGGGATCATCCGCCCCTCTTCTTTACCTGCTGGTGCTGGGTTTTTCTTCGTGGGGAAGAAGGACAAGTCACTGAGGCCTTGCATTGACTACAGGGGACTCAACAACATCACCATTAAAAAACGCGACCCACTCCCACTCATCTCCTCTACCTTTGAGTTGCTACGGGGAGCCACCATCTTCACCAAGCTAGACTTGCGCAACGCCGACCACTTGCTCCGGATCCGGGAGGGTGACGAGTGGAAGACAGCTTTCAACACTGCCACTGGACATTACGAGTACCTGGTGATGCCCTTCGGTCTCACCAATGCCCCAGCCGTCTTCCAGGCCCTAGTTAATGACGTGCTGAGAGACATGTTAAACAGGCATGTGTTCGTCTACCCGGACGACATTCAGATTTTCTCCAGGTCCCGGGAGGAGCACATTCACCATGTCCAAGCAGTCCTTCAATGCCTCCTTGAGAATTCTCTGTTCGTTAAGGTGGAGAAGTGGGAATTCCACTCTTCATCTGTCTCCTTCCTAGGGTACAACTCTCAGGTATCAACTCACCTTCGACGAAACCTAATTTCCGCATGTTGCCCATGCGCTGCTGGAGCTGTGATTCATTGACTGTGTAAAGTTCAGGACATTTCTCCAGCAGTTTCAGCACACTGGAAGGATTGAGGCCCAAGACAAACAGAGCCGTGAGGGTTGACAGAGCATGTTGGGCAGCACTTCCTCCTCTGAGTTTGGATGTGGCTTCGTGTATCTGCTCTGCCTGGGAGTCTGTGAATCCCATATCAACCAGAGAGCGGAGGGACAGCTCTGGGACTGGCTCCCTGGGTTGAGGACCGAGTTCGTGGTTGTGTTGCGTTGACCGCAGAGCGTTGTGGCTGCTGGAGGAACAGAACAATCTGCACCCGGTGCATAGACGCTGGAGGAGACATCTTCCAAACTGAAGTGGACTGAATACAGAGGAGGTGGCATGTATCATACATAAAATCATTCAGCCATTTGTTAATGGACAACCAGTTTTAGACAAACACGGCTTTGAGGGCAAATGGAGTTGAGTGCTTTGTTACCACAGTATGGTCATAAAATTGAGGCTGAGTGGCTTTTATATGATATAATAATGCTGATGATGAAATACATATTTTGGTTGTACTATTTACTTCAACAATAAAAAAAGGTGATTCAAATTGTCTCAACACAGACATACACTTGGAAAGCAAGGAAGTTCAGCATATTCTCATTTGGATCCACACAGTAGTAAAATAGTTCTTCTTCTTCTTCTTCTTCTTCTCCTACTTCTTCTTATTCTTCTTCTTCTCCTTCGTATTATTATTATTATCACAAGACTACAGTTGGCAGGGATGTTGAATAACCAATTTACATTTTACTGGGCAGCGACCAGGGCTGTAGCTGCCATTGAGAACACAGAGGACATTGGAATTTGAGTTGAGGAGGAGTTTTGTTCTAAATTTAGACACAAATTACGCATGGTGTTTTACAATCAGTGTTGTTAAATATGATAGCTGTAGGCCAAATTTGGAATTTGGGGAGAGTTTTGAAACAGCATTTAGACAATATACACCAACAAACATTATATTGTAAAAATAGACTCTTTTTTTGATGGCTAGTCAAATTAAAAATAAATGCACAGGAGGGCATTTTGATTCTTGCAGTTACATATTTGTCTTTTTGGAGGGCAACTGAGAAAACTGAAAATATGTACATCACAATCAATTCCATGAAAGAAATTTGAATAACGGACAGTTTGCAGGTGTCTTCATCAAACTGTGGTCTGGCTGAGTCTCCTGTGCTGGTGCAGCCACTGCATCAGAGTGTCAGAGATCTCCCTGTACCTCAGCCCATACAGGTATGGAGCGAACGCCCTGGGCAGCAACATGAAGACACACATATTGACTGTGCTGACCCACACGCGTAGATCCTGACTTATGCCTTTCCTCTGGAACAGGTAGAGCTCCATGATGAAAGCAAAGCCGGGGGCAAAGTAGAGCAGGAGAAGGACCCCGTGAGCCAGCAGTGTGACCCGGGCCCTGGAGAAGCGGCTCTGCCAGATGCCCTGGGTCCTTGTTACCATGTAGAGCCGAATGTAGCAGACACAAATGAGTACGGCACAGATGACCGCAGTTACGAGGAAGTAGACGTGGATCCCCCCTATGTTCTTGTCCTGAATAAAGCCAAGGGAGATGAGGACCAGACACACAGGCACCCTTTCGTGCGAGCTTTCCCTCTCCACCTCCATCATGATCACCAGGCTGAGAGGGTACAGGGCCGCCAGCACCCACACCCCCAGCAGTATGCGGTGGGTGCGGGCAGGTGGAAGGAGGTCATGGTAACGGAGGGGCCAGCGAACCGCAGCGTAGGTGTCGACCACCATGAGGGTGATGGTGAGGATGGCACAGCTGTAGGTGGTGACGGTGACGGCTGTGATCAACTGACAGACCAGCCAGGACATCTGAGCTCTCGTGGCGTTACAGATCACCATGGCCAGGTTGAGGACGAGGAATAGCATGTCCGCCGTCAGGGTGTTGGCCATCAGCAGGTAACGCGTCTCCTGACGCAGGGTACGGGACAGGAAAATGCATGTCAGGAGAACGGGGTCGGCCAGCAAGGTGGCCAGAGTGATGACTGTGGCTGGGATGGAAAACAAATCCAGGTGCCACCTCAGCACGCTCTCCACCCATTTCTGTGTGAGGTTTGAAATGAGCGTCGATGACGTCATTTTGTCTTTTCAGCTACGGAGTCACAAATGCTCCCACTGAGGTGTGTTTTACGATGTGTTGACTACTTCCTCCAGCAACTTCCTGTTAATGAAAATATCATGAATTTAAGTCAACAGAGTGGACCACCTTCAAAATGCAAGCATGTAAATGCATCCAAATAAGCAGTAAGGTGTATAGAGACTATTTCATATACATATTTTGGTAACACTTTATAATAACTACACACCATGAAGCATTAGTTAAATATGAGTAAACACTTAATTCATCATTTATAAAGCGTTGTTCCTACAATAATAATTAATTCGTATGCAGTTCATAACAACAGTTATAAATGTTTTATTCTTGATTCATAAGCTCGTCTATTATCTGTTTCATTATTGTGTTTTCATACTTTATAAATGATGGATTCCCCATTTGTAAATGAAGTATTATATATTTTACGAACCAATTATTCAGGAGTAGATGATTAATAAGATTATTGCAAACAATGAGCAGATTCGGCCGGCTGCCATCGGGACATGCAGCTGAAGAAAAGTACGGACAGTGGAGATCGATATGCTTGGCATGAAATGAATATGAATAATTAAATCAATAAATATAAACTAATATGCAAAGCTCCTGGTTAGCGCTAATCGTATATTTACAAATGTTTTGTGTCCAGCCATGTTCTCCTGAAGGAGAATGTCTTTCTCTGTGTGTTTCTTACATGAATTAATGGCTGAGAGGTTTGTATTTAACAGTGGTATATTGTTTGCATCTTGCAATGAATATTAATATGTTCTTGATCACTTTGTGTTGTGTCTATGTGTTTTGAGGCACTGCTGGCCTTTCAATGTCATTTATAAATGCTTTGTAAGGCATAAATAGTCCTCACTTTAGATGAGGTCACACAAAATACTTTACTAACGAGTAGTAACTACCTTAATAAATCATGAATTAATCATGAATTGCAGTATTAATATGCGTTTATAAAGCATATATTAACATAGTCCCTAACCATTAGTGCATATCTAAATCATTATATATATATATATATAAATGCATGAATAATGTACATCTAAATAAGTTATTCATCATTTATTAACACTTTACAAATTATTAATCATCTACAACTCCTGAATAATTGGTTTGTAAAATATATAATACTTCATTTACAAATGGGGAATCCATCATTTATAAAGTATGAAAACACAATAATGAAACACATAATAGACAGGCTTATTAATCAAGAATAAAACATTTACAACTGTTTTGAGCTGCATACTAATGACTTATTATTGTAGGAACAATGCTTTATGAATGATGAATTAAGTGTTTACTCATAATTAACTAATGCTTCATGGTGTGTAGTTGTTATAAAGTGTTACCCATATTTTAGATTCAGGATCTCAGGATTGCAGGCTGGGCAAACCTGTAATGTATACATTTGTTAACTCATTTGTCACTTGGCTGACTCAGACGTTGATACATCTTTTGTGGTGCACCTCTTGGTTATTTATCGTCCGAAGGACTAGGGAAATGAGGCCAAAAATTCAAATATATATAGTGATGGTCTGTACCCCTCAAACGGTATGTTGCAAATGAAAGAAAATGCAAATTAAGTTGTAAATAATTAACTCAATGTAACATGAAACATTACAAGATGTACATTTCACATTTATTTTAAAGTTACAATTGACTTCAGTTGGACTGCAGTTTGGATGAAACAATATTTTAGGGAATTGTATTACATACATTTCCTTACACTTTCAGACGGGCATCAGAATTAAATCGTTTTTTTTTGTATACAAACCTGATAGTTATGCTCCTGCCACCCCACTAAATGCTTACAAATACTCTTAACACTCGAGACAAAAACAGAAAATCAGTTGGTTCTGTTCAAACTTTGCATAGATGCACTTATTGACAAATTATTGACTGGCCAAAGGTCAGTTTTCTTACCTTATGTCCAGAACATTAAAGACCTCTGTGTTACACGTCCATTAGGCTTTGCGCTTCTAAAAATCAATGGAGGTCTTGTTCGACCCATCTCACCCGCTGACCTTATCTGATGTCCTCTTTGTTGACTCATACAGATAATATAGGGATGGAGAAAGCTCCAGCCACTTGCCAGTCACATAGTAACAGGGAGGGGCTATCATCCTACCAGCTATTCCTCATGTTGCCACCTTATCAGTGTTTCCTACCCACTAGTTATATTTTCAGTTTTTTGACTCATTGAAAGCTATCGAGATTAAATTGATAAGATTCACATTTTCTGTGAAATTGCTTTAACTTCTGGGGTAACTTAAGCAAAGCCACAAACTTATTTTGACCGTGGAAAGATTATATGGGAGACAATGTCCACGCCTCACAGCTGTAACTCATCCATACAAAGTCGTCATCCATCAACCTCACACCGACATCATTACATCTTGATCAACTTCAAACCGGAGGGTTCTCACAGTCCAATCTGTCAGTAGTACGGTACAAAAAAGAACAAGCGCTGGGTAACAGTGACAGAGACATTGTTTCCATGTGTGTTTTAGATAAGCATTTTCTACAGCACTGACAAACTTGAGTTCAACAAACAGATAAAAGGAAACATTTTATTGGTTAATTTATCACCATCGGGTATGCAATTTTCTCTTATCGTGCAACTTCCTCTTTAAACAAGTTCTCTCAGTCCTCCCACAGGGCTCTGTCATTTTTTTCTCCTTTTACTGTATCCACCTTTCCCTCCAGTCTCCTCATCCTCCTCCTCATCATCATCATCATCATCACCACCACTATCAGCTTCAATGCTGCCATAATGCCGCTCTTCTTCCTGCCATTCTCTTGCCAGCAGTCTCCGAAATACTTCATACTCCTCTGCTGGCGCATTGGCAACATGTGCGAGGAAGGCGTCCTGGTCAACGCTGAGGATGCCGTCCAGTTTGGGGTTGAGGATGACCGTCTGGCCTTTCTTGTCTGGGGTTTGATACAGGCCCCTGCGCTCCAGAAAACAGTGTCGACAGCGCACCTCGTCCAGAGTGAAACGAAACAGCCTGGACTTCACTATCTCCGCCTGTTTGACACCCATCCGGAAGTAGACGTACTGTGGCGAGAAGAGTCAGCGCATGCTGTCACAAACAACAATCGCTTTGGAACGACAAAAAAAAGCAACAAAAGATAACCTCAAATAATAATTTATAATACTAGTCGTACAGATACGATGTATTTAGTAAGTAGAATAGCAAGTAACCCAACAGACATATGGCTACATGGCATATGTCAGATTACTAGTGGCTTAATGTTCTGTTCCCACTTCATGTATGGCCACCAGAGGGAGTACTATACCAGCATCCAAATTCCAATCTACTAAGCAGGTTTAGAGAATGAAGTGTTCACTGACTAAAAAAAGTCAGTATGGATACTAAAGATGCTTGGTTTCGAGTGTGCTGTTGATTGACACCATCGTCTCACATTGAAAGGAAATGGATGTGCTGCTCACATCTGAGGGAAAAAAGGGTAATCAAATTGTGGCTGGCAATGAAACAGGAACAGGTCTTGTATCATTGCCTGTTAGAGCGAAACAATAAAGTATGTTGATTTCTTGTACGCCAAGTGGAAAAGTAAATAGTGCGTATTGCATTGTACTGTAGAAACAAAGGCTATGTGTAGAGCAAGAGGGTTGTCTTTTACTACTGTGACCCCTGATGTGATGTTTGGTTAAGCTTTGAGGAAGTCAATAAATACGCCATCTACCATAAGAACAGCACAATTGTTAGGCCTACAACTCATGACTGTTTCGGATTTTGATTCAGCATAGCATCATTTATTCAATAAAATGTCGGAATAAAAAAAATAAAATCAGGCCCATCTGTCGATGCAAAGTCTTAAAATTTCCTGGTGTATCCAGTACAAAACCCAATGATCTAGAACAGAGGAGCTGGAATCTGTGAATGACCAAAAATGCCAACCTGAAACTTGTACTCCAGCTGACCCACGTTTTCCAAGACTACGGCCGGACAATCTCTGAGGATGTCTGTGACCTGCTGGACGGTAAACTGGCACTTCTCTCTGAGGAGCACCACCACACTTTTGACTGTCTTCACAGGCACGGTCAGGATCTGGGGGTAATGGGACACCACTCTCTGGAGACTGCCTAACAGGGGAGGGGGATAGAAGGAAAAATACTGGTTTGATAATCATACAAAGCACCCATTAATATCAAGCATGAAGTAAATACACCAAAGATCATCAACTCACCTTCGACTAAACCTAATTTCCGCATGTTGCCCATGCGCTGCTGGAGCTGTGATTCTTTGACTGTGTAAAGTTCAGGACATTTCTCCAGCAGTTTCAGCACACTGGAAGGATTGAGGCCCAAGACAAACAGAGCCGTGAGGGTTGACAGAGCATGTTGGGCAGCACTTCCTCCTCTGAGTTTGGATGTGGCTTCGTGTATCTGCTCTGCCTGGGAGTCTGTGAATCCCATATCAACCAGAGAGCGGAGGGACAGCTCTGGGACTGGCTCCCTGGGTTGAGGACCGAGTTCGTGGTTGTGTTGCGTTGACCGCAGAGCGTTGTGGCTGCTGGAGGAACAGAACAATCTGCACCCGGTGCATAGACGCTGGAGGAGACATCTTCCAAACTGAAGTGGACTGAATACAGAGGTGGTGGCATTTAACCTGGTCCACCGAAGAACCTGTGGAAAATCAATAAATAAATATATATATAGCTCAAACGTTATTTGTTCCCTGCATTATGGTTTAACAGTCAGGACAGGACAACGGTCGCTGTTATGGCCGTGGGGCAATCACACAAGTGGCGTTTAGTAACGTTAACGTTAGATGAGCGAAGATGTTGTTAGCATAAGTTAGCATACATGAAGGTTACAGCGGAAGTATGAGGGCTGTCAGTAGTTTCTTCGACATGTTTTAAGAATGCGAGTCATGCGTTTTACGATGTAATAACGTTTTAAGTTGGCGAAATATTAATAGTGTAATGTTTTCAAGAATTTAGATTCACCTGACGTGCAGCAAATCGGGTAACCATGCTTGTCCGTCGGACATATACTTCCGTCGTTCAGCCTCGTCAGAGGATAAAGGTTCCGCTATGTTCCGCTTGAATGATGAGAAGAGCACACACTGCGATGGTGCACAGCAAAAATCTGACTTTTGAATGATTTTTCTTTAGACGGACACGAACAATTACTGATGGGTTTTACGAAAGAGACGAGATTTATACACAAGCAAGGTGGACTATTACTGATTAAGTATTTTAACCTCAACTCAAGTTGACTTACAATATTTGCAATACTAGGTTTTTCAGCAGATTTCTGAAAAATTTAATCCAATTTAGAGCTTTTCTTTTGGATATCTGCAGTTGGCATCAGTCACACCAAGCAGCTGCGGCCAAAAGTATCCGATACGTCACCATGTTAGAATCTGCAATTTGAATTTTTTTATTGAGCTTACATTCAATGATTTACTGTGTGAATATAAAATTCAAATACATTTACAATGTTTGCGTGACAAACTTTCTACAGTTCTGATCAACATGCAATTCCTCAACAAAGAAACAAACACGTGTCGTCAAATATGTATTTATGTATAAAAATAAATTGATAAAATATTGTAAATATACTTACAATTTTTAATTAAAAACACTCTAGATTAAAATCATGAACCCAAAATAGAAAAGCCAGATTGATAAAACTGTTCCCTTCAACTTCAATAAAACTAAATTCTCTGAGGTAAACACAAACCTGTAAGGTAAAGGTTGTAGTCACTTCTGGGTTTTGGTGGCAAAGTTGGATCCCTGTTACAATTACAATGAGTAAGTCCAAAGAATAAATAAAATACATAATCTAAAAAGGAAATCATGATGAAGCTTTTGCTTTGTGTTGCACTTGGCAATTACAAATATGTCAAAAAATGCTATCCATCTCTATTGGTGGCAAGCCGCGTAAACTCCATGAAGGCAAAAGTCCATTTGTCTGTGAGACTACTGGTTAGACGGTAGTGTTTGATTATGGCCTTGGGCTAAGACGAGCTCCCCTTTCCTTACTTTGCACTTCATGTCCCTTTTGTTCTGCTGCACACTAAATGTTGGACGGGTGGCTGGGCCCAAATTCACTCTTTAATCCTCATGGAGGTACTTCTGAAGCTCTGTTTCCAGGGCCACCATTGACAACCTGTCATCTTCATCCTCCTCATCATCATCAGGAAGAGTCTCGTCATGTTCATCTGGGAACAAGCCATGCGTGATGAACACTTTAGGAATGGGCTCCAGGTGCTGTGGTGAGTCTGTGGAAAGAAGAGAGAGCCCTATAATACCTGAAGTGAACAACATGGCTGGCCATTGTCAGTCTAGCTCTGGTGTGAAACAGTACTCACAGTAGCTCTGAGTGGCAGGCACCACCTCTGTCCAGCTGTACTCTGCCAGTGAAATGGGCTGGCTGATCCAGGGCTGCAGCAGCAGCTGGTCCAGAGTCATCCTCTGAGCGGGATCAGGGTGCAGCAGCTCACGTAACACACCGTGCAGGTCTGAGAGGGTGCATGGGGACATTACAGCACAGAAGAAAAATGTTTGTAGAAACTGAAAGGCGCATTTATGATGACGTATTCGGGCCATCGTAGTTGTGCAAAACACTGCTAACATAGTTTTGTTTTTTTCTTTTAAGGAACCATATTGTTTAACTTTGCGAGGTCCTATCGACCTCATCACACCACAGATGCCTCCGTTAAACACTGCGGTGAGGTGAGCCACCGAGCGCAAAATATATTATATTGTAGCAGACTCTTTATTCTCAGCCACTCATCTTATTCTAGACGTTCCTCTGCCCAGCAAACTCTAAGGACAGAATTCACCATAATCTGTGGTTCAACACAAGCAGTGTGTATTTTCTGTGTTGTTTTCCCTTCACACCGACAGTGTGACAGTTACACACGGCCCTTTAAAAGGGTCCTTGTGTAAGTGTATTTGTAGTATAAAAGACCCCTTTGTGTAGTGAAATATAGAAGTTGTTCTCTACTTTCCTGTGACTTCTACAATATCTCATAAATTGCTGTTTTTTTCCTTTAAATTTGTTTAGTACTTTTTTATTCACGGCTCCGTAATTATTGTAATTTTTTTACAGTGGCCCTAATACGCTGTTGTAAAGTTTTGTATGTGACCGTCAAAGAACAGCAGTATACCCGGAGAGAGGGGGAACGGGGGCTTCAGGTTGGCATTCAGGATCTCCTCGACGCCACAGAAAGGGTTCTCACTGAACAGCAGCGTGTAGAGCAACACACCAAGAGACCACATCTCCAGCTCTGGACCCTCATAGCTACAACCAAACAAACAAGGACACAAAAAAAACAAGCTTGTAATTGGCAATATGTAAAACATGGCAGCATTGTATTCCCCAGTAAATGTAGTGTGTGTGTAAGGCTTTGTTACTTTACAATTGATATATCCTTAAAGCATGTAGTTTAATTGTACATCGTAAAGGTTAATGAGCCATTAAAGTCATACAGGACTAGAAAACAGTGCTCTGACCTAGATTCTGTTTTAATGCGTTCAGAGAACTGTGTAATCAAAAGGACACTTCCCCTTTTAAACTAAACCATCTGCAAAAAAAAAAAAAAAGAAGAAAAAAAAGAAGGAGGAACCGATATGAAATTTCCCATTTGTTGGAACAAATATCACTTGTCGATCTCAGGCATTGTGTACATACGGATTTCCCTGAAGCACCTCCGGGGAGCAGAACTCCAGTGTGCCACAGAAAGTGTAAAAGAGCTTCCTGGGAGCCATCATGGCAGCAGAGCCAAAGTCTATCAGTCGCATGTGGAAACATTTGTCAATGATGATGTTCTCATCTTTTATGTCCCTGTGAAGGATGTTTTTAGTCCTCAAATAGAAGACAGCGGCCACCAGCTGGGGAAGGGACAGAACCTGCAGTTTAGACCAATGAATGTTTCACATTTCAGAGCCGATGCTCCTGTCTTACGTACTTTCTTGCCCATGGACGTACCTGTCTAAAGATGTAGCTGGCCAGGGGCTCATCCAGCCTCGGCTCCATGTTTATGAACTCAAAAAGGTCTAAGCCATCTCCATGTTTCTCCATCACCATCTGGAAGTAACTGCCATTCTCAAACACCTCCAGCACCTAGTCTCACACACACACACACACACACACACACACACACACACACACACACACACACACACACACACACACACACACACACACACACACACACACACACACACACACACACACACACACACACACACACACACACACACACACACACACAATAATTTAGCATAGCAAATAAAGGTTTGCTTTACAACCTTGTGTGTTAAAGGCTTAAAGCTCAGTTACCTTGACTATGTTGTGGTGCTGTACTCGTGTCAGTATGGCAATCTCCTGGCTGACTGGTCCCAGCATGGGATCATCTACCCAGCAGTCGCTTATAATCCTGGCCTTGCTAATGAACTTCACTATCACCTGCGAATTAGAAAAACCAAAATATTTTGCTCTATCTTGGTTTACTATAAAATCGATATCAATATTTCTACACACTGCTGCATGTTGTATAAAGATGAAAATAGGATATGTTCAGTCATCAACGGAAATATTTTCTTACATCTGTTCCATCAGAGCGCCTTACTGCTTTCCAGACAAAACCAAAGGCTCCTTTACCGACAGCTTTAAGAGGCTGGTACTCCTCTTCAAACTGCCCGTCACAGGCTCGAGACTGCTCCAGATCCATGGTGGAGCGCAACACCTCCCCATGACTGGCCTCAGCAATCCTCTGAAAGGACGCGCAGAGGACAGAACCACGGCTTGAAAGCAAAACACATTTCGCATTTTGATAGACGAGATAGTTTGTGTACTAACTCGGCATGAAAGACATTTACTGACCTCTCCTAGACTGGCTCCTGACTGGTCGTGCAGCGGTCGATCTGTATGCAATAGTGCCCCCTGCTGGCCAGGCCTACTTATCCACACACAGAACATGGAGCTTCCATCAGGGAGGTTAGTCCTGCACACATCACACTGCACATCTGGAGAGAAAACAAGGTACTGGACTGGTTAAAGCCTTTTTTTGTAACACCAGGTGTAGAATGTTTGAGGGAAGAATAACGGTAGCAGTGGTACCAACCGACTCTCGTGCCGTCTCTGTGGTACGCGATTCCTTCGTATCGCCCCTCCTGCATCTGTGTAGCGTCTGAGGACGAGGTGTGTCCTTTCACCTTCTGTTTCTTAGGAGTAGATGTTGCAGGAATGTCCGCCATTGACTGAATCCCGCCGTTCACCGGCGTGCCGAACTCTCGACTCTTTTCTTTGTGAATTGTAGAAAGTGCCGCCCACTGATCCTGCTCGCCGTGGCTGTTTTCTACTCGCTCTTCACTTCTGGCCTCGACACCAGCGTTCCCCGTCTCAGCTTCCTGGTCGGACCCGACCACGCACGGGGAGGGGGTACGCAGCAGCTCGTCTGTATCGCAGGACGCCATGGAGCGTTGGTTATCATCAATGTACCCTCCGCCACTGAGAAGCTCCATACTACTGCTCAGATCGAGGTCGGCTAGGGCCCGGGTCACCAGCTCACCATCGCTGTTGACGTCGAGGTAACAGCTGGCCGAGTCTACTATGTGTGCTGAACGAGAATCCTCCGCCGGGCCTGGATCAGAACCACCATGGCCAGCGAACTTTTCACAGAAGCCAGAGGACGACCTGGGAAATTGAGTTTGACTAAACTGATGACGAAGAACAACAACTGATGGCAATAGAACAACAAATCCTGATGCTATTATTTTATCAAAAGAACATTCTGAAGAATGTTGACAGTTTTCTTTCACATCTCAAGCCGGCATGTCAGTGACAAGAAGGGCTGCACCACATTTGCATCACTGAAAACTCTGACCTATTTCAGTGGCTACTAGCTACTCATCTGTAAAAGAAAAGTTATTCAGTGAAAAAGATATTTAAATTCTCCAGTGATGTCTGTAAATCACTGTTAATTTATCCATGTCAATGAGCCCCGGTAACGTACATAACTATTGGGCTATCTAACAATTACATGTGAGGTTTTGTGATTACATGTAAATAAACTTTATTTAATAAAGTTAAAGCCAATTACATATTTTGGTGCTCACATTTTGATGAATAGTCTCTTGAGACACAGAACTGCCACTTGTAACTACCCCCACCTGCTCTCCAGTGAGATGACCTCAAAGCTGGTGTGTTGGAGGACCGAGCCACATGTGCGGTGGGCTTTGTCTCCGTCAGGAGAGGTGCCGACAACAGCTGGTCCATTCCGACTGGGAGTGTCTGAAGAAGTGAAAAACAAAACAACAAAAAAACCCACTGAAAAATGCTCAAAGACGGACTATTTTAATGCCTCTGCACACTGTAAATATGAAATCACTCTAAATGACATCCTGGCATCCTACCTGAGATAATCCTGATGGCAGGTTGATTATTTCTATGAACTCCATCACCGAGCTGCTGCTGGTCTCGGTTCTGGTGTGGTGGTCCAGAGGGGACCAGGCAGTAGGTCTCGTTTTCTGGAGGTTCCACCAAGGCGAACGTCTTGAGGAGTGCCTCAGTGGAATCAGCGCAGTCTAGCCGGCTGGTGCAGAGCGCGAGCCGGGCTGCTGCCTCCCCCATCAGCTCCGCAGTGTCATCAGCCCTGAGGAAAGAAAGAGGAAGTATTGGAATGCCAATCAGGATCAAATACCAACGTAATGATCATACTATAAAAAGGCATCTAGTACTAGATTTATTTTGAAAGTAATTTAGTGATCAGACGTGCACACAGAACGATTTAAACCTCGACTGGATGTTGCTTAGAATCAGTGCATTCAGAGATTTCTGACTCATGTGACGTTTAATGATCACTTCTTCTTCACAAGGAATTCAATCTCATTGAATATTTGACTTCGGGAATCATAACTGTAAACAAGCTATTATGGAGGAGTATTTTCTCCAGGCACTCAGGTTGATGCACCTTCTTGTCTGGAAGCTGTCGATTTGACATGTTTAGCTGTAATTAAAGCTCAAGACTATTACAACTTTGTAGTGTAGTCAATCGTATGATAAAGAAGGTTGTCAAGCAATACCGTAATTAATGTATGTACGACTGTTTGAGGCCTTAATTGTGTATCATTCAAATACAAGGGCGGCTTTATCCACACCATGGGACATTAAAATATATATTATAACACTACAATACCATAGTAATATGGCTGTCACAGGTCTGGTACGTTTCTTTCAGACTTTGGCAGTATGAAGGAGTTTTGGACTAAACACATTCAGGTAGTTTATGACAGGGACATGGGGATTAATACTTACATAACCACTCTTGTGGAGGTGACAGCCGGAGGAGAAAGAGTCGACAAACCGCTGCACGGTTTCTCTAGCCGGGCAGCGGTTCCAGTGAAGATTTTGCCTCTCCCTGTGGAGGTTATTCCCAGAACAGCCTGTTGCACCATGGCCATATCACCCGCCACCAGTGAGGACGGGTCTGAGGATTGAGAGAAAATATTATACAACACACTGTATGATCAGAGTAGCAGCACTGACACTGAGGGACACATGTGTGAGGTGCATATGGGAAAAATGCCTGTTTAGACAGATATGACACATGTTTTTACACCACAGAAGCCCGTGCATGTTGTTTGACCCAAACAAACGCTCACCATATTTCCCTGACATTTTGGAGAAGGCTGTACTTTTATTAACCTCCGCTTGAGACTCAGAGAAGGGGCTGCTGGCCTTTCCGTCCGTGTCAGACATCCATCCATAGAAACCGGGCATCAGAAAAGTGACACTCTGTTGAGGACCAAGCAGCAGAGACAGAAGTGAGAGATGGCAGAGCAGTCAATCCAGACAACCTGGCTCAGCCGGTCGCGTCGGCTGACCTTGCTCAGCAGCTCGTCCTCGTCGTAGCCGAACAGGCTGAGAGCCAGGTGGTTGTGGATGTGGCAGATTGAGCCATCAGGGTGGAGCAGGAGGAGACCGCTCAGAGGCGCAAACACCCAAACTGTTCCGGAGTACTCCAGCGCAGGGCTGGGGGAGAGGACAACGCTGTCTGCTTTCACGTCTGTAAGAGTCCAGACACATTGAAAAGGCACAACTCGTTACTACATTACAGTACGAGATGAGTAACATATATTGGGGGGCACAGCTTTATCCTATGGTGACTATTTTGCATATTTGATTGGTTAAACATTGTCGCTAATATCTGATCCAGCTAATTTAGTCAGTATCAGCCCGATATCAGTGCATCCCTAGTGAAAACCTCCAAAAATCGCACAACTGTCAATGTTTCATGAGCTAAAGAACAGCCCGAACTTTTGCTTTGTGGCATAAAGTTAAAAATTATTTATTTAGCTTGAGAAGTAGAGGAACGATCTCAACCCCTTAAAGGAACTGTGTGTAGGATTATGGGGGATTTATTTGCAGAATTATAATATGATATTTAGAACTAGATTTTCATTAGTGTCTAATTAACTGAACTTCAGAATCGTTGGGATTTCATTACCTTAAAACGAACCGTTTCTATCTACAAAGGAAACGGCGTTTTCATTACTTTTCCATCAGGGGTTGTGTAGCTTGTGTGTATTTGTCTTACTATAAAAGGCTGAGGAGTATTAACTGCAGGATGTTCAGTGCTTGGGCAGCATAACAGACTGTGGATAAGGCACCAATTTCTCCAAAATAATATTGAGTGTTGTTAATCCCTCTTCGATCTAGCATCCCTAAAAAACACCTTACCAGAGGACGGCTCTTCAGGGTTTAAGCCGTTTGACTTGCACACAGAGGAGGTGAGCGGACGGCTTTCCTGTGCATCGGATCTTTCACCACTCTCTGTTGGACCGGTGGGACCGGTCCCCTTGTTGTGATGTCGGGGCCTCCCACACACCACTGCCCCCTGAAGCGTGACACACAGTGGGACGGATGCACCCGCTTTGCTTTTACCACAAACTCTCTGAATCCTCAGCGTCTGAAAGAAATGCAAAGTCAAAGATGGCAGACTTACAGAATTACCTGAGCGTAAAACATTGTGGGATAATATTTATTCTCTCTGTGTTCCTGGAACCGTCTAAAAAAAGCATATTGGTAAAGAGAAACTTGAAGCGAAGCTTAAGAAAGGGAGCTTTCCTCAGCTGAGTGGCGCCGTTTCGGCTGTAAAGTGTGCTTACTTTGGGCAACGCATTACTGTGCAGGGGGATTTGTAAAGAGGGGATTAGCTCCTTCACAGACGCCCCTTTTAACTCGTCGGGATGTTGGTATCCATGAAGAAGGGCAAACGCCAAGTCACAGGTTCGGATACTACCCTAGAAAGAAAGATGAAGAAAGCAGGAATTCTCATGAAAAATGCAAAAAGAAAAATCACACTTCCATGGCTGCTAAATAATGACTTACATCTTGTGTAAAGGAGAGAAAGGCGGAGACTCTTTCCACACTTTCCATCATGACAAGCAGGTGCTCTTCATTTTGTGACCACCTGTGGGTACACACTGACACTGGCATCTCTCCAGATAATGTCACAACATCCACCTACAGAAAGAGCGGCACGTTAAACACACAAAACACACTCTTTGATTTTAAAGTTTGGTCCAAGATCAGCCAGCATTTTTCACACCACTTTTCCAGACACAGCCGCAACAGTTCCATCCATGAGGGGAAAATCTTCTTCCAATGCTTCTTCCAGGACCTGACTGGTTTTCTTCAAGATGGAGAGCAGCTTTTTTCCAATCAGCTCACCGGTGGTGCACTCGAGCAGTTTGCAGGCCTGTTCATTTGCTGACAAAATCTGAAAAATGAAGACAAGAAACACATTTACAGCACACGCTCTAGTTGCAATATTGTTTGACCAATTCCACTCAGTCACCACTGCTCTCATTAAAAGGGAAACTTTGGTATTTTTCAACATGGATATTAAACCCATTTTCCATGTTTTTGTGTCGAACTGACTAATACGGACAACAATTTCTGAAATTGGTCCAGCAATGAGCGAGAGCGCTGCAGACGGCAGCTGCTCACAGGCTGCAATATAATCATATCCGGGCAATTTGGCACCGGCAATTCACGTCCAGTGAAAGTCCTTGTTTTTGCCACTGAGAGTGTCTGACATTACGTCTGACATAAAAGAGTTTCGCTCCAGGAGTGCTGGGGGGACCCAGCTGCTGCAAGGCCGCAAAGCTCGGGAGACTGGTGGTGTTCCTGTGGGTGCTGTGACCCAAAACCCACAAAGGAAGAAAGCTGTAAAAAGTGGGAGCTCTTGCTGCCCGATATTAAGATTTTAGAACTAGACTTCTCCTTGAGCAGGTCTCTGACACCATGACAAAGGGACCAGATCTGTAGGGTCCTTTCCATAATGTTGTAAGACACATGTAAAAGAATCAGAGCCTGTCAGTAGCAAAACAACCACTTTTAGTGCCCTTTCATCTCGTTTTGCAGCTGCCGGTTACAACGTTATGCCTCAATACTGGACCAGTTACAAAAGTTGTTGTCTTCATTTGTCACTTAAGACTCAAAACCACAGAAAACCCTGAAGTGGACACACGGTACCTCTTTGGTTTTATGGTCGACCGCAAGAACAGCTTTATTTGGGTTGAGGGTAGACGGAGATCCAGACAGGCCAGAGTCTTCAGAGATGAGCTGACTGAACAAGCGTTCCTCTCTCTCTGACATAGTGGGCAGGTGAGGCAGGGGAACAGCTGAGACTTTGGAGCCACGATGTAAGCTTGAGATCTGAAGGTTTCTTGTTGCGACAGAAGTGCAAATACCCAAACTTTCACCTGTAAGAAAAAAAAGGGGGAAAAAAGTATAACAAACTCGGTGTGTTGACTGTTTAGTAGTGTCAGCTCTACTCTCAATTACGACCAAAGTAGTTACTCACCGCTCGAGGAACCAGGATAATAACGACGCTGCTGAGTCCTCTTCTTGTACAGCGGCCTCTGAGTACACGGGTAGGACTTATTCAGGGCGAAGTCATCCTCACAGGTGAGGCCGGGCACCACACAAATAGTGTCTCCTTTAACTCTATCGTAGCTTTGGCTCCCCCCAAAACGAGCCTCGGTCGACAGCGACATTGCTGTTGTTTATCCAGCTGGTATTGACAATGATTGACCCAAACAGAGATAATTAATGGATTGCAGCATTGTAACAATATTGTATGTTTAGTTGCTCGGTTGTCTGCGTCTGATGTGGAGATTAAGAGCGAAACAACACTCACCCCGTAGAAAGAAACGGTGCGGCCTGTTTCCTACAAGGGAGCAGCAGCTTCAGTTGACGCTTTGTTGACAAGGTAACGTTACCGTCACCGCGCTATGTGGCTAACTAGCCATCAGCTAACGTAAACGTTACTGCCGCTACAAACAAAACCAAAGTCGAGCGGTGTTTGGTTCGTAAATTGCAGTGTTTCCGGTGCAATTTCAACGACTTTAGTCCGAGGGTACGTTACCGTGGCGTTATCACAACTTTGACACCACTCCAGCAGGTTGGCGAAGGTTAAAAAAGAAGATTTTATGTGTAAACTGTTTCACTTCGTCCAGCAGTAGCTTTTGTAAACCGCGGGCTTCTAGCGGCAGCCGGATTAGATTCACGGAAGTCCCCTAGAGCCAATCAGATATCACGTCTCTGAACAACGGCACCTCATTGGAGGATTCACCGGAAACGCCCACCCTTGTTTCCATGGGAACCAAAAAAGCAACCAATAAAAAATAATAATAATAAAAAAATATATATATATATATATATATATATATATATATATATATATATTTACTTATTTATTGGTTGCTTTTTGGTTATAAAAGAGGAAAATGTCTCAAAGGCGTAAATATTTTTCACAAGTCAAATAAATAATTCACATATTATTTATTATAAAACAGGTGGACACAGAAAAACCCTCACAGCAAACAGCAGTAACTACAACAGGTTGTTGTTTTTTATTTACTGCGGTTTAGCAAACAACACGTCTATACGCAAAAAATAGAAGGCATCCATAACATTAATAGAAAATGACTATAGATTCTAAAACATATTCTAAAACATACATGATAATTATAAGCTCTTTATTTGTATGTACAAATCTGATGGACACCAAAGTACATGTTTGAACAGACATAACAAAGATGATCCTATCATGTAGGCTTAAACTGGCATCTGAGAGAAGTTGGGTAAGAGTTCCAGGTGCAATGACTGCAGGGGTGCATATGGTTTCCTTTTTCTGAATTAGCTACATGGCTTTGCTTCTTAAATTCACAAGCTCTCCCTCAGGAGGTCCTCACCAACTTCAAACTAGACAAACGTTTTTGCCACAACACAGACTGGAATTAAATGAATCAGACATTATCCTTACTGACAGAAATTCTGCCACAGTCCAAATAAAAAACCGGTTTAAGGGGAACAATAGGGAAGTACACTGTGCTGTACTTTTGCATCAGTGAAAAAGAAAAATATTACAACATGAGATGAAAAGCTCACTCTGACATAGCTGCTTGATAAGGAAAATATACATAACTGACCTTTCCACATTCAAATCAGAAATCAAAACTCACCTGTTCAAAACTGCTTTTAATGTGTGACTATTCTTGTGTACTCTGTTTTTAGTGTATTGTTTTTATATATGATGATTTTAATGTAAAGTGTCTTTGAGTGTCATGAAAAGTGCTATATAAATAAAATGTATTATTATTATTATAACAGTTAGAACAGATGCATTGAAACATATTTTAGTTTGACTTATAGCTCTCTTGGTATTAGCGACATTGTGAGCAGAATTTCAGTTAATCCGGTCCTGAACTAATTCATCACGTTGACAGGCCAGCTCCAGCTGCCATGGGAAATGTAAGCATGTCATCCAGTCTGCTGAGATCCAATTACACATTCCATCATCGATTCTTTTCTTCACATCACAAACATCTAGATTTCTGTAACATTGGGTACATTTTGATACACCATCTCTTTTTTTCATGTACTGCACTACCATGAGCTTATGTGATGCTCTGTGGACAATATGTGCCTTTTACATTTTCTTTTCTTGATAACTGGCACATGAATCAGCTTGAGCCTGGTCATGCAGTAATCTATTTCACCATTAATCTAATTTTATGATTCTTTTAATTTGCGGTTCAGCAGCTCGTTTGAGCTTGAAGAGAGGTTCACTGCTGAAATAATCTCCCTGGGTCTTGTAGGCTGCTATAGCTGTAGTATGCATGTTTTGTCAAGTAGCTCACTTTACAATAATGAGTACCGGTAGATCTTCATACAGACAAGGAGCCAAGCAGAACACTTTACACAGTCACACATACAGTCATACGCGTACATGAGCAAAGTTGGGCACATGGTGCCATGGCTGTGAGAAGGGAGCTTTGACAAGCTTTTGGAGCATAGTTCACTGAAACAGGGCCCATCCTAATGGTGGAAGTCCTTTTTCGTGTGCGGACGATTTTCCAGTATATGGTCCACTTCTGAGGCAATGCCTGCCGTCATCTTTGGAATTACCTGCACGGAGCACAACACGGAGCACACGGTTAATGCTGCTGGACTGGACCACATAATGACATATTTACTCAGTATTATTCAGGCTCAGGAAACATCTTTATACCTGGATGGCTCCCAGGTTCTCTGTCAGCTGCCTTGGATTGGAGGATCCCAGCAGCACTGAGCTCACTCCCTCGTTCCTCAGGCACCAAGCTAAAGACCGGGGATAGGAGGAGTTTATACAGCTGTTAATATAGTATCGAGGTCTCAGACAGTACGAAGAGAAACACAGGGTTTGGCTGTGAACAATATTTTGTTTGAGGGTCTGAGGATGTCCTTACCTATGGCTAGCTGCGGCAAAGTACATCCGAGCTTCTCCGCGATATGAGTCAGTTCCTTTAGCTTGGCTTGTTGTTTCCTCCCATCCTCACTCATTATTTTGTCCCTCAACCACTGGTATGGCTGCAGGAGCAGAACCAGAGTAAGAATTATAATTATTTCTCAAAATCCGGCATAATAACGTGAACCACATTATGTTTAATTGCTGGCTTTGTACTTCTTGCATAAGAGTCAAAAGATATATTATATAACATATGGACACTAGGCAGGCGGTCCAAATAAATTGAAGCCGTACCTTCATTGAGGCCCTGGAGGATTCTGGGAGGCCATTCTCGTACTTCCCAGTGATGATTCCACAGGCCAAAGGTGACCAAGATACCACACCCACACCTGAGGTAGAACAAGAGCCACTGAGCAACAGGGTACGGAATCTATTGCAGCACTAAATCTATTAACAAAAGCTTACTATAGACCTACCTATCTTATGGTAGAGCTCTGGCAGCTGAGTTTCCACTTTCTCCCTCTGGAAGAAGTGATACTCTGCCTGCTCACACACTGGTGGAATTAGATTAAACTGCCTGGCCACAGAATATGCTTCCTAATTGAATATGAAGAGGGAATAAAAAGGAACAGGGAAATATTAATGAGATAAATCTTTATCTTTAATTCCATTTTCTGAAACCAGTCTGGAAGATAACTGACTTTGTGATTGCTTTGTAGTGGTAATTTAGACTGAACATTTCTCAGTGTGTTCATGGTATTAAAAATGTATGATTACAGGGATAAACAAAAAACAATGATGTCAATATATTGCCAGCCTTAAATAGAACCGGGACTGTTTGTCTTTTACGGGCTTTTTTATTTCTTAATCTCGTGTTGCTTGCCAGGAGATACACAAAGACCTTTTCCATCACTCACCATGATCTCCATTGCAGACCACCGGGATGTCCCCCAGTACATGGACATCCCCTGATTGATCACATGCGTCATCGATCTCACTATCTCTGTAAAAAGAGCCCATATGTACATTGTCATTAATCAAACAGTGGAATGGCGCCACAATCGCAAGTTTTTTTTAAACTTACACTATTTTTTACATTATATACACCAAAAACAGGAGAATTAGATGAAGTTGGTATTTTTAATTCTCATAAAAGACCAGGTTTAAAGAAGACAACAAGAAATCCAGAAAAGCCTTTATGTGAAACTGGCACCTTCAGTAAAAACAAAGATGCTGCTTGAAAGGCATTCAGCCTCTTTGTGAGAAAGGCTCTGGTCCTTTTAAACTCACGTATAAGCAGATAGTCTTTGCTGGGATCATACGGCTTCATATGGCTAAACGCTGCAGGGGTTAAAGGAAAAGACTGGCAGAACGTTGCTTGTGCAGTTGAACAAATCATAGCTACAGCTGTAGGGGCTGCAATCAGCCACGGTGGCCTTTAGTGGTATCCGCAGGCTATTTGTGCCTGGGTACGTAATGGTCAATAATCATATTTAATAAAAACCTGCTGTGATATTCTCTCTCAAGGGAGCCTTTAACCAAGGCCATCTCACATCTCAGGACGAAATACTGCAATTATTTTGCATGTGTGTCTGGTGTATGCCGTGCACAAACTCTCCAATTACTGAAGGAAACAACAACAAGGCGATAAAGTAATTGATGTGATTACTTAAGTCTATAATTGCGTGCTTTGGTCTGCAGTTGTACTTAAACATCTGCTATACATTAAAGCAATGTCAACTGTGAATGCGAAATAGGAAGCGGGAAGAGTGAGAATGAGGACGAAGAGATGAGACCAGTGTGTGTGATTAAAAAAAGAGTGATTCCTTTTCATCAGTAGTTATTCTGAACGCAGATTTTCTTTTGGCGAGGCCGCAGTGAGTCATCGGCTCCAACACCAGATGCTCACACACTGAGCAAAGCGCTCAGGTGAGATATCCAGCGTACACCTTCAACACCCCCCTCACATGAACCCGCCGAGCGCGTGTTCAAGGAGGACGATGTGGGTCTGAAAAACATGTACTGTATCAACATGCTCCTGAACGTATGAGATTGGTGGACAATTAAGATGAGAAGATCCCGACCACTCTCACATCTGTACTGCAAACGCGTACACAGCCTGCAGCCAGTTATCTTAGTTTCGCACAAATGCAGCAAGCCTGGCTCTGTCTCAAGACATCAAAATTTGCCTGGCAGCAAAAAGCTCACAAATTAAAATGTCGGACAGGATTCCGGTAAATTACTGCCCTGACTAAGAAATAGTCAGTGATTTGCATACGGATTAAACAAACAATACATGACATGTTAATTTGTGAGATTTGTAGGTAATATAAGGCAGATTTTGTGACCTCAGCTGTTTCCAGTCTTTATACTAAACTAAGTTAAGGTAAGCTAACCATAGTTTCACAACAGACACAAGAGTGATATCCAAATTATCATCTAACGCTTGGCAAGAATGTGAAAAAGCATATTTCTCAAAATGTGAATCTATTCTTTTAATTCATTATTTATTGGCACAAAAGTCTTGCGTTGTTTGGTAAACATAATGAAACATAACCATGTTGTTTAGTAATTTAGTCACTGTGTAGAGAATAATGTTTGGGACTAATCACTTCATATTTGATATTGTTATAATTAACTCAATAAGCTATGCGTTCTATTTAGCACATGCATGAAATACATTCTGTTTGTGTGTTAAATGCAAATGTACAATCTGCCAACATCCGCCCGTCCTTGAGACTTCTCACACAAGCAACACTGTCAGGAACATTTGGAACATCTGTCAGGAACATCTCAGTGCCCTTCTGCAGAGTGAAGCGAGGAGTGTGGAATAAATCATTCAGCAGCACACTCAGATGTCCATATTTGTCTGGGCAGGTGTCTTAGTGGATGTTCAGCAGATGCTATGAGATGCTTTACTTGGAGGTGGTACGCATTTTGAAGCGAATGTTTATGGGGCGGTGATCAATATGTCACACCACAGGGGATTTTCAATGGCTGATGGAGCCCAGCTTAGTTCTATAATGGTGGGAAAAAAGGTTTTGAATGTGGAGCCAAAGGGGAGATAAGTATTGAGGTATACTGAGTGGGTGAAAGGATTCTGCATGCTGCTTGTTATTGCTGAACATTTGAGGAGAGAGGCGATATCCGGCCACTTGAAGGAAACCCAAAGCCATGCAGTCAGGATGATTGGATGGCTTTGGGTTTGTGTTCAGTATGCTGTGGCAGTAGCATTTCATTTGCACTTGGCTGGAGGGCTTGTTACACAGTCAACGCACTGATGCCATGTCTGATCATTTCCCCCGCCTGTGTCTTCCATTCTTTACTCACTCTGTCCGCAGGATTCTCATATCAAGTTGATTGAATGGATGCAATTTGCTGCATAATGCTGTGTCAAATAAAAAAAACGAGGCTGAGTGACTGGAAAGCAACACTGTGCTGAGATTTGGACAGTTCACTCCGCAGGCTATGATACGCCGATTAAAACAATGAGCTGACAATGGCACAGATGCTTCTCCTTCAGGCCCATTCTGTCCATATGTGCTATAATGTGAGAGCTTTGCGAACTACACCATAAGGCCACATGTGAGATGAAATTCCAGCTTGGCCTTTAACCCCTCGGGGAACAACTTCCACATAGTCTCTCACCATTACTGACAGCTACAACAGTAAAGAGCAGTAGAGCAAATGAGAGGGGGGGGGGGGGGTGGCTCAATCCAGGAAAGGAAAGTGGACGTTGGATATCTCTGGCACAGGTTGGGCCTGTTAGACTGGATGTAAACCAAAAGAGAAAGTCAAGAACAAGTAGGGGGAAGAGAAGGAGAAACACAAAGAGGAGGAGTAGACGGTACAAGGAATGATGGTAACAAAGCGAGACTCTGCGGCCATGACATCACGTTTTTTGTAAACCGCGGTTTTTTGACACACGATGTATGACACAAAGTCGGGAGCAGTTAAAGTCACGAGAACAACATACAAACACAACTTCCACACCAATGCGTGCACACACACACACACACACACACACACAAGTAATCTTAACATGCCTATCTTAATACAACATTTGTGGGGCCCTTCAATGCTATTAACCCTGTTTTAAGTTTCAGGAACATGTTAGTGTGTGAATCAACATCTAAATCAGGTACATAACAAGTGAACTGCAAATGTCCCATGCTTTTGCATGCTAGCAATAACTTCAAGTAGTCTCCAAGAGAAGCTAGTGAGAAAATATTTTTTTTGTGCGTCTGTACATGCATCTATCTCTCTCTCTCTCACTCTCTCTCTTTCTCTCTCTCGTTAAAAGTGGCTGACCCGCTACACAGAGATTTATGACAGTGGCCTTGCTCCACTGTAATGAAGGATGAAGAAAAGGTGCACAATGTTTTAAATTGATTAAAGGAGCGCCTGTGGGGCACAGCTGCTGAAAGCAAAACAGGCTATCTGTCTTTGTTTGTTGGTGTTTGTGCATTTTTAATCCGTCATCTCTCTCTGTGCAGTTTTGATCATCCTGGCAGACTCTCGATCAATCAGGTTGGACTTCTCTACATCAGCTGTCGATGGTGAATTGACTTCATCTGCAGAGACAGGCGACTAGAAGGTTTGATGGAGCACGCTGTCGGGTCTGCCTGCCAGTCCAGTACTACCAGTGACAGCAAGGCTCCGGGAACGATAAGTATGACAGATTGACCGCCCACTGTCAGCTGGCTCACAGGGGAGGACGCATGGGTGGCAAAGTGGAAAGACTGGGAAGTATTTTTGTAAAACAGTGGGACTCCGTCCTTCCAGCCAAATTCAACTTGTGGACGCGGGTTAGGAGTGGATAGAAGAGGGGCTCGAGTATCTGTGATGGCCACAGCACAAAGGAGAAGTGATCGAGGAAGAAACTGGAAGTGTGTAAAAGGAATAAATGGCCACATAAGGTGGATGTGTGGAAAAGGCAGCACAGAGAGGGGGGGGGGGTAATCCTCTTCTGAAGAACAGGGAGGGCTGGGAGCGGGTGTAGCTCAGAGACCCTGTGGAAACTAGTGATCCCCCAGAGACTGAAAGAGAAAGAGAGGGAGAGTGCCAGACCAAAATAGAGGGATGAGAGCTGAGGCAAGATTGCCAGATTACTTAAAATGTGTGTGTGTGTCAGTGGTGGACACACACTCGACCACAAGGACAAACCCCTTTGGTCAAAGGCAAAGGTCACCAGTCCGGTGAGGCCAGCGGCCTCGTCTGTATTTCTCACCATCTCATGTTTCAGAACAACATGCATTGTCCCTACCGGCCCCCGGGGTGTGGATGGCCATCACTCACCCTCCATGGGAGTGTTGCTGTCTGGCCGGTTGGCAAAAACCACATCCACATACTCGAGTTGCATCCTCTGGAGGGAACCCTTTAAACCTGAAATGAGAGGAGAGAAGATGTTGAGAAAGATGTAAGCAAGTCCAAGAAAGACAAAAACAGTCCAAAGGAGTCATGCGCATTGAGCCTATTTGTTGTACCGCTGGAATAGATGTGTTGCCAACCATAGCGTTAACACGTCAATAAATAGTTCTAATTTCCAAAAGGGTGAACTGACACCTTTATAAATAAGGATGCAACATAGCACAAATAAGCCCTGAGCATCACCCTCTAATAAATACTCCTCCTAATACCCGAGGAGACTTATTACTGAATCATTTGTCCTTTGACACCTTTGGACATGGACACGTTGGCCTGGACCTGCAGAGGTAGAGTGTTAATCACTGTGTGCAACGATCACGCTCCAACTCTCCTTGCTATTAATTCAACACTGTTATGTAGAAGAAATAGGAATGAAGTTACACTAAAATTACATCGTTTGAAGCATACTTAAACCGGCAATAGGTTTTCTGCCAACACGTATTGTTAATATAACAATAGCTATATAAAGGACAAATAGGGTGAGTAAGACCCTGGGGGAAGTCAACATGTTCATTAACGTGGAGGTGACAGTTAACCACATGTGACTCAAGGCCTCAAGCTGCATCTGGCCTCGTGCATCTTTTTATCCAGCTCGCACGTGCATCTTAGACGTCATAGTCTGTTTTAACCTAGCTGGAGTCATGGCTATGGGACTACAAGTCTACATCGCAATGACAATTGTATAAAGTATATCAGTGTAAAGCTGAGTTCACGCCACTATCTCCTGGCAAGAAGACCTCCGTGGAAAAAGTCCCGCATCTATGCACCCTTTGATCCTCGTTACGTAAATGAATGCTGTGAGGACGATAAGGAAGACGAGGGCTCAGAGAAAACGTTGCGCTCGTTTCTTTCCCTCTCGCTCTGCATTTGCTGGAAGTGAAATACTGTGCGTTGAGGAGAGGATAAGAGATGGCAACTAAGTATTGTCTGAGCAGATCAGTCCTCCATTCACGCACAGAGAAGGCCAGATGAAAGATGAAAAGTGAACACAGGAGACTGTCACAAAGGAGGACAGCAGAGTAGTAGAGAGACAAGGCAAAAGACACTCTTGCGTTCTGCTGTCTCGTGGATTATCTGGAATTTACTGGCTGTGAAGGAAAGTCTATTTTTGGAGCTGAGAAAAAAAATGTTAAGATGTTGAACCACAAAGCTATTCTACCGGCGTCTGTGATGAATAACGCATTCAATTATGTGTTCTGTGAAAGTCTCTTTGAACTGATCAAGGAATTTCTTTGTCCTGTGAGTAAAATGGTGAACGCGCAGGCCGGTTGCAAAAGAGAGACTTTGACTTTTCCTTGCACCCCAGAGTTCATCAGCGCTGGTCTCTCCCATTGATCATTAAGTTTGACACCCCATCATTCCTGGTAGATGTCACTGACTGGCATGTGGTGGGACGCATGGCCAGTAGTGAGGATGATGGCATCAGCAGATGTTTAACCCAGCCAATTTATTACCCCGTGGTGACATGTGCCACACCAGTAGTGGCAGGAGGGACACTGCACCTTTCTCTAACGGATGGCACCTATCATCCAGGCTGGCTTTAGCGAATTCGCGGTACCGCCTTTCCTTCTGCTTTATCAGTCTGTGCCCTTCCGAAGTGTGTTTCTCCTTCTCCTGAGGTTTTTGGGGGGGGGGGGGGGGGGGGGGGAGGAGTTGCAGAGGCTGTGGTGAATGTTAATAACGTGGGAGTGAGCTGAGTCACTGCAGGAGGTGCACTGCACTGTGGACCGGAAGGCGAGGTGTTAGTGAGGTAGAGCGGCCCAATGGGATGAGAGCGGTATGTCATTATAAGCTTAAGCAAGGCCATAACTCTTCTAGAAGAGAAGATGAGCGCTGGAGGACACGAGATAAGTTGCAGCATATTAGCTTCTTAATAAGAAACCTGTAAAGGTATTACAACTGAAAAGACAAAAGTCAGGGTTTGATGTGCCTAATACAACATTCAAATTCAGCCGTGTGCGCATGCTGATACAAATCAAAGGGAGACACAGACAGGAAGACTGAGGGGGGGGGGGGCAGAGATAAAAGAGGGAGATTAAAGGACAAAGCAGCGGAGAGGAAATCGACTTGTTACCTTCGATGATGTGTTTTCTGTTGAGGCCTCTCTCTGTCTCTGCTCTGCAACAGGAGGGAAAGACGTGCATGTCAGCACACACGCATTGCATTCGGTATGGACCCCGAGTCTGAAATAAAGTCTATCTATCTGTCTGTCATTCACAGAGCCTGCA
The DNA here is from genome assembly GCF_949748355.1 of Melanostigma gelatinosum. Classification (NCBI taxonomy): domain Eukaryota; kingdom Metazoa; phylum Chordata; class Actinopteri; order Perciformes; family Zoarcidae; genus Melanostigma; species Melanostigma gelatinosum. Next base: position 15,064,673 of record NC_136648.1, read on the forward strand.
TAACAAACAAATCACTGATGAGAAATACACCCACTCGACGCTCAGCAGCTACAGAACAAACTGTGCAGCGTGTCCGTGCACACAGGGCCCGTCGTCGCCGTCGTGTGCTGATCACCAGTGGCCTGCCAGTTGGCAGGGCTTCGGTGATACGCAGGTGAAAATATTTTGGGGCAAAAAACTGGACAATCACTCGGTTGAAAATATAGCTTTTTGAATGCAGGAACATAACAAAGTACATTTACTCAAGTACGGTATTTATTACAGGTCAACTTTATACTTCTATTCCTAGAATTATTACGTTTCATTACATCTATAGATTAGTAGTAACTTATTTTGATTTATTTAGATTTTCATATATACATAAGACCAACATTAGTATCTGTTTGGATGCTAAATATAAGTCCAATATTCACTCTCCTTATAGATCTGTATAGGTGTCCACCAATTCCTGAGGGAAGTATCTGGGTCAGTAGCTGCTAATTGCTCCACGATGTTCATTAGCTTGTCGCTAACGTTGTGGGTCTGACATGTAGCGCTGAGCATGTGTACAGTGGGTTAATAAAAGGTGTTTTGTCAACATTGTGAAGCTATAAAACCGGAACACCTGCAAATCTCCAAAACTGCGCTTCAGTGATTTGTCAGAAGTCATTTTCACATGTTCCCCATGCCTGCATTTTCCTTTCCCATTTGATTTCTTTCTTTCATTTCTGTTCCAGTGTTTCGCTCTGTTCTCAGTTGCCTGTCTTTTGTCTTGTCCTTGCTTCATTTCACACTTTTCCTCTTTTCTGCCTTCCTGTGGTGTTGCAGCCTGCTTAGGGCTATAATAATAATGTACTACAAAGACAAAGCCCCCACTCCATTTTATCATGTTTTTTAAAACTTTCTGTGCAAAAGGGTAGGGAAGTTGAAGAATAAAGTCCGCAAATATCTACTGTATGTTTTGGGTGATGAGCGGCTTGACAGGCCTCGCTCAGTGGGGGGGGGGGGGGGGGGGGGGGGTAAGTAGTTGTAATGTAAATCCATCCGGCGTGGGGACTGATTTGGTACCTTGACAATAGTCTGAAAGGATCAGCTTAAATTACATTTTCACAATTGCACCTCGGCCCTACGCTACTCAGCTACATCAGATATTGAAAAGAGAACCAGAGGAAGGATGTGGATGGACTCATGGAGTTTCTACTTCCCCGAGTATGAGCCTGAAGACTTTTAGAAACGGAGAGAATGTTACGAACGAAGCAGAAGCAGATATGACTCTTGGCAGTTTGGCAAAATTCTGAGGAAAAGTATGAAGGGAATCAAGAGGGGGTGGGAACTTGGCCATGTTGAAATTTGCGTGTGTGTCACTCGTTTTTCGAGTGTGTCCCCCGTGTCCCCCGTGCCGCACGCACACACACACACACACACACGCACACACACACACACACACGCACACACACACACTTACTTTCCTCCCCAGTAAAGCTTTGTGGTGATCACCAAGCTGGATCTCCTGAGGGAAGACAGACAGACAGATGCATCAAAAGGTCATGAAAAGGACTTGACAGCTGTTGTCAAAAAGATGCGTGTGTCAGCATGTCCAATGCTGTATGTGTGCATGGACATTCTAGTGTTCTCCAGTGACCTTTTATCCTGCAGATCAAACATGTAACTTATTTAGTCGGAAAAAATCACAGAAGGACCCCTTTTTTCTCTGAACTCCACCAAGATAGCTGCCATACTATAAAATCCCCCATGCTTGAATGATCAATAATTGAAACGGATCCAGAGTTGAGGTTAGGCAGAGAGTTGCCATGAGTTGTTGAGAAGGGTGCTAACCGAATCTTATCACTGCAGCGTGGCAGTGCATGTATAGATGTATGAAACTGATATGTTCTGTGGTGCAGATACAAGCTCATGCTCACCAGCATTCTGCACCTTCCACCGCTTCAATTTACCATGTACAATGCTTGAAAGCAGAGGTATATTAAGCACAAGCACACAAACACCATGTGGCCAAAGTTGTTGGGCTGTTTTCATGGTTTGGGCTTGTGTCCTTCATTTCAATAAAGGAAAACTTAAATAATAGCAAAAAGTGGTTCCCAACCTGGGTTCAGCACCCCCCCAAAGGGGATTCTAATATAAATCTAAATTGATGGTGATGTGGGTCTGTGGGTTGGTCCACCACTTTGGCTCAGACTGAAGTATCTCAACTATTGGCACAACAATCAGTTCATTCAAGGTCCCGAGAGGGTAAATCCTAACTACTTTGGTGATTCCCTTATTTTTACTCCAGCGCTACCAGCAGGTTGACATTTTTGATTTTCATTAAAATATCTTGACAAATATTGGACGGACGAACATTATTTGCTACCAGAGGATGACTTTGATCTCCTGACCTTCATTAATGGCCATTATCAGTTCAGAATTCCAGTTTGTTCAATACTTTATGACCAAAATACCCGCAAAAATGATGACATTCCTATCACTTGCTGTATATGTCAGCATGCTTACAAGGATAAACATTATACCTGCTAAACATCAACATGTTAGCATCGTCTTAAGCACAGCTTCACAGAGATCGCTTCATTTGAAATTCCTCGCCCGAAAGGATTGGGACAACCGTTTCAGACAAAAGCATGTTTCAACCTTTGTGAAGGAACTTCGCTCACATGACATGACAATGCCACCATGCACAGTCAGCCATAAATACATGGTTTTTTGTGTTTCTTTGGGATACATTGGAACACCTCCCAACATCAGTGCCTGACTTCACGAATGCTCTTGTAGCTGAATAGGAGCGCATCCTTGCAGCCTCAGAGGAGTGCTTGCAATTTTGTAATAAGATGCAAACATAGGTACAGATTGAGTTGGTTTGTCCACACACTTTTGGCCATGTAGTGCATACGCACGTACACAATCTAAAGACCTATTCATGGAACAAATTTAGAATCTTAAGAGACTGTACTTCACCTCCAGCACTTTTTCCTGATGATGTTTCCCAGGATTATCTCTGCTCTGCAAAGAAAAGAATACACAAGAAGATGATGAGATTATATCTCAGGCTGCCATTTCTCAAAGAGCATGTGAGCGTGACCATTATCTGCCACACATCTACAGCACGAATACCCGATCAGAAATCAGCAGGAGTACAAGATGAAGGATAAACGCCTGTATTGTTTGCCTGGATTTCACCCGCAACCTTGAAATTAATATTCATCCCCATACACCCACAGCCTGCTCTGCAGCATTCAGCGAGACAATGTCCAGACCTATGACGTTAGATTGAGCTGGGAACATAATGGGGAGCCTCCAGCGATGAATACGATTATGTAGATCACTTTAGAGTCAAGCTGCCTTTCGTTTTTCTTATTTCTCAGGTGAATAATTCCTTAACCTTGTTAACGTATCCTATATGGGGGGGGGGGGTGTGGCAAGGCCATAACAAATCTGAGACAACTCACTTTCCGCCAGAGTAGACTTCAGCCGTGTCGAACAGGTTGACACCGCTCTCATAGGCAATAGTCATCAGCTGCTCTGCCACCTGATACAGACACAAATAATGTGGTGTAATGTGCTATAAATATGACCCAAAAAATACACTTCAAAAAGGACGGGCTGGGAAAATTCCCTGAAGAAGCTCAAGGAGAGTAAACCTCTTCTTCTACTGAGATACACAGAACCAGGACAACTGCCCGGATGCTTGTTGATTAAAGTTGTTTACTGCTCAATATATTTCCCAGACTATTCTGACCTAGTTTTCGTGCCTGCAGTTTATTCAGAGCCATACATGGGAAGGCCAATTTTGTCATGGTGACTTTATCTGTTTGTGTTTTGGTTTTTGTGAGTTTGTTTGTGTCTCTGTGTGTGTCAGTTGCTCCCAGTGGTCATCAGGCAGTGATGAGCTGTCTCCAATTCAACGTCTTCCTCCCTTCAAGGCCCGATTAAAGCACTGGAAGCGGTCTTCTGCTTAATAACTTATGGAGAGCATGGGATCAATAAGACCAGATCACTTGGACTTGGTATAGAGCCAACAGGGCCTTAACAGCCTGCTTTGATACAGTATGGTAATGGAATGGAATGATTACTGACTAAATTGCTCCCATGGAGACTACAGACTGGGTGTTGGAGACTGTCACGAGTGGTCACTAGTTGTATTTGCAATGTCTAAAATAATGAAAGCCAACATCTGTTCATGAGCTGTGACAACTGAACGATGGATCCGACGTAACGTCTTACCTCATCGGAGATTTGACCTCCAAATGTTACCCATGTGCCTGTTGAGGGAAACATCGAAGTCAAAGATTTGTAAGAGACTAAAAACATGCGAGACCTAATGCATGTAAAACCACGCTCGCAATCATTTTAGTCATGCATTGATTATCATTTTGACAAAACGGCCTTGCCCTAAAACCATCACAGCCAAATGAGAGAAAACAAATGTTCGCTGTCATATGAGTTTCTTGTGAGTCAGCTTCTGCGTGCATATTTTTGATGACAGCGAATTCTTGCATGTGCATACATTATGTTTGTGTTTCAGTAAATCTCCTCATTCTTTCCTTCTATAAACGCCGGGTTGGTGCAGAACAACTGACAGTCTATGTCTTTTGTCAAAAGCAAAAATATATTTGAAAGGACTAATTTGACATTTTGGGAATTGATTGATCGATACCTCCATCAATATAAAGATAGAAACAGCAGCCGGTTAGCTGATTAGCATAAAGACTGGAAACAGGCAGACAAGAAATAACCCATTAGCCCCCATAACACGACAGCATGTTCTTTTACAGTTTATTTTTTATTTTTTTACAAATTAAACGAATGAGACTGTTTCCAGTCTTTGTGCTAAGATAAGCTAAGCTTACTGCCAGCTGTAGCTCCTTACTTAGCATACAGATGAGGGTAGTATCAATCTTTAATCTACGGGTCAAGAAAGCAAAAAGCGTCAAACTATTCCTTTCAAATCTGCTCATGCAGTTGAGAAGATAAACGCACACACACACACACACACACACACAAACACCTACACACACACACACACACACACACACACACACACACACACACACACACACACACACACACACACACACACACACACACGAGAATTACTCAATGAATCAGTCATATCAAGATGAATGTGTTTACCCTCTGGTGTACATTGAATGTGTGTGATAATTGAACTTGTTTGCTGAAACCAGTGCTATTGATTACATATTAACGGGGTAAATATTCTCACTCAGCAAACAGCTTTGTGTTGTCTCTCACGACTCTCCATGCACATAAAAGGTGCATGAGGTTTAGAACAGGGTGAAATAATCGAATGAGATTTAAACACTACCCCCTTCTGCTCGGTTCTATATTATCTCCACACACACACACACACACACACACACACACACACACACACACACACACACACACACACACACACACACACACACACACACACACACAGACAAGTTGAGTTTGCACTTGGATGCTTCTGCTCATGCTAATTAGATGTACTCACCGAGCCCCAGACAGGAGACACGCAACCCAGATTTCCCGAGGTTCCTATGAAGAAACACATGATCGGAAAAAAGTTAGTCGGAAAAAGCAGTGTTGTTTAGGCTCAAGTTGTCATCATACAAATGACTGCAATTACTGTGCTGCTGTATTTTGCTCTGGGTGCACACATTGGCTTAAACAAAGCCAAAATATATCTTGTTTCCACATCATAACTCAAGAGACTGAAATGAGATGAGATGACAGAAATGTTGTTATTGTGGAGCTTAGAATACAAGCAAACAAAAATCACTTTTACCTGCAATATGTAGAGCAATAATAACAACGATCTAGCTTATCATGTTGGATAGAGAGGAGAATCCCTGAATGTGAGGGTCACATTTATCACACCTGCAATCATGAATCAGAATTGGGAGATTACAGGAGGAAAGTTGATTTATTCCATCAATATGAATCCCACCTTCTCTGGAAGAAGATTGTGGCCCTCTAAAGACCCTGAAAACTATACTCATAACTATAACTATACTCATAAAACTATACCCAAAAACAGTTTGTGCTGCTGCACTGGGGAGTTTACACTACTTCTCCCCCCTAATCCCTCTGTCCGGACTGTAGGTGAAAGAAAACCGCGTCAAGGTGATTCACAGCCCTGAAAGAGGAAGGGATTTGAAGAAAACACTGCTGTGAAATTGAGACACAATCGTCTGACAGAATCGTCGGGGGCCACGTGCACACGCAGAACGACAAGTTTCATCTTGAGAGGAGAACTCGTCCAAATACTCAATTCTTGACAGAGAATGTTTACGGCTGTATTTATCACAGGTTCGCTCTGGGTAAAGCATCTGTAATGCCTGGAACAGTTTGTAAATTGTACCTAGATTTGCCTCGGGTCTTCAATGATACTGTTTACATGCTTACAGTGACAAGTTGATGGGACATTATCTCCACAGCTTGCGAGAATGTTCCGTTCTCCAGATAGGGCTGGTTGTCCTCGGAAAATTGCTAACTTTGTTTTTGGAGATCCCCCCCCATAAGCTGTGTTTACAGTGTTTGTGGCATGTTCTGAATGCATTCGAGATGTCTTAATGATAGCAGGAGAGCAGAGCTGACGTTCAGCTGGCGGAGAAGCGCCTCTGCGCTGTATTATTGTCCCCGGTGGATCAACAGCATCGTCCATAACTGGTTATTAACCGCACAGCCGGCTGTAGCACATTAATAGATCTGTCCAGGTCTGGTAATTGGGTGCCAGCAGACGCCCGCTGCGAAAGAAGCTAATGATCCCGGGGATTACAGCATGTCATCAGCAACAAAGGAAGGAGAAGGAATGACTTTTGTGTTGAAGAGACAATGGGCGCTCGTGTGCACGTGGGAGAGAGAAATAGGGCTGCAGAGGCACAAGTCCTTTATATATTATATATTGTAAATGGTAAGATAAACAAACTAAGGAAAGGAAAACATGTCTGTACAAAACTGCACATAATCAACTTTGCAAGCCAGTGAGTGTGGCTCGGTCCCTCATGCATGGATGGTGCCCAAAAGAAGCCTTGGAGGAATCTTTGGAGGTGTGAGCTTTTATTGTGGGAGGTTTTGTTTTTGTTTCTTCCCAGGAAAGCACTTATATCGTTCTCAAGTCACACCCCGGGATGATTTATTACCTGATATTGGATTTCTCAGAATCAATACTTGTCAGCGAAGACTTCAGTCAAGGTTGTGAGTGAACAGATAAAACTCCTCACTCGCTGGGGATTAATGCAGACTAAGAACACCCACACAAGTCAACCTCGAGGGGCGGAGGGATTAGACAACGCCCACCTTCTCGGTTCCCACCGCTCTGCTGATGGCAACCATGATGTTGTTATCAAAAAGAATTCAGCGCAGGGTAGAAAGGCGGGTCATATTCTAAATATATCAAAGCCAGGGCCTGTGTGGGCGGGAAGAAAGAAGGGAAGTGAAATCAAGCACTTTAAGGGGGGAAAAATGAATAGGTTAAGTAGGAGAGAAAAGCTCCAGCAGAGTTGCTGGAGGAAAGACGAAGCCTACAGGCCTCCTAGTGGAAGCCTCACCAATGACAGAAGACAGGAAATGGATGGAGAAGAGAAGGAGAGAGAGAGAGAGAGAGAGAGAAAAGAGACACTGGCAACAGACTGAGGCTTACATAGTTGCAAGTCTAAGCAGATCAAACGCCCTCTACAGATAAAGCATTCTATATGACACAGAATGGGAAATAGGAAATGACAGCCAGCTCCCTAGGGCCCTGCACGATGTGCATGTTTGTAGTGTGTGTGTGTGTGTGTCTGTGCAATAAAGAGCCAGAGTCTGGACATGACTTTCTGCTGTTTTTCCACAGGGCCAAAATCAACATTGCTTAAACTTTTTTCCTTCTCATGCAGCATACACATATGCATGCACACACACACTGGTCTTGTTACCGTGCTGTGGAAGGCTAATTCAAAACGCTCTGACTTTTGTTTTGTTTTTTTCAAACCAATTGTGAAAGAATCTCTCACAGAATAGCAGTATGTTCGTCAGAGACGCATGATTGCGGCTCGTGGCGTGTGGGTTGATTCTGTTTTGAAAAACGTGGGCAGATCTGAAGTGGTTGATTCAGAACGCTGTGGAGAGCTGAGCAATGTGGGAAAAATAAATAAAATCATCTCATGATATCTGGAAAACCTTCTTACAGTACTGATAGAAAGTATGTGACGGTATCTTTTTAGGTTTCGGTTCTGCTCACCTGCATGCATCGAAATAAAGAAGAGAAACTGAAACATGTTGAACTGCATTGTCAAGGATCTTAGAAATGTAAAAAAATGGAGATGAAATAGTTGCTTTGTAGTGTTATCGTAGCAACTATTATGATATTGTGAAATAAATGCTGAGTATCGATACAGTATCTTCTCATCTCTTCTGATGCGAACTGGCTTTCTGTTCACCTCGGGCAGCGTTTATCGGATCAGAACTCCTTTTATACTCATGCAGCAGTGCTTTCTTGATGATCTCTGTGATAACAGTCTGTTTACAGAGGCCACTTAAGGAGAAAGAGCAGGAATCTGATTTGCTGTTATAAAACCATTACGCTCACAGAAAACCATTTTAAGTTGTGACCTTTAATTAAAACGCAAAATCCATGCAAAACGTCCTGGCTGAGGGTTTGGATCTTATCCTCGGGGGCTTGTTTGGTCTTTAGGAGCTCCACTCTACAGAGCTCCTGTTGTGCAACATATCATTAGAACTACACACCACAGAAGAACGGCCGTGACATGAACTGAAGGGAATGATGTTGGAACCTGAAACACATGTATTTTATTAAAGTGTTTTGATGTATGATGAAAAACATGGGCCAAAAAACAAAAGAAGCTGTGTACACTCTCACGCCAAACAGTGTGTCCCTGAGCAAAAGCAGCGTGATGGGCTCCATGAGCACAGGCGCGCATGAAGTCATGCAAACACACACGCATGTATGCACACAGGCACCATGCACACACACACACACATGCCCAAAGTTCACTTCAAAAAACACAAACATAAACACATGGAGAGCAACAACGAAGCCAATTATGATCTGTGGCGCATCCCGACGAGAGCCACAGCTGCAGAATATCTGTTATCTTTCTGCAGACGGACAGATGGAGGTTGCATCAGCCCTCAAAATACATCTGTTAAAAGCTGCAGCCCTCTGTGTGATCTTCAATCACACTAGCCCCAGCTCGTCTAAACCCACTCTGTGACACAGACAAACGCTGACATCTTGCTGACTTCATGCTAAATATGTGAAAATAATCTGCAGTGTGTTCCTCCGCCAAACTATTGAATGGAAGCCCTTGACTGAGCTGGTTAAAAGGCCTCGACAGTCACTGACAGCAGTTTTTTTTGCTTTAAGGTTTGATAGCCGGTTGGTTTATTGCATGGAGATGTTTATTCTAAAGGATGAAGCTAAAAGGCACAGCAGATTCATCCATGAAAGCAAGAACGACACCCACGCTACATCAGACAGGGGAAACGCTCGTGCTTTTTTCTCCCAAAACTTTCATTCAGCTCGAGTGTGCAACAAGACAACAACAGTGGAATACCTTGAAAATACCAGTAGAGCCCACTTATGGCACTGGTTAGATGTTACGGTATCTTTTTAGGTGTAGTTCGTGTTCACTGGTCTGTGAGTCGAACTGAAATATGCTCAAGCTCAATGTCAAGGATTTTGAATGATTCTGGAGGAAATCGTATTGTGACATTATGAAATCCAATGGTTTGATGACAACAATGAAACATAAATGCAGAATACCGACACAGTATCTTGCCATGCCTTCATTTCTAACGCAAACAGGCAATTCTGTGTGCACAACAAAACACTTCCTGTGTTACTCACACTGTCAACACACAGATGTACACACAGCAGATAGAGAGCCCATCTCTCTGCAGGCCACTGATAAGCCTGCATCCGAAGCAACTGACAGAAGGGATTTGTGCATGCCCATCTGCAGCGCAGCTCCCAACCAACCAAGGGGAATCTCCCCTAAACCTCCTGGACTGTCAGAAGGCCTTCTGCTGCCGAATGACCGTTGTGAACTTCAATCCGGGCCACCGAGGGCTCCCTGCCGGGAACCAGAAATAATCTGCACAATTTGAGAAGCCCAGTAACGTTACATCACATGTTTTTGGGCCGATTTGCATCCCTGTTTGTGGGTTTTGTACCTTATTTCAAGATCAACAAAGAGGTCCAACAGCATCGACAGCTTTCCCCTAAAGAACAATTAGAACCACACTGTACATATATATATATATCGCCATGACAACTGGAATGCTGCGGATGGTGGTATTATTAGTTTATGCTCGCTCGCTCTGCACACTGCGTCTCCTGCTTCGACTCGCTACTGTACGCCTCCAGATGTTCCCGTTGCGGAGCCTCAGCGCCGCACACGTCTACCGCACATGCATGCACATGCATGCACTCATGCGTGCGTAACGCAATGTGCCAAATGCATACGCCCGCAAACGCACACACACTTCGTTGTCACGCAGAGAAAAACTCCAAAGAGTTTGTGCAACACAGATTTAGTTGCAGACTCAGGCTTCACCTCGAGAGAAAGAGATGGCGACCGAAACAATAGAAGCATCTACTTCACCCAGCTATGAGTCAGTGGGTTTGGAAGAGACAGAGATACAGTAGCTACTGGAGGAGCGAGGCTGAGACATTATCAGACAAACCAGGGAGGAAGAAGAGAGGGAATGTGACACATAAGATATTGCATCCAATATTTGCTTCTCTGTGGTGAAAATAGGGAATTTGCTGAGGGCTTAAAGGAAGCTTTACAGCTCACATCCTCCACCTGTTTTTAGAGGGAGCTACAAGAACGAGCAAATCCTCATGCTGCAAACCCAAACAAACACATTTTAGAGGCCATGCGCTTTAGTCCTGCACCGGTACATTTTTAAGGTAAATAGAAGTAACAGTGAAACAAGCATGGAGAAGATGTGCTTTCTTTGTTGGTTGCTTTTGTGACTTTAAATAAATAAATAAAAAAGGTTTAAATGATTGAGTTAAAATAAAAAAACAATTCAATTTCAAAATGAATCTTCTTGGTTAACAGCAAAAAAAAAACAACAGTTAGCACAATAGAGTCACCCAGCTTGTTAGGTGCTGGGGAACAGATTGAAGTTGGCCATTTCAATGTTGTTATGGAAACGAGATGAAAGCTACACATTTAGCTGCTCTGCATCCAATCTGCCGCAATTCTGCTAATTGCCTCTTTTCTCTTTTACTGACCCGCGTGCCCCAATTTTTCTCTTTCATTCACTCTCTAATTCTGTCTTTTTTTTTGTTCTGCCTCTCCTCCATCTCTTCTTTCTCCATCTCAATCCCTTCCCATCAGCCCCTCTTTCCTCCCCTCTCAGTATCTCTCTGCGCGTCTCTCTTGACACCGTTAAGCGAGGATGTCACCTTTTCCAGTGGGAGCCGAAAGCTACCATTTCGCTCCTATAGGGTTCTGGGTTAAGAGCACCCTCACTGAGATAAGAGAGCATTGTTTACTTGTGTTACTACTCGCACACGCACAGACACACACATGGAGAGCTGTACGAATGTACTGTATGGTGACGACCGGTCAAAGAGAGCTACATGAGTCTTCTACTGATGCTGGCGATTTTGAATTAGCTCGTGAGAAACCTTCCAAGATCAAACTCAGTGAGCTGAGGTGCTGTAGATGCAACGAATGCACTTCATCATAATGCCAGTTGCATATTTCATTGTTTGTTTTCTTATAATCAGATGGTTCATATCTGGTTTTGATAATATCAGTATGGTAATACCCCTGTGACAGGTCTTTTCTTCATTTTCATTGCTCCTTTCCTGTGATGGAATAATATGTTTCCTGGTTATTATCTATATGCAGTACGAGGTGTAATTTGTGGAATATGCCCTTCTAAAAAAAAAGAAGCTTTTAAGACAACTTTTTTGCATGCTTGAACAAATCTGTCATTACCACACCAACATATGTCATCTCTCTTCAAAATACACTTAAAAGCAATTCAATAAAATTCCAAACAACCTTTACGGTCTCAAATATAGTTTAGTGGAGCACTGTTAATTGTGGTTTAATCATAAAGAGTTGCCAATAAATCTGCATCTCGGAAAAATGTATTTTATCCTGTCACACACACACACACACACACACACACACACACACACACACACACACACACACACACACACACACACGCACGCATCACCTGTCACTGCTAGTATATCTTCATTGTCTCCATTAGGGCTCTTTTAATGTATCTAGTTTCTCCTCTCATTTTGGGCGTCTTGTTTTTCTAGCATAATATTATTGTGTTGTCATTCATATTCATATTTCTTCCTCTCGCGCTGGGCAGGCGCGAGAGGAACCCAACTAACTAGGTACACACATCCTCACTCTTCTTTGTCACACAATCTCCACCATCAGTCTACGTACCGATACTTCATGCCGGTGAGCTTGGCGGTGGACTCCTTGAGGTTGTGGTGGTACCGGTGGGTGAAGGAGCTCAGGGTGCGAGCTATCAGGGCCACGGTACGGAAGCGGGCGCGGGCCTGGCTGCCCGTGTTGGGGCTGGTGGCGTTCTGCTTGCTGTGCTCGCCGTTGCGCGGGGCCTTCAGCCCGTGGTCCGTACATGCAAAGGACACCTGCATGGCTGTTGGCAAAGGCCCCTAGAGCTGCTCCAAGACAAACAAGGCTTTGTATGTGTCCCTAAAGTACCAAACAGTCTTCTTTTGTCTGTCCGTGGAACTTGGATTTTGTCCTTGTTGTTCTTATGTGAAGTTGAAAGTCAGTGGTCCAGGCCAGTTCTGCCTGGTGCTGCTGAATCTCATATGGAAATCACAGGCAGGAGTGATGGGTGCATGAGATTGTTCAGTTTCCTTTAGGAGAAGAACCTGAAGCGGATGTTTGGTCAAAATTGGACATTGCGGCAGTGCAGTCCTGGTCAGTGTGTGAGGGATCCTGTGCCGGTCCGACTCCACCTGAATATATGAGAGAGGATGGAGATGGAGGGAGAGGGATGAAGGAGAAGAGGCACTGAATGAGTCGCTGAAAGAGTCACCCGATAGAGAAGGGCACTTGAGAGCAAAGGGTTAGAGGGGTGAGGAGACGAGGAAAGGGTTCTGCCAAACCATGAAAGAAGAGGAAAAACCCGTGAAACCTCTCTGTATTCTCTTGTCCCGTGCTGTTTTCTCCTCTTTAGTGTCTTCTGCTCACACCACTAATCTGCTTTGACGTGGCAATATGAAGGATGAGAGCAATTCTGCCCTAGTTTCTTCTTGCCTTTCTATCTCATTTTTCCTCTTTCTGTGTCTGTCCTCGTTTTATCTTCCTTACCTCCTCCAAGCTAAACTGCACTTTTCCGTTCCGCAACTCAAATTTGGTTTCTGGCTTATTTCTGATGAGTCCATTTCTGTTCACAAAGTCTGCCTCTCCTTCCTCTTTTAACGCACTTCTCTTTTAGGCTGTCTGGGAGGATTTGTCGGGCGGCCAGGAGTTGTGGGTGTCTGGGGAGTGTTTCTCGCCCTCCAACCACGACTAAGCTTTTCGGTCAAACACCTAAAGTCAGGAGAGTAACGCCGGACCGCCACACTGCGCTCTCGACACTGTACACATGCATGATCACAGACACCCTTCTAACTCCTGTCACACATCTTAAAAACAAGGTCATGCTTTCACAGAAACAAAGCAAACGCCTGCAAATCTTCTGCATTTGCTTCCACTTACGACACACACACACAATATAATTATTTCTGATTCAAGTGTTCTTACGCACAGTGAGTTGTCTCTGAGAAACAGAGAAGAGATGCTTGATTGACGCGTGCCCTCCCGCAACTTTGAGAGGAATCAAGCGTCGTTAGACAGCGAACAGAGAGACCCCGCAGAGATCCGCATCCCAACAGAAAGCGCCAGTAGCTGTCCTCAGATCCGGCAAACAGCCTTGTCCTGTCTCCAAAGTCCCTGAGCGAGTAACACAGGTCTTTATGGTCCCCGGCTTTGCAGCAAGAACGCTCTGTTTGATGAAGGGACCCTGGAATGGTAACAGACAAGCGGAGAGGAGGAGGAGGAGGAGGAGAAAGCAGGATGCATGGTACCTCACTTCAGGGAGAAGAGGACAGATGCAGTGAGGAGGCGAGTTGCAGCGCATGCTGAGTGTGGAGAGAGAGCGAGCCATGTGCTGAATGAGGGAGAGACACTGTGTAGAGGGCTACTGACTGACTGACTGAAAGAAAGAACTGCGGTGTGTTTTTTGACTATGGCGCCACACACTCACAGAGAGAGAGAGAGAGAGAGAGAGAGAGAGAGAGAGAGAGAGAGAGAGGTATATTCTGAATGGAAATCACAGGAGCAGAGTTGACGTGAGTTTGTGTGCGAGTTCCTTTACTTCAGGCCAAATGTTGAAGTGGCGTATGGTGGGTTGATTGCAGAAACCTACACGTGAATGTCACAGCTACGCTTCACTTCGCTGGTGACGACTTAAGAGGCATTTTGACCTGCGACACCCTCTTTTTGTTGCCTGCCATTTCGGTGCATGCCCTCTCTACACATGGAGTAACATTTACAATCATGTGTTAAGTGCTAACTGCCAATCTAAGACCCTCTGTACAAAAGGCACAACAAGCAATTCATGTTCATTACAGGGAGAGATTACGGGCTTTTAGTTCATTACAAAGACGAACCCAGGGAGAGCGACACGGACATCTCAGAGCAGATGCTAAGTGGCACACTGAAATAACACACAAACCAGTGTTCAGGCAGCGCAGCGTCTTACTTTCCTCCCCCACTGAGCAGTAATGTGACAATGCAGGATGTCATGGTGCATTGGACATCCACCCACCTCGAGGCCAGCTCAGTTATATTTATATCCTTGCTGATTGCATTTGATAACAGCGAAAATCAGTTGGGCAGGGACAGCAAGGGGAGATTTATATATACTGTATGTATATTGAGAAGCTATATGTTGATTGATGAAATGTAATGTATCTGAGTTGAGGTATGTGTATTTTCAAGTGCTTGTACTGTTGAATGCTATAGACTTCAATGCAGTGTCATGTTTGTAAACCAGGGACCTCCAGGGATCAAACAATGCACCACATCTGACACGATATCATGACTTGTCTTTTCAAG
Source organism: Melanostigma gelatinosum (assembly GCF_949748355.1). Classification (NCBI taxonomy): domain Eukaryota; kingdom Metazoa; phylum Chordata; class Actinopteri; order Perciformes; family Zoarcidae; genus Melanostigma; species Melanostigma gelatinosum. The sequence continues at coordinate 15,079,798 of NC_136648.1, forward strand.
CTCTAATAATTAACAGCTCATTCTAAATGGACAAAGGAGATTATTGATGTAACACTTTATGAAATACATCAGGGGAATCACAGTTTGACAAGAAGACAAATATTCCTTAAAGGGATATTCCAGTGATTTGCACTTCCACAAAAAGAAGGTTGAGATATCCTGACTTTTAGTGCCCCTAATGGGTCAAGATCATAGACTGTTTGTGGACGTAGTCATCGTGACATCACCCATTGGTTTGTCGACTGCGGTTTTGAAGCCTCGAGTTCGGCTTGAATTACGGCCGTCGCCATGTTTTTTTCCGCAACCAATGAATGGAGGTTACCATATATGGAATGCGGAGGAAAGACGTCGAGATGGTGTATATGGCTCTGGTAGTAAGCCCCGCCCTGAAGCATATTTCGCTTTATGGTCTAATTGGGGCATCATTTGCTAAACGAACACCATGCTGTAGTGAAGAAGACTTGAAACTAGCGATTGAGAAAATAAACTCATGTTTACAATGTTTACTGCGGGATTCAAGTGAGAAGTAGAGTCATATTCTCATAGACTTCTATACAACCAGACTTCTTTTTGCAACCAGAGGAGTCGCCCCCTGCTGGTGAGTAGAGAGAATGCAAGTTTTGAGACACTTCGGAAGTGGCTTCAGTAGGCAGAACCTGTCACGGGCTGTGGTGGTGGACCCAAACGCAGACATGACCAGGGATTGCCGAGTGAAACAACAAGGTTTAATGCAAGGTGGACACAAAGGGAAACTTGACAGGGAACAACGGGGAGATACAAGGTCGAGAAGACGAGGGTGAAAACCAGGCAGACTCGGGAACCGGGAGAACCCAATTGCAGGCAGAGGAAGACAAGGTGAGCAAAAATGTAAACAGAACTCAAAATGCAACACACTGGCCAGCCGAGAACAAACAGGATACCGAGCGGGGTGAAACGACAATGATCTGGCAGCGCGTGGATGAGGAACCGGGGTAGATATACTGCTGGGTGATGAGTAGATTGAAGGCAGCTGGGTGGACTGGGCAGGTGAGTTGAATGAGAGCAATCAGGAGGGAGCCGGGAGGAGACCAGGGCGGAACCACACACAGGAGGCAAAGCCTAATCGTGACAGAACCTGAGGTTGCCGCCCGGTCAAGATCCCAAAATCCTGGATCTTCCCATAACGCAAATTGATGAGTCATTTGACTGTTAAATGCTTATGTTACCAGCATCTCCAAGGCTACATCTCCCTCCCTGTCGATCCCATTTAAAAGTGTGTCAGTCAAAAGCGTCAACTAGAATTGTTATATTCTCGGCTGGAATCCCCAACGGGCGATAACGCTGTTACCCCGAGGTAAACCACTCTGCTTTAATAACTCCACCAAGAACCCATATTCAAGTTCTGAAACTCTGTAGCTAAGACACAAACCTCCACCGAGTACACACATGTTGAAATGGATGAGCCGTGCACGGAAGAGACTTATAAATACCTCCAACCCATCCCTGGGTTTTCTACAGTGTGGAACATCTGTCAACTTGATAGCACTCCAAAACGCTGCATCCATCTATGCAGGGAATCAGTGATTTTCTTTACAATAGCCACTCTCTGCAACATCAAACTCTACGTCACACAATTACATCTCTCTCAACAGTCTGCTGGTTGACAGATGAAATATTCCTGTGTTGCACATTTTACCCTCATGTTGAAAAGGCTATTTAATGTCTAATAGATTTTCCTTATCTGCACGAGCCTCCTGTTGGGGAGAACCTTTCCATGCTGTCCGTGACGTCACTGCTGCAGCTGTCCCAATCTCTCGCTGCTTCATCACTTCTTTCTCTGTCTATTTTCCTCTGCATCCCCCCTTTTTACTCACACCTTCTGTCCGTCTGTTACCTCCTTCCTCTCGTGCCCCTTCTTCCATCTCTCCCTCTCTAAATCACGATTTAACGCAGCCTGTTCCCTCACTCCAAGTCCACAGTCTTTGCCCTGCGCTGCTGATTGTGATTCACTGCGCGTACGACACCACAGAAGAAGAACTGCTTAATCTGTCTTCATAGGAGGGTACCGACTCTGCGAGGACATCATGGTCACCGTTATTAAGCACTACCAAATTTCACTCCGGGGCCGGGAAAACACGCTTGAAATATAAATGATGTGGCTTGACTCTAAATCTGAGAATGGAAAGTACGTGAAGGATTAGACTAAATATGCAAGGTTATCATCACCTTCAGCATCATCATCATCATCATCATCATCACCGTCCCTCACCAACAGCACCAAAAGCATTCTGTTATCTACTTATATTATCATGTCATCCTCATCATCATCACCCATTATCATCATCATTTCCACCACGATGACATTTCCCATTATCACCATCGGCATCATTATCAACTCATGCCACCATCTCATCTCAGTTTGAGGCCGCTGCATTTTGGTGACACCGACGAACGCTGACATCTTTGTTGTAACAGCCCCGACAGAAGCCCAGTGACCTTATGCGTCTGCCCAGCAGGCAGAGGGCCTCGCAGCGGGGACGTATTGAATGACAGAGGGAAGTGGATGCCGAGGTATTTATTGTCTAGAGGTGAGGCACTCAGTGGTTCATAGATTCAGTATTGATGAAATGCTGCACAGGCTCACTTTGGAGGTTCAGCTTTTATGTGTCGGGTGTTATTGAGACAAAATGTTCCCGAGCGCAGACGTTTCGGTTCCAGGTGGAGTCCTAACTGGTTCAGGGGAGGCTCAGTAAATGGAAGTGAAAAAATATTACGTTAAGTTATCGAAAGATCACACAGTATAGCCTTAATGTGTGTGACTTAATTAAAGAGCTACAGTAGTATCGGGGAGTATTACTTTTCCCACTTTCCCAAGATCAGAAACTCCTTTTTAATGTATTTGCTGTAGTCTCTCTGGCCAAGGGTATGAACTTCATGAAATACATCAGGGGAATCATAGTTTCAAGGGGAAACCTATTTTTTGTAAAAGTTCCTCAGTGTGTGCTATATTGACCGAGAAAGCCGAGTTCTCCTGCCATGCCGGCAGTGCTTATATGTACCAGGATGCATTGCTGCAGAGCTTCTAGCGCCCCCACAGGCCCTATCCTCTTGCACGGCTAATGCAACTGTGGCCTCAGCCTCTCTCCGCTGCATTTCTTCGGCTGTAAACTGTGGCCCAAATAAATTAGGCTGAATATCAGCCGAAACCCTGTATAATGTATCCTCACTTATATTTTATACTTATTCATATTATATTGTTCCTGATGGAAACATAGTTAGTTTGCGATACAAGCAAAGTGTTTTTGAGCTCATATTCGGCTATTATTCTGAATATGACAACATTCTGAATTTGATATGGCTCATGTAAACATCATATTCCGTTTGGATATTCTCAATTAGGCAATATTCTGAATGGGGCATTTTCCAACTGAGACGTTTATGCTCATACCATTCGGGTTTTAGGAGCATTCCTTGGACATGTATACAGCACATTCGAAAAAATATGCCCCCCAATAGGGTTTTTTGTAGGGTTCCTTCTGGTCGGAAGGAGAAACACACAGACACACACACACACACACACACACACACACACACACACACACACACACACACACACACACACACACACACACACACACACACACACAGACAGACAGACACACACACATTATTAAGCATGAAGGACTTGGATATCAACAGTTTTTTGGATGTGTGCAAATATCGCAACGCCGACCTTTTCAAGAAGTTGGTTGAAGGAATGAGAGAGCGAGGCTGTGTTCACGTGGACTTCTTTGACACAAAGAAGTAAAATGGCACAAGCGGCGTTTCACGTTTATTTTGACGTGATAAGCGACATGTAAGGGCATCGACCCCTGTCAAACACAGCCAAGAATGGCGTTGACGTGCGATTCACTGGCCCCCGGGGATTAAGATGCAGCACGGGGTTGTTTTACGTTCATCGGAATATGCACGGCTGCATGTAAACAGGAATATTCGTGGAGTATGAATTTGTCCTTGGCCACGTAAACAGCTGATAAGGAATCTTGTCGTTTTCGGAATATGAATATGGCCCTTCCTGCCTTTTAGCGCATGTTATTGCACGTGCCCCACTGGCTAGCTCGAGGCCGCTTTACTGCACTGACCTAATACAGTGATTACAGCTCGTAAGGCAGACAGTACTAAGTCGCCCCACCTTCGGTCCCTATTTAGGTAAACACTGTGAACTCTGTCAGCACTCTCGCTATTATTTGCACCGTTAGCTGCATGAAGGCAAATGTGCTCTAAATGTAGCTCTCTTGTTAAGAGTTAAATCATAAATTTGATTCCACCGTATGAAGCTACAGCCGGCAGCTGGCTTATTTGGCTTTAGCTCAAAGACTAGGACAGGAGGAAACAGCTGGTCCATGCGATTCTTCTGAAAAATGTCCAATTGGAATGGAAACACACAGCCATTGTTTCAAAGGCCGATTCCTCTGAAAATACAAACTCTCTATGCAAGGGAAAGGAACACGTGGCTTATTATTATGCTCTGCGTTTTTACCCTAAAGTCAACTAATCTCACTCCTAAACAAAAATCAGGAAGGTCCAGCAAGAAAGTACCCAACCAAGATACTTTATGGTCACAGCTTGTGGTTTAAAAACTTTGTTTTTTAAATGAAACAAAAGAAGTATGAAAAGCAAAAGAAATAGGCGCGCTGGCAGCACATTTATTTGAGTAAATTTGGACAGAGGTTACAGGCCCATGGCTTCTATTCTTTACACTAAACTAACAGTCTATTCATGGACACTTCATATTTAGCCTACCAGCATGAAAATGGATCCGCTCATCTCATTTTTGGCAATAAAACAAATAAGTTTATTTTCTGAAATGTCAATATGTTCTTTAGACAAGTCACTCTCTGTTAATTTCATGTTTGATGTACAACCAAGGCTACGGTACACTCGGTTCTAACTGCTTGTCACAGTCTGACATTTCAGTTCTTTATTCATTACACTCTCGAAATCATATTTGCTATGAAGTAGAATTGAAGTAGATTTGGTATCATACACAACACTGTGAGTGTAAACCCAGGAAGAGGAAAAAATAATTGGACTTGGTCTAATTGAATACACCAGCCACACATCCGTTAATTATACATTGGATTATCGCTGCTGAAAGCTCACTTTCTTTCTGCTTTGCTATGACAATCAACTCAAACCTAAGCCATATTCTACACTTCATTACTTATTCAAATCCTCAGTCTTTCCACAGAAACCTGCCGTGACCACTGAAGACACAGCAGCATGTCTGACGGTGGCCTCGTGTGCCTTAAACGTCAAGTCTAATTGCGGATGGGAATTAGTGCCGGCGTCTCGCTGTGCTAGGAAGGACTCTTCCTTATCAGCAGATGATGAAAGCATGAGGTATTTCACAGAACAGGGACCCCGCTGAGAACAGTTCAACTTGAATCCATACTTCCAGTGGTTTATTAATCACACAAATCAGAGTGAATTGACGAACAGGCTGCTGTTTCCCCCTTATTGGTCTTAAACTAACTTTACATTTACCTTTGAAAATAAGCAGAAATGATGTAAAATCAAAATGTAAGCAATGTAAAACATGCATGTTGTAAATCTCCTACTACAAGCTCTCTAACACTGTATCAGATAAAGCAGCATGGTCTGCATTCATTTCATTTGTCTGAATGTGCTAATGCGTGCACCCTTCTTCAGAGCATGGATCTCCTACCTGTACACCATGCCGGCTCTAGGTTGGACGGCTGCTTGGACAAAGTGCACGTGGAATAGCTCTTTCAAACGCTGCTGCTCTCGAGGTCTGCTGGCTTCCAAGCTTTCTGTATGGCAGCTGATGGGGCTTGAGGGGTGCACCCTGGTTCCTGCCCCCTGCCTCTGCTGGATGGAACTGGGGCGGCGGTCCAGCCTCGGCCCCCCTCTCTGCCTGGGCACGGGGATCTCACTGCAGGCTGCCCTGAGATACATGTTTGGATCAACCCTGCCTCCCACACAGGGCTGATGGGACACTTTCTTTGGTTAGCAAATCCTTTTCAATGTATTTACTCACCCTGTGGAGAGAATGTTGGCCTAAAAACATCTCCATATGCAAGTACAACGCAATGCTGGTCACGTGGGACAACAAAGGAGTGATACCCCGCCACAATTTCCACATATAACAAAGTACACACAGATCAAAGGCAAACAGATTCACACAAATACAATTAATATACTAATAGCGTCTAATAACATAGCAGAGAGGGCAGAAACATCTCTGTGTGCCATACCTGTGATGTCAACTTTATTCTTAGATGATTGACGGATTAAAAGACAAAGGCAGCTTTTGTTTTTGCCCCTGGTGGCTCCGGCGAGAGAAGCCTGCTTGTCTGTTAGGCAAGCCGGACAAAGCCAGGGGGCTATTTCTGTCAACTCGTACTCGTCAGAAGTGTGTTCTTGATATATCTGTTGTATGTGGCCGACAGCCAATTCATGTTGCAGCTGAGAGCAACTCCGGTCCATCTAGTCTACTTCTCCTTAAAGAAAATAATTACATGATGACATGAAGAGAAAGGCAACCATGTACGTGAACAAGATGTTCCTTGTGATGATACCAGGATCCTTCATGGAAATCATGTTTCACCACCTGTATAGCTGTCTTGTTGGGAGTTGTATATATCCCCAGTATTCAATTACTTGTATGTACTTTTCAATGTATGATTGAAATGAGACTGTGTCACTTTTGAATGAAGAAATGACACATTCCTTCCTTATCAATGCTCAGTAGTTCAAATACAAGTTGTCAAAAGTTCAATACGCTCAAGGGTTTTGCTGCTACAGGTTTATTTGGTCTGGTATGACCAGTAACTCATTGTGACTAACTTTGGATATAGATATTGCTGAGTAATGACATTACTTGATTAGTTGACAAAATTGTTGTTATACCATGTCTTCTTATGTCACAGGGAACATTTATGTTTCTTTTATTTTTAAAGTCCAAAAAAGGCCTCATAGATCTGCAGGTTTGGGCCTTTTAGTGGGACGACACCACGGCTTTCTCTACTTTACCTGCTGAGCAGACCCGTTATTGATAGATCATGTGACTCATTGATGTCACGTTATGCTGGTGTTTTCATGTAACCATATGTATTAATATTCTCTGAGGTCTTTGTGCTCCTTGCTGAAAGTTATATCTTTATTATAAAAAATAACATATTTTAAATAGCTTTGCAAACAGTTTTTAAGACCAGGTTTTATTGCAGTCATTTTAAACAGTAAAACCTCAACAGCACGCACTTATTTTATTAACTCAACATTACTTAATGTTTGAGAACTTTTATTTGTGCTGTGAATACATGTCCGGTTTTTATCATTTGCATGATTTAAGGGTGAGGGAGTGGTAGAGGTAATTTATAGTGAAATGTAAATATATTAATATAAAGAGCATGTACATGTAGTACATTTTACATATACGGTTACATACGAGTGCCCTCTTCGCCAGTTGTACCTGCCTGCCCCCTTGTGAACAGAGAGGATACAGCAGCCGGATCCAAGGAAATATCCATCACACGCTCAGAGAGTATCAAGTCTGAAGAGTGAGTTACATTTGTACATTTTGTACTTGGCTCATCCAGAAACAGAATAAACGGCGGTGCAGAAACAATCATATGGAAGTGGATGCCTGTGTGAACACACACACACACACACACACACACATACACACACACACGCACACACTCATTCACAGGGCTAAGCGTACGAGTATGTAGGCTGCAAATGAAGGTAAGCTGTTGCTGAATGTTGCTGAATGCGGGGGAGCTGAGAGCACCTCTGTGTGTCTGCTGCGTCCTCCCACTCAGTGTGAGAGGCAGACAAAGAGCATTACGTCTATTTCAGTGCCTGGATATGTGAGGTCTTTTCTTCACTGTTCCCTCAAAGACCACAGAGTCATGAGTCACTCACACGTTCACAATATGACTCCTGCAGGCAGCGAGGCAACGCTGCTCGAAAAAAAGGACCCTGAAGGTGGAAGCCACTGTGGTCAATCACGTGCAAATGCCTTCACTTACTCTCAAAGACGCCGATTGTAACTGTTCAACCTTTGGTTGACATCTTTGCTTTCATAAGATACCACGAGTAAATGGGTTCAAATCATATCCTCTTCACATTGTTTTTGTAAGGGATCATAAAATAACATAGTTGTCACAAAAAAAACTAAAAACACGGTCAACAAGACGTGGAGAAACAAGTTTTAATTTTCGGGTAATTGCAAGGCCATTTGGGGATGAAGAGCTCAGTGGCTGCGTTGGCTTCATGCCTCATCTACCTGCCTGTGATCGATGCTGTCAGTGCTGTTCAACCGTTGCCCTGTGACCAGAGAGAGAGAGAGAGAGAGAGAGAGACCCACAGGCCAGAATGACAAACACAGAAAAACAGTTGGAGCATCTGAAGCAAGAGATCGCAGTTCAACCCCCTTTATTTCAGGTTTATTTCAGGTTTACACACAGTGTTGTCAACAACTGGTAATTCATATCATGCAATACTTAAGTGTTGTGTCAAACCTTTTTTCTAAACCATTCCTAATCAGACAGCCACACATCCAGCTTACAAAACCAACACAAGGCCACTCTTTCCATACAGAAAGCCCAGTTTGAGTTTACATTTTTGAGCATGAAGTTAAGTTTGAATCTTGAATGATGGACTTGCTATCGAGCCAAATTCCGAAGTATGGCTCAGCAAGAGTGATATGGCAGGAAACACTAGAGGAGGATACCATGTACTTTGTCTTGTCAGCATTTCAAACAACTGATTAAGAAGTGATAATTGGAAAGCCTCACAGGCAGACTGAAGCTGAGTCAGATCCTTGGTTGGGCCTGACAGGTATAAAATGTTATCATTTGCTTATCGTTAAAATACTGAGTCGGAGGAATCGTGTTATGTGTGTGTTTAACCGCATTGATGATGGTAAGAAGTTATTTTATTCTTTTATTTAAATATTAGTAATAAATGCATCCTGATGAATGCTACAAATAGGTCAACCTGTTTTCATCACAGTCATATAATTCAACACTCAAAAATACACATTGAGCTTACACTTTAACTCAAAAAATGTATGATTTTAAATTGAGGAGGTTAATTTATTGTGGTGTGCATGTCATCACTTTAGATCTACTATTTAAAACAATCCTGAAGTGATTGTTAAATCATCAATATGTTTGCATGTTGGTACAGATTCCATCCCGTCTTTTCTCGTTCTCATTTGTACCTGCCTGCCCTCTTGTGGATCGACGATACAGCAGCAGTGTATGCAAGCAAACATTCAGTTTCCCATCTGCATTTTAGGCCTGAAAAAAGAGAAAGAAACACACAGCCGTTTTAGAAGAAATGACAAGAATGTAAGTGGATGCCTATACGCACCGGCCCACATCACTCATTCACAGGCCTAAGTGTACAGGTAAATGGGCTGAAAATGAGCATGAGGCGTTGGATGAATGTGAGAGGACCTCTGTGTGTCTGCTGCGTCCTCCCACTCAGTGTGAGAGGCACACGCAGAGCATTTCGTCTATTTCAGTGCCTGGATATGTGAGCTCTTTTCTTCACTGTTCCCTCCAAGACCATATGACTCACTCACACGTTCACAATCTGATTCCTGCAGGCAGCGAGGCAGCGCTGCTGGAAGAATCAGGCCCTCAAAGTGGAAGCCACTGTGGTCAATCACATGCAAACGCCTTCACTTAGCCTCAAAGATCATCACAAGTCCATTTTACTGTTTGTTTGAAGCACATATCTCCCTGAATCATTTACTGTTGTATCGTTCTTTTATCCTCTTATGTTGTTATATATCTTCTTTTTAACTGTTCTACCTCATCTTACGGCTGCCATAAAGTGCCACCTTTGAAGTTATAAAAGATAAATGCCAAAGTTCAGTGGAAACATGTTTTTCTGGTACACGAAGCATAGCCAGGAGAGCGGATCAAGACAACCAGTTATTGATTAATAACACGTGACCTCTCAAGGTAACCAGGTGGCGTTTGGAGCATCTATCTGCAATGTTGGAAATATTGGACCTTTTAACGTTGAGATCACACTGACCTGCAAGAACGTGTACTCAAACACAGGCGCATACAACCCTGAAACAGGTCATATTACCATAATAATGTGTATTATGGGTTCATTTGGTGAATAAATACTATCGTTGACTCTGGATGAATTGGAAAGCACAACAGGTGTGACCCTCTGTTGATCACCCCCTGGTATTGTCACCGCTCCACCTCAAAGGAGTCTATTACTTCAGCTTCTCTGGCCGTAGTACAATTTTCTTTCATTATTTAATTTAATTTATTTCTTAGTTTATTTTTAACGTAACTGTCTCACTGAGCTTCCTGTTGTTGTTTTTATTGCCTTGCTTTGCCGCTTTGACTGTCAAAGCACTTAGTTACACTGTCATATTCTTGATTAGAGTTTGTTTGGTCTGGTCGCTCAGCAGGAGAAAACTGACTTTGGTGTTCTGGTAAATTCAAGGGTATTTCCTTCTTCGTGTGGTATATAAAGCATGGTGGTTAGAGCTGATCAAGACAAGCAGAAGCAAGGGAAAGATGAAGACCTCCGTGGCTGTGTTGACGTTATCCCTCTTCTACCTTAGTGGAGCTGAGGTGCAGCGGCTGGATCACCGAGCAGGAGAGAGCAACAGCACAGAGAGTCCAAACATCGAGCCATCTGGTATTTGTTCATGTGACCTGACTGGGAGCCAGAAAAACTGCTGCCAACTTGTTGTCATCTTAAGGGAACTAGAGTCCAAACTGAAAAACACTGAGAAACAAGTCGAGGATCTGAGGAGAGAGGTCCAAGGTAAGAACATTTATCCTGACTTTGTTTCGTCTATGTATCATTTGTTGTTTACAGGTTGTTTCCGGTTTAGTTGTCTTCAAACAAAATAAACATCATAATGACTTCATCTACCCTCTCAAGGTAAACGGGTGGCGTTTGGAGCAACTCTCGGCGATTCTGTAACTATCGGACCTTTTAACGTTGAGTTCACACTGACCTACAAGAGCGTCTTCTTTAACACAGGCGCATACAACCCTGCAACAGGTAAACGTGCCATAACAACGTGTATTCATAGATACACATGTTCATTTGGTGAATAAATGCTGCCGTTGAAATGGAAACAACAACAGGTGTAACCCTCTGTTGATCATCCCCAGGTATTTTCACTGCTCCAGTCAAAGGAGTCTATTACTTCAGCTTCTCTGGCTGTAATCATTCATCCAGACCATTGGAGCTGGCTCTGATGAAGAACGGAGAGCGGATGGTTGTTGCTTTCAACCATGCAAGAGATGGACAACGCTTCGAGACAGCCACCAATGGCATGACTCTACAGCTTGAAGTGGGAGAACATGTGTACATAAGTCTCTGGCGAAACACCTGGATCTATGGCAATATGTACAACACCTTCATTGGTCATTTGTTATTCCCTCTGTAAGTTAAAAGGGAGTTTAGTGGTTGCTTCTGATGAAAGTAAGCTGAACTTTCCCTTTCATTTGAACTCTTACAATCCCAGAAAGGTGTTGACGATAAAGCAAACCCTGTGATAAGTGTGTACATTGAGAACTGTACATGTATTGATATTATGTTTGCCTTTATAAGGTGTTTTTATTAATAAAGTGACTCAAGTCTAAAAATAAAAATGCACACTGCCATTTCCTTCCTGTTTCCAGTCTTTGTGCTAAGCTAAGCTAACCTAGTGCTGGCTATATCTTTATATGTAGCGGACAGACGCATTGGGTGGAATTGATCCCTCCAACTAACGCTCAGCAAACAGGCAAATAAGCGTACTATTGAGCTGTTGCTTTGAGGGACAGACAGGAGATGGGTATAAGTCTTTGGATTGAACCTCTATGGAAAGTGCACAAGACAAAGAGTGGAGGGGTACGAGTGAACACATGACTTCACTTGACCTTCCACGTGGTTACCAGCAAAAGTCCGTCTGCGTCACTGTGAGTATAAACTACGAGAAGCTAACCAAGGAAATGGCAACATGCCATCTCAGCTTTTAGTCTCCGTACGACGTCTTACCGTAGACTCTCCTCTGCAGTTGCGCAGCTTCTATTGCAAAACCCAAGTCAAGCTTTGCACACAGGACATATGATGAAGGAAGAGTTTCCTACTTCCCCTTTTTCTCACACGGTGAACCCATTCCTGCTGCTGGGGTCAGGCTGAGCGTGTATGCTGTCAGCTGCCACGTTGGTTTGAGTTCATGTGGTTTAACAATGTTAAAGGCGTGACAGCTTTTCAACACTCAAAAGTCAGAAGGCTCTTTAGGGTGAGACGTCTGCAGCAGTTGGAAGGTGCCAGTGTTTTTACTGCTATGTTACCATTTCTTTCTCAGGCCGTGAGTCCAAAAAGCTCAAAGTGAACCAGCCGTGGCAACGACTGTAAATTAGTGTCACATGATCCTGCTGGCTTTTAGCTCAACTCTCATCGCATGGAGCCATTGCACGCCATGCACCACAACCTACACAAGTGAAATCTCTTCATCCTTTCCCCCGTCGTGTCCCTCTCCTTCATTTTCTATCAGAGATTTCAGATCAAAGGACGTATAGTTCTCGGAGCATGAAGGACCGGGGGTCACGGGCACCCGAGGGAGGACAGGCTGTGACGACGCAGAACATTTATTTCTCAATGGTTAAAAAGGAACTGCGTGTCCGTTTCAACATTTCATAGATCTGAGGTGAGGTTGCCGCAACACAGGAAGCATTCTATCATCCACCCACACTAAAAGAGTAAGAACGTATCAGTAAAGCTGCGGTCGACAGGTTTGCATGTAATGAAATGCTAACGCAGCACAGCTTGTAGACATGTAGCTTTAGACAAAACGGGTTAATGTATGCTAAAGGAAGATTGCTTTTATCTCACATGTATTACACATCTACTAAGCCGAACAGGCAGATCTTGATCTTGAAATTCAGGAGGAAGGTTTGTGTAATATTGCAGTAAGCACAAGATGGTGTCAGATTTTAGGCAAACCTCCAGCTCCGAAGGCGTAGGAGCAGCTTGAAAACTGTATTTGTAACATACATGTATATATTTCTATATCGCTTCTATAGTTATAGAAGTCATGCCAAAATACGATTCACTACTTTATTTCAACAACCGTAAGATGAGCAGCACTTTGCATAATGTATTGAACTGTTAGTTAAGCTAGTTAACGTGGAGTTAGTTCTAACCACTCTATTTGTAGTTCAGTTAACAAAAATCTAAATCTGTGCAAATTTGGATTCATGTTGTACACATTTGCACTGAACATCTGATATATAAATATACACGTATATATATACGTGTATATTTATATTTGTTTTCTTTTTTTACAATTTTGAGCCTTTAAAAGTAAGTTTAAATATAGCAATCTGTGAAACTTACAGGGAAAATCTCTCTTCGATTGTAAACAACTCATAAACAACCCGAAAAGTAATCTCTAAAAGTAAATTATATGTTTTCTTTATGTCAAGTCTTGATCTAGTTACTGAAGCTGTCAAATGAATGAAATTAGAGTAAAAAGTACAATATGTCCTTCTGAAATGGAGTGGAGTAGAACTACAAACAACAAAAAACTCAAGTTACGTGAACCTCAAAACTGTACTAAACTAGTTGATAAAAAGTTCTTTCCACTGACAGGCAGTGACAGTAGTCCTGTTGGCTCATCGAGTTACGTATTATTTTACATCTGTGAAGCAAAGTGAACACATTCGACCACTTGCTCGGATCAAAAATGTGTAGCTAAGCAACTAAATCAGGTTGCGCATTTATCTGGCAGCTTCTTTTGTGCCGTCTGTTCCCTTTGTGTCCTAAAATATAAAAGCGATCTTGCAGGGTTGTTGCTTTTTTTTGACGACACGTCTGAGTACGAGCTGTAGGTGCAATTCCCATCTGCATGCTACTTAATATCTCCGGAAGTTCATCTCCTGCTGTGTGTCTACGCACTTCTGCTGAAGAGTCTTATTCATTTAAAATGGGAGATATTTTCCCAATCAAATAGAAAGAAAATAGATAGCATGTGTTGGGTAAAACCAGAGTAATCTGCAGTAATAGACAGCTCTTTAATGAAAGGACTACGGGATGACAACAAGGCAGGCATAGCTGGGCTCATTGAAGCGAACCCTTTCTTCACACAGGACCTGAACATGTGAGCATGTCACGAGATCGAATTTGGTAATCTGACCTTGAATCTCTGCGGTTAGAGGGACACTCGAGGCAGCAGCTCATTGGCCGGTCTGAGGAACGTTTTAGTTTTTTTTACAACATACCAGTCGACGGTATGTGTGGCTGATAGAAAAGCCCCCTCTGTCCTCCGATGCACAGCCTAGAAAACATGCGGCGGGAAGAGGGGAAAGGGTCCCCCCCCCCGAGCATAACACTCTTACTGGAAACCCAACCCACTACCCAAACAACTGGAAAGAGACGTTTTTTTTCTTATTCACGTGCCGGGGCCACGATCACTTAGTCAATAGCACGACCGAGGTGTTGAAGGCTATTCAGTAAGCATTTAAAACCCGCAACTCTGTTTTTCATTTTCAGAAAGAAGTGTCAAATATGGCTTCTAGTGCCGCGCCTTCCATCACATGAGATCTAAATACCAAGAAAAGGCAACTAATTATGGTGATTAACCTTTGTTTTTAAATTAAATCACAATATTTTGTATGACGTTCAAACGTATTGGATAATATGAGCTCACGGTGACGAACAGAGAAAAGCCGCAAATCTTGACATTGGTGAAGCTGGAAGTAGAAACTGTTTTTTTTTATCTTCAAATATTACTTTAACTGTGAATCAGTTGTCAGTTAATACATTTGTTGGCTGATCAATTCATGGGCCACTCAGAGGGACAATCACATTCAAAGCGCCCCAAAAAGAACTCTTTATGTCATCAGCAGGGACAAGCACGGTACACAGCGTTACGTAAAATGCTTTTTGTATTACAAGTCTTTCAAACCGACAGGTGGATGGCAGAAGATTTTGTCCAAATGGAGAATTAACAATGACCGTAAGTCACAAATGTCACTTTTAAGAAAAGACAAAGAACCTAGATAAGAACGGACAAACATGGCTTGCCTTTCACCGAACCGTAATGCTAGTAGGTTAAAGTTGCTCTGTTGTTCTTGTTGGACTAGTACCTCGAGAAACGGCCTGAACCGGACCCTGAAACAGCAGGTCTGGTACAAGCTCAGCCTCTTTTCACTTTGACACCAAACAAAAGTAGATTGTTCACTGGAAACTGCTAAAAAGTTCTGATTGCCATCAAGACGCGCTGCAGAAGAAGAAGTATAGGGCTCATCGGTTGGCACAGTCACAGGAGTTTTCTTGGGGAAGGCACTTGACATGGGTTTGTTCCCCATGCAGCGACAGCAATGCACTAAAGGTCCTCGTTTGTGCACACTGAGGAGGGGCACCGTCAGCTAAGTGCAAGTTCCGTGATAAATCCACTTCAGGGGGGTACAAACTAGAATATAAAGTCCTAACTCAAGTCCACAGCTTAAAATACAGTATCTTGAGTGGGTGGCGATCTGCGGCCTCTTGGATCACATCTGACCTTTTTGGGGGGAAATAAATTGAGATCTTATTTGAGTAACCTGCGCAAGGCTTGAGTGGTGATTGATGCGCTTGAGAGCGTGTTCAGGTCTGCTGCTCTCAGGCAAAAAAAGAAGAAGTAGACAAATCCAAAGAAGCATACCCCCTTAAAAGTGACCCCCCTCCTCCCCCCCCAGACAGATGGACCCCGGGCCTAGAAGATGCAACAGTACAACTTAAGAAATAAAACCACACAAAAACAACAAGTGTCTCTTAGGTTTCACAATAAGACATTCCCATCGAGGCACATTTCCAGAGAAGTGTCATATACAAAGCTATATAAAAAAAATCCCAAAACATTCAAGTACTTTGTCATGTAAACACTTTTCCAGACTATAATACATCATCGATTGTTGTCGTCGATTTGTGTTTGTGTGCAACAATAAGACAACAGTGTGAGGAGAGAGAATAGATATGCAAAACGCAAGTTAAGAAGCTCAAATTCAGCACGGATGCACTTGTGTCTGTATGTTGTTGTTGTTGTTGTT
This sequence comes from Melanostigma gelatinosum, assembly GCF_949748355.1. Lineage (NCBI taxonomy): Eukaryota > Metazoa > Chordata > Actinopteri > Perciformes > Zoarcidae > Melanostigma > Melanostigma gelatinosum. The sequence goes on from NC_136648.1 coordinate 15,095,877, forward strand.
CTTTCTTTTAGAGCAGGACACATGAACAGCACTGGTTGCCACCACTGGGAACAGTGGAATAGTTCATCTGTCGGACTATTTCTGCAAACAGTTCGTCGACCGAGCCTTTATTTTTGGCAGAAGTTTCCATAAACGGGCAGGTCCACTCCTGGGCCAGCGCCTTGCCTTCCCCGGAAGACACCTCTCTCTCCCCCTCCAGGTCCACCTTGTTGCCCACCAGGATCATGAGCACCCGCTCGTACCGCTTCACCCGGATGATCTGGTCTCTCATGGGCTTGATGTCCTGGAAGCTCTGCTGGTTCACCAGGCTGTAGACCAGGATGAAGCCCTGGCCGTTCTTGATGTACAGGTCTCGCATCGAGGCGAACTGCTCGGTCCCCGCCGTGTCCAGGATCTCCAGCACCGACGGGGACGAGTCCACCTCGATCTCCTTCCTGTAGAAATCCTCTATCGTGGGATCGTACTTCTCGATGAAGGAGCCCGTCACGAACTGGACCGTCAGCGCGGATTTGCCGACTCCACCCGACCCCAACACAACCACTTTGTACTCCCTCATGGCTCGTGGGGGGGTAAGATAGACAAGACACCTCCTTTTTTTTTCCAGCTACGAAGCCTGTTCTGTCTCCCACCCGCTGACCAGCCCCGATGTTTTCAAATGGAGCAGGCAGGGAAGGCTGCCCTCTCGCTCGGTTAGGAGTCAAACCCCACGCCGTGGAATCCTCCCAGTCCGCTCTGTGACGGCCCGCGGAGCGCAGATCCGAGGAGAACGACCGCGCCTGGACATTAGCGGGGAAGATTATAGCACATTTTGGTCCGACCGTATTGTGCAACGACGGGGCTGGGAAGCGTGATCGCTTCTCTCCTCTCGCGCGGCGTTTCCTGCCCACATCCTCGAGCGCGTCAAAAGCCGAGACTCAGTTCCGTTTTCTTAAAGGAGCCGTCACCCCGAAAGAAAACAACAACCACTCAGTCGGCGACATCGGGTGACCGACGGATACTGCAGGCGCGTGCGCGTGTCTGCGGCCCGGTCTGCGTGACCTCTGCCCCTCGCGTGCATGCTCACAGTCATTGCTCTCAACAAGAGGCTCTCGAGCTGCCCGTTGTCCCTGTAATTATGATTATGTATGATAATGCATCCTAATGAGGTCATTAATTAGGACATTTACATATATCAGCTTACTTACCTTCACCACATGGGCCAGTGGTGGAGGAAGAACTCACATCTTTAATTACTGCGTGAAAATACTACAAATAAAAAATACGACAAAATAAAAGTAAAAACTAAATATTTCTCAAGTAAAAGTACCAAAGTGTTAGCGTGACTATATATCCTGAAAAGTGGGCTACCAAATGTAAAAGTATTATGCAGAATGTCCCAATCATATATTTATCATATTAATATATATATTTTTGTGTAAACACTGCTATAATATTGCAGCAAATTTTTTTAATTACTTTACTTTCTGCTGGGTAGTTTAACCTATTGTACTGTATAATAACTTATTTGTTGATTTATATGTTGTATTCATAATTTAAATGTGCAAAGTAACTAGAAATTACAACAGTAATTACAATACAATATTGGCTTTCAAAATGTGGTGGAGTAGAGGTATAAAGAAGCATATGGAAATACTCAAATGAGGCCCTTAAGTACCTTAAAATTGTACTCAAGCACAATACTTGGCTATGTGTACTTAACTATCACCACTTCCTGCAATATTGCAACATAAAAAGTACTCTATTACGAAACCAGCATTGAAAATGTCTGTAAGTAAAAGTATCAAAAGTAGTACACAATATATATTTTCATGTCAAATCTCAGTCAGTAAAGTACAAATAATTATCAAGTAGTAAAAAGTACAACATTTCGCGCTGAAATGTTGTGAAAAATAATTGAAATAGAAATACTCAAGTACCTCAAACACTTGAATAAATGTATTTCGCTGCATTCCACTACTGACATGGAGTTGCTTTTATTTTTCATGTTAGAATAATATATTTTGATTCTTAATGTTTATTTATTTATTCTTAAAATGTTTTCACATTTTGTCTGTGTTTTCATGAGATTGTATAGCAGTATTTGACAATGAATAAATACAATGCTGTGTGAATGAAGTAAAGCATTGTCACAGAATATTATGAAAAAGCATATCAAATCTAATCAGATTACTCAATTCTATAGCAGTTTTTTTTAATCGTTTATTGTGCTTCATCCGTTGTGATAATCCGTTATCATCAGATCTGATAGACGACACATGGCAACATAATATCCTGCTAACATGCTCCATGACAACATAATGAGGATAAGAAGCCCGACCGATGCTACGTTAATGTAACAGAGAGGTTGAGTTATAGATTGAAGAGATTATGAAGTTAAAGCAGAGAAAGATTTAGTTTTTCTTGTCACTGCTTGTATTAGAAAACCTGTCATTAGATTTGGGAGTGAATGCAGGTTCCTGTGTTTTGAATTTTGGAGGTGCGACTTCCTTTGTTCACATCTGGCAAACACGCCTCACTGTAAGAATAACAAACCTATTCTGTCTGAACCCTACAGGCTACACTCTCTCCGAAAGATAGAAATAAGACCCCTGATGGAATAGGACCCACTTCTGACCCAGATACACCACATTGTCATGAAGATTGCCCTGCAGCAAGATCAATTTAATTAATAATAATAATATCGGTCTCTGTGGAGCTGCTCCAGTCTCGCTGACATTGAACCCTCAAGGTTGAAGTTCAGAAACAATGACGAATACGCTCTCCTACATTCTCCCCCTCACATAGTATGAGCTGCCAAAATCTAGTGGGAAATAAACACATATTGATATGTTATTAAATATCAAGTTGGATGCAAACATCTGAAACACCCAGCACACACAGAGGCAGTGACCACACACCTGTTGCATGAGCAAATCAAATATTGTTTTATTCAGATTTCAGATTTTCGAGTCAATTATGGCAACAATAAAATGTGCATCAACAAATCTGAAGACAGAATAGTACATTATTGTGTGGCAACTGTTAGCAAATACATAAATCGATGGTTGCACTTACAAGTAAAAAGCAGTCAAAGCATACATGTGCCCCCAGCAGGGAAGAGAAACCATGGCTCCAGCCAGCAGACTGGAGAAAATGGTGCTTTGGTTCTGTAGCAACTAAACACAGCAGCCTCCGGCCAGAAACACGGCGACCGGTCGGCTGGTACATTCATTTCAAAGACTAATTTTCCAAATACGCATTTGGTGCGGCGAGCCTTCGCCTGCTGAGTGCACAGCTGTGATAGCAGGAAGAGCTTCCCGTGAGTCAGTGTCGACTGTCATTATATGGCTATGAGAAAGTATCTGGGGGTGGATGAGTGCTAATATCTTTGATCATTCTTTAAATAACACGTTTGCATGGAAAATATTGTTATCACACAAGAGCAAGATGACTTGTTTTTGAAGTATTATTTCTCTGCGCTGTGGATGTTATCTACTGTACGTGTACCCCCCCCCCACAGCATATTGCTATGTATTCTGTAATCTGAATGAGTTCTTTCTTTACATAACTACGCATTTGTATTTGCGTTTACATGTTTTTACCTTTACATGCAGTCAAATCAAATTAGAATAGAATACACATTTTGAAAGTTTAATGTATCAGCTGTGCCATGGGAGCAGCAATACTGCATAACCAAGTCTAACAACTGATATATGGATATTATTGGATATGTCATCCCACAGGAGGGGTGGAGTAAGCATGACGCGGGGGTATCTATTCCCCTTTGAAATTCCCTGGCAATACTACTGATAAAATAAGACAAAAAGCGCATAGCTTTCTCTGAAGGCATTGGCGAAGAAACTAGTGCCCTTCTTTGCAAGCAATTGCTTTTTTTTTTTTAAGCTGGTCTTCTAATTCAAGAATTTAAATTAATCTAACAAAATTCCTTATAATTATAGATCTTTTTTTTATTCAAAATAATATCTCAATATGATACACATTTGTTTTCTCTGTTCATTTGACTATATACAGAAGTGCAAAAAGTCAACCTTCATCCCTTAGGTTAGAACTCATCATCTGCAGCATTTCAGACCTCTCCGGTCTGGGAAAGTCTTTGCTTTCTCGCTGCCAATTTCACTACCCAACACACATCCAAAGACCCGTCAACCTCGCTGCTCGTTTTGGCCTGACATTCAGGGCAAACTTAAGAAATATTCAAACAAAAGTACATATCTTTTTTTTTTTTTTTTTAAATGGATACAGTAGAAAATAAGTTTTACTCTAAAACATGGACAATCTATATTTCAAGACAATATATTTTCAAACATGATCTTGACATGTTACAAGGAAAATTTTAAGTTGGTTAAAACATTAGTTGTTTTTTTTCGTCTGCAGTGGCAGCAAATCAACTGATCTCATTCCTTGTATCAAAAAAGTCTTTCATCCACAAAATGAACTGACAATGTAACATCATCTGAAAAAGAAAAAGACATCCAGCTCTATGAATGAAGTGAATATTTAAAACTGACTCAACACATTATCCATTATATGGTTTGAAAAAGTTATGAATGTCATACTACCTCAAAATCTACTACGGCTATATCAATGTTGTCAAGTAATATATAGTAAGGCAAAAAAAAAAAAAAAAAAAGAGAAGAAGAAAACTCTACAACTACAGACCTCAAATAGATTCAAATCCTTAAGTAGTACATAACACAGAAGTTCAATGAAATTTAAGAGTAATTGTTACTGTTACACAGAGAGAAAGAATGAAAAAGAAGAGATCATAAGCGCCATGTGACAGAACTATAAAACATCATTGGTGTTCTTTACCTGCACGGTGATTGAAAGTACATTTGATTGGGCCGGGACCCATTAACTGTAATCTAAGGCTTCGTTAGGTACACTACAATCAGTAAAGACACACTACACACCTCTGTGAAAACACAAACGAGATGTGATCATAGAATCCACGATGAATGAAGGATGATAAAACATTTTTTCCCTTAATTAAGCCTCTTGAGAGATGCTTCTGTAACCATTTGTAAATATGATTGAGAGAAAAAAGTGTGCTTTGGTTTGTGTAGTCAGATCTACAAGTGAAAGAGAACCTTCGCGTTTTGCTTGGAAATACAAACACACAATATGCTGCTTTTCCTCAAAAGCGAAAGTTCACATTGGATGAGATGTGAAATTAAAAACAGGGTGACCGGACAGATAATCATTCAAGTGCACATGCGGTTTAAATGACCGAATAGACCTCCAGGTCTGTTGTTTTGAATCCCCATCAATGGCTCAACAGTGCTTCTTGGAGGCACAGTTTTTAGAGTAGCTCCTCTTTAAAACGAGGGAGAACAAGGTTACACGGTGTCAACTGAAGCCACACCCCCTACTTCAACACGCTTTATCGTCAAAGGACTCGAGCAACAACTTAATCCCAACAAAAGAAACACTCGTCTATGAAAAGAGGTACGACAAACTTTAGAAAAACCCTCCAATTTCATTTTAAAAGAAAAAAATACATCAAAATTAAAACCAAATATTTTGGCGAGAACCCCACTTCTAAAACGGATTAATTAGAGAAATGAAAAGTAGAAAAGAAAAAAGAAAAACACCCACAATGGAGATTCTGAAAACAAAACAATACAAAAAGAGCCATACAAAACTTTTACCTTCAGTAAACAAATAACACTGCTGAGATAACACTCTGGTTTTAGCTGTATGGCCTTGATGGCACATGACGAGGTGAGAAAAGCTATAGCCTGGCTGTGCTTTCAAGGTGCACAGGTCTGTTGGTTTACCCAGAACATTCATACGTCCAAGACCCTCATTTCAGCACACACTAGTTTCACTAGTGGCCGTAAAAACACAACACTGTACATGCCCAATTCTTTTGGCCAATAAAAATTCCTGTTAAAATCATTGTTCAGATTTCCAATTAAATTCAAGCTGCGTGTTTGCATCATGTTTGAAATATGGCTGTCAATCAAAACATAATCATAGAGCAGAACAAATTCAAAAAAGAAAAAAAAAAAAAAAAAGGAAGGAAAAATCTTGGCCGACTGACGTACCAGCACTGGATGTTGCTGTTCTGCAACCGGGCTCTTGACCTTCCGTGCATGCGGTAATGATGATAATTAGAAGAAATTGAGTGATATGATTTCGTCAGACACGGAGGTGTGATGTGAACTGTTCCCACAGAGGGAGAGAGACACACACTGACCCCGGCACCAAGATGTTCTCTCAGCTGGACTTTTTGGAATTTGACAACACATTCTTCTTGGCGTTGCTATGTGGGAGGATGGCACAGACCACGCGTCGCACCTTTGATGTTTACACATGTGATGAGACCATCGTCGTGGAGCGGCTAAGAGATGGCAGACCCTCCTCGTCCCCGTTGCTTGACATTCTGAAGGTTATGTACATAAAGGCTGAACTCTTTTGGCTTGGACGGTGCCAGCACACATTCATTTGATCTGGAAGACACGACGGATTGTACTTGAATCAAACAGTTTTTTTGCGGGTTTTGCTCCCGAAAGAGGCAGAAGGTTGAAGACTACTTGCAGCCAAAACTAGCACACTTTGTGATGAATAGAGAGAATAGGAAATAGGAACTCACTGTTCTTGAGAGGAACTACATTTGAGTCAGGTACTTGTGACTACTCAGATGATCTGCAGATATTATTGGAATCTGGGGATAAAAAAACCCAGAGAAAACGGATCAAATGGAGCATCCCAAACGTTGGCTGGCAACACAAACACACATCAACATATTTTAACCACATCCTCTTAAGACGAGGTCATTACTGAAAATGGATAGAGATCACAAAATAGAAAAAAAATTGGCAAGAGTTTTGGTTATGACATCAAGAATCAACAGACACTTGTGGACAGCAGGGAGGGGGGGGGGGGGATTCTGTCATTGAGGTGGCTTCCTCATGCAAATCTAAGTCCTCCATGTTGTTGACCGGCACACCCCAGGTAAGTGCAGTGAAATGGTCCTGGATCAAGACTGGTAACATGATGGCTCATCCTACATTTTCTCTTACAGACTGGTTTTAGGACTTTTCTGACTTTGCTTCGTTTAGTTTAGTGTATTTGATATTGGCGTCACAGTAGCTTTACTGTAGGACCAGATGCACTGTGTTCATAACTTTAATCATGAATATTTCCAGCTTTTAATGAACACGAGGAACATGGTAAAGCTTTGCTTTACAAGCTGGAAGCAGCAGCGAAAAAAGCAACAAAAAAAAGAAAAGAAACAAGCACCAAAGGGCACAGATAGAGACTTTTGCACAGGCTGTGTGCAAATGGCTCTAATACATTTCATAAAACTACCTCATACATACCAATTGCATGTATTCGTTGGTAGTCAACTTTGATAAGGAAGAGTCCTCAAAATGGGAAAGGACAAAAATCGAGGTTACAACAAGGACAAACGTTAAATACAATACAGTATGTTTTTCCAGAAAGACAGATAGTTTAAAGAAACGTGTAGATATTGTGGTTAGTTCAAAGTATCACAGTATGATGTGTAGGCCAACAAGAGGGAGTACCGCCTTTTACCCAACCCACCCCCGGCTGTAAGACACAAGCATCCCCAGGTCGTGAGAGTGAGAGAGAGACAGAGAGAGAAGGAGAGACAGAGAGAGAGAGAGAGCGAGAGAGCGAGAGAGAGAGAGAGAGAGAGAGAGAGAGAGAGAGAGAGAGAGGCAGTAGAGGTGCAAACCTGATTGGCGGCAGTTGCGAAGGGGCTTGTGGCAGATGTGTTGGCTGCAGACAAACTGGCTGGATTACCACCGTGCATCATGGGAACTTTTTGGGGAGGGAAAATCATGTAAGCAAAAATACACAGAGGAGCAGTGTGGCCACATACATACCAGGCAAATGAGGGAAGGAGAAGGAGAGCGGGGGAGTCAGAGAGGGATTGGGTTTAACCGGTTCCCTTTCTTCCCTCTGCCGACACTGATAAGACGTCTTGTGATTTGAGAACTTGCCGTGACGCAGTGTGGCTGCAGTCACTCACTTCCACATTTGTGTGTATTGTTAGTGATCAAATGACCAATACGTTACTCTCCTGGTAAACACCAACATTAATAAAGTCACATGAGTCTTTAAGGCAGAGGAGATAAGGGAGAAGGTCATAATTAAACTCCATCCAGTTTTCTAAATCTGTTTTTTTTTTTTAAGTTTCAATAGGTGTCAGGTTAGACAAGCCAAAAGCCAAGTTTAGAGCGAGCATGAGGACCACAGTGGTCAAGCAAGATATAGTAGGTGCACAGAGAATTATAACAAAATAAAGTTCAGTTAAAATGATTGTGAACAACAACTGTCTTACAGGTAATAAATAACATTTAAATGCCACAAAAAGTTAGTCTTTCCTTAAGTGGAGGACTCTTGCTTATGCTTCAAATCACGCAACCAAAACAGTGACCCTCAGGTCACCAAAATCTCCTTTTAAAAATCCCAAAGTCGTTATAATACAGTCAATTTCAGAGCATGGCTCAATTTTTGATGACGTGCGAGTCACAGACACGAGGTTACAGACAACTGAAGAAGGAAAGCTGGAACCTACCAATGCTGGCTGAAGGTGTCATGCACAATATTGAGCCTGCCCATCATGCAGTGCAACAGGAAGTGGATTGGATAGGGAAGAGAAATCAAAACAGCCCATCACATGGTTCGTTAGAGTGAGGGGAGAGATAAGGTGGGGGAGAAAAGGTTAATATCCCTTGGACACAGTCATCACTGATTGGGAAAAAGGCGAAGTGCTGAACTCATATCTGCTCATCAAAATGCAATCGTACGTCTTAACTTTTGTCTGAAGTGCACTGCATATGAATGTGTAATACAACAAGAGTGATAGTGCGGTTATGATTGGTGACTATCGAGTATTAAACATCACATACACGCTCGAGACAGAAGTGAGGAGGACTGCGGCTGTGTACAGAAGCCGGACTTTTGTTGCCATTAACCGACCCGCACCGCTGATCAGAGCCCAAGCCCAAGCCCCCAGCAATGGTTCCCCATCAACATGTGGGTAATCACACCATGGACACTTCTCTCAACTAGTAACAACGTTCTGTCCTTGTTCTTACGAACATCCATGCCTTGCTCATGCAGCCTGCGAGTACTACTCTATGTGCTGTTTTATTAAAGCGATTAGGAGGCAGAGAGGCATTCTAACCAACTCTTAACAACTAGTGGCCATGCAACACCATACAAAGCATAATGCACAAATCTGTCGAAGCATTCTTAGACTTTCAACTCAAACGTTTGACCCTCACAAGCCTGGAATGAAATCTGGAGCTTTTAAAGTTATGTGTCTGATAATCTTTGGAAGTTCCCTCTGTCTGAGGACAAAAGCAAGTTGTCCCCAAACAAGCTGCTCTGTCCTGCAATCTACCACTTTGCCCATCCCCCAGACAAGCAGCGAGCCGGGTTAGACTGATCCAGGCATCCTCTGGGCGGTCAGAGCACTGGTGGTGGTGGTTGCTTTGGAAGCCATACCTGATGGGAGGAAAGCAGCCTGCTGCTGAAACTGCATGCTGGCCAGGGCCTGTTGGTACTGGAGCATGCTGGTGTTAAACATGGCAGAGGCCCCGTTGGCCTTCTCCAGGGCTACCCGCTTGGGCATGGGAGCCATGATACTAGGGGCGATGCCCTGCCCAGCCAGAAGGAGGGTGGCCAGTGAGAAAGAAAAAAAAGAGAGAGAGAGAGAGAGAAGGTGTGTTGGAAAGAGGCAAAAACGGGAAAGAAAACAAAAAAGGTACATACGTTAGAGGACATCATATAAACAGCATCAGAACATCCTTGTGTGTACAACAACAGGATCATCATATCATCAGTAGCAAGCAAGCAGCAGTCTGACACAAGTACTAGACAAGCAGGAGCATGGTGCCTACTGGAGCTACTGGCTAACAAGCATTCATATATTCAGTGTATTTCATCTGGAAGCTTTACTTCGTATTTCCTAAATGCAATGTGAGCAAGCATTAGCTATTCAAACAATAAGGCTGCTAACAGGAGAGGGAACAGGTAGGAAGCACAGAGAGAGGGAGGCTGCACTGCTAGCTCCATGATAAACTGTGGAAGCCATGTTTAAGTGATGGTTCACTCTCAGACAAACGTCAAAAACGGTCTCAGGCCGAGGGACATGAGTCAGATGTTTAAAAACTGGTTTTCTTCTGGTGGGATTTACACCATGAAACGCTGTGTATGTGGATTTTGGCCTCGGCGTGAGGCCCTCCTTGAGGTGGGTGATGGAGTGAACTATCATTTGAACTGTAATCATCTGTTATGGTTTTAAAAAGACTGTTCCTCTTAGCCCCACCCTTATCCTTCTGACATGCACTAGTAACACAGACATGCACACGTTGGATTGAGCTGCTCCACAACACTGACCACTGACTTGGACGTAAGAACTGAAGCCATGCCGCCATTATAGAAGCTCTACTTCCCTAGCACCTCGCTGACTTTTGTTAAATAGGCTACAGGTGATGAATTGATTGTGGCTCCGTATCGCAAAATCCCACATTAGAATTAGTGTTTGAAGGTGATTTTTAATGCGTGAAGATAAGTCGTTTTGGTGAACCCGGAAAGCCACAATCATTTTATCACGGGCAATAATGACAGATCAACAGGAGGAAAGAACAGACATTGCACTGAGACGACGACAACAAAAATAGCTAGGTATCTTTGGTTAAAACACTGCTCTACAACAAAGCCACATGCCAAGCTAAAAGGTGAAAGGTCATAGTACCAGGTCAAAGGTTGCGTCGAGGGGTCGCTTCAGTGATTTGACAGCCGACTGAGTCTTAATTAGCAGGCAGCGAGCACATGATGGCAATGGGCCAATGGGGTTCAAGCGCATTAACATAAACCAGCAAGCAGAGGTGCATCATGGGGGCAGCAGTGCAGTTTGGGTATAGGTGAGAAAAAACAAAAACAAATAAAAAAACAAATCATTGGAATGCAATATACAAGGGGATCACAGGACTAAGGCATGCACAGTGTGGACACTATAGCTCTACTGCTCGACAGTTACATGATCATCAATAATCAATGATAGCTACCAATCTACATTAGTTATTGTCACACACAGATGGATGAATATAGCGGTGAGAATAGTATTAAAACATTTCTTTAAGTGGGTCTCGGGACAGAACATTACACAGAAGCACGATCCACAGCTTTCTGTTTCACTGTGACGTGACGAGGGTCGGCCCAAAGCTCTCAGCCTCGCTACGTCAACGAGAGCGCGTAGCAAACACACACTGTGTTCAACGGGACAATAGCGGCTGCACTATTGCTCACAGGTGCCGTTACTGTGACACAGCACAATGAATCGCCACTTTTAATAATGTCAAGAGGAAGAGAAGTAGGAGATAGGAAGTACAGAAACAATAGTGTCATGAATAAGAACAAGCCATGAGAGAAAGAGAGAGAGGAACTGACTCTCTGCTTGTAGTCTGGGGTGAGGTGAACAAGGAACAAGACAAGTCGTGTTTTTTTTCAGATTAGCGTGGAAATAATGCAACATTGTCTGATCCTTCTTCATGTCATCCTGTCCTGAGCAGAGTCTACCCAACCCGAGTTGCAGACCGTGATAACCTGGCAAAAGCAGAACTGAGAAAGCTACATCATACCAACCGGGAGAGGTGAGACACAGAGCATACTTCCTACTGGGTGAACTTTTAGCAGATCGCACTGATTGCTCCTCTAAGCCTGCCGTGTGGGTGTAAATGAGTGTGAGCACGCTTGTACAGACTGCTCACCATGGCGGCGGCGGCTGTGGCCTGGTTCACCTGGTGCTGGGCAGCCTTAATTTTGGCCTGCAGATGGGCCGGCGGGTGGAAGTACTTGCACTTTTCCCGAGAGCATCGACCCTTGATGTAGTCCATGCACACGGTGACGGTGTTGTCGTTGGTGTCGATCATGGTGCTGTCCGAGGGGTGGGCGAAGCGACAGTCGGTCTCCCCCCGGGAGCAGCTGCCCCTCTGATATTCCCGACACACCTGGAAGCAAAGTGAGGGGACAGAAATCAGGAAAAGACGCGGAGGTTAGCACTCTAACCCTATAACAATAGAATTTCTTTCGAAATATCTCTGATGTGTTTATTGGAGCGCGAGTCTCAGATATTTTTAAAAGTCTATATGTGAGACACCAGAGGGCAGCACCTTCTTTTAAATTAGACACCATGAAGCATGGGTATGACTCATCTGCTATCTACCCTGCTTTTCTGCTACAAGTGTATGTTTGCACTCCATAAAGACAATAACCGTCACAGTTTGAGCATTTATTACTCACTTTTACATTTTACTGATGTGTTTTAAAAGAGGAGACATTTTCTAACACGGCATTTCTGAGTCTTATGGTTTAGTGATTCTTTTTTTTTACAACCATAAAAAAAAAAGAAAAAATATTGAGATACTTCCAGTGCAGCAACAAAAAAGTTTTACATTTTGGTGGAGATGTCTCAGAATCAGAGAGCAAAGGCTTCTTTCCAGACTCAAACGATCGCACCACCAGCTACGGTAGAGGAGGAAGACACAGGAGACTCGATAGACCAGAATGCAATGCTGCCACAACAAGCGTTAAGTTTTACTTGACTAGAAAGTTAAGTTTTACTTGACTAGAAAGAACGTGTTGCTTTGCTGCTGCTACTGGTGCTGTGGAAGTCGTTACTGCTCGTTCCACTCAAGTACATATTCCTCACGTTCAGCCTCACATCTGGCGCTTGTCTGAGGGTTTGTGAAACGCTCAAACTGTACAAGAACTAGGTGAGACAGTTCACGTAAGAGTGAGGAAACAAGTCTTAAACACAAAGCAACTATGACAATGCACTCGGCAGCATAATCTGATGAAATATTACACTTTATGAACTTCTGAGGGTTTTATTTTCATTTTATTTCAATTAGCTTCTCTTTTGAATAAATGCATCTGCTACCAAATTAGAATTCAGTTTCTGAAACGAAGTTTATTTCAGTCCAGTAAATGGTGCTGTTGTACTTTTGCTTGTTAAACCACTTGTTAATAACACTGGTCTTGTTTACAGGCTCATTATAATACTGGGTCGCTGCCCTACCACTAAGAAACACATCATGAAGTAGATTTTATTAGTTTTTCGTGAGGAGTGGCTTGACACCGTGCTTCATAACAATGTTGAGAAGACCAGGTTCAATGCATCGGCCCGTTACCTCGAGTCTATCTGTTCTCAGCAGTTTCTGGGCTGCGGCAGCGGCAGAGTTGGGGACTTGGCCGACGTTGGGGCTGGAGGCCATGAGGACGGGGGTACTGGGCATTATCTCTTGGGGCATCAGGCCTGGTGACATGGGACTCAGGTAGGGATTAAAGGCTGCGGCTGCAGCTGCTGCTGCTGCACTGGCGTTGGTGGCCATGCCTGGCACCATCGAGAACATGGGCTGGAAGGGACGGAAAATAAAAGCAGGGGAATGAAATAATTATATGTCGACGGGAACCACAAACCGGGTGCTTTTTTGTATGGGAAGAGAGAGGGACTGACGGAAAGAAGACAAATCAAAAGACTGAAAGAGCCACGCAGACAGTGAAGGTGCTGTACGTGTGTCAGCTGTTACATGTATGTGGTCTCACCGTGTGCAGCAGCTGTGCTGTGTTCATACGTGTGTGTCCTCTCACCATAGGTGGTAGCTGCGTGCCAGGCATCATGGCGTTGGCGAGATGCATCTGTTGGGCGAGCATGACCATGTTCTTCTGCTGGATCAAGTTGTTCCTGCCGTTGATCTCCAGCTGGGTCTTTAGGTGGGGGGGAGGGTGCAGGTACTTGCAGTTCTCCCTGGAACAACGGCCCTGAAGGCGGAACGCAGAGGGGACCGTCAGAATGACATGTTGCTATATGCTGAGGTTAGCATTTAGCTCAAATCAACGTTGTGCCTGAGTACAGTATCTTATGCGGCCTCGTGGTCCTCCGGCAGCCTGTCATAATGCAGACTAAATAAAACAGTACATTGAGAATCAACGAATCACAAGGTGAATGTGGCAGAAAACAAGCAGCTTTGTTTTTTGTTGCATGAAATAAGTGAAAAATACCATAAATGGTGTAAATGCTTGATGTCAAACACTCAAATTCACTTCAGGTCTGGGCTGAGTCGAGCACTAATTGTTAATGGCTTGCTATTTCTGTCAGTCCCAGCAGGGACATGTGTATGTGTGTGTGTGTGTGTGTGTGTGTGTGTGTTTGCTAGTCATGACGGACACCATAATGCTGCTCCCCAGACATCCAACTTAGCTACATTTCTAAACCAATGCTATAAATACTGTCCCCTAAAATCATCTGTATTGTATCAGCAGTCCCCCTGAGGTCACACTTCAAAGTCTTTGAATATTTATCTGAGACAGGGGTCCCATTTTGCTGCCTGCCGTGAGTATCCAATTCAGTTTGGAGAGGAGGAGCCTGGGGAGAACCCTGACACACATGCGCACATTCTTTCTTGCAAGCAAGAATGCCTACACATTAATGCACGCCCGTCGGGGTTATGTTCGGGTAACAGGTGGCAGAGACGCGTCTCTCACACACACACACACACACACACACACACACACACACACACACACACACACACACACACACACACACACACACACACACACACACACACACACACACACACACACACACACACACACGGTCCCGGTTTAAGAAAGAAAGAAAGATGTGCGTTTACTCTCAGCTGATTACCCCTCTGGGATTCATGTCCATATACCCGTCATGACTTCAGTCCCCTTTCCCATCTCCTTCACTTTCACTGACACTGGAGCACCAGACAGGTGCGAAGGAGAGGGGGGGGGGGGGGGGGGGGGGCAAAGGTGGCCTCTTTAAGATTTTTTGTTTCGTCCGCTTGTCTGAAGTTGCTTTCTCAAGTTCTTAGTTGATCTCCCGATTATGTTTCCTAACGCCTCGATAACAGAAGGGAGCACATGGATGAAGAGTTCTGCTTGCAATAGAGTAAACTCTATGTGAACTACACATCCATTTAAAAGGGACATTTAGGGGCAATGAAAAGAAAATCCAACCGAAGCATAACTGTCCATGCCGAGATGAAGGTCTCCTGTTGACACCAAAGACTGACCAGGTTGTGCACCAACCATGTGCACAGAAGCTGAGCTGGCATTCAGAAGACACTCAGAGGGGTGTGTGTGTGCGTGTGTGTGTGTGTGTGTGGAAAGTGTGCGAGCGTGTCGTACATGTGTGAGAGATGAGAGGAGCTGAAAGCAGGTTCTAATAGCACTCATCCAGAGAGTGACAATGGCATGCAGCTAGGGGGGGATGTGTGCAGAGATGGTGTGTGTGTGTGTGTGTGTGTGCAGAGGGGGTTGCAAAAGGCATGGAGGATCATGTTGCGTTCACCCCATATGAACCAGTCCGTCGACCGCTGGATTCACAACTGCAGCAGTTTAAATGCGGGTTGAGGTGGGAGGAGAGAGAAACATGTGGCTCTGACTTTAGCCGACTACATTTGCCATTCTGCCGAATCACGCAAAAACAAACAAAAAAACGCCATTAACCACGAAGGCAGCCATTTTAAATAAAGAGTCAGGTCCCAGAAGAGGAAACGCCGCGCTGCATAAGTGGACGAGAGAGAGCGAGAGAGAGAGAGCGAGACATAGTGACTGAGAGCTGCGTCAGGGAAATTGTAGAAGTTGCAGAGAGAGAGAGAAATGGAGACGCAGTCAGAGACGTTGCTCCTCTCGCATCATGTTTGTGGCTGTTATTGTGACATCAGCGGCCTTGAGGAGCAGCTAGAGACGGTGTCCACGGCAACAGAGCAGCCAACAACAGCCCCTGAATTGGGACACAGCTACAGATTCACCATCGCTGGCAGACACGGTAATGCAGCAAATGCTGCAGATACAACCAAACCCGGTAACCAAAACTATAAAGTAGAGGGCATCCAATCACAGCCTCTCTTTTGTTTGTGTCTGTTCTGCTAATACAGCTGTCATGGAAAAAAAGCTGATTCTCACATTTTCTCCTCACTACCACTCTTTTGTCTCCATCAAGGGATTCAACACCGGAACAGACAATGACACTATCTCATTATACCGACTCTATTTAAAGGTATTTATGAAAAAGTAAGAATGGATGTGTTATGGAGAGCCGTGGAAGGCTTCAAGTCTTACTTTTCGTGGCACAGTGAGAACACACCAGATGAGAATGTGATCAGTAAACAGACTGGTTTTGATGCTTAATGCCAGAAAATTATGAAAACAATGAAGCGAGGGATTCTTCAGAGGGATTCATCCACATCATCAGTCCATTCCCTTAGCGTCAGTGCACGTTGATGAGCATTGAGTAGGAACACATTGTCTCCGTCATCCAAAGTGTGTTTCAGGAATGTGTCGGCTGATGAGTTTCAGAGCTGCATGTTATGACAACAGGACCATGTTGTTTGATCAAAGGCCGCAATTCAAAAAACGACAAAACAAAGTTACTACGACATTAAATTAGACTAGAAAATGCATTTCCTGCTGAAAGCTGAAATGAATTGTGAAAAAATTGCTGAAAATTAAGAAATGGAAAAACGTTGAAGCCCGAAAGCATTTAAACGGCACTGCTGAAAAACCTTCTCGTTGAAATGTCTAACTATGGTGTCTGTAGCTGAAAGTATGAGGAAGAAGAAGGCTTTGAAAGTTGAAGAAGTATAACAGGATTTGAAGATTTTCTCCATAGAGATCCCATTCAAAAGAAAATTGCAAAAAGCTTAATAATTCAAAAAGTTTAAAGATTACAAATATGAAAAGTCAAAGCACCCCTCTCCTGAAAGAGCTGAACATTTCGATATTTTAACAATTTCTGTAGCTTAAAAATTTTTCAGAAGTAGTGATATTTGAAGTAATAGTAGTAGAAGTTGTAGTTGTAGTAGAAGTATTATTATTAGTAGAAGTATTAGTCGCATTAGAATAAGTAGTAGTAGTAGCAGTAGTGATATTTGTAATAGTAGTCGTAGAAGTATCATTCGTAGTTGAAGTATTAGTATTTAGAAGAAGTATTAGTATTTAGAAGAAGTAGTAGTATCAGTAGTAGTAGTAATAGCTGTAGTAGTGGTCGTAGTATTTAATATAACAGTAGTAGTAGTAGTAGTAAAAGTAATGGCAGTATTTGAAGTAGCAGTAGTAGTAGTATTAGTAGCAGTCATACTAATAGCTGTAGTAGTATTAGTACTGGTAGTAGCATGAATAGTAGCAGTTGTAGTATAAGTAATAGTGGTAGTGGTAGTAATAATATTGATGGTAGCAGTAGCACTAGTAATAGTAGCAACAGCAAAAGTTGTCGTCAAAGTAATACTAGAAATATTAGCAGCAGTAGTAGTTGTCGTAGTATTTGTAAGAGCATTCATTATTTCAACAAAAATGCCAAATGTTGAGCTTAATGTTTACATACAGTTAATCCATGGGGCTTTTATTTTGAAAGGGTGGGGCTGGGTGGGGGAGGGAGGGGGAGAGGAGACATAATCATCATGTTTGACACATAAACAGAGGTTATTAAATGACAGGCTTCATCACAAGCAGTTCAGTTAGGATTCATTCTGTGGGGCTTTTATTTTAAAATGGCGTGTGTGTGTCTGGGGGGGGGGGTGATCCTCTAAAGATCTCTAAGAACCTGAATGACTGTATGAGAGAGAGAGAGAGAGAGAGACAGAGAGAAGCATTCCAACAAATATGTCAAAGAAATAGTTTGTCTATAAAATGACTAAATAACTGGTTTTAACTGCAGAGCTTATTTTGTAAAAAAACATGTACGTAGTATGAGCTTGTCATCATTACTTCTGACAACAATAATAACTTGATAACATGTGAACTTCCCCTGCCTGCTATAAGTTCAGTCCAGACTGAGTTTTGTATTTATAGTGGGGGGGGGGACCTGTGTTCTCCTGGTGAGATCAGAGTTGCCAAACTCCAAGCCAAAAAAGGGAACAACAATCCCGCTGGCTACTGTGCAGTCTGATTGATGATAAGTTGTAATAACACGTCCCACCCAGATCGCTCGCTCTCTCTTCTAACTCTGCCTCTCACACACACACACACACACACAGCTTTTGTGACTATGGGGGATTTAAACAAACAATGACCCAACGTGTAAAGAATGCTGGGTGGGGGCCGCATCCCATCCTTTTGAGGTGAGGAGATGAAGCATGCGGCAAGATGTATTAATGCGCATGTGTGCGAGAGAGGAACAGTGGAACAGTGGGAGGTGACGGGCTTCTGCTTCTACTCTTTTGACTCGCAACCACGCGGTGCTGTTGGTTTATGAGAGCGCTGAGCGGTACATGTCTGATCTGCTGCTATGATGAACCATGCAGACCTCTCAGCTCATCTGGGACAAGATGGTTAGAAATCAAACATGGTGACAAAATCTCAGATTGTTTCATTTGAATAATTTATTGAAGCCGTAAGATGTAAAACCGTCTCGTAATTCATTAAGAAAAGGACAACAATTATAAAAAATCTGGATCAAAGGATTTTTTTACTGCAACAAACTTGGTAAACTTGGTATGTCTGTTTTTAATGATACATTTGAAGCATCGCTTATGAATATAATATATATATCCTGCATGTCATAACATTTACATATCTCTTTTAAAAATGCAGTCAAATCCAGTGTTTCCTGCTCCCGTGTTGTGGTACGATGTCCTGGTGTGAAGCCTCACTGTTCTCCACCCTGCGTTCCAGTAGCTACTGTCCAAACAGACGCAGAGATGAAAGCCCTTTCTCCTCACACACACACACACACACTGTGAGTGACGCTTTGTTTTGCTAGTGAGCAACACAGACTCAAAGAGCCAGGCCCATGTGGTTGGTCTCTATTTTCTGAAATATGAAGCATATCAATTTGCTCTGACTTTGTGCAGATCGTCTTACATGGATTTTCCTTACATCCAGTGAAGCAGCGTGCTAATTACTGGAACCGCCGCAGGTCAATAATATCCAGACGTGGCCTCGTCGTTGGGCATACTTGCAAGTGTTAAATAGGTAATAAAGCCATGAACAATTCTCAATCGATACTACCCTTTTACAGTAAAGTACAATTGATTTTCTTTTTGTTTCTAGCCACTTAATTCTGAATTTAATTAGCAGCAAAGATTTCTAAGCGAGCGAAGAAGACATCAGAGATCTGTGCAGTCTTGCTTGATGCGGGGATTGTTTCTCGCTGTTGCATTTCTATATCAGATCACAAAAGCCTACTCATGCACTTGTGATTACGTCTGTGTCTCCCTGCTGGGACTCGGCCGCACAGCTTCGTGGTCAGGGAGGCGATGTGACTGGTGGGGAGTTTACTGAGATATGGCGTGTTAATCTATGATTATAGTTACAGTGCGCCCCCGGTGACACATTACCACCCTCACCAAACAATGACGAAGAGCAAAGGATTATGGGCTGCGACACAGACCACACAGGGAGCGATAAGGTGAGATCAGAGGCGATTATCGTCACGATCGATTATTATTGTTAGTAGTAGTAGAAAATAATCAGAAGAAACACTGTGCAGACTGGAAATGACGGCGGCCTCGGTTGATGTTCAAACACAAACACACATATGCGTTTGACACAGTGGCAGCCACACAGACCTCACTGTTTATATAGACACACACACTCAGCGAGGAGTTATTCACACTTGACAGGGTGTTGGTTCTCAGAAATGCCTCAGGTCAGATGTCGCGTACACTGGAGCCTTCTCTCCAAACTTAGACCTCTCTGTTTCTCTCCCCCTGTCCTCTCTCTCTCTCTCTCTCTCTCTCTCTCTCTCTCTCTCGATATCTGTCTCTATCTCTTTTCACACGTTCATTTGACTTCAGCTACGCCAGTTTTTCTGTTCACTGCAACGTCGCTTCCTCTCCTGTAAGGGGGTAACGAGGTTGGCTTCTGAACTTTTCATTATCAGTAATAACAGAGCAATCTCCCAGGTTATCGATTTGAGCTGCAGTACTTTATGAAAGCACAACCAGCGCTCGCAGTGTTACGTGAGGAGGCATGGGAGCGTTCATTTAATCATCTCTCGGCTCCACAGCAGCGAGGCGTCAACAACAGCGCTTTTGTTCCTGAAATGACTGAGGTGTGCTCTCCTGACGATCAAAGTCGGTCATACATCTAAATCAGCCGTTTGTTAATACGTAAACATGAAAGATGAGTGATACTAAAGGTTAGACTTCACTTCTACTGCCTTAGCAGAGCATCTATACCTAAAGCAAATGTACTGTTATGATTCCGCACCATGTGTATGTATATAATATGTATTAACAGTTATTAAAATCATTACAGATATGCTTGAAGGTGAGGACGAGACTACCATATCAGTCCTGGGTAGCAGTAAGAATCACCTGAACTTTGTCACAGACAAGGAATAAAGGAAACACGAGGGAAAGTGATGATGTAAAGCAGAGGTAACAGAGATAAGAGAAGTGTTCTGTATGCCTTCCCCGTCTGTCTCATCTCATTCTACATCCTCGTTTCTACCGCTTCGGAGTGGTAGCTTTGCGATGCATCTAAAAAAAACGAAAAAGCTTAAAGAATGTTTAGAGGCCTTTTTTTTTTTAACCCGCACCCCTACCCTCATTATCTGCACTGGGTTCATCTCCTCCTCAGGTTTGGGACACCTGGACTGCAGAAACACACAGAAACAGCCTCTTCCATCCATGGCAATAACCAGCAGGCAGATGATTAATTGGGTTAGCAGCACTAACAGATTTAACCGGGCATGTTTTCTACTAATCTGATCTCACAGACTGTAATCCTATCCGGAGACCTAATCCCACTGTCAACTGGCATAATCCTGTTTGAGCGTGAGATTATCTCCTCCCAATTTGGCACAAGCAGGGTCTCTCTCTCTCTCTCTCTCTCTCTCTCTCTCTCTCTCTCTCTCTCTCTCTCTCTCTCTCTCTCTCTCTCTCTCTCTCTCTCTCTCTCTCTCTCTCTCTCTCTCTCTCTCTCTCTCTCTCTCTCTCTCTCTCTCGTTGTAAATGCAAGGGACACTGATGCAAAGTGCTCGTAAAAAAAGGAGAAAGTAATGGAGCAGACACTGAGATGCATTAGATGGACAGCTATATCAGCTCTGCTGTTTTCCTTGTTTCCTTACATTCCCGTGCCTTTCACCACCAGCGGGCATCTCACCGTGTAGCTTCTGTTTTTTACGTTGAGGGGAAGGTTGACTGTTAGACCTAACAGCTGGAGAGAGGGAGGAGCAGCAGGAAAAGGTGTTGAGAGAGTTGAGACAAAGTGAGTGGCTGTGCCCTCGAGCTCCTCTCCTCCTCTCTCGCCTGTCGAATGGGAGGATAATGGCGGAGCTGACTGATCGGCTGTGTGACTGTTCGCATGTGAGGTAATGAAAAAGCTGTCGAGAAAGAGAGAGCGTTGGAGACAGAGGCGGATAGAGGTTATCAGGAAAAGGCCCGATCGGTTACGCGGCTGACGGTACATTGAGATTAAAACTATTCCACCGCTTCTCATCTCGTTTCCACTTTCCACTTAAGTAGCTTTAAAGCTACTCAGATTCCCTTGAAATCAAATCAAATCCATTCATGATACCATGTATGTGTGCTATTTGTTTCCAGTGAAATAAATTAAATGTATTCAGATTGAGAGTTTGGCTACACTGTAAACGGATACACCATTTGCTCTTCTGTTGACTGACTGACAAAGTACCTGATCAGCGTTTGTTGTACTATTAAACTGCTTTAATCCACATTGTCTGACACTGTTTCTTTCTCTGGTGGCGTGTTACCGCTCTTCGTTGAAGCTGTATGATGTTTAAACACAGAGTCAAGTATTCAAACCCAAGACTCATGAGTTTGAACAATGTTTGGCTGCATTTTGGGGTTTAAAGTGCTGTTTTCATGCTTAATCTCTGCAGGATAGAGACAGCACTAATGTCTATTGATACCTAGACCTATGCAAAAGTGGTTTGTATGCAGCTTTCTATAAGAATAAAGCATGATGAGGGTCCAAACCTTTCTACAGTATGTGTGGACATAAATAGATTGGCCTTCATGGCCTAAATGCTTGGATATCTGGACATAATTCCACGTATACGAGCCACGTGACATCACCAATACCGGTTAGAAATGTATGTGACATGGTGTATGAGTTTTAGATTACGTTATACTGCAGTCTCGGCTTGGATCTGTCAAAATTTGTTCATGGGTGAAGCAAAACATCCCTCAGGCTATGTCAGGTTGTACAGAGAGAGAGAGCGAGAGAGAGAGAATTAATCATTGTATCAGTTGCGTTATAAAGGGGCCCAGTGTGATGGGAGGGACAGGGACGGCTGACACTGAGAAGAAAAGACTGTTGTTGCTGATCTTCCGTCACAGAGAAGACGCACAGCTAAACTGATCTGACAAGGATGCACACACCATGGCATGAGCAGACCAAAGAATGTCTCTGTGTTAAGTGTGTGTGTGTGTGTGTGCAGGCCCCGATTAGACTGGTCCCAACACAAATCTCTCTAGCACGAAAGTGAGAAAGACGTAAGAACAAACCACTCGACACCAGGAGACAGAGACGTTACAGATCCAATGCAATGTGACTCAGCGCTTATCGAGTGAAACCTGCTCATTTTAAATCAGAGAGCGCCGAGCAAACAGCCACACAGACGCCGCTGTGATGCGAGTAGCTCTCTTTAGCTGAATGCTGTGGATGACTGACTCCTAGCCTTTGTTCATTTAAAGGAGTGTAAGAAATTTGAGCATAGAACTGTGTTTAGTAGCTGTAATAAAAGTGTTCAATGATTCATATTTAAGAATTCATAATTAGTCATAATCATAAGTGTTTTGGAAATGCATAATTAAGATAAGCATAAAGTGTTTTAGGATAAGCAGCTAGAAGTAGAATTTGAGACATGAAGCTTTTGCCAAAGTTGCAGAAGTTTAACATTTATACTGAAGGATTATTATAGAGGGATTAAACAATAACTGACAGTCTTTGAATGTGTTAGGAGCTCAGGGAAAGCGAGTCATGAAGACAGGCATTTACAGAAGTGCACAGGGAAGTTAGCTAATAGGAATTGGGATAAACGGAAGGGGAGGAGGTGCGAACGGATGTGAGGGCGGGAGATAGAAAGTGTTTTTCTGCGTCTGGTTGCCTGGGACGGCTCTGGGACGGCTGTGTCCTGGGACCAGAGGAATTTTTTTCCAAAGTGGGTTAATATTGTAATATTTCTTAGGAGTAATTTACTCCATTGTGTAACTGTAATCGGACTTGCATCAGTGGGATTAAATTCCTTTTAATTGTAAACCAGTTTTGGTAGATTTATTGTTGCAGTGTGTCGACTGTACAAAGCAGCCGGACACGTGCTCTGGCCTCCTCGCTGTGGAACA